>NC_042624.1:74571516-75228228 GCF_901001135.1 Rhinatrema bivittatum | reverse complement strand
ATTAAAACAAGGGGACACTCCATAAAATTAGCCACCAGCAAATTTAAAACAAATAATAGAAAGTGCTTTTTCACGCAGCACAATCAGGCTGTAGAATCTGTGCCAGAGGACTTGGTCAAGATGACTAGAATAGCAGGGTTTAAACATAGCTTGGACGAGTTCCTAGAGGAAAAGTCCCTATCATATTATTAGCCAAATAGCCAGTTAGACTTAACAAAGCTATTGCTATCCCTGGGAGTGGGTAACAGGAATTAGATCTACTTATTGGGATCTGCCGGGTACTTGTGACCCGGATTGGCCACTGTCAGAGACAGAATGCTGGGTTCTGACCCAACCTGGTATTTCATATGTTCTTATGTACCACTTGAAGTATAGTTAATTTTCCACAGTCTAATGTGGATCACAAAATTTATTGCGAGCTGCATTAGTCCATTTTAATATTAATGATCTGCTTTGCACACATTTAGATGTGATGCAGTTCATTAATATTTTAGTCATGCAGGGTCTACTCTAATTTGCAATATTGGCAATGCTTGATATCGTGCAACAAACTGGTTTAAGCAAACTGGCTTTTACTAGTGCATGCCATGGAGATTTCAGCTTGTGGTGAGTGTCAGACTCTTTAATTTTGCCTGGAATGTCCTCATGTTTATCCAACAAAAATGGAGAGACAGACATACTTAGGAATTCATCACTCTATAAAATCCCATGGGACTCATCTTCTCATCATAAGACACCAATACTGACAAGATGAAAACCTCCCCACTGAATTTACAGTACCAACGAAACAATATAAATCCAGCATCATTAAGGTACTCATCAGGAGAAGCCAAGCAGTTTAAGAATACAACCTTATTTATCATAAACTTCCAAATACAGGGTCTGGAAAATGAGACAGAAAATGTTATTTTAAACTGAAGTTTATGACTAAGAAAAGTGGACTTTTGTACTATTTTGGCTTCTCTTGGTAAGTGCTTCAACTACCTTGGAGGTCTACTGCTCCCTTATTTATGTTTATGGGTTCTCATGCATATACTATCAATATCACAATTAATCACTTAGAAATAAAACTGGCAACCACATTCTTATACTGGAAAGGGCTTAGTGGTTAGTATAATAAACTGGGAACTAGGAGACCAGATTTCAGGTTGAGCTTGGCAAAGTTGCCTCAGATAACCAATTAAATGGTGAGGTCTTCAGAGCAGTGATTCATTGTACCTGTCTGTAATTTGTTCTGTGGAGCCATTGTTTAGGGCACCATATAAATGTTCTAATACGTAATAAAATGTATAACTTCTGTTTGTTCAAGGGGACTTAGCTCCTAATATATAACAGTGCATTAGTGGAGCCAGGTCTAGACTTAGAAGTATGGGTGGTCGCACTTGTAGCTTTCAGGAGACTCCGACTCAGATCATATACACTAAGAACATGATATTCTACAGAATGAAATTTGTTTTTTCTTTTAGTTTGGCTGTTCCCTCCTGCTCTTTGAGTTTCCAGTTCAGTCAGAACCGGCTTCCATTGGGTTACTGTACCATGAGCCTTCAATTACAAATACCCAGGTATGGTGGGGGTGGGGAGGAGGGGCATTCTCCTATTTTTATATCTCCCAGCTAGTGTAGCCATAGTCCCCAGCCAGGGGCCACAGACTCACCAGTAGGGTTCAATGTAAGCTAAAACTTCTTGGTTGCAGGCTGCTATTTTGGCTGAGGGCTGGAGCTGTTTTGTGGCTGTGATTCCTTCTCTCCAAAAGCTGTGAATGCCAGCTCTGCAACATCCTTAGCCTAGGGCCAACCTGGGGAGCAGAGTTCTGGCCCAAGAATCAAATGCAGGTTATCTGCATAAGAACATAAACATAAGAACATACGACTTGCCATACTAGATCAGACCAAGGATTCATGAAGTCCAGTATCTTGTTTTCAACTGTGGCCATATGTGAAGGCTCACCGCCCGTGCTGCCTTGGGTGCCGCTCCGCTGCCTCCAGCTCAGGCCCCTCGCGAGTCCTGGATATCCCTGGAGTCCCTCAGTCGCACAGGACTCCCTTGGTTCAGGTCTCCACAGGCCCTGGTTTTGCGGGGCTTCTGGGTTCTCTTTGAATGGAGCGGGGTTGAAGCAGTCCCCCAACCCCCAAAGATAACACAGAGAGAGAGAGAAGTTCCTCAAAGCAATTTTATAAAGCAGAGTAGCTGAATCTGTTACATTGGCTCCGTCCCCTCAGGAGCTGAACAAATGACCCTGCCCCCGCTCTCCAGCAGTCTAACCCCTTGACACAGGTGCTGGAGCAAAGGCACTGTTTGAGCCCCCCCGGCTCTCCAGTCCACCCGCAAACACACCTGCCCTAACTTCCCTTAGGGTACAGGTTCTCTGTTCCCCTTTTCAGGCTAGGCTGTGCCCCTGAGACAGCTGGAGGATTCCTCTCCCCCGGAACCTACCTCCATTTCCTTCTCCCATTGCTTCCTGGCACTGGCTTTTTCTGGCCACTGCTGCTACCTAGGCACGCCCTCTTCCTCTAGCTCCCCAGGCTCACCTGTGTGACTCATTAGTGTCTAAGTCTGACACCTGCTCACCTCCAGGCTCTCCCTACAGGTCAGGTGGTGGTTCTAGGAACCTGGGATTTGTAGTTTCCGCCTTCACCTGCTCCACCTGCTGGCGGGCTCTAGTATTACTAGCTGCCTTATGGTATCTTATCCATTCCTGCCCCCGGCAGCGCTGCACTCCATCACACCAAGCCAGGTCACAAGTACTTGGCAGGATCCAAAGGTGTAGATAGATTCCATGCTGCTTATCCCGAGAATAAGCAGTAGATTTTTGCAACTCTACCTTAATAATTGTTAATGGACTTTTCCTCCAGGAACTTGTCCAAACCTTTTTTAAACATTGCTATACTAATTGCTTTCACCATAACCTCTGGCAACAAATTCCAAAGCTTGATTATGTATTGAGTAAAAAAATATTTTCTCTTATTAGTTTTAAATGTATTACCCAGTCATTGTGTATTCCCTGGTCTTTGTACTTTTTGAAAGAGTAAACAACTGATTAATGTTTACTCATTCCATTTCATTCATTATTTTATAGACTTCTATCATATCTTACCTCAGCTGTCTCTTCTCCAAGTTGAATAGTACTAACCTCTTTATCCTTTCTCATAGGGGAATTGTCACATCCCCTTTATCATCTTAGTTGCCCTTATCTATACCTTTTCTAATTCTGCTATATCTTTCTTGAGATGTAGTGACCAGAACTGAGCACATTACTCAAGATGAGGTTGAACCATGGAGCGATACAGATGCATTATGATATTCTCTGTTTTATTCTCTATTCCTTTCCTAATAATCCCTAGCATTCAATTTGCTTTCTTGACTGCTACTGCACACTGAGCAGAAGATTTCAATGTATTTTCAACTATAACACCTGGAAAACAGACACTACAAGGTCAAGCTAGATAACCATGAATCTGATCCCATTAACCTTAACCGTGGTGTTCCCCAAGATTCCTCTTTATTCTCTACCCTCTTCAACATCTATATGTTACTCCTCTCCAAACTCCTTTCAAAATTAGGCATCACCCATTGCATATACGTGGACGGCGTCCAAATACTCATCCCCATTACTGACTCGCTACCTAAGGCCCTAAAGACATGGAACAATTGCCTCACCACCTTCAACCAACTCCTCACAAAAATGAACCTAGCACTTAACCCCGCCAAAACAGAACTCCTCGTCATATCCCCCAATGCCCATACTTACTCCAACTCTCCATCCCTCCTCAAACCCATCTCTCTGCACGCGCAAAACCTAGGTGTCACAATCGACAACCAACTGACCTTAAAACCATTCTTTAAATCCACCTTAAAAGATTGCTATTTCAAACGCCGTGTATTAAAGAAACTAAGACCTCTCCTACATCTCACTGATTTCCGTACGGTGCTCCAGTCCATCATTTTCTCCAAATTTGACTATTGTAACTTCCTCCTCCTAGGCCTCCCAACCTCTACCATCAAACCTCTACAACTATTACAGAATGCTACAGCTAGAATCCTCACCAATACATGCAAGAAGGACCACATTACTCCCATACTAAGAGATCTCCACTGGCTACCTACCTACTGCCTCGAGAATTCAATAGAAAAGCTTATCCCTTATATACAAGATTCTATTCAACGAAAGCATACAATGGCTACATGACTCACTCCGCTTCCATACTTCCAGCAGACCCACCAGAACTGCCTACCAAGGAACCCTCCACATACCATCCCCTAAACTAACACATCTCTCCTCCACAAGGGTCAGAGCATTCTCGATAGCAGGTCCCTCAAATTGGAACGCCATGCCCCCCGACCTCCGCATAGAACCATGCACAATGAAATTTTAAAAAACCCTAAAAACATGGCTCTTCAAACAGGCCTTCCACTAACACCCCCATACTTAATCTCTTCTGCGAGTCCATACTAAATTCTCTCCAGCACTACCGTTCAATCTGTACATAGTTTTTACCAGGCTTGTTAATCCCATACTCCCACCATATTAGAAACATGTTATTAGTTATTTGTCTGTTATCCCTATTTCTTACCAATTGTTCTATGTAATTGTTATGCTACAATATATAAGTGCAATGTTCCTTGTAAACCGATACGATTTGCAAATGGCTATCGGTATATAAAAGCTTTTAAATAAATAAAATAAATAAATAAATCTTTTTCCTGCGTAGTAACTCCTAATGTGGAACCTTGCATTTTGTAGCTATAATTTGGGTTACTCTTTTCTAAGTGCTTCGCTTTGCAATTGTCTACATTAAATTTCATTTGCCATTTGCATGCCTAGTCTCTCAATGTCCTCTTGTCTCTCAATCCTCTTGTGATTTGACAACTTAGAATAATTTTGTGTCATCGGCAAATGTGATCACCTCACATGTTGTTCCCGTTTCCAGGTCATTTATAAATATATTAAAAAGCATCAGTTCCTTTAAATATGAGCAGATTTGGGGCCCTTACTTAGAATATTGTCAATGTATGGTCTGATAACGATATAAGAACATAAGAAAGAAGAAATTGCCATGCTGGGTCAGACCAAGGGTCCATCAAGCCCAGCATCCTGTTTCCAACAGAGGCCAAACCAGGACACAAGAACCTGGCAATTACCCAAACACCTAGAAGATCCCATGCTACTGATGCAATTCATAGCAGTGGCTATTCCCTAAGTAAACTTGATTAATAGCAGTATAATGTATAATGTATAATGTATTTTGGATTGCTCTGCTGCTGCTTTGTATGGAAAATTGTATCTACTGTTGTATGCCTGAAATGTTATCCAAATAAAGAGTTTAAAAAAATAGAGAAGGGTGGAAAAAACTTCTTTGTCTCCCCCAAATAAAGAGATAGTCCAAAAACAGATAATTTACCATTGAAACTCCTCTGCATTAGGTCACTTTCAGGTATACTCTCTGGGGGAGTAGTAGCATGCTGCAGGTCTTCCCTACCCTCGATATAGCCTCACACAGGGACACCCCAATCCTCCGTGAAAAGGATATCAAGGCTGTCACAAGAATAAGTATCTAAAAGTAGGATTAGAAGAATAAAATAACACCAAACTGAGTCACACTGCGCGCTCCGTTCAACAATTAGGAAAAATTAAGGGGCAGGAGACAAAGAGCTCCTGAGTCACACGTGCTCCGTTCAACAATTAGGAAAAATAAAGGGGCAGGAGACAAAGAGCTCCTGAGTCACACGTGCTCCGTTCAACAATTAGGAAAAATAAAGGGGCAGGAGACAAAGAGCTCCTGAGTCACACGTGCTCCGTTCAACAATTAGGAAAAATAAAGGGGCAGGAGACAAAGAGCTCCTGTCCTCTTGAAAGGCTAACTAAAAATCCACAACCTGTTTAAACAGAAGGTGAACTAAAAATCCATGAGGATTGATGGTGCTTGAGGATGATAAACAGCTAGATCACATCATCTGCAGCTCTCACATGAGGGAATAAAACCCAAACCTCTCTTCATTAATTCTGCACTGGACCTCCCCAAGAAATTTAGTAAACTCCGTTTAGTGAGGGAAACCAAAGGTTCCCTACATAAGCACAATATTGCAATTTTTTGAAGGTGACACCAGACACACTTTATAATGCGAGACTGATGTTACAAAAGGAAGACGGGCACTCGTTAGTTATCAGCACTAACACAGAAACAAGCCATACCCTGTCACTGCTCTCCGTATTCTTCAGTAGGCTTATTTCTGCTTTTGAAAGCCTGATCCTTATAAACTTATTTGAAAGTAAGAACTGATAAAAGTGAGATGACCAGACTATTAGGTCACCAATGATGAAATGAAAGCATTGCCTTCAAATACAGAGTAAGTTCTGAGATGATTTAGAAAGAGTATTTTCCTTAACGTATAGTCACATCATAGTTAATAATCCATTTCTGACTGTAGGTGCTGCTATCAAACTTCATCATTTGGAGAGCGATGCCTGCGGGGCCATTCCTCATCCCTGGACTAAAACCAGATGTTGTGGGCAGAAATACCCCATACCTTATCAAAGGCCTTTCCTGTACTTTCATATACAATCTATGCTGGAATTATACTTCACAATCAGAGCTCAGCGCAGCACTTCTAGCACCGAGCAATTATATATAAAAAAAAAAAAACCAAAAAAACTACTAAAGATTGTTTTAAATTGATCTCAGGTTTTTGAAGTGGCCTTTTGCTCTACACAGAAAACACACCCTCTTTGTCTGTCCTGCTTCCTTCCATCCCCCTCTTCTTTTCCAGAGTCAGGTTCAGCTTTTCCTATAGATGCATAAGGCAATATCTGGAAGAGTTAAGCACATACAGGGAGACAGTCACTCATTAGTTATCAGCACTAACACAGAAACAAGCCATAGTCCATCACTGCTGAGTCAAATATGCAACACCCTTTAATACCCCTGGGGCAGCATGCTAGTGACTCATGTCGCCTAATGACTAGATACGCTGACCTTGCTCTCAACAGTTGCAGGACACAAACAGCTGAACAGCCGGATAAAACGTATCCAGATAACTTGGAGGCAGAATGGGGGTATTATGGGGTAGAGTAAAGTATCTGGATAACTTACCTGTCTAAGGCTGGTCGTGCTGGGCAGCAGCCCTAAAGTTAGTTGGATAAAAGTGGAAGCAAGGAGGAGGCTGGGAACTATAGGCTGGTTAGTCTGAACTCTGTGGTGAGCAAATGAGTGGAATCGCTGCTAAAACTGTAATGTTTGGCCAGTCGCGGGAAGGCCCTGCGACTGACTGCACGCACGCTGGACACCGCCTGATACTGCCTCCTCCTTGCAGCAAGAACGCTACCATCGCTCGGTCTCCCGGTCACACTCCGCCATCTCCTAAGACGTACACACCTCATAGGCCCCATGGTGGAAAACTGGCAGCGACATAGGACCAAATCAGTGAGGACTAGGGATTTAAACCCCCAACTGCGCTCCTAGATACTGCCTCAGCAACAAGTCCTCCTGCCTAGAGGTGCGTGTTTACTTCTCATTGATCCTGCCTTCCTGCTGTGCCTTGCTGTTTCCTCACCTCACCTAGAACAACTTGTGTTGCAAAGGCAGGTTATAAACAATACAGGAGAATATTAGGGGAGAAAAGGTGGTACATATGAAGAGAAAATAATTTTTTGAAATTTAAGGGCCTGATTTATTTATTATTATTTTTTTTTTTTAATGGTTTTATATACCGACAGCCGTTTGCACATCGCATCGGTTTACATATAACTTATAACCAAAATAAAATAGGCATGGCCTTTACAAAGAACAGATGGAATGGTCAACAAGATAATAACAAAAATCAAATAATTTAGCTGATGTTCAAAAGCACTAATGTGCGTAAAGCCCAGTTTTTTACTCTATAAATAGGCGTTTGAAAATTGTCCGGGGAATTGTGTGCATTAAAAAAGAGGCGGAGGGTGGAGATGTGGTGAGGAAATCATTGATGTGTGTACTGTCGATTTTCCAGAAGTACATGCATAAATGGAAGCGCACACATTTCCACCTGCTCCAGAGCACATGTACAGGTAAGCACACAAGTTGGCCTTGAAAATTCAGGCTAAAGTCTGTGAATACTTTCAACTCGCAGACTTTAGGCCTACATGCACAGTTATAAAATTACCCTCTACAAGTATAAATGACTGAGTTTTAAATGAAGAAAAATATAATCTTTCATGCTGAGTTATATATAGTTCATTTTGTGTCTTGCAAACAGTAAAATCAATTTAGATACACAAAAATAAGCATTGCGTATATAGTCAATATTCAAGTGGTTTGGCTGAAGATCTTTTCCAGTCACCTGGACAAACCTGAGATTTGAATATTTCCATCTACTAGTTGAGTACCTTTTGTCTGAGTAACTTATTACCTGCACAAAATGTTGCTGATTAAAAAGAGGCAATGATGGAGGTGCTCTGGGGGCAAGAAAATGTAGCCAGTGAGCATTGATATTCAACATTAAGGCCTGGATTCTCTAATACCGCCGGTCTCTTGGAATCACGCGGTACGGGGGGGGGGCGAAGCGAGGGACGGGCCTGCGAAATCCTCACCGATTTGGTCCTATGTCGCTGCCAGTTTTCCACCATGGGGCCTATGAGGTGTGTATGTCTTAGGAGATGGCGGAGTGTGACCGGGAGACCGAGCGATGGTAGCGTTCTTGCTGCAAGGAGGAGGCAGTATCAGGCGGTGTCCAGCGTGCGTGCAGTCAGTCGCAGGGCCTTCCCGCGACTGGCCAAACATTACAGTTTTAGCAGCGATTCCACTCATTTGCTCACCACAGAGTTCAGACTAACCAGCCTATAGTTCCCAGCCTCATCCTTGTTTCCACTTTTATCCAACTAACTTTAGGACTGCTGTCCAGTATCTATGAGAGTACAAAGTAGCTATAGTGTTTGCACCTACTTTTTTGCAGGGAAAATTGATCAGAGCATAACCTTCATAGATGTGAAAATGCAATTTACACATATTGCTTTCCTCCCCACATCTAAATCCACCTTGGGAAAGGCTTTTGACAATGTATGCTCAGTGTAGAGCAACATGTGTAATTTTACCTAGATTGAGGGTAGGCAAGTTTCAAAAAGTCCAATCATACAGGCAAAAAAAGTGTTTTACCTGTGAAAATTGACTTTCAAAATTTCCTTCCCCATATATATATATAAATGGGAGGGACTTTTTTTTTTATTATTATTATTATTTTGCCCTTCAGATTCCTCCTGCTCTTTTGGGCTTCCAGCTCAGTCAGAACCAGAGCTGGGATCTTGGTGCCATGAACTTTCATTTGCAACTATCTGGAGAATTTCCCCCTATTTGACAGCCTATTTCCCCCTATTTGACAGCACCCCCCCCCCTCAACATATTTTATCAAGTCTAGTCATTGTAATGAAGGTCCTCAGCTGGGGGGATAGGCACCAGGGCTCCTTCAGGCCTTAAATCTGACAGCTAGACGTCACCTTTGATCACTGACCGTGACTCCCTCTCCATCTCCACAAGACCCAGATCAAGGACAGAACCCAAGTTCCTCTGCATTGCAGTGCACAGCACTGCCACAGTGTAGGGATGCATTGTTATTTTGAAATGACAGGGAAATAAGAATATTTGATTTGTTTTGTCTCATTTCCCATCCAAAATGACACAACCCCCCCCCCCAAAAAAAATGTTTAGTTTCATTTGACAATTTAGCATGCACTAAAACAATTTACCATTTTTTAAAATGACTGAAATGAAATAAAATAAATGAAAAACAAATGAGAGACGAGATGAAAAACAAAATGAAAAAAAAGATTTTCATGCACACCCCTCCCACAGATCCCCTGGGCCAGCCTAACATGAGATTTCTAAAATTAGCTCCAGGTTTGTAACTATATCTTTGTGAACAGAACGGCATAACTGGGATCTAGTTTTTGCTCATGCTGTCTCTCCATCCAGAATGGGAAAACCCTATTGATCAGAGAATCTGTCCCTTTGGATTACTAAAATGCTTTCTAAACTTTCTCAAAAGCCATCTTGGAAAACTAATTGCATCAGATAAAAATAAAATCTCTTTTTTTCCATGTTTTCCCCATCTTTCCATGTTTCACAGTCCTCTCCAACACCTTCATTCTCCTTTATGTCATCTTTGGGGTATTTTAGGCGCTACAAAATGCCACAGGGTCTCCCAGAATTTAATCCTCTGCTTTAGCATATACTCCACTGCATTTTCTGAAATCAAACAATTTATACTCAAGGGTCACGACCTTCTGCCAATATAAAACATATGTTTGTGTGACAAACGAACTTGGAGAAATAACTTTAAAAGCATGCAGAGGAACTTTAGTGTTTTGCTCACCCTGAGATTAAAGGGGGTTTGGAAAATTCACCTCTCCCAAATTTTTCAACAATGATGTCCATATTCAAAGCTTTAGTGCTAGTAACTTTTTGAATTATGTGTACATAAAAGGTGCTTGGAATATTTTTTCCCACCTCATAAATTTTGCATAATGTTTTGTCTATAAAATATTTACCTATATAAAAAAGGGGCATCAATGGACGCATTCTGGGAGCAGGGCTTAACTTTACCTTTACCTGGTGAGCACACATATTCAGTGCTCTCCGGCTATACGTGTGGTCAGATAAATCACAGTCCTAAATTTATTTGAATAAGGTTACATGCATTACTTTATCCATGGTTGTTCAGTGGGAGACTTTTGTTTAATGTCTGGGAGATGTAATGCACATAAGAAGGTGAGACTGACAGTGAAATGCTAAGAGAAATTAGGGAAGCTAACCAAATTGGTAGTGCGGTAATAATGGGAGACTTCAAGTACCCCAATATTGACTGGGTAAATGTATCATCGGGACACGCTAGAGAGATAACGTTCCTGGATGGAATAAATGATAGCTTTATGGAGCAATTGGTTCAGGAACCGACAAGAGAGGGAGCAATTATTTTAGATCTAATTCTCAGTGGAGAACAGGATTTGGTGAGAGAGGTAACGATGGTGGGGCTGCTTGGCAATAGTGATCATAATATGATCAAATTTGATTTAATGACTGGAAGGGGGACAGTAAGCAAATCCACTGCTCTCGTGCTAAACTTTCAAAAGGGAAACTTTGATAAAATGAGAAAACTGAAAGGAGCAGCTACAAAAGTAAAAAGTGTGCAAGAGGCATGGTCATTGTTAAAAAATACCATCCTAGAAGCACAATCCAGATGTATTCCACACATTAAGAAAGGTAGAAAGAAGGCAAAACAATTACCCGGCATGGTTAAAAGGAGAGGTGAAAGAAGCTATTTTAGCCAAAAGATCTTCATTCAAAAATTGGAAGAAGGATCCAACAGAAGAAAATAGGATAATGCATAAACGTTGGCAAGTTAAATGTAAGACATTGATAAGACAGGCTAAGAGAGAATTTGAAAAGAAGTTGGCCGTAGAGGCAAAACCTCACAGTAAAAACTTTAAAAAATATATCCAAAGCAGAACGTCTGTGAGGGAGTCAGTTGGACCGTTAGATGATCGAGGGGTTAAAGGGGCACTTAGAGAAGATAAGGCCATTGCAGAAAATTAAATGATTTCTTTTCTTCGATGTTTACTGAACAGGATGTTGGGGAGGTACCCGTACTGGAGAAGGTTTTCATGGGTAATGATTGAGATGGACTGAACCAAATCACGGTGAACCTAAAAGATGTGGTAGACCTGACTGACAAACTTAAGAGTAGTAAATCACCTGGACCGGATGGTATACACCCCAGAGTTCTGAAGGAACTAAAAAATGAAATTTCAAACCTATTAGTAAAAATTTGTAACCTATCATTAAAATCATCCATTGTACCTGAAGACTGGAGGATAGCTAATGTAACCCCCATATTTATAAAGGGCTCCAGGGGCAATCCGGGAAACTACAGACCGGTTAGCCTGACTTCAGTGCCAGGAAAAATAGTGGAAAGTATTCTAAACATCAGAATCACAGAACATATAGAAAGACATGGTTTAATGGAACAAAGTCAGCATGGCTTTACCCAAGGCAAGTCTTGCCTCACAAATCTGCTTCACTTTTTTGAAGGAGTTAATAAACATGTAGATAAAAGTGAATCGGTAGATGTAGTATACTTGGATTTTCAGAAAGCATTTGACAAAGTTCCTCATTAGAGGCTTCTAGGAAAAGTAAAAAATCATGGGATAGGTGACGATGTCCTTTCGTGGATTACAAACTGGCTAAAAGACAGAAAACAGAGAGTAGGATTAAATGGACAATTTTCTCAGTGGAAGAGAATGGGCAGTGGAGTGCCTCAGGGATTCAATATATTTATAAATGATCTGGAAAGAAATATGACGAGTGAGGTAATCAAATTTGCAGATGATACAAAATTGTTCAGAGTAGTTAAATCACAAGCAGATTGTGATAAATTGTAGGAAGACCTTGTGAGGCTGGAAAATTGGACATCAAAATGGCAGATGAAATTTAATGTGGACAAGTGCAAGGTGATGCATATATGGAAAAATAACCCATGCTATAGTTGCACAATGTTAGATTTCATTTTAGGTGCTACTACCCAAGAAAGAGATCTAGGCGTCATAGTGGATAACACATTGAATCGTCGGTTCAGTGTGCTGCGGCAGTCGCCATCGATTTGATCTTGCTTCCCATTTATTTCATCCCATCATGACCATGTCTGGATATAAACAATGACCTTAGTACCCGAGGACCATGTCCATCACGGAACCCCATGATGAATGTGTCCTCTACCAGGGGGTATCGCATGACATCCAGATTACTACAAATACTTGAATGTAATCCGCTTTGAAGTGCTGAAAAAGTGGAAAAAAAGCGAAATATAAATCTAAATAAATAAAAATAAAAATAAATAAATAAATGTGCCCAGATGACCCCAAAAAGATGTAATTTTTGTCTTGATAAGATGGAGCATCTCTTTGAGTCAGATAAGACTGAGCCATCGGCATCAGTGGCATCAGCATCAAAGGACCACAGAGCCACACCGATGACACCAAGCCATTGATCCATTGACATCGGTGGGATCATGGTTCTGTCAGTGCCATTGGCTGATTTGGTGCCAGAGACCGGCCATCATCGAGCTCCTCCAGACTGAGCACCACAGGTTCCTTGTCATTGACCTTGGCACCAAGGAAAGAGCGAAGAAGCAACGGCATCCATCTCCATCAATGCATGGTCCTGGGCATGGGGATGTGCTAGCTCATGCTGTGATGCCCCCAAAGCAACCCCATGGTGAGGAGTGCCAGTTCTCCATCTGTTCTGGGGGTCCGCAACAGTCTCCACCGGTCCTGATACCAGTCACCAATCCTCCTCTTGGTTCCAAAGAGGATCTGGCCACCCCTCCTTCCTCTCAGTCGGTATTGGCATTAATTTAGCAATGTTTGAGGAGGAGCTCGAGTGGCGAGTAAGGCAGGGCTTCAGTTCCATGGCATTGATGGCACCAGAACTGGCATCATCTGTCTTGAAGCTGCTGTTGGAGAAGCTCCATGCGCTCATTGGCACATTACTGATCCAGCTGGTGTCTGTTGCTCGACTGGCATTGGTGCCCATTGGGGCACCGTAGTCTCTCCCTGCAGATACAGTGGTCGTGGCCGGTTCCTTGGAGGAGGAAGCTCTACCTAGGCAGGCTGAGATGCCAAGATCTGCAGCCCTCCATCCACCTCCGCTGGTGCCTGCACCTCTAGATGAAGGCTGAGTGACTAGGGCCCTGCTGATTTCAGTGAGAATGAGACCCCCTATGACCCCTGGGGATGACACCATGGAGTCTTCCACCGATGGCTCTGAGGGTCTCCCTTCAGACCCTTCTCCACAACAGGACTTAACTTTTACAGGTTTTCTGTGCACAATGGTGGAGGCCATCTTTTTCAGTTGCTGACAGAGGAGGATGCCAGGCACAAAGTGCTTGAAATTCTCCAGTTCATGGAATCTTCTACAGAGATCGTGGTGGTCTTGGTGCATGACATCCTTAAGGAGTTACTGCTGAGGATGTGGGAATATCCCGTCACAGTGCCTCCCATGAATACGAAGGCTGATGGGGTTTAACTCATCCAGAAGGATCCCGGGTTCAATAAGCAACAGCTTCCCCTGAAGTTGGTGGTAGTTGAATCCATTCTCAAGAGAGCCACGTGGTCTCAGACCCATTCCTCGGCACCCCCGGGGGAGGATCACAGCGCGTAGATGCTCTTGGGAGAAAGGTTTTTCAAGGAGCCATGCTCATTGCCCATAGATTTCTACTAGCTTTACATGAACCAGTACTCATGGGACATCTGGAAGCAGTTTGCCTCAGCAGCAGCAAGAAAATCTCATGTTGCTAGTGCATAAGGGCCTAGATTGCAGAAAACACGAGGTCCGCATGACCTACAATGTTTTTGAAATGGCATTGAGGGTCTCTGCAGTGGGAATCAGTGCCCGCAGAATGGCATGGCTATGGGCCTCGGATTTCTGACCAGAGGTACAGGAAAGACTCACTGATGTGCCATGTACTGGGGAGAATCTCTTCAGAAATAGGGTGAGGGATGTGGTGGCCCAAATCTGAGACCACTATGAAATGTTCCAACAACTCTCCACCAGCACTCTGGACCCGTCCTCTCCTGCTAGGATATCGGCAATATTGGGGCAGAAGAATTCTTTCTTTCACCAGAGGAAGTACTATCTTCCACTCCCTCACTCCCATCAGCAGCATCAGGGCTCCCTCAGCAGTCCCAGGCAGATGAGAGCTCCCAAGGCCCAGCCGGCACCTCAGTCAACTCCAGGCATAGGGTTTTGACTGGGTCATAGGGAATGTAGTCCAATTAACCATACCCGGGGTGATGGGTTGGGGGCATGCTGCAGTTCATTGTGAACCAGTGGCCAGTATAACCTCAGACTAATGGGTTCTTTCCTTCGTCCATCAAGGGTACTGATTGAACCTATTGAGTGCCCGCCAAATTGCCCTCTGAGCCCATTTTGGGGGCTGGTAGAGCATCAGGAGGTACTACTAACAGAGCTTTCCTCCCTCTAAATGGTCAGAGCGGTTGAGCCTGTTCCACCAAGGCAAAGAGGGTGCAGATTTTACTCCAGGTATTTCCTGATTTCAAAGAAAACGGGAGGTCTCTGTTCCATCCTAGACCTAAGGGCTTTGAACAGATTTGTCAAAAAGGAAAAGTTCAAGATGGTTTCCCTGGCACCTTGATCCCTCTTTTACAAAAAAAAAGTGGACTGGCTATGCTCCCTTGATCTGAAGGATGCTTACACCCATATCGAGATCTTCCCAAGTCACCGGAAGTATCTCCTATTCATGGTGAGAAAATAACATGTCCAGTATCAGGTGTTGCCATTTGGGCTTGCTTCAGACCCACAGGTCTTCACAAAATTCCTGGCGGTGGTGGCGGCGCAACTCTGCAGACTTGGGGTGCCTGTTTTCCTTTATCTGGATGATTGGCTGGTCAAGAGCACATCTTAGGCAAAGGCCGTCAGGTCCATGCACTTGACCATCCAGGTGTTGGAGTCACTAGGATTTGTCATCAGTTACTCAAATTCCCATCTCAGCCTTTCACTTCAATTGGACTTCATAGAAGCCCTGCTAGACATGTCTCAGGACAAGGCCTTCCTGCCTTGTCACTCCCTTGGCACAGTTGCACATGCGCAGTGGCATCAGGCCACACAGTGTTGTCAAATCAATTTCCTGGAGCCCTGGGCAATCAGATATGCACTATGGGCTTTCAGAGATTGGCTGTCCAACAAAGTTGTCCTGATTCAAACCGACAACCCAGTGGCAATTTAATGTCAATAAGCAGAGAGGTATGGGGGTCGTACCTCCTGTGTCAGGAAGTGGTTCACATCTGGTCATGGGCCCTGTCCCATGGGATGGTGCTCAGGGCCATGTACCTGACCGGAATGGAGAATGTGTTAGCGGACAGACTGAGTCATACCTTCAGACCCCATGAATGGTCCCTGGACCAGGGGGGTGTGAATCGGATATTCCACCTCTGGGGGAGCCCAGACGTGGATCTCCTCACATCCCCTTTTAATAGAAAGGTGCTTCGGTTCTGCTGTCTGTACAGGACAGATGGCAAACTAGCCTCAACACCCTTGTGGAGCATTGGGGCAAAGGTCTTCTGGATGCATATCCTCCAATTTCCTTAGTAGCGAATACTTTCTTGATGCTTCACGAAGACAAGGGGACTATAATCCTCATAGCCCCTTATTGACCGAGACAGATCTGGTTTCCACTCCTGCGGGAGTTGTCCATCCGGAGGCTGATCAGTCTGGGGACTTCCCCAGATCTCATCATGCAAGATTGAGGCAGGTTGTGACATCCCAACCTCCAGGCCCTGTCGCTCACAGCCTGGATGTTGAGAGGTTAGTTTTGCAACTACTCGATCTTTCAGAAGATGTGTCTTGGGTCCTGGTGACTTCTAGAAAGCCTTCCTCTAGAATGTCCTATGGACTGAAGTGGATGTGGTTTTTCATGTGGTGTGAGCAGAAGATCCATTCTCCTGCCCCACACAAAAACTGCTTCATTAACTTCTCCATCTATCAGAAACTGGCTTGAAAACCAACTCCATTAGAGTTCATCTGAGTACAATTGGTTCATTCCATTATGGTGTAGATGGTATGCCCATTTCTATACAGCCTATAGTTGTAAGTTTCATGTGGGGCCTGCTTCAATTGAAACCTCCCCTAAGGCCTCCCACTGTGTCTTGAGACCTCAATGTGACGTTAGCTCAGCTGATTAAAGCTCCTTTTGAGTTGTTGCACATCTGTGACCTGAAGTACCGAACTGGAAGGTCATATTTTTGGTGGCAGTCACCTCAGCACGCAGAGTCAGCGAGCTCCAGGCCTTAGTAACTTATCCACCTTACACTAAGTTTTATCATGCCAGGGTGGTCTTGTGTACGTACCCTAAGTTCCTGCCTAAGGTGGTGATGGACTTCCATCTTAAATAGTCCATTGTCCTGCCAACATTCATTTCCAGGCCCCATTTGCACCAAGGCAAACAAGCCCTGCTCAGTTTGGACTGCAAGGGAGCCTTAACCTTCTATTTGGAGCGGACAGAAGCCCATAGATAGTCCACCCAACATTTCGTTTCTTTTGATAGAAATAGGTTGGCATTGCGGTTGCCAAACAGACACTATCAAATTGGCTAGCAAAGCAGAAAATAAAAATAATTTGGTTCCTTAAAATAAACAGCTACTGTGGTAATGGAAAAATAAATCAAGTTAATCCCAAGTAGAATAAATTGAGAAAAAAATAGCTTCTGAGAACTCTACCATTAATGAGCTTTTATTGGTTCCAAGAAGTAAAACTTGTAAACTTCCAGTCTCTGGATTATTGCTATGTAACTAACTAAATCATTATTTTCTGGGTGAAATCCACAACTTGCTTTTACAGTTTTCAGAAGGCAGGGTTCCTTGCAGTCTCAGGGATGAAGACTCTGTTCCTCTCCAAATAGGGCTTTAATCAACATGAAGACAATTTCAAGCCTTCTTTCCAAGGAAACTGCATATAGCCTGAATTTCTGCTAGCCAAGTCCTTAAAAACATCAGGGACTTGCTGCAGTTTTACACTGCAAGGTTAACACACTTCATGTGGAAAGAAAAGAATCATTTGTCAGGTTAATTCTAACAGTTGAAACTGGAGATAGCTGTCTGAAAAATCCTCTTTTCTTAAGCAACTCGAGATGTATCTGCTGTTTCTCCAAACTATCTGCTTCTGCATACTCCCTTTTTTTTTTTTTTTTTAATAAAAATCCCTTTTTCTAGAGAGATGTTTTTCCCATTTCTTTATTCTCAGACATGGGTGTGTTATCTCCCTCTTGAGTAGATGATTACTTCCTCTGTGCGTTAGCTCTCCTGATCAGATGAGGACCCAGTGGTTGCTGGTTGCTCATTGATTCCCAATCCCAAATAGTCTGAAGTTGGTGAGTTTAATTTGCGTGCTGACAGGGCTGGTGCTTCCATTAGGCAAACTAGGTAGTTGCCTAGGTTGCCAAAATTTGGGGGGGGTGGCAAAATCATGCCAGCGCAAGGCATAGAAGGGTGCTGTGGCAGATCTAATGCTGCTAAAAAAGAGAGCATTGGGCTGGAGTCACTGCCACTGCTAGGAGGGAGCTCTGTACTGGAACTGCCACCAATAGGTAAGTCGGAGAGCGATGCATGACCAAAGGTTCGCCTAGGGTGCCAAATACTCTTGCACTGGCCCTGTGTGCTGAATAAAACTACTGGCATTCTCTTCCAGCCTTTTGATCCAAAAAAAGACTGAAAAGGAATTAGCATTCTATATTCACATAGAATATGAGGTAGGGACTACAATGACAAACCAATGTGGTGAGACATAGGAAGGAAGGCATGCTGGGTAGGAAATAAGTGGGGAGGTCTTATATACTTCTCTGACCAAGATGGCTGAGTTAAAAGAAGGAAGATACCAAAAACTGTCATGGATAAGAAGTGATATCTTACAAATAGTCACACTCAATGGCTGGTAAGTAGGATATGTCCTTAATAGTATGGAAGGAAGAACTGTGCAGACTGGATTGATGCCTCTTAATCTATTTTTGCCATCATCTACTGTGTTGCTGTGTTACTCCCTCAAGTTTTCTGCTTGGCCACTAGTGCCAATAGATTTTCCTTTCTTAGCAATGGGGAGAATGCAATGTTTTCATACTTCACTATCCAGCAACAATATGGAATGAGACTTGCCGTTACTAATGCAGCCTGTTTCTTCTCTCCCACTCTTCTTACACCAGTGTCTTCCTGGAGACAGCAGGGAACAAGTCAGAGACCCTGCCATGATTACAAGGCCTTTTACGGGAGAACAAGTAGTGATTATGAATCTTCTGAATAGCATGTGCCAAAAACAGAGCTAGTGCTGAAGTGGCATGCCAAAGGTATTTGTCAGCATATCATCTTTCCCCTTTATAGCCTCTCTGCCCTTCCCTTTCTCTCTCTCTCTCCCTCTTCACTGCATCTTACCAAGGCTCTCTATATCTGTCCCAAGCAAACTGTCACATACTGGTTTCTATCTCTTCTGCTGGTAGGTTATTGCAGGCATCTACCACACTCTCAATAAAGAAAAATTTTCTCAACCTTCCTCTCTTCAGACTCAATAGCAAAGGAAACTAGAAAAGTATATCCCGCTCAATTCAGGTCCAGAATTTCAAGAAAATTTGTCAAGTTAATCATCTCTATAGAGAACTGAGTGGGTTGATTCTTCTGTATGTTAGATCTAGGAGACATTGGCAGAAAATCCAATTATTAACAGAAGGAACTTGATCAGAAGCAAGATGCAGAATTTCGGATGATATTTCCAAAGCAGTTTCCAAATTAGGCACATCCTCTAGTGAAGAAGGGAGCAGCTTAGTATAAATAACGCTTCGGTGATCCTCTTCTAACAGTTACATAGAATGCGGCACAGACGAGGAAGCCTCACTGGTCCCCTCCACCGCAGTTGCAGCAGTGGCATCATCCACAAGCATCGCAGGATGTCTGCATGAGGAGTTGCATCTTACAACCAGTGGAAGTCGCCGGTCTCTAAAGGGCTGAGGGAGACCTCTTCCCCAGGTGGATCCAGCTCTCCTTCACCAAGAATCACAGTGCAGACTTCATCCCCCAAACTTCCAGGATTCCAGGACATGAAAGATATAATTGTCTGCTGTCCTAGAGGGTAAGTGGGTTTGCTTAATACAGTTTGTCTGCTATAGGTGGTATAAAAAAAATAAATCTGTAAATAAATAAATAAATAGATATCTAGGAAAAGAGTAATCAGAAGCAAAGGACGGAACAGTAAACCTCCATGTCCATGTTTATGTTGTCATTTTGCTCCACCCCCACCTCTGGGGTTTCTGGAAGTCTCTCTCTGTTGCACATGTGCTGTATCACCAGTCCTCTCTTATTACTCATACAGCTGAGTCACTTTCCTGCTGTTCTTAAATGTGGCTAGCTTGGAGGTTTGCTTGTCCTTCAAAAGCTTACCACATGCCACCTCTGATATGCGCGCCATAGGTTCACTATCACTGAGAAAGAGAATGAATAGTAATTGACTGAGGAGAAGAAAGAGATTGAAAGAGGGCCATCTTGTGACTGGACCCTACAAGTGGAGGAGCCCTTCACTGATTGAATTCCTCACTGATCTAAAGACAGGCACAGGCTGAGAGGAGGAGGACTGATGGCAGAGCTGGTCTCACATAGGGCCAGTGATGAGGGGGAGGTATGGTGGCGATGGGACCTGCAATGGGAGAAGCAGTGGCACCAGAGCCAGCTTTCATGTGGGGACAGCAGTGGCCGGAGGATGTAGCAGTGGAGCAGAGTCAGCTCCCACGTGGGGCCAGCACTGTGTGCTGATCTCATAGTCTGAAATATAAGCACAGCCAGAAACTGCTGGCCTGTGAGTTTTAAAAGGAATCCAGGTGCTGCAGGTACATAGAGCAGAAAGCAGTTGAGAACTGAGGGATGGGCTCCAGTCATTTAGATTACCTGAGAGGAAGTGAGGACAATGGGGGAAAGAGAGACTGAGTATGGAGTGGAAAGAAGGAGACAGAAGGCTAAAGTGGATGGAGTGAAAAAAGATTACACAGCGCAGGATGTGAAATAACTGAAGACCTCTCCAAACGTACTGTGCCAGTTTTGTTTTTTTTTAATCTTTTAAACCTTTTGTTCCTCCAACTTAGCCGCGCGTATCTTATAAAATCCGGGGTCGGCGCGCGCAAGGGGGTGCACATTTGTGCAACTTGCGCGCGCTGAGCCCTGCGCGCGCTGCCCGTTCCCTCCGCCTCCCCCCACCTTCTCCTCCCTTCCCCTACCTAACCCACCCCCCCGGCCCTATCTAAACCCCCCCACCTCTGTCGCAGAAGTTACGCCTGCTTCAAGCAGGCGTAACTTTGCGTGCGCCGGGCTGGCTGCCGCGCGCCATGTTCTGGTCCGGGGGCCATGGCCACGCCCCCGGAACGCCCCCGGGCCAAAACCACGCCTGGGGCACCGCCCCCGGATGATGCACCGACTGCGTCATGCCTCCGACACACCCACCCCAAGAAAGCCCCGGGACTTACGCGCGTCGGAAGCCTATGCAAAATAGGCTCGGTGCGCACAGGGGGGTTTTAAAGGGTTACGCGCGTACCTTATGCGCGTAACCCTTTTAAAATCCGGCCCTTAGGCTGCTCCACTCACCGAATTGCAACTTCCAAGCCTTCCCCTAAGATCCACATCTTTGACCCAACTTCCTGAACGCTCTACAAACGACTGTGCTATATACAACAGGGACATAATTGGGTCATTAAACTATTCACAAATAGGATTTCAATACTGAATCCCAATACTTCATTAATTGCAAATTCTGATTTGACTGTAAAATGTTCTATTGCCTCTAGTCATTTAAATTTATTGCAATGCGCCTTGAGAACCAACTTTGGAAAAAGGTGGAATATTAAATGTTCATAAATAAATAAATATTCACACAGGGCCAGATTTTAAAACCTATGCGCTGGCCTAGATTTGTGTGCACAACCCGGCGCGCACAAATCTACACCCGATTTTATAACATGTGCGCGCATGTTATAAAATCCGGGGTCGGCGCGTGCAAGGGGGTGCACATTTGTGTTCTTTGCGTGCCGAGCCCTAGGGGAGCCCCGATGGCTTTCCCTGTTCCCTCTGAGGCTGCTTCGAAATCGGAGTGGCCACGGAGGGAACTTTCCTTCTGCCCTCCCGCCCCCCCCCCAGCCCTACCTAAACCCCCCCTTACCTTTAACTCATAAGTTGCGTCTGCCTCTGGGCAGGCGTAGGTTGTGCGTGCCGGCCGATGGCTGGCCCATGATCCTGGGCACAGCAGCAAATGGCCGCTGTGCCTGGAGGCTCCAGCCCCACCCCCTCCCCGCCCCTTTTTTCAAGCCCCAGGACATACGTGCGTCCCGGGGCTTGCATGCGCCACCGAGCCTATGCAAAATAGGCTCGGCGAGCGCAGGAGCGGGTTTACGGGGTTACGAGCGTAATATACGTACGTAACCCTTTGAAAATCCGCCTCATATCTGGTAAGGTAATGAATGAAATGTGGGGCTAAAGACAGTTCTGTATCAAAAAAGAAGGGGAAGAATAAAGAAACTTAGAGGTAGATTTTAAAAGCTTGCGCACACAAGAATGGCCACATATGTGCGTAAGAGGGCTGTGCGGGAGCTACATACATTTTAAATAGCCGGGAAGGATATACGTACATGAATATATGCACATCCAGAAAGGGGCAGAGCATGGGCATTCCAGAAGTAGGGCCAGCACGGATGCACGTAACCCCTAATTTTCCTCAGCCAGCGCACGTATGTTGGGTATGTAACTTTGATACAGCTCCTCAATAGGTGTAGTAGTCCGGAGTCTCTCTCTCTCTCTCTCTCTCTCTCTCTTCTCCCATCTGAGTGCATGTAAAGGCTGCAGACATATGCGCATGAAGAGTATTTTAAAACCTATACGTGCACGTTATAAAATAGCGCGGATCTTTGCACGCAGCGAGATATGTGCATTTATAGGCACATGCGTGGCCCTTTTAAAATCTACCCGTTAGTCTTAAAGATAAGAACATAAGAACATGCCATATTGGGTCAGACCAAGGGTCCATCAAGCCCAGCATCCTGTTTCCAACAGTGGCCAATCCAGGCCATAAGAACCTGGCAAGTATCCAAAACCTAAGTCTATTCCATGCTACTGTTGCTAATAATAGCAGTAGCTATTTTCTAAGTCAACTTAATTAATAGTAGGAAATGGACTTCGCCTCCAAGAACTTATTCAATCCTTCAATCCTTTTTTAAACACAGCTATAATAACTGCACTAACCTCGTCCTCTGGCAACAAATTCCAGAGTTTAATTGTGCGTTGAGTGAAAAAGAACTTTCTCCTATTAGCTTTAAATGTGCCACACGCTAACTTCATGGAGTGCCCCCTAGTCTTTCTATTATCCGAAAGAGTAAATAACCGATTCACATCTACCCGTTCTAGACCTCTCATAATTTTAAACACCTCTATCATATCCCCCCTCAGCCGTCTCTTCTCCAAGCTGAAAATATCCAGCATAAGACATCCATAAGAAAGATAACTGAAAAGCACCATAAGGAAGATAACTGAAAAGCTAATGTAGCTAAAAATTGAGAGAAAGAAAGATTAAAATGCCTATATTCTGCATTGAGATATGTTCAATCTAGACAAGAACACCAGGCCAGATGTGGTGACAAAAGCTACACAGAAGCAACTTCATAGGTCCTTTTTTTAAAATAAACTTTCAGGATGCTTCTTATTGGTTCCAACACCATCCTTGAACACTGTCTTATATGTGGGTAATCATCTCTTGTTTCTGACTTGCAAAATTTATTTGGATGTGTTCTAGGATTTTGTTTACTTTTTTGACAATTTTTGACAAATTCCCTGCAGCATCATTATTACTTCTAATTTGTGTACCTTTTTTTAGTTGGAATTTTGTATTGCTTTTATCCTAATATTTGTTTTTAGCTTAATGGATGTTCCTTTGTAATCTGCCTCAATCATTGGGAGAGTATGGGATATGAATCCTGTAATAAATAAACTAAAATAAATTTTATTTAATAAAGAGATTTTTGAATAAAACCTTGTTTCCTATAATAATAATCACACTTAAAGAAGTTTGATGAATTTTATTGAATATTAATAAAATACTTTTAAAAGATAATAGTTCTTTTGATTTTCAGAAAGAAATATTCATTTACATAGAACCTCATAGCAGTGCACTCAAAAAGTATCAGTAGGTAAGTATATTTCTTTTTCCATATACCTGTCTTTGCCTTCTATTTTTTCTTTTTTTTCCAAGTTTCTAACCTTTAATTATATCTTACACTAACTTCTTCATCTTTTTTTAGGATTTCAAAACTATTCAACATAACTGTCAAATAAGTATGGATTTAGAAAACAGAAGAAAGTAAACACCTCACTTTCTAAACAAAGAACTCTGTTCTTTTCTTTGATTTCTCTTTCTATTATGTTTTTTAGGAAGCCAATTCTTTGGAAAGTTCTCTTTTCAGATAAGTATGCACTTTTTGTTATTTCATTAGAGCACACACTAATGTATAAATTTTGTCTGTGGTAAGACACTATAATTAATTGATACTACCTAAAATGTAAAAATATTTATGGCCAGAAATGTGTGTAAATGTTTTGAGTAAATAATTTACAGTTCTGCAGTATTGAATCATTGGCGCACTTTGTCTTTTCTCTTGATTCTTGAGTTCCTCTGCAGTCCTCACTGGCAATTGATCAGTGATGAAGTCCTACTACTCTAACTTGAATAAATAAAACTGAAAAGACTGTCTACTCTATTGCATCCCCCCACTTCTGCAAGCTAAATATCAGTATGTGCCCTCAATTTCACGAGATACCTTAGTGTAACTGTAGTGCTAACTTGTGTAAAATAATATTTTTAAAAATTTTCCCTGTCTACTTTTATATCTGAATAATGTTTATTCCAAGACTGTACAGGTTAATTTGCTAAATCAATTTTATCAAACTTATGTTTGTTGTGTTTTTATTATTAGTTTTTTTCTTTTATGTTTATATTATCTCCTTATTCTAAGTTGCAGGAGTTATTCTATTTCCTTCAAAAATGTTTAAAACCTCACGTATTAGAACCCTTTAAGTGCTATTGGAATCTCTCAGAACAGCACGGATAGTGACACAGCACTCTGTGACACTGACAAATGTCAGCAATCAGCCTGCCCTCTTACATTTGGTTATGATTCTAATAGACACCTTATAGGTTTGAAATTCAGTTTTAGGGGAAAAATATTTCCTCACCAAAGCAGGAATTCACAGAAGTTTCCAGGGATTTTCAGAGCAGCTCTGTCACCTTTTCAAATCTGTCTAGAGCAAATCTACTGTATATCCTGCAATTCTGTACCAATATTTTATAATTATACTCCTTTCCAGCTTATTTCTGCTCCTTACTCAGGAAAACCTTTTCTATGAAATGTTATTGCTTAACAAATTTGTTAAAACCCTCACCACAAATTATCTTGCACTTATCTGCAATCACAACACATTCACTTCACATGCCTGTCAAAGCCACTGGCTATTTTTCTTTACATTCATTCAATTACGTGAATGTTTTTCTAGTTTTAACAAAGTTTATAAGTAGCTTCCTCAATGAGCTGCTGCATCCATTAATCCCCAACTGTCATCATCTGCCTCTCACTCCAAACTGGTTTCCCTCACCAGCTTCACATTTGCCTAGCAAGGCAGCGCATACCCAGTTCTGAGAGACAGACTCAAATTCAGATAACTTTATTGGCATGACAGTTTTACATGTGTTGCCAAAGTAAGATATTGAATGCCACTGTCTGCCTGCTCCTCCAATAGCCACTGTTTCCTAGGCTGTGGCAACATAAAAAAATACTTTGGGCTCTTTCTTTGTTTTTTTTTTCCTTTTTGTTGCATTTCTATTCAGATTGTAAGTTGCCCCTGGTTTATTTTTTGTCATATGCATTGGGGCAGATTTTATAACCTGCATGCGCGGCCTACATTTGTGTGCGCTACCCGGTATTCTGTAATCCTATAGAAACTAACATTAAGTTTCACTAGGATATTAAGGAAGGCACTGGAAAAATTATGAGACACACGAACAGCTAAGCCCTAGGGGAGCCCCGATGGCTTTCCCCGTTCCCTCCGAGGCCGCTCTGAAATTGGAGCGGCCTTCCGATCCCCCCCACCTTCCCCTCCCTTCCCCTATCTAACCCACCCTCCCAGCCCTACCTAAATCCCTCCCTACCTTTATTTCAGGAGTTACGCCTGCCTCTGGCAGGTTTAACTTGCGCGCGCCGGCCAGGTGCCGGCGTACCATCCCCCGGCATGGCTGCTGTGCCGGAGCACTCAGGGCCGTACGGCCCCCATCCCCGCCCCCTTCCCGCCCCTTTTTCAAAACCCCGGGACATCCCGGGGTTTGCACACATCACCGAGCCTATGCAAAATAGGCTCGGCGCATGCAGGAGCAGATTTTCGGGGTTACGGGCGTAACCCTTTGAAAATCTGCCCCATTATGTTTATCTGGTTTCCCCCTTTATCAACTGATTAAGATCTTATTGACTGGATAACCTACTCTTCTACTATGTCTACCATATTTATTTTTTATGCCATTTGCAAATGTTGGTACTCAATTCCTTGAGCCCCCTTCTCTGATGAATAGATTGAACAATGCCAGACAAGATTAAGCCTGGAGTAACTGTATACATTCCTCTACTGAGAATCAAAGTGATTTACCATGACCATTTGTTTCTTTGCATTGAATGAGTCAACAACAGAGTCTCCAATGTTGCTGAGTTTTTCTGCTGTCATCAACAGCCTTCTTTTTTTTTTAAAGCAATACTACCTTTCTGTGGAGTTGTGTTGACTGTTCTCTATTAATCCAAACAGTTCTAAATTAGCTGTTCTTGTGTCTCATAATTGTTCCAGTGCCTTCCTTAATATCCTAGTGAAACTTAATGTTAGTTTCTATAGGATTACAGAATACCTTTTGTATAATGGTATGATGTTTGACAATTTCCATTTTTTTGTATTCTCTTACCCTTAGTATTCATTGCTGCTTACATATCTCACTGGTCCCTTAAAATAATATAGTTAAGGCAGAATTTCTCATCTTTCCTCCCAAAGCCACTCCCTGCCCCCTCTTTCTATCTCCATGGATGACACTGTCATCCTTCCAGTCCTCTCAGCCTGTAATCTTGGGGTCATCTTTGACTCCTCTCTCTCCTTCTCTGTACACATACAAAACATTGCTAAAAAAATGTCATTTCTTTCCCTGTAATATCATCAAAGCAATCTCTTCCTTTCTGAACACATGACCAAAACCCAATCTATTACATGCTTATTTCAATAAAATTCTAAAAGAACTACAAAAGTAAATTGAACACAAATACAAAAATAAAACTCCCAAAAATCACTCCCCTTAACTCACAAACTATAACCCCACACAATGAAGGAGTCATCTCATGGTTAGAACAGGGGGCTAAGGATGCATGAAGCCAGGATTCAAATCCCACTGCTACTCCTTGTGACCTTGGGCAAGTCACTTCACTCTCTATTGTCTCAAGTACAAATTTATGGCTTGATTTACTAAGGCTTTTCTTCCTTACATTGCAAGTACTTTGGATACAAGGAAAAAACCCCTGAATGTAACTCATCTTGAGCTACCAATGAAAAGGTGTGAGCTAAAAAAAAATACATATATATGTATATATATATATATATATATATAATATGCATATATATAATATAATGGAAGTAACTGAACATTAAAACTTTGACCCACTAACCTCCTCTTCAAATTCCATGAATTAACAAAGACCTCTTATTTACCTCATCTATGTGTTTTGGCTAGATTGTAGACTCCATGTGGCAGGTACTGTCTCTTATGTATGCCTGTATAGTGCTGAATACTTCTAGAGCACTACAGAAATGTTAATTAATCATAAAGGAAGTTTATTAACATTCTGAATTTGTAGTAGTATTCAGCCCTGAATTTACAGTTAAGCAAAATAGCCATGTGTGTAGGGCACCAAGGGAAGGGGGCACCACAGAGTGTTGAAAATTTGCATTTTTTTTTCTGTTGTCCCCTAGTTATAAGTAAATAATTTGCTTATATTGCTTACTGCTATTTAATATTAAATAACATTATAAAAATAGTTTATATTTAATATCGTTGTGGGATCTGGCCTGGGGAATGGCCTTGAAGAAAACTTAATTTTTAATCTCTTATTTCACCTTCAGCACTTTTTGAGTCTTAATGATAGGGTTGAGGCACCATCTGATCGCTGCACCTCAAAAAAGATACAGTTGCACTGGAGAAAGTACAGAGAAGGGTGATCAAAATGATAAAGGGCATGGAATGGCTAAAGAGCTTAGGGCTGTTCAGCTTGGAGAATAGCCACTGCTATTAATTGCATCAGTAGCATGGGATCTTCTTAGTGTTTGGATAATTGCCAGGTTCTTGTGGCCTGGTTTGACCTCTGTTGGAAACAGGATGCTGGACTTGATGGATCCTTGGTCTGACCCAGCATGGCAATTTCTTATGTTCTTATGAGAAGAGACGGCTGAGGGGGGATATGCTAGAGGCCTACAAAATCATGAAAGGACTTGAACAGGCAAATGTAATCGGTTATTTACTCTTATGGATAATGCAAGAACTAGGGGGCAGGCCATGAAATTAGCAAGTAGCACATTTAAAACAAATCAGACAAAATTCTTTTCACTCAACGCATAAATAAGCTCTAGAATTCATTGCCAGAGGATGTGGTTAAGGCAGTTAGTGTAATTTGGTTTTTAAAAAGTTTGGATAAGTTCCTGGAGGAGAAGTCTATAAACTTCTGTTAATCAATAGAGAATAGCCACAGTTTTTTGCCCGCATTAGTAGCATGAGATTTGTTTAAAGTTTGGGTACTTGCCAGGTACTTGTGTCTTGAATTGGCCACTGTTGGAAGCAGGATACTAGGTTTGATGGACCCTTGGTCTGACCCAGCATGGCATATTTTATTTTCTTATCCCCTGACTTTTTAATTTCCTCAAGAATCTCTCATGAGGTATTTTGTATTTCTGAAAATCCAGATACACTATACAAACTAGCTCACCTTAATCTACATGTTTATTCACACCTTAAAAAATGTAGCATATTGGTGAGGCAAGACTTCCCTTGGCTAAATCCATGTTGACTTTTCCCAGCACTGATGTCAAGCTCACCAATCTATAGTTTTCCCAAATCACCCTGGAACCCTTTTTAACCCTTTTTAAAAACCAGCATTACATTGGCTACTTTCCAATCTTCTGGTCTGTAGCTGATTTTAATGATAGTTTACAGATTACCAACAGTATGCCTGTAATTTCATTTTTCATTTCTTTCAGCACTCTGGAATGTATACCATCTGGTCCATGTGATTTGCTCTCTTTAGTTTGTCAATTTGCCCCCCTAGTACATCTTCTAGGTTCATTGAGATTTGTTTCAGCAACTCTGAATCATCACCTTTAAATATCACTTCTTTCATGGGTATTTGCCTTATATCTTCCTCAGTAAAGTCCAAAGCAAAGAATTCATTCAGTCTCTTCACTATGGCCCCTTTTACCCCTCAATCATCTAATGGTCCAATTGACTCCCTTGCAGGCTTTTTACTTCAAATGTACCTGAAAGTTTTTCAGTTTTCGCTTCCACAGTAAGCTTCTTTTCAAATTCTGTCTTTTTCTTCCTAATCAATGCTTTGCATCTAATTTGCCAATGCTTATGCTGTTTCCTGTTTTCTTCATTTGGATCCCTTTCCCATTTTTTTAAGGATGTTCTTTTAGCTGGATTAGCCTCTCTCACCTCATCTTTTAACCATGGTGGCAGTTGTTTGGCCTTCCTTCCTCCATTTTTAATGCATGGAATACATCTGGTCTGGCCTCCAAGATGATATTTTTAAAAACCTCCATGCCTGTTGTAAACTCTTGACCTTTGCAGCTGCTCCTTTCAGTTTGTTTTTTCCTAACCATTTTCTCATAATCTCCCTTTTGAAAGGTAAATGCTATTTCAGTAGATTTCCTTAGTGTTCTCCCTCCAGTTATCAAGTCAGATTTGATCATGCTATGATCACTATTGCCAAATGACCCTAAACACTATTGCCTCTTTCACCAAGTCATGTGCTCCACTAATGACTAGGTCTAAAATAGCTCCTCCCCTTGTTGGTTCTTGTCCCAGCTGCTCCATGAAGCAGTCATTTATTTCATCGTGAAACTTGACCTCCTTAGCATGTCCTGATGTGACATTTACCCAGGCCAGGAGGCCTTCTCTTCTCCAGTTTCAGCCACGACTTTCTTCTCCATTAGTTTGTTTTTTTTTTACTAAATTCAAAGCTCCCTGCTCTATAATCTCATTATTTCCCTATTTCTAGTAAATTAATTACAATGTGGAATTGTAGAATCCTCCTTTTTTAAATTAGAGAGGAATATTTGAAAATGAGCTTGGAATTAAGACAGTAACTTTTAATCAGCCACGTAGGCGCACATATACGCTCATATGCTGGCCAGGCCCCGACACACCCATGCCCCAACACACCCATGCCCCACCTAGTCCACACCTATGCTTCACCCCTTTTTAGAAACTTTTCACTTGTGCACACAGCAGGAGATACGTGAATCCATGGGCGGCTTATAAAATCTACTCAGTGCACGCTGGCCCAACTTGTCCAGGTATCTCCTGCTTTTGGCGCATGCAGAGCTTTTAAAATCTACCTTTAAATATTTATGAATCAGCTTAGAGCAGGGGTGGCCAACGCTGGTCCTCAAGAGCCACAAACAGGCCTAGTTTTCAGGATATCCACAATGAATATGCATGAGGTAGATTTGCATGCATTGCCTTCATGGTATGCAAATTTATCTCGTGCATATTCATTGTGGATATCCTGAAAACCAGGTCTATTTGTGGATCTTGAGGACCAGAGTTGGCCACCCCTGGCTTAGAGGAAGAGGAGTTATTTCATTAGTCTGTAGTTTATGTACAAAGTGGTCAGACAACAGGTTTGAAACAAACAGTCGTTATTTTTATATTATCTCCCTCTCTACCTCCTGGCCTGTTCTTAAGTAAGACCTTCTTTGGTGCATTTACTGCTAGACATAGCCCAGAGCAGTGTTTTCCAGCTTTCTCCTGGAGGCACACCTAAGCAGTAGAGTTTTCAGGATATCTGCAATGAATATACATGAGGTAGATTTGCATATATTAGAGACCAAGTTTTGCAAATCTATCTAATGCATAATCATTGGGGCAATCCTGAAAACCTGACTAGATAGGTGTGTCTCCAGGAGAGGGTTGAGAAACACTGGCCCAGAGGAGTTGTAACAAGAGATGCATTTTGAGTTGCTGTTATCTGTCCTTGGATTTTAAATGGCCTCATTAATATCTGACATGCAGCAATATAAATGATTATTTTAGACTCTATGGACTTCCTTTGTGTGTGAGGAATTATTCCCATACCTGCTGAAACACCGTTTATTACAAACATGTATATTGATCAAATATAAGGTATCACATTGTATCCATATATATTATATACATGGTAATCCTAAAATAGATTGAAATCCCTATAGTACAGATAGCCAGTCCTAAGCAGAAAGAGATTCTTTTTCCCTTGCTAAGCAGTATGTGCCAGTTCATGTGCCTAGCTAGTCTTGGCTCCTCAGCACCAGCTGACCAAAGGATCTCTCTGCCTGTCCCTTAAGAATATTCTAAGTGCATGCCAGGAGTTCCCCCGAGATAGAATAACATGATCTGCAGCTACTCAACCACTGGAGCAGCATCCGGAGACATGCTGGTACAGCACCAGGCCTCTCGGAGAGCAGCAGCCCAGTTCCAGGCTCCGAGGAAAGGAAAGGGCATGGAGTTTCTGGGAGCCCACTTAGCCTTCCGATCGCGCTGGCACAAGACAGATGATGAGCTCTGCAGGCACAGCATGTCTTTCATCCTGCACAAAGCTATCCACTCGGACTTCTTTGAGAGCTACTTGTATCTGCTGGAGCAATATCCCTTGGGTGAGAACCTCTCATGGCTATGGTCCAGTGTCATGAGACCGCAGGATTACTGTCCTCAGGCAGCTCTACGCTGGCGTGACAAAACCCCTCTGCTTGTGCCTGTAAGGCCCAAGTTGAAGGATCCAGAGCAATTAGGGGAATAGAGGAAAGGTGCACAAAGCCTGTAAGTCATTTTTGCACAATATTGAAACAGTGCAGCTTTTGCTGAAGGCTTTAATTTTCAGCACCTTCTAAAATGGGGAAAAAAAATCTGCAACATTTTTGTATAAAAAGTGCCACGGCACTTTAGCAAAATCATTAAATTTGGTACTGAACTGGAAAATATTGCAATAGTGGTGTAAACATTCTGTAGCAAAAGGTACTATTATTCCTCAGAATATATAAATGGTAAGTAGTAGTTGTGGGGGGAGTAGTAGTAGAATCTCATTGTAAGTTAAATGGATCAGTAAGGTGCTCTGATTATTATTGTTATTCTCAGCTAAGTAGAATGTTCTATCTGATTCCAAATGTTCAGATGCTCCTGAATGTAACATTATTTTAAATTATTCTGCATCGGCATCTCTCAGTGACTGTCCCTGTGCTTCGGAAGTGCTTCTCATGAAACACGCAACCCTGCAGAAGTGGCTCTCAGTGACTGCCACTGCACTGCCGAAATGTCTCTCAGGGTCTGTGAAAAAAACAAAACAGTCTATTTGTTTATTTATTTATTTATTTTAAAGTATTTATTTCCCGCACCCTCCAATGTTCGGGGCGGGTTACAAATAAAACATACATAACTGGTAAACAATTATAAGATCAATTTCAATACAGTTATTTGGGTTTAATTTGCCAGTGTGGAAAGCAGGTATCTGATTTCCATCTCTGGGTTTCTTGTTTGTGATGAAGTGGTGCTGGCTGAAACCTCATGAGAGGAGGGTGAGGGGACAGAGACAGGTACTGAATCCCCTGCCTCCAGTCTCCTCCATGCCTGCCACAAAAGATCTGCTAGTGACAACTTCTTTTCATTTTATTAATTTACAGTGAAACTTTACACTTTAACGAGCGAGGTTCTTGATGGGGAAATGCAATTTTATGCCAGAGCCAAGAATTTTTACCAAGATGTGCCAGCCACTGAAGAGGGCATGATGGGAGATTTCCTGGAGCTTTCAGACATAGACTTAGAATCCTCCAAAGAGTTCCTTAGGAGACTTGTAGGGGTAAGTCCCGGTTTATGCTGTCTGTAAAGATATATTACCTACTGACTTATTATCCTCTGGATTATCAAATAGACTTTTGTGGCAGGTAGTTTGGTGAAGGTTGGACTTGATAAAACTTATGGTTGTACAATCAAAATATTTTAGTTTTGTTTAGTTTTTCTGTGCTTTGTTTTTTTTTTTCATTTTGTTTACTTTTCATGATTTAGTGCGCGCTAAATCATGAAAACAATTTCGAGTTTTCCTGTGTTGATTGGTTTCAAAAAATGAAACAAAACAAAACAAAAACATTTTTGGTGTTTTATAATGTACCTTTGCTTTTCTTTCAACTTAACCATGCCTTAAATATTACTACATGCAAGCAGAGATCAGAGGAGTACAACAAGATATCAGCTGGTATTGACGATCTGCTTAAATTTTAATGCTAATCCAGGCAGATGCTATTTTGGCTGGAGACAAAGCCTACTGTAACTATCTTTAAGAGCATTAGGGCTGCCATATGAACCAGACCAAAAGTCCATCCAGACCAGTATCTGTCTTCAGTAGTGATGACTGCTTAGGAGTGTGTAAGAGACAGGGCATATGTAGAGGAGTCTATCCCCTGAATACCCCAACTTACTCTTCTAGTTACTGGAAGTCATGCTCCAGGGAGATCTAGAACATGTTTTTCTTTTCTTTCTGTGGGTTAAATACTCAGGAGCTTCTTACAAATAGTAGATGACCACCTATGTGTTTGCATGATATATTTTATATTGACAGTGATGTCGCCCATATATAATGTGCCAGTACTCTCTTATTTCTGCATTTTTTATTTCTTGCTTTAAAATATTTTATGCTGTAGTTTTATGATACTTTCACAAACAAAATATTTTATTGTTATTTCACAAACAAAATATTGTTTGTGAAATAACCTTTTACTTGAGCAACAAAGAAATAAGCTTCTGTGAAGCTGTAAGGCCAAGAGCTGACCTGGAAACTTGTTTATAATTGCCAGGGTCCCGGGAAAGCGAGAACTGATTATGCTCTGGACTGTGGCTCTGGGATCGGGAGAGTCAGCAAGAACGTCCTGCTACCTGTTTTCAGTAACATCGAGCTGGTGGACATGACAGAGCCCTTCTTAGAAGAAGCCCAGAGCTACCTCGAGGAAGAAGGTGACAGAGTGGAAAGCTTATACTGTTACAGTCTGCAGGACTTCAGCCCGGCCATTGGGAAATATGACGTCATCTGGATTCAGTGGGTTGCTGGTGAGGCTGAGTCTTTTTTGTGAGGCCAGATAATATTATACAAACAAAGACTGGAAGAGGAAGAAGAGGGTGCTAAAAATCCTTGTTTGAAAGAATGAAAAATTGATTGACAGGGCTATTGTTAGTATTATTTATTAATTTTGATGACTCACATTTCTTACATATGTATAGATATCTCCTCTTGAGGTCACAATTTCACTGTAATTGTTTGGTCGCTGTTTTACTAAATCCTGAATGGACTGAACAGCAAGTGAATGCATGATTGCCAGCAACGCAACTGAGCTGAACTGTGCTCACATCAGGTGCCATGGTAGTGCAATGAAAATAAAAAAGCACTCAGACCCAGCCAAGCAAGCAAAGAGCCAGCAGAGAAACCAAGCACTCAGGGTCTGAAATGGAAGCTAGGTGAACAGGAGAAGCTGCTCTTTAAAAGTACCTTTTTCTATTATTGCTATAAAATAACAAATTGAAAAAATAATCCTTTGCCAGAAAACAATATTTCACAATAGTAACAAAGTGGACAAAACTTAAATCAGACTGAAGTAATTGTTTAAGATCCCACCTTGGCAAGTCTGAACTTAAAAAGAAAAGTTTCCAAATGAATTTGACAAAGCCACAAAAAAGTTGCCAAATTATCCGATTAGTTTGGGGACCTCTTTTTTTTTTTTTTTTTTTTTTTTAATGGAAGGCAAAAACTAACCCTGCATCACAGCAGATTCACCCCATTCATGGCATTTGCAGCAGGCGGATGCTCATGCATTATAATTCAGTTTTCAAAGATTTGCAGGAGAAATTTCACCAGCAAATGTGGGGGAAATCCAAAAATGTTGGTGACGTAGCTGAACTTTACCTGGCAAATGATGACTGAGTTTAGTTCAACTCTCATAAACTAATTTCCAGAAAATGGCTGCAATTCCTGCCCTCCAAAACACAGGGAAGTGGCATATGGGAGAGAAAAAGACTTTTCCAATTGAGGTCTGCATTATCTACCAGTTGACAAAGTACGAAGTTTTGCAGCTCCTGCATTTATTGCTCTTGTGAGGGCAGTTCCTTGTGGGTGTGCTGAGGGAGATAAAATATATGCAGTAATATTATTAGCACATGGATAAATGATACCAGATTTTTCTGCATTAAAAAAGGGCAGAGTTGATGTACTAAACAAAATTAAGTTGAGCAAATGAAATACTTGATTTGGTACAGATTTGTAGGACCATGCTAAGACTTAAAGTAATAATGACTCCCAGAATACGCACCTGATGACTCAATGGCAATTAACACCCTATCTAATACGGGTAAGGGGAAAAGTTCTATGGGCTATGATTTATTTGCCTACAGAACTTTGGATTTAGAAGGGCTCAATTCTAGTTTTAGGTAGCAGCCAATCTGACATTTTAGATAAACTTAGGTGACTTAATTTAATTAATGGGCAATAGTCAAAACTGCCTGCATTGGTGCAAATACTGCAGATACTTATTGTTTGCACCAACAATCAGAGCAAAATTCTGCCTGCAGTTTTGCTTTGATTATTACTGTGGGTACAAAGTAGCCATGGTTTTTTCACCTGCTTTTTATGCAGGTAACCAACATGAAAGGAAAATAATGCAAATCTTATGAGATACATTTGATTACTTTTCTTATCTCAAGTGTAGGCTGTTAATAAGGGACGGATAACTATTAATGTTAACTGCCCTGGCATATGCTCTTCCCTTAATTAAGTGTTAACCAAATATCTCATTGAGTCTAATAAACCCGCTTTTGCCACTGTTAGAAGCCAGGAGGGACATAGATTTATTTATTTATTTATTTATAGGTTTTTATATACCGATAGCCGTTTGCACATCGTATCGGTTTACAGATAACTAAAACTTTTTGACAGTGTCATTATACAGAACTTTTGGCACTGCCATTACATAGAACAGTAAACTTTGCATACAAGAAATAAACATCAACAAACAGTAACTGGGTAACTATTTACAGGGAACGAAGGTTCCTCAATTGGAAGCAGATGAGGGAAAATTAACAAGAGCACATAGTGACGGTAGTACGTGGAAAGCATTGTAATCAAATCAAGAGGTCATAGGGGAGAAGGTAATTGAGAGATAAAGACAGCAGAAGCACATTGTAAAAGGTGATACAGGGAATGCATTATACACAGCTTAGGGGGTTATCAGGAGGATGATTGCTGAGGGAGGGGTAGGCCTGTAAGAATAGCCAGGTCTTTAGGTTTTTTTTGAATTTGGGTGTGGATGTTTCAGTGCGCAAGTCTGGGGGCATAGAGTTCCACAGGGTGGGGCCGGCAAGGGAAAAGGCTCTGTTCATTGTGGAAATAAGATTGGTGGATTTGATAGAGGGGGTACGGAGTGTCCCTTGGAGGGCAGTGCGAGTCGGTCTAGTGGATGTGCGAGAAAGCAGTGGGGGGTTGATCCAGTCAGTATTTTCATTGGTGATGCTTTTATGAATGAGGGAGAGAACTTTGAACAGGATGCGAGACTGTATTGGGAGCCAGTGGAGATCGATAAGGGTAGGAGTAATGTGGTCACGTTTCCTGGAATTGGTGAGGATGCGTGCTGAGGTGTTCTGTAGGAGTTGTAATGGCTTAGTATGTGTTGCAGGGAGACCAAGGAAGAGTGCATTACAGTAGTCTATTTTGGAAAAGATAATAGACTGTAGTACTGTGCGAAAGTCAGTGAAGAATAAGAGGGGCCGGAGTTTTTTGATAGTTTGAAGTTTGAAGTAGCAGTCAGTTAGGATAGATTTAATGAAGGGTTTGAAAGAGAGCTGGTTGTCAATGAGGACGCCCAGGCTACGGGTGTGGGAGGGGAAGAGCGTGGAGGAGTACGCAGTGGGAATGGAGAGAGAGGAATGTTTGTTGGAGATGATGAGGAGTTCAGTTTTTTGCGGGTTAATGGCAAGGTGCATGTCAGTGAGTAGCTGGTTGATAACCGTCAGGCAGGATTCCCATTTTTGAAGAGCAGTTTGGAGGGAGTCAGTGAAGGGGAAAAGGATTTGGACATCATCTGCGTAGATAAAGTGTTTGATGCCAAGATTAGTAAGGAGGGTGGTGAGGGGGAGCATATAAATGTTAAATAGAGTAGAGGAGAGAGAGGAACCCTGGGGGACGCCTTGGTTAAGGCTAACTGGGTCGGATTCATTGTTGCCAGTGGATACTGTATAATGACGATCTTGTAAGTATGATTTGATCCAAGAGAGGGCAGTGCCGGAGATTCCTATGTTACTGAGAATGTTGATTAATATGATGTGGTTAACAGTATCAAAAGCTGCAGATATGTCTAACATAGCAAGGAGAAATGAGTTCCCAGTGTCGAATCCTTTAGTGATGGTATCCGTCAGGGATAGCAGCAGTTTTTCAGTGCTCAGGTTTTTCCGGAAGCCGTATTGTGTGGGAGGAAGGATGTTGTGTTGTTCTAGGTGATCAGATAGGCGAGAGTTGACAAATTTTTCCAAGATTTTAGATAGGAAAGGGAGATTAGAGATAGGTCTGAAGTTAGCTAGAGTAGAAGGGTCAAGGCTGGGTTTTTTAAGGATTGGTTTCACCACTGCCTGTTTTAGGAGTGTAGGGACTATACCTTGCTCCAGGGAACAGTTGCAGATGGATGAGAGAGGTTTGGCAATAGCTTTGGGAATAGATAGGAGAAGTTTAGTAGGAATGGTTTCAGAGGGGTGAGAGGAGGGTCTCATTTTTTTAAGATGTTTTCAATTTCAAGGGAAGAGGATAGGTCGAAAGATGAGAGGGTAGAGGTAAGGTTGAAAGAAGGCAGTTTCACGGTGTTAGGGTTGGCTGCAAAGCGTGCAGTGAGAGAGGACACTTTGGTTTGGAAGAAGTGAGCAAGTTCATTGCAATGTTTTTTTGTGGTGGGAGTAGGAGGTTGAGTGGGGTTTGAGCTGGTCAGATTGGAGATCATGGTGAAGAGTGCTTTCGGATTGTATTGGAAACTGTGAATCTTTTGGCATAGTATTCACGTTTAGTTGAGAGAGTAGTATTCCTGTATTGGTGCATAAGCTGGTAATAGGCAGTTTTGGATGTTGCAGAGGGGTGTTTGCGCCATTGCCTTTCTAAGGTTCTGAGACGAGTTTTGAGGTTCTTGAGCTCTGCGGAATACCATGGTTTCCTGTTTGGATGGGCAGGTTTAATGGTTTTTGTAGTAATGGGGCAGAGCTTGTTTGCTATGTTGAGGGTGATGTCGTGCCATGAGGTGAAGGCCTTGTCGGCTGAGGAAATATCAAGTTGGTTGGAAACGTCCGAGCAGGCCATAGTGAGGGTGTCGAGGGAGCATGATTTACGGTATTTGAAGGATTGCGCCTGGGTGGGGGCAGGGGGGGAGGACTGTTGGACAGCCAGGGTGGTTTGGATGATAGAGTGGTCGGACCATGGGATGGGGTGCAGTATGGTGAGTTGATGACAGTGAGGGGGCTATTGACGAAGATAAGGTCTAGAGTGTGGCCGGCCTTATGAGTAGGGGAGTGTATGAGTTGTTTAAAACCCATGGCTTCAAGGGAGGAGAGGAAAGCATCACAGGCAGGGGAAAGAGGAGTGGCATCGACATGAAGATTAAAATCACCAAGAATTATGGTAGGAAGGTCTGGGGAGAGAGAGTCTGCAAAGAATTCGATGAGAGGGGAGGAGTCATTTTCTAGCAGTCCTGGGGGGGTGTAAATGAGACAGATTTGGAGGACGCTGGATCTGAGAAATCCAATTTCAGATTGTTTGGGGAGGTTACATTTTATGGAGGAGAGTTTATATTCTTTCTTTACAGCCAAAAGACAAGCAATTTGTGCTCATGGAGGTGAGGTGTATGCAATAATACAGAGTGGAGGGAAGAGAGGTGCTCAGAGAGGAGGTGAGGTGTATGCAGTATTACAGGGTATCTACAGAGGTGGGCAGAAGGAGGTGAAATTTATACAGTATACAGGGGTGTACTGAGGTATATACAGTAACGTAGATTATGTGCAGAGGCATGCTGAGGGAGGTGAAATATATACAGTAATGCAGTTCATACAGAGGCACTGAGATAGATACAGTTATACCAAGTATACAGAGATGAAGTGTATATAGTAACAGTGTTTATGCAGAGTTGTGCTGAGGGAAGTGAAGTATGTGCAGTTGTAAGGGATGTGCTGAATGAGGTGAGATGTTTGCTGTTGTAGTGTACTAAGTGTATTCAGAGGGGTGGTGAGGTGTATACAGTTTTATTGGGTGTGTACAAAAAGAGGTGAGACGTTTACAGTAATACAGTATATACAAATGTTTGAAGCATATACAGTGTGTACAGAGGTATGCTGAGGGAGGTAAGATTGTATATAATAAAATAGTGTATACACAGGTGTGCTGAGGGAGATGGGGTATATATAGTATTGCAGGGTGTGTACAGAGGTGTGCTGAAGGAGGTGAGATATGTATAGTAATGCATGTTGAGGAAAGGGAGATGTGTATATTAGGGATGTGAATCGTGTCCTCGATCGTCTTAACGATCGATTTCGGCTGGGAGGGGGAGGGAATCGTATTGTTGCCGTTTGGGGGGGTAAAATATCGTGAAAAATCTAAAAATCTAAAAATCGCAAAACCGGCACATTAAAACCCCCTAAAACCCACCCCCGACCCTTTAAATTAAATCCCCCACCCTCCCGAACCCCCCCCAAATGAGTTAAATAACCTGCGGGTCCAGCGGCGGTCCGGAACGGCAGCGGTCTGGAACGGGCTCCTGCTCCTCAATCTTGTTGTCTTCAGCCGGCGCCATTTTCCAAAATGGCGGTGAAAAATGGCGGCGGCCATAGACGAACACGATTGGACAGCAGGAGGTCCTTCCGGACCCCCGCTGGACTTTTGGCAAGTCTCGTGGGGGTCAGGAGGCCCCCCACAAGCTGGCCAAAAGTTCCTGGAGGTCCAGCGGGGGTCAGGGAGCGATTTCCCGCCGCGAATCGTTTTCGTACGGAAAATGGCGCCGGCAGGAGATCGACTGCAGGAGGTCGTTCAGCGAGGGTTCCGGCGCCTCGCTGAACGACCTCCTGCAGTCGATCTCCTGCCGGCGCCATTTTCCGTACGAAAACGATTCGCGGCGGGAAATCGCTCCCTGACCCCCGCTGGACCTCCAGGAACTTTTGGCCAGCTTGTGGGGGGCCTCCTGACCCCCACGAGACTTGCCAAAAGTCCAGCGGGGGTCCGGAAGGACCTCCTGCCGTCCAATCGTGTTCGTCTATGGCCGCCGCCATTTTTCACCGCCATTTTGGAAAATGGCGCCGGCTGAAGACAACAAGATTGAGGAGCAGGAGCCCGTTCCGGACCGCTGCCGTTCCGGACCGCCGCTGGACCCGCAGGTTATTTAACTCATTTGGGGGGGGGTTCGGGAGGGTGGGGGATTTAATTTAAAGGGTCGGGGGTGGGTTTTAGGGGGTTTTAGTGTGCCGGCTCACGATTCTAACGATTTATAACGATAAATCGTTAGAATCTCTATTGTATTGTGTTCCATAACGGTTTAAGACGATATTAAAATTATCGGACGATAATTTTAATCGTCCTAAAACGATTCACATCCCTAGTGTATATAGCAATACAAAATATACAGAGGTATGCTGAGGGGAAACATTTGTCTTCTACAGTACATATTTTCACAACTGACTAAGTGGAAAATAATGTGGGAATAATATATCAACTTCATTTGTCGTGTGAGAAATGCCTAGTTGTCCTGTAGATTTGATGTTTTTTGCATAGGATGCTCTGCTTGAAGAAGGTCTTGTGTAGTCAGCAGGAAGTTGTGGGTAATGATGGACTCTGTTACATTATATGCTGGAAGAGTACAGCTGCAAGACAGAGGAACATCTGGCTGTGAGTCTATTCATCAAAGCTTAGAAGCTGGGGACATTCACCCTTCCTGCATAAATATGGAGTTCATAAAAAATGATCTGGTCTGGCTTTGTGACAGGCACTGGGGAACTCCTCTCTTCCTGCTGGCATTTGATACCTTTAAAGTCAGTGCAGACCAAGGCGGACTGGTGAAGTTTGACTTTGATTTTACTCCCTCAGCAGATGAAAAGAATCCTCTCAGTAATTTTTATTTTGCTAATCTATCCCTCTTTTATGAGGGCAACCAAGTTTGCACAGGCTCTTCTGTACTCACATATATATTTTCTGACTGAGAAAACATTTTTTATAAGGATATTTAATGCTTCCTGTAAATGTGGGAATCAAGAACACCTTTCCCATATCTCACTCCTAAAATATGTTAATTTAATTGTTAATACAAACACCACAAGTGCAGTAAGTTTTTCATAGTCCAAGTACTCTTCAAAAAGGTTTTGTTAATTCAATTGCGGCAACTCCACTGTTTTAACATATAGCTCTTTTTGAATGTTGAGGGTCCCCCGACACAGACCCCGTGTTTCGCTAAGGCTGCGTCGGGAGGGACAACAAATTTTCAAACAATGATCGTAATGCTTAATGATAGCGGGAGACCCTCAACACTCAAAAAGAGCTATATGTTAAAACAGTGGAGTTGCCGCAATTGAATTAACAAAACCTTTTTGAAGAGTACTTGGACTACGAAAAACTTACTGCCCTTGTGGTATTATAATTGTTGAGTACAGTTACAGCTCTTGTGTATTTCTTTTGAATTTAATTGTTAAGACATTTATTCAGTGCTCTTATTCAGGGCATCTTAAAACAGTAAAGTCAACACGACAATTAGTACTGAGCATACGAAATGATGACTTAAGAGAAGCAACAGATTAATTAAAAGTGAGATTCTGGAGATAAGTTTTTACATAATGCTTGAAAAAGAATAGAGAAGAGGAATTTTGGATGCTGGAGGGGAGGCAGTTCTAGCTGAGATATCAAGAGAACAAACACTTGAAAAAGGAACATTAGTGTTGAGCGGTATCTGTCTGGTGGAGTGGAGGTTTGGATAGGGAAGTAGCAAATGATGGTAGCCAATAGAGAAGGAGGGAACAAGACTATCGATACATTTATTGGTAAACATGAGTATTTGGAAGTGATATCACAGGTTCAGCAGAAGCCAGTGCAGTGGTGCACATGAATAATGAGGTCCTTGAAAAAAAAATAGTGGAGTTGTGGACAACTTGAAAGGAACAAAGACAGGAGTTAGGAAGGCCAGTAGCTGGACAATTGCAATAATCAAGTCTGGTGATAAAAAGTTCCTGGAGGAGATTGTGGCACAAATCAGTGGAAAGAAAGCTTCCAGTTTTTGGATATTGTAGCACTGGTAACTGAGAGATGAATAAAGTGTGAAGACATGAGAAGGAAAAGAAAGGGATCAAAGATAATACTCAGATTCCTTGCAAACTTAAAGAAGGTGAGACAATACACAGAGGACCAGGAGGTGGTAAGCCATCAGGAAAAAAGAACATCTCTGTCAAAATTACATTTAAAGACAGAAAGTTGCAGTGAGACTCGCTTTACCCATTAATATCCTTTTATTATCTCAGTGCTGTAATACATCACTGTACCTATTAATACCTCTCTTGTATCTCAGTGCTGTAATATATTAATAGAGCCAATAGTATCCTTTCTGTACCTCAGTATATCAATACACTTTTGAATTCATTAATATGCTTTATGTCCATTATTTTATTCTACTATCCCTTAAAACTGGCCCATATTACAGAAGGTTTCTTAACGTGTTCAAACTCACAAAATAGTTCTTGCCCCAAAGGATATGCATGACTTTTTAGGTCCCATTGAATTGCTTATCCCAAGACGTGTGCATCACATGTGATTATAAGGACCTTCGATTTTCTGATCCAGAGATACAGGAGCTGCCAGATTATTTTCAGCGTAGTTTATCAGAGTCTCCAACATTAGGCCTTATTCAGAAGGGACTTTTTCCTATGCCTATGGAAAAATGACTTTATTGAATAAGGCCCGTTGTGAGGAAGGGCGATTTGCTTTCTCCAGACATCCCTACCATTTTGTTTAAAAATGGTGTAATATATCCAGGTATACTAGGATTGTTTGCAGATTATTTATTTCCAACCAAGGTTTTTGTCCCCTCCACACTCTGAGCATATCCCAGGGACATTTCACCACTGATTTAGATGAGAGCTATAATAGGGCACGAGAGATAATAATAAGAGACTAATAATAATACTATTAAATAAGCAGAACATTAAACATTTCAACAGAGTGGAGGGGGACAGATTAAGGAAGGGTAAGGGGAGTAAAGTGATGCATTGTGAGGAGTAAGAACGGGTGAATTTGAAAAGTAGAAGGAAAGGCAATTGGGAAGTTCTCTTTCAGGTTCTGCATGAAAGTAGGAAGAGGAGTGGGTAGCACCATATATAAGAGGAGAGTTGTTAACCTGTGTTAGAAGTGGCAGATGAGCTGGCCCAGTGGATCAGTGGCAGTGCATGTGGAAAGTCCCTGGTTCAATCCCAGTAATTGTATCTCCTGCACCCTGGGTGAGCTGGGATGCTAGAAAGGCAGTGTTCACAGCCCCTGGTAGGGGGAGGGGAGAGGAGTCATGGTCATTGTTTAGAGTTGGTCAAATTTAGAATCCATGATACACAATTCTGGATAGAGCCTTGGTGCTTGGTTCCTGGTCTCAGGACCATCACAGTAATGACCAGAGTAGGAACAGTGGGTGGGTGGAGGGGATCTATTAAAAAAGGTAGTTTTTAACGAAGGTTCATGGCACCAGATTGCTAGTACTGGTTCAGATTGAGCTGGAAGAAAAGCCCATATTAACCAGCCTTTTGAAATATATCTGTTAAATTGAACAAGGAATCCCACCAATGCAGGGGCTCTCTGCCTCCCTCCCCCTGCGAAGATGAGCACAAGGGCCTGATGGCCCCTACATCCTAAATCTGTGAACTAAAAATTGGGCTTCCTATACTCACCCAAAAGATGAATTAAGGACTCCAGGCCTGTACTTCCCTGATCAAAATTGGGACTCTAAGTCCCATGTCCCTGCGATCTCAAAGCAAGTTTCTTGGCTCTGAACCCCCTAACCCATCCATAGACTTGCTGTCACCCCTCCAAACAAGCATCCGGAATCTTCATCAGCCATTAGCAGGAGGTTGTTCTACAGAGAGGCCGGCACTCTGCAGTAAGTGATTCGAAATGTGGAATCCTCCCTCCTGTTTTTGGTGAGCATGGTAGAGGGATGGGGGTGGGGTTACTGCAGTTTATTGGAGTCAGCACAATGAATTTATGACCACCTTAAGGAGCCTCTGCCAGTCAGTGTTAAAAGGTGCATTTTTGGTTTATATGGACCTGGCTGTTCAGTGCAGCAGCTGGGTTATTGGGAGGAATGCCTGGTTGGCTGTTCAGGGCAGCAGCATGATGAGGGGGTATTTTCTCTATGCTGGTCATTGCAGGTGGTTAACATATATGATCAAAACAGATAACCTTTGAATATGTGTATGGAAGGGGGTGGTAAAATGGTGACAGTATTATGTTGGTTTTCTTGTGAATGTTGATGAGGTTGTGATGTAGAAAAATTGCTTGTCTATTGTATTTTGGCTTGTAAACTGTTTAAAGCTGTATCCTTGTTTTGTCCACAAAAAGGAATGGGCGGGTGTTATTTGTGAGGGAAGCATGCTACTGTCCTTGGTTTCAGTGGGACAACTGGGATCAGGACAAACATCCAAAGAGACGTCTCAGGACCATCAGAGAGTCAGTAACAGAGCTAGAATTACAGAGCTAGAATGATCTGTCAAAGAGTTTAAATAGGAAGCTAAGATGGGGGCCACAGAGTAACATTCTGTGGTGTGCATGCTTCCCTGCCCTGGCTTTATCCATCTGCATTTGCTGAGATTCTGAAGCAAAATGATCAGAAGGAAGGGGAAGACTAGGACTTCCATTAGAGTCCTCATTGACCCCTCCCCTCCACCCAATGTAATGAATAGGTTATTATGACGAGAGGCTTCGTAGGCTCGGAAAAGAGAGAGCTGAGAGGGGACCCGATAGAAGTTTATAAAACAATGAGTGGAGTGGACTGAGTAAATAAACAAAGGTTATTTGCCCTTTCAAAAAAATACTAAAACTAAGGGGCACTCCATGAAGCTAACAATCAGCAGATTTAAAACAAATCCTAGAGGGTGATCTTCAGCGCTATTTAGCCCGCTAAGTTAGGACTTATTCAGCTAAGTAGTAGCAGCTGCATATCTGATCCTGTTGAGCAACCACCAGTTAGCCAGATAACTATTTAGCCGGATAAGTGGTGTGTGGGTGAGGGCATTTTGAGGAGGAGCCAACTTAGCCAAATAAGTTATCTGTCTAACTCGGATAAGCTATCCGGCTGGTCCATAGGGCTGTCCTAACTTTAGACCTGCTTAATAGCAGGTACCTTTCATCGATTCAAATGCTAGAAATTCTTCAGTGATTTCAAATTTGCAGTTAATTCCTCTGACTGTGTATGTAACACCATCCCCCAAACCCACCCTGAGTTGAATGTGCCCATCTACGGTGCTAGATATATAGAGAGCCCTATACTCCCTATTAAAATTCTCTCTCTCTCTCTTTCTCTGGAATTGTCTATGCAATGCGGTAGACAGGAAATTAGCCTAACCACGCCCCTTTTTTATCGCAGGCATTATTTCTGCTATATTTATAGAATTTTGATGAATCTAGGGGTTATTCAGATAAGTGTGAATATTTCCATTTGTCCAGTTAAGTTATAAGTAGTTCCTCCTTGTTATGCCCCCATCTTGCCCACCACTTATCTGGCTTAGGCACTGAATATCAACTTCTTTGGATCTGATGCTTAGTAGTCTGGTTTTTGAAGAGTTATGTATAGTGGGATCTGGATTATATTAGGTGGGGGTGGTGAAGAGGAGAAGGTTGAATTTAGTTATTCTCTGATGTTTTAACGTGTGCGATGTTTATATTATGATTTTATTGTAAGCTGCTGTGATGGGGATGGTGGATAATCGAATAGGAGTGAATAAATAAAGACTGCTTTGGGGATTCAAGGTTTATACCTTCCCCAGGATTTCAAGGACATCTCGGTAAAAACAGAAAGAATTCCTTGTGCAATGCCTGGCTGCTTTGACATTCCTGTAAGTGCCTCTTGGAGACTCAGGGGTTTTGAAAAGTCTTTTTTGATTCCAATATTTAAGTGTATTTCTGCAAGGAAGGTTTGCTGCATGTCCTGCTTCTGCTTCCACTTCCACACCTCAATAGCTCTCTTTTTGTAGGGAAGGGGTGGGGTGGGGTTCACCATAGTAGAGGACAAATGAGAATCTCTCTGCTGATTGTATTCCTTGTGGGGAAAATATATTATGAACTTTATTTCTTTGGCTTCCTCATTAAAATGGGTTATGATACGATTTGTTACATTATTATTTTTCCTTGTTTGCTCTGTTTGTGTGTAGGTTTTCCTTGTTTGCTCTGTTTGTGTGTAGGTTTTCTTTTTTTTTCTTCTCAGTCATTATGTTTTTAAAACATGTTTATGGATTTATATATTTGAAAACAATAAGCATACAGTTAAAAAAAAAAGTTACAGTTATTCCCTTTCCCAATATTCATTCATTGCCCTTATTTTCTCTTTCTGTCCTGCAGGTTATTTGACAGATAAAGACCTCCTGGAGTTCTTGATTAGATGTAAATTTGGACTGAGAGACAATGGTATTATTGTTCTGAAAGACAATGTGGCTCGAGAGGGCTGCATGCTGGACATTTTGGACAGCAGCATAACGAGAGACTTGCACATTCTCCACAGCATCATAGAAAAGAGTGGACTGAGAATCCTTAAGGAGGAGAAACAGGAAGGCTTCCCTGAGCTCTGTGTTCCTGTGTGGATGATAGCTATGCAGTAAGAGCTCTGCTGCTCCTAGACCATGTGACTGACATGTACACTGTTATCACGCATCCTCCGAGTGGTAATGGTGGTGAATGTGTATTCACTCTAAACCCACTCTTGCTTGTATTTACAGTAGAAGGAGATTGAAGAGAAAATTCCACATTATGCCTGGAGCAAACAAACCCACCCCAGAGAGTGGCTTCACTTCTGGATCTCCTGTTTTAAGACTAATCAATATGGAATTAAATGCATCTAAATGGAGTTTTGGAGTGAACACCAATGTTCAGTGTTACGAAACTACTCCACATTTAATTCTAGAATAGTTTTGCAGTGTGAATAGAGCAAAGTGATGCTAAACATTTTTATGATCATAAAAATGAAACCCGCACTTGGACACGCGTTTTTGTCATGCTAGCTTTACCCCTTATTCAGTAAGGGGTAATAGTGCACCAAAAACGCGCGTCCAACTCCCCCGAAACTAATTGCACCCGCAACATGCAAATGCATGTTGATGGCCCTATTAGTTATGCTTATCATGGCGCTTATCATGGCGATATTAAGTCAGAGGTCCCGAAAGTTAAAAAAAGTTTAAAAAAAAAAAAAAGAAATTTGAAATCGGCCCGCGACTCGCGGGTTGAAAACCGGACGCTCAATTTTACTGGTTTGAGAACCGACACCGGCAAAATTGAGCATCAGCTGTCAAACTTGCTGACAGCCGCTGCTCCTGTCCAAAAAGAGGCGCTAGGGATGTGTTAGTATCCCTAGCGCCTCTTTTTACCGCGGGCCCTAATTTAAATAAATTAATTTACTGAATCACGCGCACAGGAGAGTGGCCTGTGCGCTCTCCCACAATTTTTACTGTATCGGCCTGATAGTAACAGTAAATGTAAACAGATAAAGACCCAAATGGTCCATCCATGAAGTTAGCATGGGGCACATTTAAACTAATCGGAGAAAGTTCTTTTTTACTCAACGCACAATTAAACTCTGGAATTTGTTGCCAGAGGATGTTGTTAGTGCAGTTAGTATAGCGGTGTTTAAAAAAGGATTGGATAAGTTCTTGGAGGAGAAGTCCATTACCTGCTATTAAGTTCACTTAGGGGCGGATTTTCAGAGCCCTGCTCGCGTAAATCCGCCCAAAACCGGGCGGATTTACGCGAGCAGGGCCCTGCGCGCCGGGAAGCCTATTTTACATAGGCCTCCCGGCGCGCGCAGAGCCCCGGGACTCGCGTAAGTCCCGGGGTTCTCGGAGGGGGGCGTGTCGGGGGGGCGGGCCCGGTCGTCGCGGCGTTCCGGGGGCGTGTCGGCAGCGTTTTGGGGGCGGGTACGGGGGCGTGGCTACGGCCCGGGGGCGTGGCCGCGCCCTCCGTACCCGCCCCCAGGTCGCGGCCCGGCGCGCAGCAGGCCCGCTGGCGCGCGGGGATTTACGTCTCCCTCCGGGAGGCGTAAATCCCCCGACAAAGGTAAGGGGGGGGTGTAGACAGGGCCGGGTGGGTGGGTTAGGTAGGGGAAGGGAGGGTAAGGTGAGGGGAGGGCAAAGGAAAGTTCCCTCCGAGGCCGCTCCGATTTCGGAGCGGCCTTGGAGGGAACGGGGGGAGGCAGCGCGGCTCGGCGCGCGCAGGCTATACAAAATCGATAGCCTTGCGCGCGCCGATCCAGGATTTTAGTGGATACGCGCGGCTCCGCGCGTATCTACTAAAATCCAGCGTACTTTTGCTTGAGTCTGATGCGCAAGCAAAAGTAGGCTGATCGCGCTTCTTTTAAAATCTACCCCTTAGAGAATAGCCACTGCCATTAGCAATGGTAACACGGAATAGACTTAGTTTTTGGGTACTTGCCAGGTTCTTATGGCCTGGATTGGCCACTGTTGGAAACAGGATGCTGGGCTTGATGGACCCTTGGTCTGACCCAGTATGGCATTTTCTTATGTTCTTATGTTCTTATCCTGTCTGCCCAGCAATTTGCTTATGGGAGTAACTACCATTCCATGCAGGTTATTCCATACCTTCTGATAAGAGTAGTAACTGCCACTCCATGCAGGTTACCTCCATGCAGAAATGTTGCATCTAAAGTTAACATAGATTATCCAATTTCTTCATTTCCATTCTCTAGCCTCTAGGATCCTTTGTGTTTATCCTACCCTTGCCAGGTTCTTATGGCCTGGATTGGCCACTGTTAGAAACAGGATGCTGGGCTTGATGGACCCTTGGTCTGACCCAGTATGGCATTTTCTTATGTTCTTATGTTCCTTCACTCAAAGTGGACCTCATTGACTGAGTTCTGTTGCTCAACCAACTTATCATCCAATTTATAATATTTTCTGGCTAGCTTGCTCACCATTCTTCTTTGTGAAACAATGTCAAAAGCTTTACTGAAATCCAGATAGGCCACATCTATTGCACCCCTCTGATCTAATACTCTGGTCACTTTATCAAAGAAATCAATTTGGCAAGATTTCCTGTCATGAAAATATGTTACTTATGCTCTTGTAACTTATATATTGTGTTCATTCCACAGTCCTTTATGTCCTTGCCTTTTGCTTGTGGTCCATCAAGCAAAAGTGTTTGTTTAAAACATCTGGGGCTCAGACCTTTAATGCCAGAGTGGTTAAGGACTGAAATAATCTCTCATAGGCTTGAGTTTCTGGAAAATCACATAAAGCATTTAAATCTACGCTTTTTGAACTTCTCTAAGGTGGTGGGCAAGAATTCCTACCAAACCTTGAGAAAGCATTTCTTTGAGAATCTTCAGTTCCCTCTATAAATAAGATGCATTTTATCCCTTCACTTACCAAAGGGAATTCTCAGCCGTCCCAGTCTGTACATTTACTAATGTTACTGAAAACTTGTTACTGATTTCCTTGAAGATTCCAGTGCTGAGATTATTGAGTGCTCTACGTTGTTTGCTTCCTTTATTTCTGAACAGGATGTGAGTGAGGTGATGAAAAGATATTTTATGAATATTTCTTTCTTATTTCATGGACAAACAATTTGTATTTTTCCTGATTTTGCTTGCTCTACACACAAGAGAGAAGGCAAGATTTTCTTGCCCTTAGGTCTCAGGCTATTTCTTTAGGGTGTCCTTTTGTTCTCGGATATCCCTGGAAATGTGTTATCAGATGTTGTAAGGATTGTTTTGTGTTTTTCCTGCCTGAGCAATTCAAGTCTATCATTAATTCTAGAAGTGTTCTATCTCCCTCTTTTGGGAATGAATAGGTCTAGATGGTGTTCCTTGTGAATTTATTACTGCTCGATTTTCATGCTAAGCCAGTTTCCTAATTATTTATTTTCTTTTATATCCTACATTGTCTCGCCCCTTTTCCATTATTACTTTCATTGCTGAATGTATAAATTAAGTATTTCATTATATTTGATTTTGTATTGTTTTCTTTGCGGAGTGTATAACCATTCGTCTTTTTCTGTAAGCAAGGTGTATGCCTTATATTTTTTAAATGAATAAATATAAAAGGCAAAAAAACCCAAAAACCCCAAACATCTGGGGTTCAATATTCAAAACTGGCTGATAAATAACTTAGGCCTGGATTTTCTAAGGTCGCAGACTTTAGAAAATCTGACGATAATGGGGGGCAGGGTGGAGAAGCGGGCCTGCGAAAGCCGGCAGCGATCGCACCTACGCAGTGCGATCGCTGCTGGCTTTCGCACCCAATAGCGCCATTGTAAAAGGTGGTGATATTGGGCGCAAAACTGGCGGCGAAAAGGGTCCTTACCTTTTCACCGTCAGTGGTGTCTTCGCGGCGTCTGCCCCGGTGCCGTCCTGACTCCTCCCCTTCCTGAGTGGATGCCGCCCAGAACCCACATGCGATCCGCATAGAAAATGACCCCCTTAGCTGGTTAGAACTTATCAGGCTAAGTTACGATGTATATTCAGCAGCACGGCTATGCTGCTGAATATACACTTATAACTGAGCGCTTAGCTGGATAAGTCTAACCAGCTAAGGTTAGACCTACTCTATGGCACGTCTAGCTTAGCAATGCAATTGAAGCAGCTAAGTCCGAATATCGGCAATTAGCCGCATAAGTTGTACACCTAACTCGCTCTGCCCACTGTTCACCCACAACTTATGTGGCTAACCTATTAGCTGTATAAGGGACTTATATGGTTAAATGGCAGCCACTTATTGTGGGTGCATATTCAGCTGCTACTTAGCTGCATAGGTCCCGCTTATCTGGCTAAACAGTGCTGAATGTGCTTTGAATATTGACCTCCTGCTTTTTTCTGATCTTCCTCTTCATTAAGCCCATCCTCCCCTTTATTTTTGCTTTTCCCTTTTATATATCTATAAGTGAAAAGAGGAAAATGGAAATAGTAAGAATTGCTGCTGGCTTACCTCAGACTTTCCCAGTATATTTGCAGATATGAAGGGATGACATTTTGTTTTCCCTTATGCTGGTTCCCTTCCAGACACTAAGCTACCCAGAGTGATAGTGGTTTGTGTCAGATGGCTCCTATTTTTGGATAGTGTTTCTACTAAAGGACAATGCCAGTGTAAAATGAAATAATGTACTGATTTATTAGTGTTAAGAATGTGGTGTGCAGGTATTTATTTATTTTATTTATTTATTTAAAAGCATTTAAAACCCACTAGTCTAAGTCATTTGCTCTCTGCAAGGAACATCAAAACATTCATAATAATCAAATATACATTTACATTAAAAGTATATAATAAATAACGTTAGAGCTTAAAATCACATTAAAACACACATAATCCAAACTCCCATCTCAATCATATATTATTATTTAAGAGCTTAATCTTATAATATTTTCTAAGCCAGAAGCTTAAGATATTGTTCTTGCTCTGATTAGCAAATGTGAATAGAATTGCAAAGAGTAGAACCCCTGTTTACTCTCTGTTTGAAGTAAAACAATCAGAATAAATAATTATATCCTCTAGTGCAAAAATACTGGGCAGGGAATAGCGAGAAAATCAGCAATTGTATCAAAAGCTATGATCCCAAACAATCCATGCAATACATCGTGTAAGTACACAGTGTGCTAGTTGTAAGCAGACCTCATATCAAGGCATACATATTCATTGCTATTTAGCAAAAGGTATACCGAAAATATAATCATAGGTCTTGTTGTATTTTTTTCAAAACTTATTTTGTTGCTAAAGTGCAATAGTGCATAGTCCATTCGTGACCTATATTTTGGTTATAACGGAAAATTTAACTTAGCTTCATAGGCAAAATGGAGGATCGCCATTGTACTATTCTGATATGCTGCGTTTTATTATCTCACATATTAATTGCCCTTGACGAAGGCCACTGACGCCGAAACGCGGTCCATGTCGGGCTTCCCGGTTGTAAGAACTCACGACCATGTCTCTGGCGATCCTCCATTTTGCCTATGAAGCTAAGTTAAATTTTCCATTATAACCAAAATATAGGTCACGAATGGACTATGCACTATTGCACTTTAGCAACAAAATAAGTTTTGAAAAAAATACAACAAGACCTATGATTATATTTTCGGTATACCTTTTGCTAAATAGCAATGAATATGTATGCCTTGATATGAGGTCTGCTTACAACTAGCACACTGTGTACTTACACGATGTATTGCATGGATTGTTTGGGATCATAGCTTTTGATACACTTGCTGAAGTAAAACAATGCCAGTGAAGAACAGTGAAGACAAATGGTGACGTGAATTACTTGGCATTATCTTTGTTGGTTGAGACAGAGAGGGGCCAATGCAAATTCTTTCCTTTGAAGTCTACGGAAGTCCTTCTCACCTATGCGAATGTTAAATTACCCTCTGGCTCCACTACAAGGTGGGAGGTGTCATGGCTGGAAGTCAGTGGTATTATCCCCTGAACTGCAGTGACACCAAGTGGATCTAGCTACAATTGTTAGAATTAAATGGATATTTCTGCAGAAGGAAAATTTTGACTTGAATGGACCTATAGCAGTTCTTGGAATCAGAACTTGGGTGTAATCCTGGACCAGAGCCAAAAAGGAGCAGGGATCAATTGCTAATGAACTTTTTAAATTAGGTATAAAAGAAAGGTTGTCTTTTGTGTACAGACAGACAGAGTGAGGAAAAGACAGAAGAATATAGCAATGAGATGAGGTTCCTACCCAGTCACATGGCTGCTACCACAAAGGAAAGAACAGTTGCAGATAGATGGGAGCATTCCTCATAGCCATAGTCTGTAGAATAGCAATTATATAGCAGTGCTGAGAAAGCAGTGGTTTGTTATTTTGTGGTGAGGGAAAACAGTGTAAGTTTCAAGTATTTCCTGACCTTTTGTTTCATTAATAGCTAGAAGGGCAGTATTTAGAATAGTATCTGCATACATTCAGTATGAGGCTGGCCTAGTTGCAGGGAAATTTGGAAGATTTGTCACAATTTTATATAGAGAAGGAATTTATATATATATATATATATATATATATATATATATATTTATTTATTTTTTGTGAGAACTGGGACTTCCAATCTCCTGAAGCAAGTGAACACTGCAGCTGAACTGAGCACAGGATCTCAAGCATCTGCATCGGCTTCATCAAGCACACAATGGAGTAGCTCGTCTAAAGAAAAGGAAAACAAAACTTACATGAGACTTAACTGAGAACTTATGTTATTATTCTGGCCAGGATTTAGGTGGGGGTTTGAAGTATTTTGGAAGTGAACAGAACTGAGATACAGAGCAGGGCTAGTGATTTTTCTTTTATATCTTGCAACCTGATTTTCCTCACTTTTCCATGTTAATAAAATCTTCTCTTTTTTTTATTATACTGCGATTTGACTGTGTTTGCTATAGAGTATAAGAATCCTAATGCACTGTGTAACTGTGCATGCACTGATTTATATGCAATACTTGCTGTAGCTACATAAGGTGGGTTTTGTGTTATCACTTATTGTTCTATTCTCTGCTCCAGCCTCTCCTCCCCATTCCTGGGAGACCCTTTAGTTGTGTGGGTGCATTACATGTGTCTGTCCCTAAACACACAGCTGAGAGGTGGAGTTATTTTTGTGGCCTCTCCCACAATAGGGGAGAGGTTTACAATTTAAAAGCTCATCCCACATTCTAGAAGTTTTTAGGTACTATACAAGGATGAGGAAACAGTGTGAGCATCTCAGGAGTGCTGGATTGTGGTTGGTGATGGGCTGAAACACCTTCTTCTCCTCTCCTCCTCCTCCTCCCTCCTCAGTGGGAGCTCTCTGGCATGTAATACACATGTTCTGGTGACTCTGGGCAGATCTGTACATTAGCAGGATCACAGCAGAAAAAGCCAGTGACAAATCCATCTGAGCCCTTCATTCATCCTGAGCTATCTACCAGCTAATTCCCTGCGGCCTTCCTTACAGCAGCTGTTGTACAGACACAGAGCCAAGGCTCCCAGGCGTCTCTCTTTCTCATTGTAAAAATATAATCATATCACTGTAGTATCCCTAGTCACCATGGATATAATATCATTAGAGAATGTCCCTGGCTTATAAAGTCAGGTTTATTCTTATCCCATATCTGATTTTCTCTCTATACACTTAGGATATCTAAGCCATCAGCAATAAAAAACCCAACTTTCAAAAGTGAGCGTGAGGCACCAAATGCATGGGTACGGGGAGATTTATAAAGAGTGTGGCTGGATCCACACAGTTTATAAAGTACTGCGTATTTCTACCCAAAATTATGTGCATAAACTTGTTCTGCAAGAAAACTCTTACTTTCTCTATCCATTTTATAATAATGTGTGGGTGTCTTGTAACAATGTGTGCGTAATAACCCAGAAATATAGGCCGAGGCCGGATTTTATAAAGTATGCATGTATTCTGCTTCTGAAAATACTTACTGGTGTGCCCACTTGGAATCACCAGTTTGCTGATACCTACACCAGTTCACCTAGACCCTTCTGTACTTCACCCCGAATCTCCACCAGTTTACCCAGACCTCCGACCCAAACACTACAAACAAAAGACAAGTGTGATTACAATTAGGTGAGTCAATTAGTAGGTGTAAAAGTGTATGGACAAATTTGGTAATGTTTGCGTATATATCACTTAAACTTTGTGCACGTACTTCTGAACCTGACCCATAACTATCCCTTTGTTTTCCCTATTAATATTTACATGTGACTCTGCAAGTTATGCATGATTTCTCAAGATTTATAAATAGCATATATGTGTGTTACCCATGTAATGGTTGAACCAGGATAGTAGTTTCGGAGGCCACATCTCAAACCTAAATTTCATATGGAACACTTCCATACAGTTATAAAATATCAATCCACGGTTTCCTGCATGAGGGAAAGCTTACTTTTAAGGCCATTCACATTGCTAGCTCCCAGTTTAAGTGCTTGTATACTGCATTGCTGATAACAGCAGAAATGAGTTATGCAGGCATTACTAAATGAAACACAATTAAGTCTTTGGTGGTTTCCAACAATACTCTTTACTGATAGTTTGTAAAATGATGCATTAAAGTTTTTACAGCTGATTGATTCTCTTTTAGATGGTACGGTGCTTTTAAATAAAAGAGTGACTTCTTTAAAGTCTTGTTTAAGTTCAAGATGGTAAGGCCAATTGATTTAGTTTTCAAGTTGATGATTTGTGTCCTCCCATGGGTATAGGGCAAGTGAATATCTCCCCTCCCAATGTAGGTGAATCTTCAAAAATAGAATTCATAATACCCAGTTATTTATCTCCTATCACCTCCTCGTAGTTTTCTCCTCTGAACTCTTTAGTTTCCTCACAGTACCTGAAAGGCACAAGTCCTTCTCCTCCTCTACTTTTCAGTATCCTGGTGATACGTCTTTCTCTTCTTCTCCAAATCTCCAGTAGATGCTCTTGAGCCCTTTTGTGGGTGCATACAACTCCTCTCTCCCCTCTCTCCTTCCTCTTCCTTCTCCTCAGGATGGCTGAAAGTCACCTGCTCCTTGGATCTTGATGATCACAGGTTCCTCTTGCATGAAGGGAACCTTTTCCATTTGATGTTAGAGCAAAAATTAGATTAACTTAATTGAGTCCCAAGTTACTGGGTACTCCAAACTTAAATAAAATCATTGAGGAAAACAAAATGGATTGGGAGGGTGGAAGAAAATTCCCATTCAACTAAAATAATCTATGGCGGCAACAACTCGGCTAATTTAAAAATCAGAGGACAGCTAAGATACGCCACCTCTACAAAAGAAAAAAAGGAATTCACACACAGGCTGATTCAGTAAACTGCACGGGAGAGCCGGTGCTCCGAGGCGAGCGCCCGCTCTCCCAACGTGCGCCCAGGCCACTCTCCTGGGCGCGCGATTCAGAATGCAAATGAGGACTCGAGCTAATAAGGAGGCGCTATGGACACTAGCACGTCCCTAGCGCCTCCTTATTGGCGGAAGCGGTGGCCATCAGCGGATTTGACAGCCGACACTTAATTTTACCGGCGTCGATTGTCGAACCCGCTGACAGCCACGGGTTCGGAACACGGACGCAGGCAAAATTGGGCAGATTTTTTTTTTCAAGATTTTTTATTTTGTTTTATTTTTGGGGGCTCCGACTTAATATCGCTATGATATTAAGTTGGAGGGTGTACAGAAAAGCAGTTTTTTCTGCTTTTCTGTACACTTGCCCAGTGCTGGCCGAAATTAACTCTTGCCTTTAGCAGGAGTTCATTTCTGAGAGTAAAATGTGCGGCTTGGCTGCACATTTTACTTTCTGTATCGCGCGGGAATAACTAATAGGGCCATCAACATGCATTTGCATGTTGAGCATGCTATTAGTTTTGGGGGGGTTGGCCATGCGTTTTCCATGCGCTATTACCCCTTACTGTATAAGGGGTAATAATAGCATGTCGAAAACGCGCATGCAAACGGGGGCTAACAGTGCTCTCGGCCTGAGCGCACCATATTGAATCGGCCTGTCAGTAAGATGGTGGCAAACCTTTATAAGCCAGTGGGGTTTACCATTTACCAGTTTCCACATGGGGACACTATACACCTACAATGTTGCTATTCTGTCTCCTACCCACATGAATAGTATAGCCTAACTAAATCCTAATAGGGAGCTGTCAGGATCCTGCATACACATACATGCTATTTATGCGCATGTTGTTGTATTCCGCGCCCACGGCCGTCCGTGGGTGCGGCCCCCTACCTCCTCCGACGACCAGGGCAGCGTCGGGACCGACTGCCCTGCCCCGAGCTCCGCACCCCCCCGTGGCGGCGCAGGCCTTCGGGCTAGCCGCCGGGATAAGAGCCGTCCCTGCTCCTCCCGCGCGGCCGCTGCTGCTCTCCTCCGTGGCCCGGATCCAAGATGGCTACCACCATGCTTGGACACGAGACCACGCCCCTTTTCCAGAATTAAAGGGACCTCACCTCTTTAATTGCCTGCAGCTGGTTCTTACCTCTAGGGCCAGAGGAAGTATATAAGGAGACTTCCTTTGACCATTCCTCAACTTGGCAACGTCCTTCTACGCTGTCTAGTCTGCTTGCTTCGGTGAGTTCCCTGCGCTTGGACTCTGGTTCCTGTTTTGTCTTGGTGTTCCTGGTTCCTGACTTCGGATTGGCTTACGGTGATTCTCTGGTTCCTGACTTCGGATTGGCAAGTGGTGTTTCTCTGGTTCCTGACTTTGGATCGGCAAGCGGTGACTCTCTGGTACACGACCTCGGACTGATGAGCGTTGATCCTCTGGCACTCGACCTAGAACTCCTTCAAGACTACCGTCTCCAAGGGCCCACCTAAGTCCCAGCGGCCCGGGTCCCTACGGGCTCCTCCTGGGGGGACCGCAGACCACCAGTGGTGAAGACCGTCCTTCTGCTCACCTCCTTGTCCGTCTCCACAGTAGCTTCTGTCTTCAGTGCCAAGGGTCAGCTGCTCTCCTCCTCTGTCCTGCCTCGCCACCCGACGAGAGAACCTACGGATCGTCCACAAGGTGTAACATCCCCTCATCGGCCCAAGGGTCCACAAGCCGGAGCATAACACATGTATGCTAATTTTAAGTGCACAATGCCCATGCAACTCTCTGAAAATGTCCTCCAAAATTAACATTTTATACAAATAACAAATAGCAATAAAAAACCTTTCTAATGAATATCTAAAAATCAATTAACTCCTGTCCTCTCATCATTACAATAAATGTAAATATAAAATATAAGATAAAAGAAAAAAAAATCTACTCAAAATAGGACTTAAAATTAATAAACACCTCAGCGGTGGTAATAACAATAAATTGTTAAACATACAATTTCCATTTGCCTCAATCAAAAACCTACTGTAAACAGAGTATATACATAATATTGCCAGGTATATATCTACAGTTGTCTCTTATTTTGGTTCAAAAATGGCCTTTTATGGGTTGGGACAGAGAAGGGAAAAGGGAGGAAGGATAGCTAGGGGGTTAGGACCGATCGTATTGCTGTGTGCTTCAAACAAAATTCTCCCCCCCTTGCACGCGCCGATATGAAATTGGGTGCATATGTGTGCCGGGTAGCCGATTTTATAATATTTGCATGTTATAAAATCAGTGCACATATGGACACCTGCACATGCCTTATAAAATTTACCCCAACGTGAATACAAAATCTAAAACAGTCAAACCTACTTTAGCAAGTCGCTACCCGGCACGCACATATATACGCCCTATTTTATAACATGCGTGCGCCTGTAAAATCAGGGGTCGACGTGCGCAAGGGGGTTCACAATTGTGCACCTTGCATGCGCCAAGCCCGCGCCGAGCCGCACTGCCTTCCCCCATTCCCTCCCAGACCGCTCCAAAATCAGAGCGGCCTCGGAGGGAACTTCCCTATCCCCTCACCCCACCTTCCCTTCCCTTCCCCTACCTCCCCCACCCTTTCCCCCCTACCTTTTTCTTTCTTTTTCTTTTATTTCCAAACTTACTTCAGCCCTGGGGCTGAAGTAAATTGCACGCACCGGCCAACTGCCGGTGTGCGATCCCTGGCACACCGGCAGTTGGCCGGTGTGCCAGGGATCCGCACACCGGCCAACCCCGCACCCGGACTACCCCTTTTTGCACATCCCGGGACTTACACGTGTGCCGGGGCTTTACGCACGTCGCCGGGCCTTTTGAAAATAAGCCCGGCGTGCGTAACCCTTTGAAAATCCAGCCCTATATGTGTGATCTGAACAAGAAGGGAAAATATGTAGAAGCATGACTTCCAGGAATAGATTTGTAGAAGGGGTATGTATGTGTGTGGATGTGTGGCAGTTTATGATGGGGTGTGTTTGGGGGGAAATGGAGGGTATGGATATATGAGGGACACAAAAAGATCTTAAGGCTTTCAAGAAATCACTAAATACCTGGCTCTTTAAAAAGGCATACAACATCTGAATTAGCAGCGTTGACATGCTCTCGAAACTCATGACCTATTTCATGTTTGGTTTTTTTAATTGGAATTTTATTTTATTTTATCTTATTTTATTTTATTTTAATTGCTTGGATATTCTCGATTTAGTCTTATTATATTATTGCTTTTATTTTTTGTCTCATATTGTATTATAATATTAGAGCATTTTAATTTCACTGATATAATTATTTATTTTACTTTATTGCTTGTTTTATGAATATTTTGGTTAATCATGTTTTATCTCTTTGTAGACCGTTATGAATGTACTTCAGACTAATGGTATATAAAAGCATTAAATAAATAAATAAATGAATAAATGAGGGGGTATAGTTGGATTGTGTATAAGGGGAATGTCTGCTTGTGTGTGTGGATAGGTGAGTGAAGGTGGTAGGTGTATGTATATGGGGAGTATAAGGTTGTGTTGCTTTGGGCGGATAGATGTGTGTTTGTTTTCGGGTGGGTAGGGGATTGTTTGGGTAGAAGAGGTTGTGAGGTGTGATTTTCTGCAGGTATGGATGTGTTTGTAGGTAGCGGATGGAGTTGTGAGGGAGTGTGCAAGTGGGGGATCTGTGTGGAGCGGTTATGTACATGGCCTTATTGAGGGGTATGGTGCATATCTACATGGGGGGGTGCAAGTGGGTGTGTGTTGGGGGATGGATGTGTAGGTTTGAGTAGGTTTGTGTGTGTGGAAGGGGTTCTGGGGGGGTTATATGTGGCAAGGTTGTTTGAATAAGAGTTGTGAGGAGTGTTTTTTTGGGGGGTGGATGTGGGGTGGGCACATGGGTGTGCAATATGTTTGGGAGATGTATGTGGGGGAGGAGTGCGTGTGTGGGGGAGGGTGCAGTGTGCGTGTGTAGGGATGATTATGTGAGGGGAGGGGTGTGTTTACTTTGGAGGCACCTTTTTGCACCATCCTTTGCCAGCTGCTATCATAAATCACTCTTTCAATGTCTCCTGTCTTTAAAGTTAACTTCACTATGTTTATTCCAAACTTTACCCCAAAGGTGACTCGTCAGTTTAAGTAAAACTACTGACTTCCGTCATGGCTGGTGTTGTTTATGATAATGTCTTTATCGGGAGGTATTCCAAATAGAAAACGGTGATCATATTAATCCCTAAAGAGAAGAATAGTGGTGTTGATCTTGACTATTTTTCTACGCATCACAGTAATCTTGATGGGAGTATTAATTTGAAATGTATCTTTTCTAATAGAGTATGAGTGAATATGATACAGTGTCCTTATTTATTTGAAGTGGAAAACTGACAACTAAGGAATATTTGGATTCAAACGTATAATAGGTTGTACATGTGATAATAACAAGTAAGATACCCTTAGAACAAGTTTTTTAAATGTTGGGTCCATCCCCTGAAGAAGACGGCATATGGTCATCGAAACTAGGTCCTAGTTGGGATGTGGGTGTTTTTAAATATAAGTTGTACTCGTATGTAATTATGTTTGTGTAAAAATTCTTTGAAATAAAATTTGAACATATTTTTATAAATGGTTGGGGCATCCTTTTATATTTTATCGTATTTTGTAGGAGGCCATTTTCAGTTTATTGCATTCTGAACAAATTGAAAATGGCCTCATTCATTGCATTTTGTGCATTAATTTCTCATTGATTCACATCCTTACTGCTTTTCTCCTCCACTGCCCTCACAATCTGTTTCTCTTAAAAAATTAGGGAGTGCAAAGCTCGCACATCCAAAGTATCTGCATACCTTGTGGTTATTAAGTGGGCAATTTCCCTTGAAAAATCTACCTAAAGCAGCCACGTAGTTTGGAACTATGTGGGCTGGAGATTGCCTCCAGAAGGTATCGTAGCCTACCAAGAATCCAATTTCATCCAGGACCAACACACCCATTATAGCTCTGCATTATTTGCATTTCTACAAAAAGACGTATCCAGATCATTTCCATGGGACTTTCCGATATGCCTATGTGACGACCCTTTGGGATAGTCACTTTAGCAGCCTTAGTCTTTAACCCTGTGAACTAGGATAGGAGAGGTAGAAGAGAGAGAGGTGCACCATTCAGAACAACTCCTCCCCTGAGGTTGCTGGAATGGCCAGGCCCCTGCTGTTTATAAAAGCAGCCTGCAGCATTTCACAGTGGGCCGATACCTTAGTGCAACTAGCACCTTTCTTGGTGCTAATTGCATATTTTTGTTGGAGACTTTTGGATGTTTTTGATCTTTTTGAGGTTTCCTTCTTGTGAGAGCCCTGGGTACCCTTGGCTGGAATATTTCAGGGTATCCCCCAGTTAGGTTAGATCAGGGGCTTGAGAAGACTCCATTGCTGTCCAGACCTCACAGAGGGAGCTTGACCAGAGGTGGCCTGCTGTGAAGAATTTTTCAGAGTCCCCAGGAGGATTTGTGACCATCCTTCCTTCCCGTAGAGGGGACATCTTTAAAAAGCTGCTGTGTTCCCTGCTACTGTACCTTTGATTAGAAAAATGCCATTGAGATAATTGAAGAGGAGATATGTGAATAAGACCTAAAATTCTACTTTGAAGGCCCCCACCCAGCATTTTCACCCTGGGAGAGAGACACTTTGGGGAGACTTTGCAAAGACTGCAATTCATTTTGCCATCAGTATTTTGGAGAGGTTTTTCTGTCTAAATTAAGGATACCCTGTCAACTGAGGACCCTATTTATCCAAGCCCTGGAGGTTGAGAGTTTCCATGCCCAATACTAAGAGACACTTGCAATTTTCTGCCAAGAACTGATAAGAACAGTACCAATGTACCATTCAAGAACTTTTAAAATAAAGATTTATTTTTAGACATTCATTTTCAGCCTCAAGTGTATTTTGTTGGCACTCACATCCATTAAAGTTAAAGGAGAACTGTTACACCCCCAGGGTAATAACTAGAGTCAGCCCTACCATTTTGGGCCTTTGAAGATTTAGTCCTTCCCCCATTGGATAAAGAATCCTGTCCTGGGGCTCTGGACTGTGTTGGTGTGAGAGGAAGTTTGGGAATTGGTCCCAGGACCCTCATGTGCCCCTGCCTTCCTAAACCAAAGAGGTTGGTTACATTACCAAGTCACATTCATCAACCAGTTCTTTTAAAAATGGCATCACTAAGGAAATAGATGCATTTTATAAATTGAGACCTCTATATCACTCTAATTTACAGTCACCCTTATTATTTTGAGAGGAGGGGTCTGCTCTTTTGGGCTTCCAGCTCAGTCAGGCCTGTTATCTTGCACCATGAGCCTTCATTTGCAACTCTCTAGAGATTTTTCTCCTATTTTATATCGCTTCCCAACTCACCTGGCCCACTTATTGAAAAAATAGGCCCTGGCTGGAGGCCATATGCCAGGGCTCCTTTCGTAACCCAGCAGTCATGGTCCTTAAATCCAACCAGTAGATGTTGCTGTTGCATAATGACTGGGACTTTTCCCCCCTCCCCAGCATCCCCAGCCTCAGCTGGCCCAGGGAGTAGAAGCCAGCTCCTCTGCATGAGCCCAAGGCCAGTCCCTATAGTTGCCATTCTGTATTGTCAGACTTCATTGTAGCATATGCAGTTCACTAAGTCACTGTGAAAACAAATCAGGATAAGAATCTAGATATTTAGAGGAAGCAAGGCTAAACACGAGGTCCTCAACGCCAGACTAAAAAGGCTGGGCATGTTTCAGAACTGTTAGGGAAGGTAATTTTCAAAGGGACTTCTGTGGGTACAACAGTGTTTTATGTGCAGAAATGGCCTTTTATAAAATTGTCTGCTGAGCAGGCAGGTCAACTTGTGAAAGATTGTCATATATGCATGCAAGTTTACCCAGACTGAGTGGAGGTATTCCTGGGGTTGAGTCAGGGAGGGGTTTGCACATCTGTCCATGCTTTTGGAAATTCAAATATGTGCTTACCTTTTCTCAAAATATTTATGCGCACCAAATTGCAGGTATAAGTGTGTGCAGGCAAATTTGGTGGGCTAATTTCCAAAGCAGACTTGTGCATATAAGTCTGCTTTGAAATTTGATGAACACACACTTTTTTATTTGCCTTGTAGTTTAGGTGCAGTGTTACAAAAGTACCCCCTAAATGCAGTGCTGTATACAGGAAAAAGGAGCTTATTTTATCACTATACAGGGACTTTGTTAAGTTAAACAGGGTGGACAGATTTGGGCCCCATATGTCAAAAGAATATATTGTAGAATGGAAATGGATGCAGTACAAACCAGATTTGGCTAGTGCCAGATGGCTTGTATTAGTTGCCTTGGACATGGCATTACTATATGTTAGCTTAAATGAACCACCAATCTAGAAACACACTCGCTTTAATAAGGGACCTTCATAATACAGAACTTTTTATCATAATATATTTGAGACAGCTCAAAAGTGTAATCATAGGCCTCAAAATATTTTCTTTAATGTTTCCCAAAGACAGGAAACAGAGAGTAGGATTAAATGGGCAATTTTCTCAGTGGAAGGGAGTGGACAGTGGAGTGCCTCAGGGATCTGTATTGGGACCCTTACTGTTCAATATATTTATAAATGATCTGGAAAGAAATACGACGAGTGAGATAATCAAATTTGCAGATGACACAAAATTGTGCAGAGTAGTTAAATCACAAGCAGATTGTGATAAATTGCAGGAAGACCTTGTGAGACTGGAAAATTGGGCATCCAAATGGCAGATGAAATTTAATGTGGAAAAGTGCAAGGTGATGCATATAGGGAAAAATAACCCATGCTATAATTACACGATGTTGGGTTCCATATTAGGTGCTACAACCCAAGAAAGAGATCTAGGTGTCATAGTGGATAACACATTGAAATCGTCGGTTCAGTGTGCTGCGGCAGTCAAAAAAGCAAACAGAATGTTGGGAATTATTAGAAAAGGAATGATGAATAAAACGGAAAATGTCATAATGCCTCTGTATCGCTCCATGGTGAGACCGCACCTTGAATACTGTGTACAATTCTGGTCGCCGCATCTCAAAAAAGATATAATTGCGATGGAGAAGGTACAGAGAAGGGCTACCAAAATGATAAGGGGAATGGAACAACTCCCCTATGAGGAAAGACTAAAGAGATTAGGACTTTTCAGCTTGGAGAAGAGACGACTGAGGGGGGATATGATAGAGGTGTTTAAAATCATGAGAGGTCTAGAACGGGTAGATGTGAATCGGTTATTTACTCTTTCAGATAGTAGAAGGACTAGGGGACACTCCATGAAGTTAGCATGGGGCACATTTAAAACTAATCGGAGAAAGTTCTTTTTTACTCAACGCACAATTAAACTCTGGAATTTGTTGCCAGAGAATGTGGTTCGTGCAGGTAGTATAGCTGTGTTTAAAAAAGGATTGGATAAGTTCTTGGAGGAGAAGTCAATTACCTGCTATTAGGTTCACTTAGAGAATAGCCACTGCCATTAGCAATGGTTACATGGAATAGACTTAGTTTTTGGGTACTTGCCAGGTTCTTATGGCCTGGATTGGCCACTGTTGGAAACAGGATGCTGGGCTTGATGGACCCTTGGTCTGACCCAGTATGGCATTTTCTTATGTTCTTATGTTCTTATGTAAAATTGTCCATCTATTACAAGGTTTTCAAGGCATATGGTAATTTTAGTGGTTATCATAAGCATCTCATATGCTATTCCATTTAGTGCAACGCTGTCCGAAACTTTAAAAGACCTGCTTCAAAGGGCCCGACACTGGCCATGTTTCACTTGCTTCCCCAGGGGAAAAACTGTGCAGGTCGGCACTATTTATGAGTCAGTATAGGGTCACTGTAAACAAGCAGGTCCATATTCAGTATGCTGGCGAGCAGAAAAATTATATAACCAAAGTAAACTGGAAAATTGTGACAGATGTTCTGAAGATACCTGGATAAGTTCACCTAAATAACTTTAAATCTAACCAGCCATATGCTGAATATAACCAATTAGGTTTAAAGATATTTGGGTATGTGTACCTGAATAACCTTAACTTTAATGGGCTATATTCCAAATATAGCCAGTGAAGTAAAAATAAAACCACATCCGGGCCAACTGGCCTGATCCTCACCCACCCACACAAAATAAGTAAAAATGATATACAAGCAGAGTATCCAATGCCCTCCAAGCTCCCCCCCCCCCCCCCCCCCCAAATAACTAAAATGAGTTGCAGGCCATAGTGGCTTGTGGAGCCCCTCAATCGCAATATTGAAAATATCCTTCTGGCTCTGGGTCCCCTCCTAACCACACCTTGGCTGAAAAACAACCCCCCCTCCAAAACCTTCGAGAATGTTGGGAGCATGGTATATAGGAACCACTCTTGACAGCATCCAGGATTGCTCTGATGACAGCGCTGGTAGCAGACCACGGCCTTTCACATTTTTCTTCTATACTGGTGTCATGTAACGCCTCTAACTCCCACCAGGGGTCCACTCCTGACCTCCTGGGGGTCTCAACAAACATTAAGAACTTATGAAGTGTCATGCTGGGCCAGGCCAAGATCCATCAAGTCCAGCATCCTCTCTTGACCATAACTAGTCCGGATCTACCTGGTAGATCCTAAATAGTTGATCTGTTCCCAGGGATAAGCACTGGCTTTCCCAGTTTTACTTAAGCTAAAAACAGTTTATGGACTTTTCTTTGGGAACTTGTCCAATCTTCTTTTGAACCCCACTATGTTAGTGTTGCAACCGTCCCTTCCCAATGGCTGCACCACCTACCTTTCTTTCTTTGCATCTCTCGCTATGGATGGACGCCTGGCTGCCGCGGCGTCTGCCTGCCGTCCTCTCCGGCGTCCCTGGACCGGCTTGGGCGCTGCCTCCCGCCATGCTCCGCTGGTACCTTAGAGCGCGTGCCACGCTGCCCTCACTCTTATTTCCTACTTGGCACGAACCTCAGAGGCGTCCCCCTGTGATAACGTTACGCTGCCCGGATATTTAAAGCCTACGATGTTTGCTAGCCTTTGAGTTAGCAAGGGGGAATCTTACGGATGGGATTTGCTCTCCGTACCCAGCTACTCTGCCTCTCCAATCTTCCATTGGACTCTTAACACTAATGGGGTACCCGCTCCTCGGGGGCCTCACTTGCTTTTCAGGTCGCTATCAGGAAACCGGTACTCGCTTCTCGAGGGCCCATGTTCCCTGACTCGCTGCCTGCTCCTACCTTCTCTTCTGCCTGGAAGAATTCACTATCTTCAACACCAGTGAGTACTACCATCTTCACCTCAGAGCTGTTCCCTGGAACCAGGTACTCGCTCCTCGAGGGCCTGCCTCCATTCCAGCCCTAGTGCCATCTCCTACATGGAACCGCTGTGTGAGTACATTACCTTCAAGCCTCTCAGCTCTCAGGGATCAGGTACTCGCTCCTCGAGGGCCTGCTCTCCCTCTCTTGAGGTTCTCCATACTGGGGCTCTGTGCATATTCCACTGTACTCATTATTCTCACTACAGCACTGCTACCGGAGGCATCGCTGTTCCAGCGCCTGAGTGATACTAGCCCAGCCGGGCTACTTGTACTGCTCACTACTGCCACCTCTGGTGGCTTCATCACATTGTCTAATAAAAGATCAATCTCTGTCCTGAGCTGAGCCTGACCTGTGGCCCCTCACGGGACTTCCCCCCATGGGCGTGGTCAGCTGCCACCAAACCTCACTAATTATAACAGTTAGTTGCCTTGATCACATCATCTGACAACAGATTCCATACCTTTATAATCTGCTGAGTGAAAAACTACTTCCTATGACTTTGTTTTAAATCTTCTGGTTTCTAGTTTCACAAGTGTCCCCTAGTCCTAGTGTTATATTTGAAAGGGTAAATAATTGTTTCCTATTTACTTGTTTCACCCCACTTGTTCTACCTATTCTTTATTCCTCTGTGATTATGCATCCTCAGACTAATAGGGTGGTGATCCGATATAGATTTGGGGCAAAACATTACGATCAGGAAAATTGTAGAAACTATTCTGAAGGACAAAATTACAGAACATATAGACAGATATGGTATAATGGGACACAGCCAACATGGATTTACACAAGGAAAGTCAGGTCTCTCCAATATGCTACACTTTTTTGAAGGGGTTAATAAACGTGGATAATGGTGAGCTGGTGGATATAGTGTATTTGGATTTTTAGAAGGTGTTTGACAAAGACTCTCATAAAAAAACTCCTGAGAAAATTAAAAAATCATAGGATAGGCGGGACTATCCTCTTGTGGATTGCGAGCTGGTTAAAAGATAGGAAACAGAGAGTAGGACTAAATGGTCAGTTTTTCAGTGAAGGAAGTAGAGTATTTCATAGAGCTGTGCTGGGACCAGTGCTTTTTAATATATTTATAAACTGGAAAAAGGAACAATGAGTGAGGTGACCACATTTGCAGATGACACAACATTTTTTCCAAGTTGTTAAATCACAAGTGGCTTGTGAAAAATTGCAGGAGGATCTCTCAAGACTGGGAGGCTGGGTATTCAAATGTCGGATGAAATTTAATTTCGACAAGTGCAAAGTGATATACATTGGGAAAAGTAACCCCACACTGTAGTTACATGATGTTAGGTTTCATATTAGGAGTTACCACCCAGGAAATGATCTGGAAATCATCGTGGACAATATGTTGAAATCCTCAGCTCAGTGTGCAGTAGCAATCAAGAAAAGTCTACAGAAAGTTAGGAATTATTAGGAAAGGAATGGAGAATTAACAGAGAATGTTATAATACTTTTGTATTTATTTATTTGTAGAGTTTTATATACCGTTATTCGGTAGAGCCATCACAACGGTTTACAAAATATGCAATTATCATTCAAACTATGCAATTAGCATACAATCAAATGGAGTTAACATGGTAGTTGGGAACAGTAGAGTATTGTGAACAGCAAACAGTAAAGTATTGCGCCATGCTGTGACCCCCACCTAGAGTACTGTGTGCAGTTATAGCGCTGCATCTCAAAAAAGAGACAGGGGAATTAGAAAAGTTATAGAGAAAGGAAATGATAATGGGAATGGAATGGCTCCCCCATGAGGAAAGGCTAAAGAGGTTAGGACTCTTCAATTTGGAGAAGAAATGCAGAGGGGAAATATGATGGAGGTCTCTAAAACAATGGGAGCCGATGCAATACCAGGCGCTGGCCGCAGTGCATGGCTTAACATGCGATTGGATGTGTGTTTTGGGTGCGCCTCCATAACCCCTGGAGCAAGTGTTAATTTTTGAAGACCCCCTAAAAGTGTACAGAAAAGCAGTATTTTCTGCTTTAATCTGAATTAATATCATAGTGATATTAAGTCGGAGGTACAGAAAAAGAGGTAAGGTAAAAAAAAATTATTTTTTTAAATGGTCTGATCACCCCCAAGGTCTGGCCTGATGGGCCAAGCGGTCCGGGTCAGACCCAGGGGTCCTGTACCTGAAATCAAGAATCCAAGGTCCGTATGATAAACCCGCCCTTGCCAGATGGAAAATCTCCTCCCCCCAGCCAGGAACCCCTGCCGGAGGAGGGTTAAGATTTAAATGAGGGAAAGGGGAGGGGTTAAGAAGGGGTTTGGGCGGGGTTAGAAAAATTTTGATTCTGGTACCACTGCGGTGATAATGTTTTAGACATTATTGCCGGCAGTAGCGCTGGAAATAGCACCATCTTTCCAATTAGCGGTACGGGGGCGATAGTGTGGGCTACGGCTGCATCATGGTGGTACATTCACCGCGGTTGCAGCCGCGGTGCACACTATCGCCCCCATGCCCCTTTCCTGGCTGCAGCTCATCATTCTGCTGCGGAATGATGAATCCAAGCCCAAGTTTGATGCACTCTCTACCTAGCTGCTATCAAGCTAGGGTGAGAGTACGTTGTACAAAGCTCATCTTTGTGTACCTTTTCTCACTCCAAATCACATCAAATCTTCACTGATGTGTACTGTGCTCTTCGTACCTCTGATTGTGCATGTAAAGCTGGCCCCCAAAGCCTAGACCACCACCAAACCTCAACTTGAGTTACTAGTTGACCCTCCTACAATGGTATAAATAGTTGACTAATATGTGTACCACCCCAGAGGCTCTGGTTCCGGCTCTCCCTCTCTCTCCCTCCCTCCTCCACTCCCTCTCCCTTTTCCTGCCCAAAACGGTATTTGCGATAAATATTGCAAATCCCATTTTTGGACATATCGTACAGCATTACCCCAGGAAAAGAGGTGTAGTTATTTCCAGCATTAAAACGTGATAACATGTTATGCTATCACCCGCAACATTAAACACCCCTCATTTTCCTAAACTCTGCCCAAACTCCTTGATTTTGACTACATTTTAAAAATGTGCATACGCATCTCACGATGCTTTTTTTTATTGTGGGCATTATGGCATTATCATGGGCATTAGGGCCCTAACACGATTTGATGAATGACCCTTTTAGCCAGATCAGTGCCGATATTCAGACTTATCAGGTTAAGTTAACCAGATAAGTTAGACCTGCTCGATAATAGGTCTAAACTTAGCCGGATATAACTTAACCAATGAAATAGTGACAAATATAGGTAGATTCAGCAGCATATCCATGCTCTGAGTACTCCATGTAAGTTAGCCAAATATGTTTTCTCTAGCTAAATTACATAAATGGATATGTTTGAAAATTGACCTCCTTAAGCCTTTGAAAATGGATCCCTAAATTCCTTCATCTCATTGAGTGCTTTCTTTCTAGCTTGGGAGGAATAAATTCTGGGAAGATGCTGGTCCTGCTCAAGTGTACCCATGATGCACTCTCCCCCCCCCACCCCACCCCTCCCCGGTGCTTATGGGGTGGCAGCTGGTTCCAGATTTTTAAGGACAGGCTGTTTCAGTCCTTGTTTTACCACATTGCATGCAGGGACTTGTAGTCTTGCTTTCCTTAGGGAAATCAATTGAGATAGCAGAACTACAAGCCATGGAAGCAATGGGGGTAAAATCAGGACTGGATCAACCAATCCTGAAAATCTGGAGCCAGTTGGCAACCCTGCTGCTGAGTGTTTAAAAGTCGTCCTCGGCAGCTGAGCTGTGCCCCTTGAAAGGATCTGGATGCTCGATGGATTCTGTAGGGAGCAGGGACAGAGGAGAAATCGAAGCCTGCATTCCTCAGCAGGGTGGACCTTATTAAGAGAATCAGTCCATGGAAAATCGTCTGCACTTTCATTAAACAGATGTGGTAGAGCTTGGAATTGTCCAAATTCTTCGCAATGTTGACTTCTTCACACTTCATCAGCGTGGTGTTGACTGGATGATGTTAATATGACACCACTCTGCAGAAAGCCTTTCTAATGGTCCTGAAAGCAGTACAAAGGCTAGAAAAAGAACCAAACTGAGTGTGTGAGGGATAAGGGGAGAGGTATATGCTAAGCTTGCACTAAGTTATTGCTAGCTGAGATGTCACATTTTCCACTAGCAAAACAGTTTTAGATACATCTTTTGGCAGTTAAATGATATCATTGCAAGCCTACTTTTTGTTATAAATTTTAGTTTATTCTTGAGGCAATATTAGTATTGAATGTTCTAGAAAGTTTCTCTTAGTCATAAATCTCATGAACCTAAGTAAATCAGAGTATCACTCTGCTGAGTCTCATCAGAATCCCAGGTAGACTTTCTATCAATACCAGTAAGCATGATTTTAGCACAAGCAGCTGTAGGACAGAGTCAGAGAAAGAGACTTTTAAACACCAAGAGCTAGGGTCCTAATAGTCAGAGGGGATAGCTATAGCAAATGGTGTACATCTTTTATTCCACAGAAGCATACAACACATGCACACTAAAATACACCTGGATAAAAAATAAAGACCTATAGAAGCAGCAACAGAGCCCAGATACAAGTTGATATTTTCAGCAATCTATACAGATTGTTGGAAATATCCAGTGAACTAAACCCTAAATATTGCTGTTCCCCTTTCTTTTCAATGATTCTGGATGGGGTTTTGTATAGCTTAGTTACCCTGGAAAGCGCTGTAAAGAAGTAAACATAATTTCAAATCAGTTTCTGGATTCAGTTTTGGGCATATTTTAGTCATAGAATACCTCTGTCCTTCCCAATACAGATGTATGAAAAATGCATATTTAATTTGCAAAAATTCCACATTTCCAGCATTCCAAAATACATGTTTAGCCTGATATTCAGGCTACAAAAGAAAAACAAAGAAACGTGCAATATTTACATATACTTTACTTAATCAGTATACATGCCTCTAGAATTAGGCTATCCTTTTACTTATGGAGAAATCTCGCCTACTGCATTTATCCCAAAATCCATAGAGGCTCTCATTATAAATGGAAGGATCTGTGAGGCACCTGCATAGGTCAAAACACAGATAACAATAGTAATATCTCTTTCTCTCTTCCTGGTCTGATTTTTTTTGTCTTTGAAAGACAAAATTATTTACAGTAATTTTCTAATTACAGGGGTATAGGGTGACTGGTGAATTTGGTGCTACACCAGAAAATTTGCTGTTGCCATGCGACTGGAAAAAAACCCCAGCTGCACTCACATTTACATTTGCTATTTGGTGCGTATAGTTTTGCAGAGTTTATATAGATGTTTTTAAAAATCAAAAGGTATGAATACAAATGCCAGCCCCACCCAGATTGCAGCCCCTGAACGCCTCCTCCCTATCAGGCCAATTCAGTAAAGTCCGCGGGAAAGCGGGCGAACGCCCGCTTTCCCGGCACGCGCGATACAGTATTCAAATGAGGCCCGGCGGTAGAAACGGGCAAAAGGAGACGCTAGGGACACTAGCACATCCCTAGCATCTCCTTTTTGACAGGAGCGGTGGCTGTCAGCGGGTTTGACAGCCAACGCTCAATTTTGCCAGCGTCAGTTGAGCCCGCTGACAGCCACGGGCTCAGAAACCGAACGCCGGCAAAATTGAGCATCCGGTTTTCAACCCGACAGCCGCCGGCCGACTTCACATTTTTTTTTCTTTTTTTAAACTTTTTTTACTCTTCGGGACCTCCGACTTAATATCGCAATGATATTAAGTCGGAGGGTGCACAGAAAAGCAGTTTTTACTGCTTTTCTGTGCACTTTCCTGGTGCCCGAAGAAATTAGCGCCTACCTTTGGGTAGGCGCTAATTTCTGAAAGTAAAATGTGAGGCTTGGCTGCACATTTTACTTTCTGAATCGCGCGCGAATACCTAATAGGGCCATCAATATGCATTTGCATGTTGAGGGCGCTATTAGATTCGGCGGGTTGGACCCGCGTTTTCCGCCCCTTACTGAATAAGGGGTAAGGGAAAACGCGCGTCCAATGACAGGTTAACAGTACGCTCCGTCGGAGCGCACTGTACTGTATTGGCATGTATGTGCGGAAAGGTGCAGGCAAAAAGCAGGTATTGGCTGTGCAATTTTCTAAAGGGCCATTTCCATGGGTAAAGCACTACTTTACCAATAGAAGTCCCTTTGAAAATTCTTTCACCTACACACAATTTTTTAAACAAAAGCATGATCAGCTTTGGCGCAGAGAGGAGAACGTCTATCGGTGGCAGCTCCTGCTACACTGCACTCCCTCTCTCCTTCAGTGACAGCAGCGAGTTCTACTCCAGCCAAAATAGTGCTCTCCCTCTCAGCCCTGTGGGTCCTCCTCTGCATCCAGTCCTCCCCACAGTCTTTTTTGCCCATTTGCAGCCAGTCCTTTGAGGCAGCCTTTCCCTCCCCCCTCTCTCTCTGAAGCCAGTATCATTCCACACCTTTTTGCCCCTCTCTCTGCAGCCGGTCTTCTCCCCCACTCCCACTGCTGTTTTTTTGCCCCTCTCTCGGCAGGCAGTCCTCCCACACAGCTTTCTCCCGAGTGCTGCTTCAGCAGCGGCGGCAGCGGGTCCTCCAAGGCAGGCTATTCCTGTTTCCTCCTTGTGGTGGGGCAGACAGCCCCATGGTTGTTGGCTGCTGCACTTGGTTCCCACGAGAGCAGCTGTGTGCCTGCATCACTACCTGCATTGCTGCCTATGCAGCGGATCAACCAACTGCTGCTGGCACTGAAGGGATGATAGGAATCACGGTGAGGCTGGAGGTGAAGTAGCAAATATGCTTGGCAAAGGGGAGGGTGGAAGGTAGCCCACTGCAGGATTACCTGGGCACTACACATACAAACCAGGTTCTTGAAGCTGCCCAGACCTCTGGCATTGGTGTCTCTATTAATGGTGCATGGCACACCGCTTTTGTTAGTAGGTGGTGCTTGTATCCCTGTGAATCCATGTCTAATTAGACTTACACAACAACACGATCCCCCAACCTCCATAACCACAAGGTTCTCTCATCTCAGTTACACCTTCATGCTTTCTCTTATATTGCTTATCTAACACCCCCCTCTCCCCGTCTCTCTGGACAAACATCAGATCTATCTCTCCTAAGTTTGGGTGTGTGTGTGTGTGTGTGTGGGGGGGGGGGGGGTAGTCAAATTTGAAAGGTCTTTGATACTAAAACCAGAACACAATATTCCACTAAACTTTTAAGGATGTATTTATTCTCAGCAAGGGGCAGAGTGGCTGATCTAGCCGAACACATTTTTGGTAGCTGAGTTGAGCACAATTTCAGCCAGTCCTAGATGGGGCTGCCAGAAGAAATGGGGGTGATCTGACATCTGGATGTGAGAGGGTTTCTGTTACTCAGTAGGGCTGCCGGGGAGCGCTTGAGTTTACAGATACAAGGAAGTAGGTCTCCTTTATGGTGAAGGCCATCATTTTGCTGTTAGTCTTCTCACGTGTGCTTTTAACTAAGTTGGACAATCTAAAAGCCTAAGCAGATTTAGCCATGTTTTAGAAATGTATGTAGGAACAGAGATAGTGATTGTATAGTAATTGTACAGCAAGATTGGTGGTAATGTATGATTCCTTTTTTTGTTTTTAACAACGCTCCCTGATTAGCTTCCTAGTAACTAAAAAATGTGTTTTATCCCAAACCACACATCTCTCCCCTTTATTACCTTGTCCTGCGTACTCCCCTCACCTACTAGTATTTAAAATTACAGAGTTAGGTATGTAGGCAATGCAGGCAACTGCTTCCAGCATGAGATTTACGTTAGTTGTGGTTTAAGCTTTGGTATTATTTTCAAACAACTATTTTATCTTGTTTTATGAATGACTAACATCAATCAAAAAAAAAAAAAAATCACCGGAACACACATCTTCCTTAATTTCTGTAGAATCTTCTGTGATGGATGCTGTTAGCTTGAATCCATTTGCTTACAGGCAGTTAAGAGTATAATGGATTCAAGCTAACAGTCTCCATTGTAGGACTGAATCTTCTATTACTTACAACAACCATTATCTACCATCTGGAGTTTTCTCAGATAAGTGCCATAGCAATTCTAAGCATTATTTTACTTGCACAGTAAAAAAAAAAATCACAAAAAAACATTCTCACATGACCTGCAATTATACTGCTCATGCCATTTTGGGCATCAGTCATTCAAACAAATGAATGCAGTCCACTGGTGCTATTGATGGTTATCTAAAAAAAATCTCAGTACCTACTCTTTGAAAATGTCGCTGTGTTGCAGAATTTGGAGTGAAATTCTTTTGGATTGTTGATATTATATTTTGCTCTTGGGTTTGTTATCTTCAGTCACGGAAGGAGGATGAGCAGGGGAATGATATTGGGGAAGAGAGAAGGCAGGGGGATAAGGCTGGGGAAGGAGGGATGTGGGGCAGATATTGGGGAAGGGAAGAGGCAGGAGACTGATGTTGAGGAATGGAGGAAGCAGGAGGCTAAGGGTTGGGGAATTGAAAAGGCAGGGGGGCAGGGCTCACTGGGGCTTTGGCAGGGTTGCCAACTTTGAGAAATATACGAATATTATAACCCATAAGTCTTTCTGCCACGCACCTGGGAATCCTTCCCTCTCCCCCTTCCCCAGCATTTCAAATCACCAAAATTGGACCACTCTCCCACACAGCAAAATGTCTGAGTGAAAATAACACCCTAACACCCTAACAACCTCCTCCCCAACTCAGCCTTCTCATTGATGTGAAATTTTCAATGGGGATTTTTAAAAAATTGAATTTTGAAAATAGTATATCAAGCATACCCTTGAGAAAGAAAACACAGAAATAACAAGGAAAGAAACTAACACTGAATAAGAGCACACGTGGGCCTTCTTGTCAAATGTTTGGGGACCCTACCTTAACATCTTTCCTGTGTTCACAGGATTTCTAGCAACTCATCCAGTAACTTCTGCTGATTGATGCTAATCCAGTCATCATTTGATATCTCATTACAGTTGGACTTTGTATTCTATGACACATTGTCAAGGGATCAATGTTTCTTTCTTTTGACATTGCTGGCACATCTGAAGAAGGGACCTAACTGTGCTTGAAAGCTGACACAACCTCAGTTTTGAAGAATTCTGTTGGCCCCAAAAAAGGGGCCAATCATAACCTGCAAAGAATTCACATGGCACACCGAGTAAATCATCAGATGCCACATTACTTTGCTTGTTTCATCGATTGTCTACAAACATCACATGCCAAGGGACACTTCATAGAGCACTTGTATGTTTTATCAGTTATCTGTACATGTAATATACCAAGCGACTCATTATAGGGCACGCTATTTGTGCATCTCCTCAGCTATCAACACACATCATGCACCAAGTGACTCATAACATGATGCATAACTGGCATGATTCCTTATTTATTTCCACATGACTGGCTGAGTTAAAGAAGAAATCAGAGAGAAACTGAGATCCTTGAAGTCATTCTGCGTAGGATAGAAATAAAGTTCTGGCAGCCATTCAAATACCAATCAGAAACCGCATTGTTCTGCTAAATTGTTTTCAGATGGTGTTTCAGATAGTAAATCTCAGTTCTTCCAAATTCTAAATCCAACCTGCCTTTTCTGTCTGCTCTGGCCGGGCTGTCACAGATGATCTCCATAAAGGTGTCCTGCAGTTGCCCAGTGCTTCAATTGGAGGGCTTCTCTGTAATGTTTCAGTGGAGCCAAAGTGGATGTGACTGCTGTTTTCTTTCTGCCTCACTGAAATATGCAGAGTTCAGGGATGCAGTGACTGTTCACCGTGTGTCATTAACAGGAAGAGATGAGACCACTGATCAAATGACATACCAGCAGCAGCTCTGATGGGAAACCAAGATTCACACACTTTATTTAAACATCTCATGAAGGGAGAATAGCCTGGAGCCTGAGGAGCCCGGAACGTGATATGGGAGTGAAAGGAGCAATTGGGAACCCGCAGCCTGATATGGGACCGAGAGGAACAACTAGGAACTTCAGAGAGAGGAAAGAGATCTGTGTTCTTTCACCGATTCCTAACAGTCCTACTTACAGGGCATATGCAGGCTCACAGAAACATAGAATATGAGGCCAAAAAAGGCCATCCAGTTCGCACAATTCATTTCCTGTTCTAATGTCATAGATTCAATCAAAGAATATACCTGATAATTTATTTAATTAAAACACATAATATATACACATCATATAAAATAGTGGCCCAATAAAATCCTACCCCAATATTCACAAACAATTCCCAAATCTTCCCAGATAGTCCTTCTCCCAAACATTTCCAAGTGTTCCCAACAATGGGTCCTTATTTCGCCAAATCCTTGACTTCATCAGGGAACATTACCACATATTTTCAATGAAACCATACTGACATAATATAATTATAACCACAACAGTTTATAATATATACTGTACTTGTAACAGTTACAAAATACTTTTTTTTTGCCAAATATTAGGCTTTTCCAGTTTCACCAGATATTGAGCTTTTCCAGGGAACAATGAATACATTAAATTATCTAAAATTATTGTATGACTGGAGTTGTACAGATTGCATGATGTTATATAGCTTGCACAATCGATTCTCCATCTAAAAAATGGAAACAAGAAGTCAATATGACAACATGATATAGTTTGTAATGAATCACATCAGTGTTTTCATGAAAAATACAAACACATTTACTCACATACTTCCTTCTTTAAATATGTTAATAACAGCTTTCCAATGCCATAGGCCAACAATCTTTAATATATAAACTTAGTAATTTAACATAGGCTACCAGAAATGAAATAAACCAAAATTCACTGGCCATTTATAATATACAATTACTCACTTAACATTCTTTATCGCAGCATCTTTTAACCCTCTTTCTACACAAGTAACCATCAATACCAGTTAGTCCTTGGCTTCGACTTTACTGCTTTATAACTACAATTTGCACCAATACCTAACAGTCCTGCTTAGATTGTGTGTGTGTGCACAGGTGCCTAACAGTCCTGATTACAAAGGAGAACTAGTAATGCCCTCCTCCTTCGTAAGCTGACAAGTACAGGAGAATAAAGCATACAAACATGAATGAGTGCTAACATCCCAAGAGTGGAACTTTACCATGAATTATAGCCTGAATGTCTTTAAAATACGGTGCTTGTCAGATCCTGTATCCCTGGAGATAGTCCTGCTTTTTTCTCTCAGGCTCATCTGTGAAGCAAGAGATCTTAAGTGCTTGGGCTCAGATATAGCTCCATGAGGCAGTGGGACTAATAGAATAATGGCAAGAAGAAAGCGTTCGTGCACTTGATTTTTATCAAATGAGCTGGCACCAAAATTACTTTTCTGGCAGAGGAGGAAGGAGGCAAAAGAGCTCCCTCGCCAAATACAAAACAACCAAATGTTATTGTAATTTGCAAAGGAATATTTTAACGGTTGGGGCTAATGTTCTTATCTAAACTTTTACCTCTCAGCCTAGCCTAATTTTTAATCTGCCCTTTTGCAATACATTTTTTTTTTTTTAAAGGAGAATTTGAAAAGCCCGATGTGCGCATCAATTAGGGGATGCATGAATATGTTGGGCTCACATGCGCCGAGTGGATTTTAAAAGCTACCCAGGTTCACGTGCACAAATTAAAAGTTTTTTTTAAAAGGGCAGGGTGTGGTCATTCCAGGATTTTAAACTGAAATTTGCGTGCAAATACTTATGCAATCCGGTGCGCACTGGTGTCTCCTGCTGCATAAAACTTTCCTTCCGCTATGGATGACATGCAAGTAATAAAACAAAAAAATCCAGGCAGTTCAGCGGGGTTTTAAGGGTTGGGGCTAATGGGAGGGGGAGGAAGGCTATTAAACTAGGGGGGTTTAGAAGACCTATTCCTTAACTGTGCAAACTGGGAATGAAGTGGGAAAATGTACATGGTAGAAGCAGGATTTGTACACACAGGTGCATGCCCACTTAAAGCTGAGTGCACAATGGGGTAGATTTTCAAAGGGGTACGCGTGTACCCCCCGAAAACCTACCCCAAACCCCCCCTGCACGCGCACAAGCCCCGGGACGCGCGTAAGTCCCGGGGCTTGCAAAAAGGGGAGGTCGGGGGCGTGGCCAGGGGGCACGGTTAGGGATCGGGGGCATGTCCGGGTGTGTGTGTGGGCGGTCTGGGGGCGTGGCCGAGTGCCCCGACACAGCGGCCTGTGTCGGGGCCTGCTGCGCCGGCACGCGTAAGTTACTACTGCCCGGAGGCAGTAGTAACTTCTCCGATAAAGGTAGGGGGGGGTCTAGATAGGGCCGGGGGGGGGGGGGGGGGTGGGTTAGGTAATGGAAGGGAAGGGAAGGTGTGGGGGGGGGGGGTAGAAAAAAGTTTCCTCCGAGGCCGCTCCGATTTCGGAGTGGCCTCGGAGGGAACGGGCAGCGCGCGCAGGGCTCGGCGCGCGCAAGTTGCACAAATGTGCATCCCCTTGTGCGCGCCGACCCTGGATTTTATAAGATACGCGCGGCTACGTACTTTTCTTCGTGCCTGGTGCGTGAACAAAAGTGTGTGTTTTTAAAAATTTTACAATAAGCTTTGAAAATGAAATTTCTCAAACCTCCAGTATAGGAAGTAGTACAACACTAATCGGAGCAATTAACTGGATTTACTTTGATTGGCTGGCTGTATTTAGAATTGATAGTGTACAAATAATATAAACAAAGCACAGTTCAGTCTCTGCAGCAAAGCAATTCTAATTAATCAAGGTTTTCCCTTGTAAATTCAATGTATCAGTAAGAAGAAATGGCAAAGATCTTGGTGCAGTTCAATTCCGATGTAAAAGGATGACACGCTATACAGTCTTACGTGTCAGAAATGGCATTTGCCTCATAATCATATCTGACCCATAGCTGAATAATGCTCTTCAGCATGTCCAGTTCACTCAGTTAACTTTAGTGACCAGTCACAGCTGGGCCAGTTCTACAGAATTCCAGGATTTTCAACCTTCATCCTAAATATGCAAGGCTCTAGAAATTTCAGTCCCATCCTATAAATGGTTTCTACTTACTGATTTCATCAGGTAGTTGGTTCGCAGGTTAGTAACAGTAAAGCTTCACAACTTCCAGAATCCTTGGGTAGGACACTTTCAGGAAGGTTGTGATAACCCAGAGGTAGTCTGTCTTTGTCAGCTTAACTAGTTCCAGTTGCAGTCTGGATCCACTACAAACTTTGGATTCAAACAGCAAATCTCTCCACAGAACAGGCTGTTCTCCCACCCTCCTCCAAGCGGAAGAACCCCTCCAAAATGACAAGGATCCTCCTGACTCCTCTCACCGGGGATTTCACATCATTCTGGGTGAAGTGTTTGTATGTAATAATATTTATCTTTTGGAAAATCATAAAGCAAAATAGGAAATTACCTAAACATGGGCAGGGCTGATGCTAGGTTTTTTGCTGCCCTGTGCGAACAATTACTGTGCTGCCACCTCTTCCCCATCCATTCATTCTCTGTCCCGGGCCCTCCAAACAAAAGCCCAACTCCCTTCAGTGATACAAACTTTAAAAACTGACCTCCCCCCCCCCCCAAAAAAAAACCCATGGCTGGTGCAAGGGTGAACCTTATAGCCTTGCACAAAGCGCCCCCCTGCCTCATTCCACACATACAGTTAAGAGTTATTCATTTATATTTTACATGAAAAATGTCAAAATAAAGTATTCTGAGGTAAAAATATCACTTACATTATATTTACATGCACTGCTGTGATGCCAGCCAGAAATCCCTGCACAAAAGATACTTGGAATCCATATGGTATTAGGCATATTGTGATATGTGTTGGGTATGGGCTTGACCCTCTGAAAGCCCAAATACACAAATACACTTCCTAGTAGAAAAATGCCTCACCTTAGTCACACATGTAAAACATAAACAGACCCTCACCAAATATAGGATAGAGCAACCATAAAGTAGAAATACAAATGTGCAGATAAATACTGAACTGGAAACGGCAAGAAGCCAGACACTCTATGCAGTGCAACAATGAAAAACAAAACGGTCACCATTCCTTAAATATCAAACAATAAAATCAAGAAATAAAACAAATACATAATCATAATATAAAAATATACTAATAAAATTATTTTAAAAAGTTGATGAATAAAAAAATCAAATAATTAAAAACTCATATACAAGTTTGTTTTTTTAAAGTCCCAAACACCAGTAAAATATTTCAAAACAGCAGATACAGCAAATATTCTCTCTCTTTTTTGTCTCTCTCTCTCTCTCCCTCTCTCTCTCTCACACACACACACACACACACACATACACAGACAAGCTCCCATTTACACCCGAACACCCCAGGCAGGCTCCCATTCACATCCACCCAAATCCCAGGCAGGCTCCCATTCTCACATAAACCCCCTGCTCATCACAGGAAGGCTCCCATGTATGCATGTGCACACCCTCACCCCACCCACCCCAGGCAGGCTCCCATTCACACACACACCCATCACAGGCAGTCTCCCATTCACACACCCACTCATTCCAGGCAGCTTCCCATTCATTCTCAGATACACACATACACACACTCATCACAGGCAGCCTCCCATCCACTCACACACACAAGCAGACCAGGAAGTCAGGGTCCGTGGGTCATTCCTCCTCTGCTGCTGCTGCTGCCAGCCTGTTCCTTCTATGTGGAGAGTAGGCATTCTGTAGCTCCTCTTCCTGTGCTGGTCCTGAAGTTATTCAGCACTCAAGGGGCTAGCACTTCCTGTAACAGGACAAAGCATTTGGAAGAGTAGAAGAAGCAGCAGAGTCCCTTGATAAACTCTAGGCCTGATAAATTGTACAATACAGAACACATAGAAATACCTATAAGATAGATCATTGCAAAAATAAGATCCTAACCAATAAGGAGAGAAATACTAGCTCTCAGGGAAAAGGCCAAGCTTAAAATATTAATAATCCATGTTTCTGATTATGAATTATACAACTATACATTCCATGCTATCCTTGTGGAATTAGAATAGCAGCAGACTCCTTGGCATCAGGGATAGGCAGGTCTGGAACAGGTGTTACCTACATTGAAAACTATCGGGAGAAACACTGGACCAGATCCAAAAGTCCTTGAGGAGAAGGTTATAGCTATTATAACACTCACAAGTGAAAATATTACATGTATACTACAGCATGAAAGAGAAGATATGCACATAAGTTATACATATAAACATGAATAATAACAAATACATGTGTATTTCCTATTTTAATTATATATGCGTGTAATATTTACTTGTGTAAACCCCACCCCTATATACATGCAAATACGTGCAATTTACATTCATTTGCATGTATAACGGGGATGATCACAGTGCCTACCTTCCTATTTGTACCATGTGTGAAGGAGAGAAGCATATTTGAAGAAGTCAAACTTCCTACTTAGGGAGTGGGCCTTCTTGTCTGGGAAGTCATGAAGGTTCAGCTTATCATGTATGGCCCCAAGTCCAGGAGAGTAAGCTCATATAGGATGAAGGGACGAGGGACAAGATCCATTACAGGCTCAATGTCATCTTTCAGAACAAATACAGTATGAAAGACCTGAGCCATAGGTGTTGGGACCTCCAACATCTTATGAAGTGGATGAGAGCTGAGGGACCTCACAGCTAGATTACTTTCTCCATAGCAGAATGGATGATGTTTAGCACCGTTTTGGATGCAGCTATGGGAGGTGTGTATCAGCTGGAAGCACACAACCTGCTGACCCTCTAAGTAAGCATTTTCTATAAGAATGTCTTATAATGTGCTTGTATATAGGTTATGACTATAAATATGTGTAATACCATACATATATATAAGTAGAACATTTCCAGTGAAGGTTCTGGGCACATAGCCACACATGGAGAGCCAATGGACTACCCAAGACCTCATAACCTCCCAGGATTCCTTCACAGGAGGAAGAACCAGATAAATGTATTTGCCATGAAGCATTTGTTATCACAGAGACATTTCCTGCTCATTAGTAGATCTCTGTATTAAAATACTCATGCACACTTGTGTTAAGGTAGAAAATGTACTGCTTTAGTGAGTGATGGCTGGGAAATAATTGTCAAATCTAGAAAGTATTCTGTATACTGTGGCCATATTATTTGTATTCACACAGAAACAAGTAGACCACACTTTCTTTTCACCTCCACACTAACCAAACTAGTCAGGTCATTGGGACACATACCACTTCCACCCAGGGCCCCTTGCGCCAGTAAATGGTTGATAAGTTCTATATCTTCTAGGTTAATTTCACTCTCCTTACTGTTTAGGGCAGCTTTTAGCTTTATCAGACTCAGACTCTGGTGAGCATTCCCTGGCAGGATGCCCTACCTGTATAAAATCTGTTATTATAAACATGGATGATTGATATTTTAAGCTTGGCCTTTTCCCTGAGCGTCAGTATTTGCCTCCTTATTGGTTAGGACCTTATTTTTGCCATGATCTATCTCATAAGTATTTATATGTATTCTGTGTTGTAAATATATCAGGCCTAGAGTTTATCAAGGGACTCTGCTGCTGTTTCTACCCTACCAACACTTTTGTCCTGTTAATAGTGTCTAGATAGGAAACAGCTGATGGCATTTACATTTCAGGTCCAGCTTCTTGTAATATACAAGCTCTAATGATTGGCTGAAATCAATTTAGTGTGAGAGTCCTTATGGATTACTGTGGTGGAGGTGAGTGCAGGGCCAGTGCAGCCCACTGTACAAGCCATGCTCTTGCATATGATGGTGGCCTGGGGGGGGGGGGTGTGGCCTAGGGCCACTGGGGCCTAAGGCAATGATTGAGATGAAGAGAATGCCGCTGTCAGGCAGCTAAGATGAGGAAGAGGCCACCATCCACTTGAAGGTTCCAAACCCACCAGGCAGCCAGAAGAAGGCAATACAACAAGACTGTCTGGTGGTTCCGGGGCCACCCAACAGTTTCCAACCTGCCGTGTGGCTGAAATAAAGGAGCTGTGGTGCTGCCCAGCAGATCCCAACCTGAAAGGCGGCCAGAAGAAAAAAGGCTGTGGGTTGGTTCCCAACCTGCCCTGTGATGAAAGTGAAGAAAAGGAGGGCCTGGGTTGCTGGGAGAGGCCTTGGTATGTATGAGAGAGGGAGCTGATATGTGCATGTCTTCTTTTTAGTGCTGTGGTATACATGTAACATATTCAACAGCTTATGGGAACCTCTCTCTTCTTTCTATTTTTTATACTTCCCAGAAGTTCTTTACTTGAAATCTTCTCTTCAGCCATCCTCCGGGCCTCCTCTTTGAAGATACTCAGTGAAGACACCTCAATCAGTGGGGGAAATGTTCATCTCCATGGCATACTGACACAAAGCTGATATCTGATAGGCAAGGTCTAGGGAAACATCTGTCATACTGAGGGCACTCTGACCATCAGATGCCACAGACAGGTAGGTAGTAAGTAAGAGGATGGGACATATTTCTAGGGGTACTAAATGCCCCTCCTCTTTAGGGCTATGTTACTTGTAACAAATAGGAAATCTTGCACAAGTCAGATAAGGTGAGCACTAAAGAATAGGGTAGCCAAGTGGCTGTATAATTTCTGGACAGGTGGATGCAGTCCTGGTTTTAATACATAGCATGCTGGGACTTTTAATCTTGTTTTTGGTTGGGAGTGCAACAAGAAAAGCCAAATTACAACTTCCAGAATGCTATAGGATCCATGAAGGACTACATCTACTTGCAATAAAATATGAAGCCAGTTGGCAACCCTAATCAAGAGCAACATCAATTAGTGAGACATCTCTATGTCATTGTTTGCGGATGCTTTTCAAGTATCATCAAAGGCATATTTAGGTTTCATGGGAAAGCTTTCTATTAAGTTTGTTGTGTAGTTGGAGGTGGTAGTTTAGTGCTCACGGAGCTGTGGGATTAGGCAGAAATAATGGTCCAGTGAGTGTGAAGAGAATAAGCCACATAGCATGCATATTTACAGCATATACATTCTTCCTTTTTGCAAAGGGACAGCCAAGTGATGACTCCGATACCCCAGGAACTGATCTATAAACATGGAAGTAGCAGACTGGCTTATTCCAGCTATGAACCATAGAGCTGTCTGGAACATGCCGGTGGTCAAAAATGCCAAGGCGTAGTGATCTTGATGAATACAGGCAAGGTGTGGCCTGTGTGGGTGGAAAGCTGCAGATCCTGGTATAACTATTGGCATAGGTACCCTATGGTTTCCTTGTTGAATCTGAACCTATGAATGACTTGTTCTTCTGAGATCCAAAAACTGTGCCCTAGTTCTATATATTCTCTATAAGGGGCACGACCTTCTCCTCCTCCTCTGTTCTCTTTCCTCCCTCAAATGTTGTGATATGAGTACCCATAAACCATTAGAGTCATTTTGGATATGATTTCACCACTTCAGAATCCCACCCATTATAGCCCAATATGTCCCAATAATCCCCCAGTATGGGCCTGTCTGTCCCAGGTATACTCACTGCCACTCCCTAAAATAGCCCTGTCAGTCACAGGCACACTCACTTAACACCCCCCAATAGCTCAACTTGTCCCAGTTAAACCCCAGTATGGCCCAGTCTGTGTCAGGGACATTCACTGCCACTCCCTAGCCTGCTGCCTTTTCCATTCACCTGGAGAAGCCAGCCAGCTAAATTGCAAGTGGCAAAACACTATGGAAGTTTGAAGTAGAGTGCATAAATGAGCCGTAATAAATCTACTTGGTAGTTTTGCTGACATTCGCACAGAAGTCACTTTTAAAATAGCTCATTATGCATGTACAGGCAAACGACACTCCCACACTCCCACACACCCTAATGCCCCCTTTTTTCATACACAATTTTACATTTATTTATTTAAAAGATTTTTATATACCGCGAATACACACACAAAAGTGGATCTAAGCGGTTTACAAATTAAAAGAAAGCATATATCCATGCATGCGTTGCACGTTTATAAAATACATATTGCACGCACATGTACCATATATAAGGGTATATGCACCTTTTTGTGCATGTAAGCTTTTGAAAAGTCATCTGCAAATGCTTGAGGGGGAGGAGGAGTAGCAACAGGGATTTGAAGCACAGATTCTTGCTGCCCTACACTGTCAAACTGCTGACGCTCTGTGTTTGCTGCCGGCCACCCCAGCTTCCATGGACTAGGAAACTGAGAGCTCTCACTCCCAGAAGCACAGCCAAGCAGGAGGAGCCAGGCAGAACGAAGACACCTGATCCCTTAGCTCGCATTGGAACCAGTTCATGAGACATACATTACTGGGTCCGTGAGATAGGAGAGGAAGGTGGAGGGGACCACTATCAAGAGGTGAGAGGAGGGTTAAAGGGCAGGGGGTGAGCTGGAAATGCATTTGAGGAGGGAGTGGAGGCCCAAGAAGTGAAGGTGGGGACAGCAAGAGAGGTCCAGATTAGCAGAGGGAAAGAGTGGGGAACAAGTAATGAGGCAGCATAGAGTGACGTCAACAAATAATTGGGGGAAGGGGTGGAGGGCCACAGGAATAGTCGAACAGAATTATTTTTCCCAGGATCATTTGACAATGTAGTCCAAACCTGCTTCATTGTCTGGCGATGTACTCTCCTGACTACCTGTCTGCCTGGTTTCACCTAAGCATCTCAACGTTTGTTTTTTTTTTATTTCAAAGGTTATCACTTGTTTAGAAATGGTTTTAGAATTGATGGAACATGTATTTACTCTTCAGTTCCTTACCAGCAAATTAAATCAGCTTTTTGGGTGCAGACCAATAAGAACACAGGTTTCTTGTTCCTGTATCCTAGTGTACTGAGTGTCGGCAGCTTTATACTGCCACCCATAGGGAGGCCAGGCATGTAGTATATTCAGTACAGATTATTCTCATGTCTCTGGTGTGGCCGTCTGCATAAATTATCACTGGCTCCATTTATTTGTGCTGAGAATATGGAAAATGTCACCCTACAGATGCTAACTTCATTTCTCTGATTAAATTTGGGGTTTGTGTCTTATCCAGTCTAACCATTTGTGGCCCTTTTAAATAAACTGTTAAACAGGCTCAACCAAATACTGTGGCACCAGCTGCCATAAGTCACTGACGCCACCGTCAGGGCATAGAGTCACGATTCCTCCCAACAGGAAACATAAACAAGATTACAAGCAGACGGCTAATATATTGCTTTAATAATGCTCAGCAATGTTAGGTTTTTAACTGTCTGTTTGGCAGTAGTTACTTTGTGATCATCAGTAATAAGGCTGTTCAGGATGGACTGCCAATTCAGGGTAGTTTTTTTTTATTAATGCAGTCTGGGAATATTTCTGGCAGCCTTGTCAAGAATCTAGCAAACTTATTCCACAATATCTCAGTTCAATCTCTGTCCTGTGTGCTTTGCTTAATTAAATAAAGAATACACATGTTTGCAGACTCTGAAGGACTCAGCAGACAGACAAGTAACTCAGAAACCACATGTCTGAGAGTGGATTTACTCTGGGTGTTATTCGCAAAACAAGCTGCAGTGGTTTATTTCAGCTCTTGGAAGCAAAGTGAGAGAAAGAGAAAATTGCTTTTTATGAACAGCTGTGCAGAAACAAAAAGGGAAAAACCCCCCCTCTTCTTAACCATTTTCCCAAGCCAGGACCTGTGATATGGGTAATGATGAACACATCTGGTTTAAGAAAGCATAGTAAATCAGAACCTTAGTTAATTAAAGCAGGGGTTCTCAACCCTGCCTTGGGAGACACCCAGCCCGTCTGGTTTTCAGGCTATACATAATGAATATGCATGAAATAGATTTGCAGACAATGGATAGCCTGAAATCCCAATTGGTTGGGTCCAAAGGACTGGGTTGAGAAATACCCACAGTACCTGAATGCAATCCACTTTGAAGTGCCGAAAAGCGGAATATAAAAAAATCTAAATAAAGCAAAGCATGACTCTCCAAGGAAAAGTCACTGTTTGGTTTTTGATTACTAGAGGATTAAGAATGGGATTGGGACTACAAATTGTTCAATCTTGTGATTGCGTTGGAATACATAGACACATAGTATATGATGGCAGAGAGGGACCATAAAACCTTTCTAGTCTGTCCAGTTTCCTTTCTGTTGCAATACTGTGGATCCCACTTGATCTCTGGCTTTACCTTCACTTCTTCAAAAGGAAAATTCATAGAGTCGCTATCTTCTTTTCTAGACTCTTCACTCATCTCGAACGAACTTCGCATGTTTAAATTTGCGTAGTTCATTGGTGAACTCCTCAATTTGTGTCTTTAAGTCCAACTCAAATTTGTCAAAGGAATTGCCTGTGAGATGACCCCTCATTGTAATCAAATTTAGGAGTTCACCAATGAACTACGCAAATTTAAAAATGTGAAGTTCATTCGAGATGAAAATGACTACAAAAGAGAGAACATTTATGAACATTTGTATATTGAGAACTTTTTAGATATATTAGGATTTTGTTTTGGGATATTAAGATAGTGTATAGACTTAATACATCTTGAAAACTCAAAAAAATCCGCTTCTCTTAAAAAAAGAACAATGCTATACAAGCTGACACATGAGTTAATTGACCATCATACTAGATGTCATCGTCTTGTGCAACCACTTCTAGCTCGGCCTTATATATAATCATCAGTCAATGTGAATATCAATTTGTGCAACCATGTGAATAATATATATTTTTTTAATTTTCAATTTTCTTGTTTCTGCAAATAGGGTTCTTGGTACTAATGGTACCAGTTATCTAAGAAAATAATGCATAATACATTTAATTTCTTATTTTGAATAGAACATGTCCATATGGGCCAGATTGCAGCGTCGGGCCCAGGTGTTAGGACTCAGCCTCTGGGTGGGTCCGGAATTGGGCCTGGGTCTAGACCAGGGCCCTGGAGTCAGGACCCGACATCCGAGCTGGATCATGGCATTGGGCCTAGGTCCAGGCTCTGGCCTAGTCTGAGGCCCAGATGTTGAGACTTGGCCTCCAGGTTGGGGTGTGGCGTTGGGCCTGGGTCTGGGCTGAGGCCCGGGTGTCGGGATCCAACCTCTGGGCCAGACCCCGGTGTTGGGCCTGAGTTTGGCTCAGGCATTGGCCTTGCATAGGCCGAGGGTGCGGTAGGTCACCATGTCCTTGGCCTATACAAGGCCAAGGCTTCGGCATGAGCCTAGGCCTCGCCAGTGGATCTTCTACAGACCGGGTAAGTGAGGGCCGGAGGGGGGGGGGGATCCTGGCCCTGGCATTTTTACGGGCAGGTGGGAGCCCCCATTTTTTATTTTTGGCCTTTTTTTACATTTTATTCCTCGATTCATTTTTTTCTCATGAATTAAATGAATCAAGAAATCCATGAACCAAAATTTGTGGGAAAAAACCTCCCGAAAATGAAAACGAATATTTTTCCCTGCAATTTCCTATAGGATATATGCACATAAGTTTACCTGCATTTTGGGCAGTCAATTTTATAACAAGCCATTTTTGTGGGTAAAGCACTGTATTGCCTGGGAAATTCCTTTGAAATTTACGCTTCCTGGGGTTGGCCCCACATCCCTGATATATATCGTTGGTTTGGCCATCATCAGGTAGCATTAAGATAAGATTCTAAACATATAACAAGATGAGTTGTCAGCAGTAGAATGCAGAAACATCATTCACATCACTTCAGTATGATGTCTGGGATTTATTTGCCAGCAGACTATTTGACTCCCTTGTTTTGGACATTTGGGAATGACATGTGAGCTTATTTAAACCCTTTGTGGTTGAAAATAATTTTTGGAATAATGGTTCTCAAACTACATTTTTGTGTTATTACTATTCATGGCATTGTTATATATTTATATATTTTTACAGTTGCGATATTTGATTAGTCCTTTTTTGTCTTTCATAAATTGAAACAAGATGTTATGAATCGGCTCCTGAGGAAAGGAGGAGTTAGCAATCTGTTATGCTTTGGCTCCTGTGGAAGGGAGGAGTTAGCAAACTATTATGATCTACTCCTCAAGAAGGGAGGAGTTAGCCATCTGTAATGAATCTGCTCCTGTGGAAGGGAGGAGTTAGCAATCTGATATGCTCAGCTCCTGTAGAGGGAGTAGTAAACAATCTGTTAGGGTTTAGACTGCGGAGTAGCAATCCGTTATGAATCTGTTGCTGAAGACTCCTGATGAAGAAGGAGAGCAATCTGTTACCAGCGGAGTGCTTGGAGAGGGCACTCAGCGATAGAGGAATGTAGATAGGTGGATCCTTGGGCCGATGGCAGATGACTGCGCGCCCAGGAGGATATCCTGAGAGGGACCACCGGCTAGGCTTGAGTATGGAGACAGACACAGATAATTCTTTTATTAGACAGGTTAGTAGAACCACCAGAAGTGGCAGTAGTGAGCTGATATGTCCGGCAGGGCTGAAGTCCCTCACGTACTGGAACAGCGATCCCAGGGTTGCTGAGCTGTAGAGAAACTATAGATAGTGAGTAGACAAGGTATGCTGTGTTCATAGCCAGAACTGGATGACAACACTCACATAAAGGCTTTAGGAAGCTCAGTAGCTGAAAAGGGTTAGGCCCTCGAGGAGCGAGTACCTGGTTCCAGGGAAAGCTCTGAGAGAGTGATGATAACTCACAAATGTCTGTATCTGTGATAGCTTCCAGGCAGTAGAGAATCTTCAGAGTGTTCAGGAACATGGGCCCTCAAAGAGCGAGTACCGATTCCTATCTGCAATCTGAAATAAAGAAAAGAGAGCGAGGCCCCCGAGGAGCGGGTACCCCTGGTAAGTCCGAGGAGGCAGAGTAGCTTGGGAGTAAAGCCGAAGCAATACCCCTTTGCTAACTTGATTCGTTAGCAAATACTGAGACCTTTTATATTGAAAGCAGATGACGTCATCTCAGGGGACGCCCCCCGAGATTCGCGCCCTTGCTGGTACATCAATTGGAGCGTGCGCGCCCTACGTCATCAGGAACATGGCGGATCCGCAGCGTCGTGCCGGTCCGGGGACGCCGAAGGGAGATGGCAAGAAGACGCCGCATCAGCTAACCGTCCATCAGACCTGGAGGGAGTTGCCACAGAGGTAAAGAGGGCAGAGTGAGGGCGTCGAGCAGCAACGGACGCAACATAAGATTTACCTTTGATGTAGATAGATCTGCCAAAACATGGACATATTGGGCCGGATTTTAATAGCTACACGTAGACGTAGATTTGTGCGCACAACCCGGTGCTTACAAATCTACGCCCGATTTTATAACATGCGCGCGCAGCCGCATGCATGTTATAAAATCTGGGGTTGGCACGTGCAATGGGGTGCATACTAGTGCACCTTGTGCGCGCCGAGCCCTAGGGGAGCCCCGATGACTTTCCCCGTTCCCTCCGAGGCCGCTCCAATTTCGGAGCGGCCTCAGAGGGAACTTTCCTTCTGCCCCCACCTTCCCCTCCCTTCCCCTATCTAACCTGCCCCCCAGCCCTACCTAAACCCCCCCTACCTTTATTTTATAAGTTGCGCCTGCCTCCAGGCAGGCGAGGTTGCGCGCACCATCCGACGGTTGGCCCGCGATCCCAGGCACAGCAGCAAATGACCACTGTGCCTGGAGGCTCCAGCTACACCCACGCCATGCCCCGCCACACCCAAGCCCCTTTTTTCGAGCCCAGGGACATACGTGCGTCCCGGGGCTTTATTTGCTGGTATTTATAAACCATTCATGCCAAGGCCCTAGGCGGTGAACAAAAAAAAATCATACATAATTAAAAAAAGATAACAAACTAAGGCCTCAATTTATAAAAATGCACTAAATATCGCATGCAATAGAAAAAGGGGCGTGTTTTATGGTAATAGGCAGTTTTTCGCAATTTGCGCTAATACCTATGCGAAGCGCTATCTTTTTCACACTTTGAGATAAGTGCCAGAATTGTGGTATTTCCTACATACCCTGTTTCCCCGAAAATAAGACCTAGTAGGGGATGCCGGAGAGGACGGCAGGCAGACGTCGCACCAGCCAGATGTCCATCAACCGTTGTAGGAGTCGCAAAAAAGGTAAGGTGGGCGGAGTGGAGACGTCAGGCAGCGACAGTCGTAACAAGGGGCCACTGTAGATTCTCGCGGGGAGCAGCTGCCAGACTTTGGGCCTATTGAAACATCCCTCAGCCCCGGAGCACCAACAACACCGACTCCCCCAACAGGTTCCTCGGTGGAAATGAGGACTGAACAACAAACAACGCTGATGGAGAGCCCGCAGATATCGGGCTCTGAGGGCCAGATCGAGGAAGGGTAGTGTTTGGCTGGGGAGAGACGCTTGACTGAGGTAGGAAGAGAAGAATCTAAAGTTCAAGTTCAAGTTCTCCTGCCGCCGTACTTGGAAATGCCTGAAAAGATAACATTGGAGGTAATTTGGAAGGCTATCATGACTTTACATAAGGCAGTTTCTGATTTGACGAATACTGTTAAAGAAAATTTAATTAAAGCTCAAGATCAAGAAAAAACGATAATACAGATGGAAGAGAATATAAAAGATTTAGGGGCTGAGGTAAAAAGAAACAAAGAAGTACAGACTGAGTTAATAAAGTCGGAATCTAGCATGGGGAAGAAGCTAGATTTCTTTGAGAACGTAATGAGGAGGCCTAATCTCAGGTTTCTAAATTTTCCGAGAACAAAATGGATTCCTCCAAAAGAGCTTTTGAAAAGTTATTTCCTCAATATTTTGGGTTTCTCAGAGTCAGCTATACCCCAGATCTCAAAGCTGTTATATTTACCAACGAAAGTAGACATAGAGAATCAAGCTGAGAAATCGTTTGACAATTTATCTGACATAATTGAAAAGTCATTGAGACAAACATTGAGACAAGTGCGACTCTTTTGGTGACTTTTACCCAGGTCTTTGATAGGGATAAAATATTACAAGTATATTTTTGTAAACAGCAATTACAATTTTATGGGAAACAAATTAGAATTTTCTCAGATATAACTAAGGCTATGCAGGAAAAAAGAAAACTCTTTCTGCAAATAAGAAATGATGTTATATCTAGAGGTGCTAAATACTATTTGAGATTTCCATGTCATTGTATAATCATATTTCAAAATAATAGATATGTATTTAGTGATATTGAGCAGTTGAGACAGTACTTAGATTTACATTCCTAAAATATCTCAGGAAGGAGTTGGTCACTATGTTTAAAGGCGCATATAGCTATGTTTATCCTGTTTGAAATTTGTTTAACATATAATCTGCTCTAATGTTTCTTGCCTCTCCAGATTACCTATAAGCTTTAGTTGATCATGTTACTAAATAGTCTATATTTTTGAGATGTAAGAATTATTGCTTTTTTACTTTATGTGATGAATAGTAACATTGTCTTATTGTATAATAACTTGAAAATTCAATTAAAAAAAATAAATAAAAGTCAGGGAGGAATCAACAAACACTTTCTTGCTTTTATATGCTTTGATTGTGTATTGGTATTTAATACATTTGTGTTTTAGTATTCCATTTTACCACCACTTTCTCTGCTCCAATGTTTCTCTTCTGGTGGTTTAACCACTCCCCTGTTCATAGAGACAATGGAAAAAAGCATGTGGGATTGTGTACAGAGGAGGGATAACTTTCAAATATCTCCGCTCCACCTTAAATACACAGGTATATGGACCTGCAGAGATCTACTATAATATTTTATAGTCTGTGTGTATCAGTCTGCACAGATTATAAAATATACATATCCCCACCCCTCAACATACGCAAGTAAGTTTCAGTATGTGCAAATATCTGAGCAGACAGGAAGTGTTGTATGTGCATATGTGTTATTACATGCATACACACACTTCCAGTTTTGTGGGGCAGCTCATTCCAAAGCAGTCTCTCTGCAAGTCAACCCAACCAACATCAGGGACATGATCAGGCTGACCACCATTCCAGATAAGTTTATTACAATAACTTCCCCTGATGCAGACCATACAATGAAACATCAACTGATGTCAGGACTCTTTTGGTTTCACTAGTAAACAAAATTTTTGTTTCCTTCAGGCTTTTTGGTGTTCCAAATAGATGTTTTGATGCTGATCACAGATTGTTACGGTCGTGGACCCTTGGGCCGGCTGAGCCAGAGGATGGTCTGCTGTGGAGGCCCATAGTGAGCGTCCCAGCCGGGAGGTGGCACGGAAGAGACTCGGAAGAGGCTTCACCACTGGAAGTCAGAGGTTCCCCCAGGAGGAGCCCATAGGGACCTGGACCTCTTGGACTTAGGTGGGACTCTATGCGACCAAGGATCCGGGCTGCAGCCGAAGAGGTGGACGAAGGACGGCTGGGCCCAGGTAGTAGAAAAGTCTTCACCCTCGGAAGCCCCTGGAGGAGCCTGTGAGAGCCCGAGCCGCTGGGACTTAGGAGAATCCTCTGGGCCAGCGAGTACCGAACACCTGTGGTGATGGAAGAAGACGAAGTCAGAGTCCAAGAGCGAAGCCGGGTCAGAAGCCAGAAGTCGGAGATCCAAACCAAAGCCAGAGACGAAAGCAGGAGACGGAGTTGAGGAATGGAGCCGGATCAGAAGCCAGAGGTCAGAAGACGATACCAAGCCAGGAACGGAAGCTGAAGAGAAAGTCGTGGAATGGAGCCGGGTGGGAAGCCAGACATCAGATGTCAATACCAAAACCAGGAGCGGAAGCTGAAGACAAGTCAAGGATGAAGCAGGGTCAGAAGCCAGGAGTCAATAACCAGTAAAGGCAAACCGGAGTCTAACGCAGCAACTAGAGACACAGAAGACCTGTGGAACCTCGTTGAAAAGCAAGGTACAGCTTTTTAATTAATGTAATTCATTCATGTATGTGGACATTTGGTGTTACGTGCTAGATGACACATATCATATGATTATTGTTGCCATCTTGTTCATAAGCATTTTAATCAAGCGTACTCATTTTCGATACTGACAGTCTTGGATGGAGATCTTCTGATGAAGATTTCATTCAAAAAATCAATGTCGGGACTTGCTGGAGTTTGAACATATTTGAAATTATTGGAGTTTCTACACATTGGAGTTATGTTGGAACCTTTATAGAAGTTAAGTAACTTATTTTTCTGTCTGACATGGGTATCGTGTTGGATATATCTCATGATAAGAATTAAGGTTCAAAAATTAAGAATCGAGTGTTTATAGCACCATTGAGAGACAATTTCTCATGTTATAAGTGACTTTCTTGAAAAGTTTTGAAAAGAATTACATACTCACGAAAAGTAAAAAGGACTGGCAAATGATGACATGTGGTGGTGTGCTTCATTTAAAATATTCATGGTGAAACTTCACGTTTGATGCCTCACATATATTCAAAAGCAATGTTTGATAAATTGTATTCAATATTCACACTGGTGTTTTTTGCAAATTGATATTTGTGTTACACAGTGTTTTTTCCTTATATTCTTGGGTTAAATCTTGGATTAAATCCAACAAATGATATACGATGTCAAATGAAAAGATATATCTCAGCCAACATCAATCTTTCAGGAGATCATGTTGTAACTCGTGCCCAAGAGCCGAGAAATGCAAAGACAGTGGATGGTCTTAAACATTCACCATTTTCTTCTGTCCCCGACAAGGCGGCCTTGATGTTTTGCTGCTCAGTGGCAAGGAGAGAATGATACAAAATACACCACTTGTCACTTATTGGAAAGTTAAACAATATGAGGTAGATTTTAAAAGTTACGCGTGCGGCCTACATTTGTGTGCGCTACCTGGCACGCACAAATGTACACCCAATTTTATAACATGCGCGCAGCCGCGCTCATGTTATAAAATCAGGGGTCGGACGCGCAAGGGGGTGCACACTAGTGCACCTTGCACGCACCGAGCCCTCAGGGAGACCAGCTGGCTTTCCTCGTTCCCTCAGAGGCCACTCCGATTTCGGAGCGGCCTCAGAGGGAACTTTCCTTTCCCCCTCCCACCTTCTCCTCCCTTCCCCTACCTGTCCCGCCCCCCAGCCTGAAAAAAAATCCCCTGAACCTTTGTTGTAACTTGCGTGCACCAGCCGAGAGCCAATGCGCGATCCCCCGGCACAGCGGCAAAGGGCCGGAGTCCTTGGCCATGCCTCCTGGCTCGCCCCCGGACCGTCCAGCCATGTCCCCAGACCGTCTGCCCCGTCCCCATCCCGCCTCCTGCCTGCCCATTCAGAAAAGCCCCGGGACATACGCGCGTCCCGGGGCTTTACATGTTGCCGGGCCTTTTGAAAACAGGCCCTGTGTGCGTAACCCCCCTTTGCGCATAAATCCTCCTGGATTTACGCGCGTAGGGCTTTGAAAATCTGCCCCTATTTGTATGGCCCTTGTTTGAATAAATGTATCATTTGTTGGATTTAATTTGCAAACGGATTTTTGATTCACTAATTTGAGTAGCTGTTTTATTTGAGCATTTTTATTAGTACTTGTTAGTTATAATAATTAGTAAACATTTTTGTACAAGACAATATCAGTATATGTTCTTTTTTACATTTTTCTCTCTCTCTCTCTATATATATATATACATGTATGTATACATAACTTTTTAGAGATACTCAGTAGTGTTAAAGGCAGATAGGGCCAGCACTGCAGTCAAAAGCCACACTAAGCTACCTGTCCTCTTTTTGTCCATGTATGTAGGTGAGAAAATAGTCTGACACTCATGGAAATACTAGATTAGAAGTTTAAGTAGCAAGAGGCTGTAGACTTTGGACCACTGAGCTGTTCTCCATGCCGATAAGGATAGTGCAGTGGTAGAAAAGAGAGAAGGTCAGGTAGAGTGTGTTGTGACGTCAAGGTCAAGAGTAAGACTGCAGTCAACAAATGCCAGCAGCACAAGCCAACTGAATCCAAGCAAATAAAGATGCTGAACTTTCAAATGCTAACCTTCATATGCCAGCCATGCTTGCAATCTATAGTGACTTCAAGGACATGATATAAGTATGTGCACACAATACAACACTGTTTAAAATTAGAAACACAAATAACGTGAAAGGAATAAAGAGAGGGATTTGAAAGAAAAAGAAATAAGGAAGAAAAGAAAGTGGAACACAGAGAAAGATAGGAAAGATAAGTGAAGACAAACCGACAACAGACAGAGATAGAATAAGTTTACCTATGTACCTGGAAAATCACAAAGGTTCTGTATTTTCAATTTTCACAGCGCTGGAAAGAGTAAATAAACACAAAGGGCCTGATTTTTAAAAGCATTTACTTGAGTAAAACTGGGCTTTATTCGAGTAAATGCACTTTACTCGAGTAAGTGGGTTTTTGAAAATTGCTACAATATATGCCATTGAATTGTCCATAGGATTTACTCACATAAATGCACTTTACGTGAGTAAATAGCGTTTGAAAATTGCTACAATAGTAGTTACATTTATGCGCGTAACTCCTTTAGAAAATTACCCCCAAAGAATCAATTCTAGAAATTTGAAGTCATATTTTGAATATTAAAAAAATTACAAAACATTATGTTAAATGTAATTTACTTATTTGACAAGTATCCATTAACTATAAGATGTTTCATAGTAGTGCATGGGCGGACATGTGTGCTTGTTCGTCGGCCCATGCCCAGGGTCATGGCCATTTTATAACGTGTGCATGTATATGCGCACGTTATAAAATAGCCTGACTGCCAACATGTGCGTATAATTTTAAGTGGGCACACATCTGTGTGCGCGAATGCCACTTCTTCCACATAAGTGGGATTTTAAAAAACATGCGCTGACACCATTGCCAGTTTTCCCAGTTTGCCCAGTTAAAGGATAGGCCTTCTAAATCGTTTAATACCCTTCCTTCCCCCCCTCCCCCCGTTAGACCCAACCCAAAACCCCGCTGATCTGTCTAAATTTGTTTGTTTTATAAGTTACACCTCATCCATAGCAGAAGTAAAGTTAATGTGGCAGGGGACTCCAGCTCATGCAAGTGCATGGACGTATTATGCGATAATTTCAAGTTTAAATTCAGGAACGCCCATGCCCCATCCAGGCAATCTCCACACCACACCCTTTTTTTTGAACTTTCCATTTATGCGTGCATCAGCAAGTACACGGATATCCGGGCGGCTTTTAAAATTCGCTCAGCATGCGCTGGCCTGACATATTTACGCAGCCCCTAAATGATGCGCGCGTCAAGCTTTTAAAATTCACCTTTAAGAAAACCGGTTTCTGAATTTCTAAATTTCTGAATTGGGTTCTTCCTGAAAGAATGAAAGAAAATGTGTTCATTTGGACACCGTTTTTGAAAGATATTTAATTAAAGCTGAGTATTTACAGACTTTAGTAAACATTAACACAAAACTTTCAACTGGTGGAAAAATATTTAATCCTGTTGAGTGTTTGATGAACAACTGATTTACCGCCAGCTTATTTTTCCAATAGAATTTCATCATAATAAAAATAACATTTTTTTCTTACTGAAGTGTCATTGTAAATACAATCTGGATGATAACATCTGGTAAACTTCTCATTCTGACATACAATTGGGAAACCCCATAGCCATCGTTCATAATCTTGACAGCGGAAGTGGTTTGCATTAAAATTAATGAAATATTCACATCCTTTCGGAAATGTTTTAAATAACGTGAACTCAATAAAATGGACTTCAGAAAAATGACTACCAATTCCCCACCTCTTTTTCCTGGTCTGGGCAAATGCTCTAAACCATGAAATGGGGGGCATAGGACAATCAAAGCTGGGCCTCCCATAAGTTAGTCTTATATTAGATCATGCGTAATTGAGACTTTGTTATTCACAGAATGAGAATTAAAATACAGGTATTTAAGCTTCTTTGGTGTACTAGGATTAAAATATGATGCTCAATTTCAAGAAAACAAAAAAATATATATGAGTTCTCAAACTTTTTGAAAATAAATCTCCCCTTAACTCACCCTGACTAAACTTTCCCATACTAGTAACTACCGGAATATATGAAAAGAGAAATGAAGCCGCATGAATATCAGGAAAAAGCTGAATTAAAAACATCAAGTATAATGCCGATAGTATGGAATGTGGTAGGTTTTAGCCTCTCTCCTTAAACCCAAACCAGGAGGATCAGGCCAAAGGGCTGCACATTCACAACAAATCAAGCAGCATTTTATACAAACCAGTGTTTGAGTCCTGCTGTCGCTCCTTGTGACCTTGGGCAAGTCACTTTACCCTCCATTGCCTCAGGTACAAAAACTTAGATTGTAAGCCCTCTGGGGATAGCGAAATACCTGCAGTACCTGAATGTAAACCGGTGTGATCTCGATTGAGATCAAATGTCGGTATATAAAAATAATAAATAAATAAAATTACTATAAGAAGACAAAATCCAACCCGGATCCAATATGACCTGAAGTGATCTCTTCCAAAAACAGGGCTGCTAGCAAGCAACGAATGGAATCAGGAGAAGAAAGGTCTCACAGAAGATAAAAACCACTGTAAAACAAATTCAGGCACCTATGTCTCCAAGGAGTTTACTAAGGGGCACTCGCCTTCTGCTTTCGCCTTACGTTGGGCCGATGTAATAAGACCCGCACTGAAATTGGCACTATTTTTCTGCGCGTATTTTTTTTTTTGAGTGTGCACAGCAAAAACCAGCGGTAGGGTATGCAAATGAGATGAGTGCAGAAAATCCATGCAAGCCAAATATACACACAAATACGCGTGCTTGAGGCCCTGGGTAGTAATCCGCACAGAAAACCCGCATGAATAATTATCGGCATGTGGAGACCTACGATCGATTCTCAGGACAAAAGCCTTCCCCTTTCATTCATGGAGAAGTTAGTGGTCCAGGAGTGGGACTGAAGGTGGACAGAGCAATGTCTACACTTTTCATTATCTAACTCTGAACACATGGTGGAAGCTGTAATGGCGGATGCCAGTGAGGGTGGAAAATGCAGCAGAATAGCCCTGGAGCTCAGTCTAGAGGTACGCACGACATCAGTCTCCGGCATCCCTAGCAATGTTGTCCTCGGGCAGAATATCCGCTGCCTGCGTGCCCTTCTGCGATCACCTTGAGCCAGGACAACCTGCTCCTCTTGGGGCCCTCCTCTCTTCCTCAGCAAGAAACGACCTTCCCTCAGCCTGTTTCCTCTCCAACCTCTCTCTTCTGATAGCGCTGTAAGGCTTTTGCCGCTGTTATTCTTTGGCTGAACTGCAAAAAGTACCATAGCATCAGAAAAAAAGTGAACGTAATCCCTGATTACACCAGAGCTGCACGGGCATACAAACACACGAATGCCAGCAATGGAGAGAAATGATCTCTAGATGGGTGCTTTAACTTAACTCCTGCCCTAACCCAGGCATTAAAAGCCCCGCCGAAAACCCCCCACACTAACCAGTCTCCTTGCTAGTGCAGCTCCTTGCATTTCCTGTTAATAGATAATAGAGATGTGCATTCGTTTTTGCCGAATTGGAAAATTGCAACGAAATTGTCCAATTCGGCATGTTTCAGGGAGCCCAAAAAAAATCTGGATTTTCCCATTTTTTCGCAAAAATTCGTTTTTCCGATTAGTGCGCACTAACGGGAGTCAGTGCGCGCTAACTCCCCGTTAGTGCGCGCTAACTCCCGTTAGTGCGCACTGACAAAAACTAACAAAAAGTAACAAAAAATAACAAAATCTAACGGTTTTTGTCAGTGCGCACTAACAGGAGTTAGCGCGCACTAACGGGGAGTTAGCGCGCACTAACTGGGAGTTAGCGCGCACTAACTAAAAATTGATTTTTCGCGAAAAAAAAGACCCGAACCGAAAAAAAACGACATTTTCCATGGCGGCCGAAAAACGAAGAATGACACGAACACAAAAAACAATGCACATCTCTAATAGATAATTGCCTTCTCTACATGCCATTTGCATGCACTTGCACTAAACCTGCCACGGATTTTTGAGCAGGTTTGTGCGCACTTTTTTCCTGTGCTAAACACATTATTACATACATGTGTAAGATTAGTGTGGAAAACCATGTGCAATTATGTGCACGAAGACTCGGGGCAGGTTTAGCATGGCTTATTACATCAGCCCCAGTAGCTGCCTGGCGATGTCTGCGTGGAGATAAAACATTCTCCCCTATTGGAAGTGAGATTTTATTTCTCAGCTCTGTGAGGTTCCCTCCCCGCCTCCTCCCGAGTCAGCAGTATGACAGGAGGAGGCGGGGAGGGAAACTCACATAGCTGACATCTCACTTCCAATAGCTTCAAGAAAGAATCCTCAAAACAGTCCACAGTCCAAAAAATAAAATCACGCTTCTTAGATGGTTCATAGAAAGTTCAAAGGCAGATACTTCTCATGTTGCTTAAGATTCTTCAAATGAGGATTCTCCCTCTCATGTTCCCATTAAAACCTCTGCTTCTCTTCAAGTCTCCAGAGCTGTAGCCAAGCAATTTGGCACCTATGGCCAAGTGGAAAACTGTGCCCTCGCCCATTGCACAACCCATGACACCACGAGTTGGGAGACTCAGTTCAATGTTTGCACAGCTATGCCCATGGCCAGTGCAAGGGTATTAGAGGCCCTAGGAAAACTTTACAGCCCTCCCCACCCCATCCCACCCTCCTCACACACAATTGAAAAATAAAGAATGTATAATAACAGATTTTACATGGAAAAAATATTCAAAGCATATCACTTACAATATGTATATTATATTTACATGCATTGCTGAGGTGCCAACTAAAAACCCTGCAAAAAAGCAAGAGACGCTTGGAATCTATATGGTATTAGGCCTACTGTAATGCATCCTGAGCATGGGCATGACCCTCAGAGAGCCACGAGAAGAAAGAATTTCTATATCAAAACAGCACTAACTGCCAGCACTCAAACAGCAACAACCCTGCCTATGAAGGTTAATACTGCAATTATTACACCAGGCCTATAATGGTAATAAACTCCCTATTAGGAAAACAGAACAATCCAAGCTGCTATAGATTCCTACATAGAAACTACGCACTAATGGAATAACTCACTTCAGTCACACATGCAAAACACAGATAGACCTTCAAAGCCAGAATACATACAGACCATACAGTATGAATAGAAATGTACAGACAAATATTGAACTGGAAACTGCAACAAGCCAAATTCTATATGCACTGCAACAATATACAAAACAGAAACACTACCATTCCTGATAAAAACAAAATTAGTAAAACCATACCAATAAAAAGAACAAGTCAAAACAATTAGGGGTAGATTTTCAAAACCTACATGCGCACATTCATGTGAGCGCACTACCCTTTTGCAATTACGCGCGACACATCGGGGCCTTCCCCAGTTCCCTCCCAGTCCGCTCCAAGAAAGGAGCAGACTGGGAGGGAACTTCCCAACACCCTAGCCTAACCTCCCTTCCCCTCCCCCTATCCCTATCCTAACTAGCCCTAATTTTTCTATTTTACCTTTTGCTCCTGCCAAGGAGTAGGAGCAGGTTGCATGTGCCGGCATCCTGCTGGCATGCGATCCCCCATCACAGCAGCAAATGGCCGCTGTGCCGGGCATCTCTAGCCACGTCCCTCCCTGCCCCCCAGACCACCCCTTTTTCAAGCCCCGGGACTTACACGCGTCCCGGGGTTTAAGCGCGTGGCTGAGCCATTTGATAATTGGCCTGGCATGCATAAGGCCCAGCCACGCGCGTACATCCCGGGATTTACGTGTGCCAGGGTTTGAAAATCTACCCCTTAATGAATAGAATAACATTCAATAATTAAAAACTCAAATAAAAATCTTCAAAACTTGAATAAAATATTTCAAAACAGACACATCAAATAACGTTCAACAATTAAAATAAGGATTTAAAAAAATTCCCCTTATCCATACTTTGGAACTTTTGATTTCCAGATGCCCTGAAATTGTCATGGATTAGTGGGCAGAGAGTAACTGGGGCAGTTGTGCACACAAATGCTCCCTCTCATACACACATATGCTCTCTCTCACTCTCTCACTCACATGCACACATGGTCTCTCTCACTCTCCCATACACAGCACACATGGTCTCTCTCACTCTCCCACATGCATGCTCTCGCTCACTCTCCCACACACATGCACACATGCTCTCTCTCACTTTCCCACACACAAGCACACATGCTCTCTCATTCTCCTACACACATGCGCTCTCTCTCTCGCACAAACATGCTCTCTCTCTCGCACAAACATGCTCTCTCTCACCCACACACAAGTACACATGCTCTCTCACTCTCACACACAAGCACACATTCTTTCTCTCTCTCCCAAACACAAGCATACATGCTCTCTCTCACTCTCCCACACACATGCACACATTCTCTCACTGTCCCACACACATGCACACATGCTCTCTCTCACTTTCCCACATGCAAGCACACATGCTCTCTCATTCACTCACTTCCTCCTTGACTTAGCAGGCAGCAGCTGTCTCCTTCTTCAGCCATTGTGGCCATGGGAACGACTTCCGGCCATGGGATCGGGCCACCTCTGGCATTGGACTACTTCCGACAGATCTTGCTCCTCCTTCTCCTCTGAAGTAGCATGGCCCCGCCAAAATTGACGCGTGGTAAACGTGGCCTTAGTAAGTGCAAAAGCATCATGGCCCTGCCAGAATCAGCAGCAGTGCAAGCGGGGCAATGTTGCTTTTAGACTTACTAAGGCCACACCGACCATGCTGTCAATTTTGACGGGGCCGCCCTGCTTTTTCTTTTGCTGAGGACCTGCCGGCCGCACTGCTCTCATTGGCACATGACAGCGCTATGGCACCTTTTGGTAGCGGCACCTATGACCATGGCCATAGGCACGCTATGGCTCTGCAAGTCTCAATGGAAAATGCAAAAAAAATCCTCCCCTTCACCTTTACACAACTCTGAATGCAGGTTAAGAACATAAGAAAATGCCATACTGGGTCAGACCAAGGGTCCATCAAGCCCAGCATCCTGTTTCCAACAGTGGCTCCCCAGACAGATGGTGTCTGTGTTGGATAAGGAGTCCTACTTCTCAGCTGGCCCTTAGCTGTTACCAAAGTGAGTTTGCATTGCTCACTCCAACGAATTAGAAAAAATCCAACACTGCAACTTGTTGACTCTAGTCTACAGCTCTTTGAATTCCTCTCAGCTCTAGAAATCCCAGAGCACAGATCTCACAACTCTTCCCTCTGACTCACTGAGCACTATTTTATATCACCAACAAACCAATTCCCTTTGGGGGAAGGACCTGCTTCAGGGGAATTATCGCTATGGTCTCTAGGTGACTTCACAGTTTCCTTTCCTGCAGAAGAACGCTTTATATGAGTTGAAAAAGTGATGCTAATGTAATGACATCACATTCATTAAAGCTCATTATCTGTAATATGTGTCTTCCTAGAGACCATGTCCATAATTCCTCTGAAGCAGTGATATATGAAATGTGGTACCATGTCAGGTTTTTTCTTTACTTTTGGGATTGTTTTGAAATAAAAAATGCACAACAGGATGAAGATGGGGGCATTTGGTAACCATTAGATAAGTACTTTGTTTTATTTGAAAGAAAAAATATTCTCCATTGAGATCAAGGATTTAACATGCATGCATGATAACAAAAAAATAAGCACAGAGTTGGGACTGATGATTGAAAAATGTGTTTGGAAGCTTATTACTTTTGTTAAACAGTCTGATGGTCCTGATGCATTATCATTAAAGAAGTGGCAATATTCTAAGGATTATATACATTGGACTGACTCTTAGGTATTAATATTTTTTGTCTATCACTCTGTTTTTGGGCTTCCATTTTATAAGTAGTATCTATAACAATTTCATGACATCACAGTGCAAAGCGGCACCAGCCACCAGATCTTATTTGAAAAGTGAGTGTAGAATTTTAAGATGTAGCTGACTGTTCCCTATTACTTAAATAAATATTTTTCTAACTTAACTGTGACTATTAGAGTGCGTCTGTGACATCATCAAGCATTATGAAGGTTGCTCTGCCTAGTTACTGATTTTGTTACTGTGGTGAACACAAATTACCTTGAATAAGTCATAGTCAGCATATTTCACTGTTAGCAATGTTGGCCTCTTTCAGAGCAAAGGGTTAAGTCCAGATGTTGCTTGTCATGTGCTTCTGAGTGGGAACCTAAGGAATGGAGGGGAACATCTTGCCTGCACATGTGGCCATCTTACAAATACTTCAAAGGGCCTCACTCAGACCGACCAAACAGTCTGACGCCAACAAATGCCCCCCAACATGTGGAGGGGAAATATCAAATATTTAAATACCCAAAGAGCACATTCACAGACAAAGTATTAAATGAGTTTATGAATTTGCACAAAAGGAATATCATGGTGTTCCCCAGGGGCAACAGAACTCCTTTTTGGTTGAAGGGGGACCCATATAACTCCACCCCCAACATTCACAAGTTATATCATTCTTTCTCATATACATTCTTTCTTTAAGCCATATAAAATGTAATAGATCATTATTATAACAGCGATTCAGAAAGAAGCTGTATGGCACAATGCAAGTATTAAGAGCACTAGCAGTAAATTTGACATTGAGATCATTCCCAAAATGCTCTAGCTTACGGGCAAGGTTTATTTTTTTCATGGTATGCAAAGACAAACAATATAAACATGACATCTCCAATTCTACAAATGTACAGTATACAGTGCAGCGATAGAGCGAGCCTGACAGTGGGTGCAAAGGAGATAGAAGTCTAGGAAAATTCAAAAACCTTAGATTCCTCACTCTGTTTTCATTCTCCAGGCTTTCAATCTGCCTATGAATAGCTAGGCTATCTTTAATAAAGGAGTTAGCTGATTGTAAAGTTGTTATCTGTATAGTAGCTGTTTTACTTACTTCCTCTATTTGTTTCAACTTGGTATCATGCGAATCTAAAACATTTTTAATTTCAATAGATGAACTATTACTGAGTCATGAAACCCAACATAGCCTTTTGCATTTCACTGATAGCCCTCCATACATCAAGCAATGTTATATTTTGAGGGTCTATAGGATCCGAAACTATCTTCTGTAGTTCAGAATCCCCTATAGCCCCCAAATCCTCTATACCACCATCTCCTGTCGAATAAGAGTCACCATAATTTGTTATAACCACATCTCCTTGAGTTGCGATTGATTGTTGAGGGGCAGGCATTTCTACTTGTGGTTGAGATCCTAGCTGCTGGCTGGGACTTCCTGATGCTCCAGATGAGAAGGAAATGTCTGGTATCAAAATTACGGGTGGTCTGACTTACCCACGTTGTTATATGATAGTCCATTGGTCCCTTGGCCTGCGGAACTGCCGGTGAGGAAGTCCAAACTTTCGTTTTCCTTTTTCTGCCCATACGATTTCAAAAGAGCAGATAAGAAATTTTTACCAAGGGGCGCGCCACTTTGGCGGCGCGCCGACGGCTGCACGCTGCACCTAACACAAATTAATCTCGGCGTTCCAACCCTTTAGCTGATGTCACTTCCGGGGGTGTGGCCTCAAGCCGATCCTGATGACAGTGCTCAAAGAAATGGAAAAAGAGCTACGGACCAGTCCCTTTGTGCCTCCCTCTCTTTCGAAAGGTATTCCAGCCGAGAAGTCATAGAAACATAGAAACAGAAATGACGGCAGAAGAAGACCAAACTGCCCATCCAGTCTGCTCAGCAAGCTTCACACTTTTTTTTTTTCTCATACCTATCTGTTACTCTTGGCTCTTAGTAACCTTTTGGTTCTATTTCCCTTCCACCCCCATCATTAATGTAGAGAGCAGTGTCCTCTGGTTTCAGGCCACACCTGACCCAAATTTATCTCAGCGTTCTGACCCTTTAGCTGACGTCACTTCCAGGGGCATGGCCTCGGGCCGATCCTGATGTCAGTGCTCAAAGAAATGGAAAAAGAGCTACGGAGCAGTCCCTTTGTGCCTCCCTCTCTTTTGAAAGGTATTCCAGCCAAGAAGACCTCCAGTTTCAGGCCGCACCTGACCCAAATTTATCTCAGTGTTCCGACCCTTTAGCTGATATCACTTCCGGGGGCGTGGCCTCGGGCCGATCCTGATGTCAGTGCTCTAAGAAATGGAAAAAGAGCTATGGACCAGTCCCTTTGTGCCTCTCTCTCTTTCAAAAGGTATTCCAGCCAAGAAGACCTCCCAAAACACTCCCCATTCTTCCCTCATGCTCAACCCCCATCTCACCTCCTCCACTTCAGTCCCTTTTTCACCCCCCAGCATCTCTTATATCCCCCTGTTGATTTTTTTTATTCCCTCTCTCTCACCCTCCATAACCAATTCCTCTCCAGCTAATCCAACGCTCAAGAATATAAATTAAAATAAATAAAATAAACAAACCCCTCCTGCATCTGATCCCTTCCTCCTCCTCCTCCTCCAGACACTCACAAAATGACATCATCGTCCTTTGGTCTCCAGGCCAAAGGTGGCCGACAACAGTAAGAAGAGAGGGCAGGCCCATGACAGGGACAACATTTTCTTTGAGGTAGGTTCAATGGTGGGTGAGGAGAGAGGAACAGTGGCAATCTCCACTGACCCATTCACACTCGGCTCTTTCCCTTCTTTCTTGGCTGATCCCAAGCCTATCAGAGATCGGAAAGCAGCAGCAGCAGCAGCAGCAGCAGCAGCAGCAGCATTAGGAATGAAAATCGGCATGGGGACTGTGAGCCAGAGCAAGCACACAGACTGTGCAGTAGCCCCCAGTCTGTCCTCATGCAGGGGCTTCCTGCAAGGGCAGGGTCACAGGCCCCCATGCTGACTCCCACAACTCATGCTGCTGCTGCTGCCTGAAGAGCACTGCTGTTTGAGGCACTTGTGACCCCCAGCTGAAGGTTTTTTGACCCCATTTGGGGTCTCAGTTCAAAGTTTGGGAAGCCCTGACAAGTCTTTATGCCCTTTAGTACATTGGATATTAAATTGGCATATAACGCCCACATAACACAAAGTAATGGACAATGTTAACACAGTTTACCACATTGGCCCCAAATGATAATCAACTACTATTCCCTGGTGGACCCGGCAATTACAGGTGGTTAATGTCTGATCTACAATTACCAAAGTCCGGAGGCAAAGTTGAGGAAACCCAGGCAGAGCATTAACTGTGACTAAATACCTTGTCCAGCGGGATTATTGCTATTATAAGCTTAAAATATGTTTGTTTTAGGTTGGTTAGAGATATTTTCAATTTATTTTAAAAATAAACAGAAGTTATGAATGCCTCAAACAGCCTAACCAAAAAAACTTGGCATTCCTATATTCTGGCTAATCAGACATCTCAAAATAATAAGAAGCATAATTCTAATAATTCAGCTGGCCAGCTTTTTGGCGATCATGAGTTCAGAATCAGCACTTTGGGTGGAGACTGTGAACTGTTATAGGCGCAGTTCTAGTCATAATGTCAATAGAACATTTCCAAAATTATCAACTGAGACATCGGTTCCATTAGATGGCTCCATGTATGTACTTGCAAGTTTCTCTTACAAGCAAAGAGTTCCTCGGTCTAAACTCAACATCGCAATCAGAAAATAAGGCCAGGAGGTAAGAAATACTTCTGCAGAAAAAAAATACGTTTTTTCTTATTTCCTCCCTTCTCCCCATCCCATTGTCTTGTATGTAACATGTTACTGGCTCCCAATGATCTATTCCAGGGGTGACCTACCTTTTAGATATCAAGAGCCAAGGAATCAAAATGCCCAGGTGCAGAGAGTCTCATGTTTTCAAGAGATGGGGGTGGATGAGGTGTCACCCTCATCGGTTTCTCTTTCTCTCGATCTTCCTACCCTGTCCCCGCCAGACTGTCTCTCTCTTTTACTTTCAATCCCATCCTATTCCCATCAGTTTTTCTCAGTTGCCCCACTAGTCTCTTTTTCTCACTCTCTCCACCCTATCCCAACCAGTTTCAGTAGATGTGAATTGGTTATTTACTCTTTCAGATAACAGAAAGACTAGGGGGCACTCCATGAAGTTAGCATGTGGCACATTTAAAACAAATCGGAGAAGGTTAATTTTCACTCAACGCACAATTAAACTCTGGAATTTGTTGCCAGAGGAGGTGGTTAGTGCAGTTAGTATAGCTGTGTTTAAAAAAGGATTGGATAAGTTCTTGGAGGAGAACTCCATTACCTGCTATTAATTAAGTTGACTTAGAAAATAGCCACTGCTACTACTAGCAACAGTAACATGGAATAGACATGGGGGCAGATTTTCAAAGGGGTACGCGTGTAAGATACGCGCGTACAATACGTGCGTACCCTCCAAAAACCTGCCCCAAGCTCCCTCTGCGCGCGCCGAGCCTATGTTGAATAGGCTCGACGGCGCGCACAAGCCCTGGGATGCGCGTAAGTCCCATGGCTTTCCTGGGTGGGGCATGTCGGGGAGCGTGTTGTGGCGGCGCCACGAGCATGGTTCCGGCCCGGGGGCGTTTCGGGGGCATGGCCAAGGCCTCCGAAACTGCTCCTGGGCTGGGGAATCACGGACTGGCAGCTGGCCAGCGCACACGAGTTACGCCTGCCTGGCTCGGCGCGCAAGGTGCACAAATGTTCACCCCCTTGCGCGCACCGACCTTGGATTTTAAAAGATACGTACGGCTACGCGCATATCTATTAAAATCCGGCGTACTCTTGTTTGCACCAGGTGCGCGAACAAAAGTACACACTCGTGTATTTTTTTTTTAATTCTTTATTTATGAATTTTTAGTTACAATATAACTCCATTCATATTTGTATTCAATTTACATTGAATTTTAAGGTTTCAGGAATATTAATAACTTCAGAGATCAAACATATCTCTAACATAAAATAAAATTAAATCACTTACATCTTCCTGATTCCATGTTACTAAACAGTTTGGGAGCCTTAGAGCATATCCTAAAATAACTAAAGGTCACATCTTAATAATAGACAGAAAAATACAGATTAATCATTAATTACATTACCATCTGAGTAATTATCTGGAGTCTCCGCTCCCCCGCTCTGGTTCCTGCTCATTATTTTTTTAAATCTGCTCCTTAGTGTTTGGGTACTTGCCAGGTTCTTATGGCCTGGATTGGCCACTGTTGGAAACAGGATGCTGGGCTTGATGGACCCTTGGTCTGACCCAGTATGGCATTTTCTTATGTTCTTAGTCCTCCCATCAGTCAGGCTCTCCACAAGTCCAGCTAGCTTTAGGGTAGGGCAGGAAGAGCGATCTCCCAGTGTTTTATGCAATAAGGGGCACTGCCAGCCAGGGTTAGCATTAATATGTTCCCTGTGGTGCCCATAGTTGTGGCTGAGAAGGCCTCCTTAAGCAGCTGCACATGATGCACCTCAAGCCACGCAGACCAAGACCTGTCTAGAGCAAGCAATTGGGAGAAGCAGTGGGAGCCTGTGCAGCCACTACCACCACTCCTCCCCATCACTGTTGACCCTATGAGCCAGTTAAAAAAATCATAGATCAGCACTTCTTGTACGCTGATCTGGTGATGCATGAAATCAGTATATAGATAGTGTTGGCCATGAAGTTTTTACATGCTAACAAGGCTATCAGTGATGGGGAGGAGCAGAGTAGCAGCTTTGCCACTAAATAGGTATTTTGATTAGGAAGAAGGCAAGGGAAACATGGGGGATGGACAGATATGGTAGCAGCAGAGGGAAGCAAGAAGAAGATGCTGGGGGGGGGGGGGGGGAGGGCAAAGGGGGAAGGTGGGAGGTAGATGCTTGGTATAGGACAGTTAAGGGAATGGATGCTTGAGACAGGGAGAATGAGGCAAGGGAGAGGATACAGGAGGAGAGGGGACTCTGTTCCCACCATTCATTTGTAGAGAAAACTTGCATGTCCATCTCCCCCCCCCCCCCCCCCCCCCCCCATGCAAATCCATACCAAAGACCAACTGGATCAACTGAGAGGAAGAGGGGCACCATCAAGAGTTTTCACCCAGGGTGCCATTTGACCTGGAGCCAACTCTGTCAACAAGTCTTTCTCTCTCTCTCTCCACCCTGTCCCCACCAGTCTCTTTTAGTCCTCCCACACTGACCTCATCAGTCTCTCTCTATCTAATTTCCCTTACTGTGTCCTCATCAGTCTCAATCTGTGCTAACTTCGGCAATAGTGGCTTCGGAAACAGCTAGGAAGAATAAGGAGGCACACTGTAGCTGTTTCCTATATGTGCAAAGCAAATCAAAGCAAAAATGCAGTTCACCTTAAGTTCAGGTAGTATACACTAGGGATGTGAATTGTTTTTGAACGATTAAAATTATCGTCAGATAATTTTAAAATCGTCCTAAATCGTCAGAGTGCACGATACAATACAAATGCCCCCGATTTATCGTCATAAATCATCCTAAAATCGTTAAATAGGGCACGGGAATTATTTGGGGGAGGGCGGGAAAACCGGCACACCAAAACAACCCCTAAACCCACCCCAACCCTTTAAAACCAATTCCTTACCCTCCCGAACCCCCCCCAAAATGTTAAATTACCTGGTGGTCCAATGGGGGGGGGGGGGGGGGTCCCGGCACGATCTCCCGCTCTCGGGCCATCGGCGCCATTTTGGCTGCCACTAATTAAAATGGCGCCGATGGCCCGATAAAAAAAAAACCCACCCAACCCTTTAAATTGACCCCCCTTAGCCTCCCCCACCCTCCCGACCCCCCCAAAACCTTTTAACATTACCTGGTGGTCCAGGGGGGCCTCGGGGAACGATTTCCCGTTCCCAGGCATCAGCTGCCTGCCCTTACCATGTGACAGGGTATCCGTACCATTGGCCGGCCCCTGTCACATGGCAGGAGCACTGGATGACCGGCGCCATCTTTAAAGATGGCGCCAGCCATCCTTACTCATCAGCCCCTATTATAGAGTATAGCGCCGGCGCTACCTTTGCCCTCACTATGTCGACATAGTGAGGGCAAAATGGCGCCGGCGCTACCTTTGCCCTCACTTTGTCGACATAGTGAGGGCAAAATGGCGCCGGCGCTACCTTTGCCCTCACTATGTCGACCTTATGTCGACATAGTGAGGGCAAAGGTAGCGCCGGCGCCATTTTGAATATTGGCAATATGGCCCGAGTGCAGAAGGTTGCTCCCAGACCCCCGCTAGACTTTTGGCAAGTCTTGTGGGGGTCAGGAGGCCCCCCCAAGCTGGCCAAAAGTCCCTGGGGGTCCAGCGGGGGTCCGGGAGCGATCTCCTGCACTCGTGACGTCGGGTCACAGGAACCAAAATAGCGCCGGCGCTACCTTTGCCCTGTCATATGATAAGGGCAAAGGGCCACCGGCGCCATTTCTCTTAACGCAGCCGTGGCCAGAGAGCGGGAGATCGTGCCGGGACCCCCCCCCCCACACCTGACCCCCGGTAATTTAAAACATTTTGGGGAGGGGGGGTTCGGGAGGGTGGAGGATTTATTTTAAAGGGTCGGGGTGGGTTTTAGGGTTGTTTTGGTGTGCCGGTTTTCCCGCCCTCCCCCTCCCCCGATAAAACGATTTTTTAACCTAAAAAACTAAGATGATCAGATTCCCCCCCCCCCCTCAGCCAAAATCAATCGTTAAGACGATCGATCACACGATTCACATCCCTAATGAGCATTGGTATGAGAGGTGCCTCCCATGCACTGGTAGTTTTTGTGAATTGGCCAGTAGGGCAGGACTGACACTACAACTGGACCTGTTTATGTAGGCCTGGTCAATAGAACTTAGCCAGTATTTACCTCCCTTAGGTGACCCCCTAGAAGATGGCTGTGAGCTAGTTATATAACCTTATGGTGATATGGTTTGAGAACTAGAAGTTGTTCTATCAATTCCCCCTCCACACTTCCCTTTGTACTTCAGTAAAGTAGGTCCCCTTTCATTATGAAATAAGGAGGAATAGGGTCTGTTAGCTGCGACCCAGGGCCTGGCTTTCCATACATCCTTTGTATATGCTCCCGGGCCCACTTAAAGGACTCCCTCTGGGATTATTTGAAGCTCCCGGGATCACCCCCCCCCCCCTTTTCCCATTCAAAGGGCCCAGGTAACACATTCTAGGTGGGTTGTTGTTCTTCCCCTAACTCTGACCTTTCCTCCCCGGCTGCCTCTAAATAAGCAGTGTAATTGTATTTTTCCTGTTGGCATTGCCTCTGCGACTTAGGAGGCGTAGAGTCTTAATGATACAAATCTGGATCATTCAAGGGAAAGACTTCTGGAAACTCCAATTCTTCAGTGTTGTGGCTGGACAAACCCATTGTGAGCTGGTTCCATAGTCTCGTCCTATCATCACGGGGTAGGCTAGTCAAGGAAGAACTCCCACCTCAATTTTGTCTTGACTGACTGAGGTCTTCATTTGTACCTGGCTTGTTGGATATTGCCTTTGGTCCCCGTGGATGCATGCCAGGGTCACCACTTGGTCATAGTTAATCTGGATCTGCTTTACTAACTCTCTTTGAATAAGAATTTTCACACTCCCAGAGTCCTCCAAAACGTGGATTGGAACAACATCTAGCTCCACTGTAATCACAAAAGTAGAGACTCCCTGGCTAGGGACATCCACAAAATTGCAAAGGTGTGGAGCCATGGCATTAAAGTCCATTTGCAAAATGGACCCTCTCACCGCAGCTGAAACATTACAGCCCCATGGATTTTTGTTGTTGAAGTGAAAAGTTCAGCTTGCCTGACTCCACCTACTGTCGGGATCTCCTGTCCTTAGGACTCCAACTTCCTCTACCCGGGTCGGGAGGACTTCCCTGAGCCCATGGTGATTTAGGGATGGTTTGAGCTTGGCAATAGGCCTCCACCATCTCCAACACGATCTCTAGCATAAGGTTTGGGTGCCTTCACACCCACTGCCACATAGGGTGTTCTAAGCTATCTAAGAACTGTTCCAGCAGAACCACACTGGAGTCATGCCTCAGTGATGGCCACTAACTTTCCCTGCCTTCTTCGCCTCAACAATTGTTTGGGACAAAGCATGCAGAGGAAGTTGGTGGAGTCATGCCTCAGTGGTGGTATTTGGGAAAGAGGAAGAGGAACTCTGTGGAATCATGCCTCAATAGTAGCATTTGGAGAAAAGGAGGCAGAGGTACACAGTGAAGTCATGCCTCAGATGTGGTATTTGGGAAAAAGGAGGCAGTGGAATGAATCATGCCTTGGTGATGGCATTTGGGGAAAAGGAGACAGAGGAACTGAATGAAGTCATACCTCAGTGGTGGTATTTGGGGAAAAGGAGGCATCAGGGTTGGTTGCTATGGAAACTCCCACATGACCAGCCTGAGACTCAGACAGGCAAGTTCTATTCTTTATAATGCAGCCAATGCTTTTTTACAGGAAAACGAAAACGAATTAAAGTAATGGCATATGTTTCATTCATGGGACATGCTCATTCATTTTTGGGGGCCAACAAATCAAACGAATGGGGCATATTCTTCGCGGATTGACCATTTATTTTAAATGAATGCACATCCCTACTATGAGGGGCATGTTTTCTGCAGAGAATGACTGCATTTGGAACTTTTAAAACTTGGGATACATGAGAATGATATTACTCACATGGCAGAAGGGAAACGACTCAGACATCTGCATTCCTGAGGTCAAATGATGTACGTAGGAATATGAGAATAATTCGGATACATTCATGAACCATTCTGGCTGGATGTTCACATGTTTGGTTCAAGTGTGGTTCAAAGTGTATAAAAAATCAATATAGTACTATCATTTTCTGTCAATAATTTAGTGCCTGGCAGTGTTTTCTATAAGCTGAGTGAGGGACCACCAACATCCATTTCGCTATTGGGCATACTCCGGCCATCTTGTGGTTTGAACCAGTGTGGAGCCCTGTAATTTTTCAACAACTGCCATCCCAATAGCGTTCAAACCACAAAATGAAAAAAGTTTTTGTTTTGTGATGATTGTTTCGTTTGTTTTGTTTATTCAAAATGAAAAAACAAGAAAGCCAAAATGGAAAAAAAAAATTAAAATGAAAAATTGTGGGTCTGGGCCCCTCCCCAAGGCCCTCCCTGTACACTCCCCAGCACCTTATCCCATCTGTGGGGTCTTGAGAGGCAGTGCTGGTGCTATGTTTCAAAATGGCCTGCACTAGCGGGACAAGAGTGACTGGGGAGCACTTCTGCCTTTGTAATTGTCCAAAAGTTTTCTGATGGCACTAGTATCAGTTGTAAGATGCCTAAAAGATTCATGTCCAAAATAAGGGCATGACAGATTTTCCATCCCTCTACATTTGTTCCCATGTCTTATTTTAATTTCTTTTTACTGTTTTTATTTATTTGGGACCTTAAACCACCACAAGTTAACTGCTGTCATTTATATGTTTTTCAGCACTTTTGTTCACATGGCATGGGTTTATTCAATGCTCCTGATCACTGCACATCACCCCCTTAGCATTGTTTTATTTAAATTCTGCTTATTTTACTTTATTTTACATTATTTTCATATTCCCAGGTTTGGGATCGTGGTTGCCACTAACATTATTGATGACATCACTAGAATCATGGCCATCGCGGCCTAACTGTTGAAAATTATGCCAAGGGATTTTTCCAGGGCCCCCAGTTACCTCATCAATGGTTCTTTCAACAAAGCACAGTGGCACGTGACTTCTCCAGCCCGAGTGGCTGGAACATAGGTGGGAGCAGTGACAGCAGCACTTGCCTGATACCATGCTGCTCGCTCTGCCCTTCCCCCTCCCTCGGCACCTCTTCACTGTGGCTTATAACTGCTAGCAGCACTACCACACTGCCCCTGGACTCCGCAGTATTCCTTCTTCCCCTTACAAAGGGTGGCATTGCCTCCCCTCATCCCACAGCTGCACAGACACATGCTGCTTGGGCCCCCCACCAGTTATCTCTCTCCTCCTATGCCTGAAACTTCAAACATGGCCCTTTTTTAATTTTTTATAGGATTATACCATGGCCATCACAAACTGGGAAAGAGCATGGAGGGCCAGTTCAGAGTGGTGGGGAAAAAGTTAGAGCAATGGAGGAGAGTGTCAGCTCACTTACTTTCAACTCCGATAAGCTTTGTCCTGTGAGTCTAGGACAATTATAGCTCTGGGAATAAATGCTGAAAGTAGTGCTGGATGACAGTTAGTCTATCATTAACTAGGGCAATTCACAAGTGTGGATTAGGAATTGTATCCAGTTCTGATGCCTTTAAGAAAAATCAAAAGATGTCAGATGTGAACTTCCAAGACCTTCTTCAGACATGCCTACAAAACAAAGGAAGAAAGCATTTCTATCTACTAACACATGTTATGAGGCAGGAATTCCCACATTAGAGGTCTTCAAGATGTATCAAATATTGAATTAGTATTACTTAATATTAATAAACTGAAAATTATTGTAGTTGGTGGATGGGTTAAAAGTATTCAGAACAAGATGTCAAGGTAGTATCTCATCAAAACTATGAGCAGAATGTGTTAATGGGTAGCATAAGGAATCGTGAATCCAGTGTCTTGGTTTAGTCCTGTTGAGGTATATTTTCAATCTCAGTACAGCTTGGCTAGTTAATCGTGTAAACATATTCAGCTAACTAGCAGGGTATATCCTAAAGTTAGCCAGCTATGTCTAACTAACTTTAGGGCAGCCCTAGAGGCTGTCCAGAGTTAACCGCATTGGTTAAGCAGCTAACTCCAAATATCGGAGTTAGCCATATAATTTAGGTAACTCTGGGCTGCCCCAAAACACCTCGCACCCACCCCTGGAATGTCCCCGCTTATCCGGCTAAATTATAGTCAGGTAATTAGTTACCCAGCTAGAATTTAGCCGAATAAGGACTAAATATTACCGGATAAGCCTATTAAATGGATAACTATTGCATTATCTGTTTAAATGGCTTATGATCATCAACCTCTTATTCTTTTAGGGAATCATTTTCAAACTCCCTGCAGTGCTGGTGGGCCTGTGGGTACTTTTTGCTTTGTACCTGCAGGCACATTTTCAAAGGAAAGCTCCCCCCACACACTTTGCAGTGGCCATCCCAACCCCACCCCTGACCCTTTTTGTCATGGGTAACAGTGTGCCATTGCCCTACATCACGGGCACACTTACCCACATTCATGGGGCAAATTCTTGAACCAGGTTTCATTCGCCTGCATAAAAGCTTTTGAAAATTGATCTAATAGGTGACTATATTTCAGTTTCTCTAACCTTCTTGCCCTTATAGACCAATACAGATAAGCTGGGGAGAGTGTCCTGGTTGGGCGAAATGCTGTCCCACAGGTGTATTGGTTTCTGGGTCACATATAGTGCATGTAAGGTGTGGATGCATGATGAGCTCTGTCACCCTCCCATTCCATTCCACCCATGGAGAACCCTCATCACAGAGCAGGGCTCTGCTGTCCTGCCTATACGTCGTGAATGTAGTAGGAATATCGCTGGCCCTCGCCAAGGGCAGCAAGCAAAGGCTAAGAAGAACCTCTCCGCCCTAAGCAAGCTTCCCCTCCCTCTGTGTACTTTAGCCTGCAGAGCTCAAAACGGTAAAAAAACAAATGCGATATTGTTCTTGGCAGTTAAACTTGAAGCTGCTTTTCTGGAAGTATTTGACCAAAAAAAAAAAAAAACGTTCTGATTGAGCTGCCCCTGTGGGGTGGCTCCAGGGGTGACTCTTTGATGAGTAGCACTGTGTGGAAAGAGCTGTTCCTTACCAGGAGGAATGTGAAGCAGATGAGACCGCTGGAAAGATTTCTAATGCAAGGGGCTACTTTGCTGCTGTTGTCCCTTAATGAAAGAGATTTGGAGAGAAACTGCTCACTGTTGCAAACCTTCTGCAAGAATTTCATTGGCCTGCTTGATACAGCTATTATATTGTGGGTGGGTTACTGCCATATAAACCTCAAATACCACCTCATATTGAGAATCACAGAGGGTTAGAGTAAAGCGGGGAACAAACGGAGCAACTGTTCCAGGGCTCCTGCCATACCCTGAAATGGTGACTAATATATTTTATAGGGATGGGCTTTCATTTTAAAAAAGAAATAAAACAAAAACAAACCCAGTTTTGCCTGTATTGGTTTCATTTTGTTTTCAAATGGAGTGAGATATTCCCCCAACTACTTATCCCATCTATGGGTCTAAAGGGCAGGAGCAATCCCCAGTGCTCCTACCCTGCCAGGTCTCAGGTGCCGGTGGGCCCCGAGGTTGGCACCATTTTGTTGTACAGAGGTATAGCCGTATCTTCCTACAGGGATACCTCTCTATACACAATGGTGCTGGCCTCAGGGTTGACTGGTATCATTTTGAAAAAGAATCCTGCTGGGCAGGAGTGACTGAGGATTGCTCGTGCCCCTTAAACTCACAGATGGAGTAAGTGGTTGGGAGGATCTTGGAGGGGGAGGCAGAGGGGACAATGTTGGGGTCTGTGGTAGTAGCAAATGGGAATTGGGAGGGGCAGAGTTGACTTTTTTCTTTTCACTTTGTGTTTCTTATTTTTTCATTTATTTATTTGTTTTGTTTTAAATAGACATAGCAACAAATGAAACAAAAGAATGAAAAAAAAAGCCAGAAATAAAAATGTAAGGAATAAATATTCAGTGTGCATGCCTAATATTTTATTTCTATACATTTAAAATGTCTGAAGTTTTATTTTTTGGGAGAGGCCCACTTTATGAAATTGCACTAGGGTCTCCTACCACTTTAATCCAGCCTTGGAATCATGTCACACATTACTTCCTGTAGAGGCTGTGCTCTCATTAAGGAATAGACATCCAGGGCAGATTAGTGGCTAATGAGCTAAAAAAAAAATATGAAGAAATAAAAAGGTAAAAAATGGAGTGGGATCTGTTTGATGTATCCTCATATATGATTATATATATATATATAATATATATATTCATCAGACAACCCTAAAATAGGGTAACACCACTAATATTTTAATGATTTGAAAGATGCTTATTGTTGCAAGCTTGATGACACAATGGCAAATAATATCATAACTATTCAAAACATAATTACTGTACTTTCTCTGAGTTTACTGTATATCCGCTGAGTTTACTGTATATCATTGTTATAAATGTAAACCGGAGTGAAGGCCAACACCAATACTTCGGTATATAAAAATATAAAAAAAATTAAAAAAATAAAATTGGCACTGCACCACACACATATATTTATCAATTGCCCTAGTCAGTCATTCCTCATTCACACCGCTTCTAAACTCTCTGTAGTGTTATGCATTTATAACATGTATAAATATCGACATAAAACATTGTCAAAATATATATAAAGTGCTTGTAATGAAACAATGACAAACTTTCAATAGAGCTGGACTTCAAGAAAGATAATTTGTGAATTGTAAATGAGTCACATGGAAGATACCTTCCTTAAAAAGGAAATACAGTTGAATAGAGATGTGAATCGGAACCAGAATCGGTTCGGTTCTGGCTCCAATTCAAATCATGCATTTTTTTTCGTTCGTCCCAATCGTTTTTTTTTTTTATCGGCTGCGCCTGATCCGATAAACAAAAAACCCACCCGACCCTTTAAAACTGCTCCCTTAGCCTCCACCATCCTCCCGACCCCTCCAAAAACATTTTAAAATTACCTGGTGGTCCAGCGGGGGTCCCGGGAGCATTCTCTCGCGTTCGGGCTGTCGGCCGATAAACAAAAACCCCACCCTGACCCTTTAAAACCGCTCCCTTAGCCTCCACCACCCTCCCGACCCCCCCAAAAAACTTTTTAAAATTACCTGGTGGTCCAGTGGGCCCCAGGAGCGATCTCCTGCTCTCGGGCCGTCGGCTGCCACTAATAAAAATGGCGCCGATGGCCCTTTGCCCTTACCAGTGGATGGCCAGCGCCATCTTTAAAAATGGTGCCGGCTGTCCAGTGCTCCTACCATGTGACAGGGGCCAGCCAATGGCACAGTTACCCTGTCACATGGTAAGGGCAAAGGGCCATCGGTGCCATTTGAGCGGGAGCAATCTCCCGCCTGAGAGCAGGAGATCGCTCCCAGGGCCCACTGGACCACCAGGTAATTTTAAAACTTTTTTGGGGGGGTCGGGAGGGTGGTGGAGGCTAAGGGAGCGGTTTTAAAGGGTCGGGGTGGGTTTTTAGGTTGTGTCCTAACTCCTGTTAGTGTGCACTAACCCGATTAATGATTTTTTCACGATAAATCGGTGGAATTTCTATTGTATCGCACTCTTTAACGATTAATGACGATTTAAAAAATATCGGACGATATTTTAAATCGTCAAAAAACGATTCACATCCCTACAGTTGAATCACAGTCCAAAGAAAGGATTCTTTGTTTCACAGGACTGTTTTTCCAATGATGTTTCTGTAGTCTCTGTTCTACTTCTGCTACATCCTGTATTCAAAAACAGAGAACACTGAAAAACCATCTATCATGATTTCGCCAGTTTATTATCTTTGTGGTTTCTATTTTAAACCATTCCAATTGGATGAAAAAGACAGTTCATAATATGCTTCAATATTGTCAGAGATTTTTAATCATTACTGGCATAAAAAAGTCTAATATACCAAAACATATGGCTATCGAAAGCCTTTTTAGTGAAATTTATAATCAATAAAAAAATGCAATGCTTTTTATCATGTACTGTGGACAAAAACCAGGCTAAACACCTTTTTTCCATATGCATCTCATTGTCAGTAACCTCAGCTACGCTGAAATTATAACCCCAACAACCAACCATCAAGGGAACTCCTTGATATGTGGTGATGTGCGGTCGCTATTTTAAGGGCAACAGTGGATGAAGGCGCCACTCACTTATAAGACTTGTGAAAAAGAAACAAAAAATGATGTGCTTTTCCAATGGTCTACCCGATTGACGGACATAATAGAAACTTCTCCCGAGGTCCCTGAAGCAGGCAGAGCACTGCCGAAACATGGCCAATGTCGGGCAGGCAGGTCCGCACCCAAGAAAGCGGCAGCAATTAATCAGCACCACCAGATAAGTACCTGAAAAGAAGCCGGAACATACAGGGTGGATCGGACAGATCGCCGGGGAGAAAATAAAAGCACGCCAGATTAAAAAAGTATTAAAAAAAAAAAAAAAAAAGGATTTGAATAAAGCATTACAAGAGTAAAATAGGGAAGTTATTGAATGGGACAGCCACAAAGTGGTTGCCCTTAAAATAGCGACTGCACATCACCACATATCAAGGAGTTCCCTTGATGGTTAGTTGTTGAAGATCTCTTGAGCAAAGGGAACGAGGTTGGTTGTTGATTAGTTTATACTGAAATTATAACCCCAGCAAAGGCTTCCAGTTCACCCAGAAAATGGACTGTTCAGGGGGATAGTATAAAATAACTCAAAGGACTTATTTCATAGCATCCGCACAAACGTTGGTGTTCTAGACAGACTGAATCAAACTATGGCTTCAAGAGCTGAGCTTGCCGTAACACATTTGGAAGGAGGACTGCGACATAGCGCGTAACCCTTAAAACCCCCCTGCGCGCGCCGAGCCTATTTTGCATAGGCTTGGCGGCGCGCGCAAGCCCCGGGACGCACGTAAGTCCCGGGGCATTGCTAGGGGGGCGTGTTGGGGGGCGGCACGGCGTTCGGGGCATGGTGCCGGCCTGGGGGCGTTCCAGGGGGCGTGACTGAGGCCTCCGGACCAGCCCCCGGGTAGGGTGATGGCGTGGCAGCGGGCCATCGGCGTATGCGAGTTACACCTGCTTCGAGCAGGCGTAACTTGTGCGATAAAGGTAGGGGGGAAGGTGTGGGGGGTAGAAGGAAAGTTCCCTCCGAGGCTGCTCCGATTTCGGAGCGGCCTCGGAGGGAACGGGCAGCGCGCGCAGGGCTCGGCACGCGCAAGTTGCACAAATGTGCACCCCCTTGCATGCGCCGACCCCAGATTTTATAAGATATGCAAAAGTGCGCGCGCTGTTTTTTAAAATGTACCCCAGTGTTTATTTATTTTATATAATCTCTAGTGTGGCCAGGTATTGACTGCATAAGAAGAAATCACAGGCTGAAAATGCTTGAATCTGCTAATCTGCAAAGAAGGCTAGAATATGGCTGATATTCTATCATATGAATCAACCCGATCTAATTAATTATAATACTTTCCTGTATCCATTCATTTCCCCTCTGTATTTCAGCACTGTGAAACATTTGCCATATCCATTAATGTCCCTTCCATTTCTCAGTGCTCCAATTCATCACTGTCCCCATCACCCATCTAGCACCTCTCCTGCTGTGATCTTCACAGCAAGTCAGTCCAAGCCCTCGTGCCTCTCCTGGATTCCACAGCATTACCTGTCAATGTAAACCTTCCAGGGCTTTTCTGGCTGTCATTCCTATTATTTAACTCTCAGTTGCCCTCCACCCTTTTCCTTAACACACGCTCACATGCACTTGCTAATCAACCTAGTCTTTCAGACACACGAAGAACTGTGTACAGGCAACTTTTGGGTCTACGGAGACTGATAGGAAGGTCCCATGCAAGTAAGGTCCTTCATTTTCAGTTTCTATTCTTTTTCCCTGAGAATTTCAGATTTTTAACAAAACAAAACAAAATCAGTGGACAAATGACTATTTTTAAAATAAGAAACCAGAGAGAAATCAGTAGAAAAGTCATTTTTCCATTTATTATTTTGTATGTTATAACATTGAAATTCCCAGAGAAAATAACCTAAAAACTGAAAAGCAAGGTCCCTACACACATGGCACATGTTTTCCTTTACTGTCTTTTGAACTGTGAATCATGTAGGAGACATTGTAACAGAAAAGCCCTAGGCGGTCACCAGGTTGCTTTGGACAGCCCTGGCATACAAACTGGCAGGCTTGTTCTATTCATCCAACAGCAACACTGCTAACTTGGAGAATTTGTATTTCTAAAAAGAAAGATATAAACACAAATGAGGAGGGCAAGCAAATGGGGGTTATTTTATAACAGATTGCATAAATTTGTGGGCTATGTGCCCAAGTTACATCAATTTTCAAAGTGATCTTATGTGTATGTTTGCTTTTAAAATTATCCCAGCAAAACTGCACACATACAGTTACACCTGTTACTTGCTATGTGCAGTTTTGCCTAGAAAATGTATATGCATACTTTTTAAATTCAAAAAGTATGCACGTTAAGTTCTCAAACCGACCCAGCCTTCGCCTCCGGAATGCTTCTCACCTATGTGCATAAAAGTGCCTGTATAGTGTGCATGTGTGAAACTTTATGCACATATCAGTTGCACAATTTTCTAAAGGGCCATTTCTGCAGGCACTACTTTACCCACAGAAGTCTCTTTGAAAATTATCCTCACAGAGTATAAACAAATAATTGAATCAATGCAATGATTGGTTAAATAAAAATCCTGTTTCCTGTTGTGAGGATGAAAGCCTCCGAGAGCCATGAAATGAGGCACAGTCACGGCTGCCTGTTCTGTGATTCAGTGGGGGTTGGCTGAGGTCACACTGCCAGGCTGGCTTGTTGACCTGCCTTTCCCCAGGGTCATACTAGGGCTAGCATTAGTCAGAGCCGTTTTGGCATTTCCTCTAGCTCTGTACTTGTCTTGTGAAGTAGAACACGGGAGGGGGGGATATTGTAGTATAAACTATTCGAGTAGGCAGCAATCTCATGTTGAATTTGAGTTTTTTAGATTTACTCTGAAACTTGTGTTTTTTGAGAGATCACAATTTTAAATTATGTGCTGTTTTCCTATATGGCCTCTCTCTGTCTCTGGCCATCATCAGGGAATCTTCATACATTGCCTCCCTCCTGCTTCCTGTTTCTCATCAGAAAGCATTACATTTGGCATCTCTGCTTACTTCTTTCCATCTGACTTGCAGGAAGGACTCTACCTTTATTCCCTATACACCTAATCCCTATTAAGATTTCTTTGTTGCTAAGCTCATTGGTAAAATTGTCAAAAAGATTTCATTCTGCACATTTTATAAAAGAAAGAAATTTTGATGCATTTAAAAGAATGGGGGCAGTAAAATAAGAAAATGGAGATCATATGACCTGAGGAATTTTAGAATTTAAAAATTTGTAAGTGGAACTTCATAAGATCATTCACCATAATTTCCTGTCCCAGGCTGTTCCAATTATTCTATGAGAAAATTAAATATAGAGTATTCTATTTGTCTTCACTGACAGTAGATAACTACTGAACTGAATGTAAAAGTTTGTACAAGCATAGCAAGATTTGCTGAAATGCAAAAGAATTCTCTGGCTGGCACAGAAGACAGTTTGTGAGTACACTTCTGGATGTACATTCCTTGTAGACCCCCAGAACCGATCTGTAAAGCTTTGTCATTGGCAACATTTGAAAGGGATTGTTTATATTGTGCACATACCTGGGAGCTCTCCATGTATTTTATTTTTACTTTATTTCTATTGAAATTTATAAAATGATATATAAGAAAAATGCAGCAAAAATAATATAATATACATGTCTCGACAATAACAAGGCAAAATTAGAGAAAACAACAGAAAAATACAAGGAGAGGCATAGGAAAAGAGAAAAATCACCTGGGAAGTGGAAGTGGGCAACACAAAATAATAAGACCACCAACTATACCAGACTGAAAAGCCATATTAGTTAGCTTTACTTTCCCATTCAAAAAACTTTGAAGTTGTGCGGGATGGAAAATGATATATTCCAAATCACATGGCACTTACATGGATATATCTCAGGATAAAAGGTGCCCCAATAGAAAAGTATCAGATCTCAAAGTTAAAAAGGGTTTCCGCTGCTTCTATGTGGGTCTAGTGAAATCAAGATAAATGCAAAATCTTTATCCCAATACATTTTCTTTAGCCCTATGGAAATATGAATACATCACTAAACTAACATTTTGTTCAAACTCAAAGGAAACAAGCAGATTTTCTGTCAAAGGAGTCACAGAACCATCAGTACCCTTTGTCACCCAAACAGAAGCCCCAGATTTTTTATCAACTGGTAGATAATGGGCTGGATTCAAAAGGGTTACGAGCGCCGGGCCTATTTTAAAAAGGCCCGGTGACGCGCATAAAGCCCTGGGACGCATGTAAGTCCCGGGGCTTGCAAAAGGGGGCGGGGTCAGGCTCCTGGCCAAGCGGCAAATATGGCCGCTGGGCTGAAGTAAGTTTTGGAACAAAACTAAGGGAAAAAAAAAGGTGTGGGGGAGGTAGGGGAAGGGAAGGTGGGGTGGGGGGGGGGTAGGGAAGTTCCCTCTGAGGCTGCTCCGCTGGGAGGGAACAGGGAAAGGCAGCGCAGCTCGGAGTGGGTTCGGTGCGCGCAAGGTGCACAATTGTGCACCCCTTTGTGTGTGCTGACCCCCGATTTTATAACATGTGCACGCATGTTATAAAATCGGGCGTACATGTGCACACGCCGGGTAGCGCGTGCACATATAGGCTGTGCACGCTTCTTTTAAAATCTACCGCAAACTTTAATAAATAATTTTAAATATATTTATTGATGATCTTATTGATGACCATTATTAGCAGTACTGAGGAAAAAGAAAATACATTTTTGGTAACTTTTTTTTTTTGTTTAAACAGATTTAGCTAACTGGAAAGACAAAATTGAAGTGTCAGAATATTTTTTAATATTCTATTTTATGGTTTTCTCAGAGAATAGCCATCAGGAATAATTTATTTTATGCTCCTGCCACTCTGCAAGAACTGATTTGACATGAGAGCTGAGAGGACAGATAAAGACCAAAATGGCCCATCCAGTCTGCCTGGTTTAGATTTATCCTTTTTGGAAGATGTGCATATCCAATTCCCAAATGCAACCCAACACCAAATACCCCTTTTGGGTCTTCCACCTATTCTCTTTACTCTCCTCTCGAATTTGCCCATGCATGGCCAAGTCTATTACAGTCATCACACTGCTGGCCTTCCCATGCTTTTGTTGAGCACTGATGAAGTCATATCATTGCTGTTTTTTGGTTGTTTAGTGTATGGAAAAATTAAAAATAAATGCGAGCATAAAGGATGTTATTCTATTCATCTGCTTTGAAAAATATATTCTCAGAGGACAAGCCGAATGGTAGTCCTCACATTTAGGTGACATCATTGGATGGAGCCCAGTCCAGAACTTCGTTATCAAAGATTCTAGAACTTTCAAACATGTCCTACTGAGCATGTGCAGCTGTAGTTATCACCCTGCCCCTTAGTCTCTTTTTTTCTGCAGAGCCATGTGGTCATGGGAGCCATGTGTGTCACAGTACTCAGCTTTGCTCTCTCCTCACAGTTTTCAAAATAGATTTTTTCTAGAGCTGCAGATGTTTTTCTTTCCTTTACCTTACGACAGTTTTTTCTTTTCCTTTTTTTCTCTTTTTTCCACTGTCTGCCAGCCACAGGGTGGGCCTTAGTCGCTGTGCAGCCTGGCAGAGAGTAATACTATCTGTTATTAAATAAATACTGCACCTACAGTTTAGTATCTGTGTCCTCTCTTTACTCTGTCTGTTTTTGTACCTTTGTCAGGTGCTGGCAGGACCTATAGATTGCAGTCTGTGGGTGATCAGTGTAGACCGTTGAGCCTGACGACTTGCCTGAGTTCTGCCTGGGCAGGAGTTCCATGTCGTTTCACAGATCGATTGGCATCAATGGAAGTTCAGACAGTGAAGAGATCGAGGACCACACCGTTCCTGTGGGAGGAAGAGCTCATCCTCCCCACATTTAAAGTAACTAGTCTCCACATACAGGAGCCCTGGAAGAAGAAGCCTACTCTTCTCCTTGCTTGTGATGGCAAGGCAGCCTCCTTGTGAGAGAGGGTGAGCAGGAGCCAGGGCAACCAGCTTGCTGCTGCTCCTTCAGTGCCATGCCCACTATCTGTTGCCCATGCACATCTGTGACCAGTGCACCGATGATCTGACACTTTGATGTCAGGGATGCCATTGAGCGCAATGATCGCCCTCGATGCCGTAAGAGCCACGTGGGCGCCAGCAAGGGCCATGCACACTTTGAGCACGCTGGTTGGGCCTTCTGTACTGTAGGCATCTGCGGGTGCCATAGAGTCAATGCACCGGAGGAACGCCATCTATCTTAGTGTCATTGAGTGCCTTGGGCCTTGATGTGGTGGAGTAGCAGTACCGACCTCTAGTGTCAGGGAAAAGGCCTGCAATCAAGCACCATGGTCTCCCTTGACGCCATTGGAGCTGCCATCAAGGCCATCGGTGCCGATGCCCTCAATCCCACTGAGGTGCATGCATGCCTCACTTAATGCCATCACAGTGCATGGCCTCGATGCTGTGGCCACGTTTAATGCCATTGCGGTGCAGAACTGCCTTGATACCATTGACGCCCTTGATGCCATCGAGGTGTGGGGCCACCATGGAGGCCATTGGGCATGTTGAGCAGTGATGCCATTCGTTGCTGCTCTCGATAATGTCAAGCACCATTGATGAAGCACTGGGATCACCATTAAGAGCCCTGGTCGCCCTGAAAGCCATCCATCGCTGGAGCTCCTGCCACTGAAGTCCTCAAGCAACATGGTTTCGGTAAACTTGGTGTGGTTGAGCGCCAGGGTCACCATCTATCCAAGGCACTCTGAAGCACCTAGGCATCTAAGTGCAGTGGTTTGGTGCCCTCCAAGCTGAACAGCCCTAATCTCCTTAGCCTTTCCTTTCCACCCAGTGGCATACTAATGGGGTCAAGGGGGAGGGGAGCCATTGCCGCCAGCGTATAGGAAGGTCCCACAGTGGTGCAGAGAAGTAAAGTGCTGGCAGGGTTCCCAATCCCTGCCAACAAAAACGAGGTCCTGCAGTGGAAGAGGAGACCCTTTGGTGCTGCCAGCATTTCCTCCAAATTGGCGGCAGATGAAGAAACCCTGCGGTGCTGCCAGCCTTTTCCCGGAACCCGCAGCAGAAGACGAGGCCCTGCTGTACAGCCAGCGGCTGAAGAAGAGGTCCAAAATGTGGGTGAGAAAACGAGAGACTGGCCCTGTGAGAGTGAATGCTTGTGTATGAGAGGGTGTGTGTGTGTATTAGAAGGGGTATGTGTGTGTGTGTGCGTGCCTGTGTGTGTGTGTGTGTGAGAAGTTGATTGTATATAAGAGTATGTGCCTGTGTATGTGTTAAGAGAGTGTGCCTGTGTGTGTATGAGAGGGTGTGCTGTGAGAGATTGTCTGTGTGTATGTGTGTGTGTATAGATATATATATATATATATATATATATAAATGGACTTGTGTGTGTGTCTGCGAGTTACTGTGTGGGTGTCTGTGAGAGAAAGTGCCTATACCTGCACATGTATGCCTGTATATATATGTGTGTGTGTGAGAGGGGTTTAAGTTTGTGCACTCTCCTCCAATCTATGACGATCTCTGGATGTCTAGCAATCTAAAGTTCCCAAGTATGGAGAGCGGGAGATTTTTTTTTTTTATCCTTGTTAGTTTTAATTATTAGATGTGTCTGTTGTTTTGAAATATTTTATTAGTGTTTGGTAATTTTATTCATGGCTGTTTTGATATGTATACTTGTGAGGGTCCATTCAGAAGCCTTCCTTAGACACAATGTAGCCTAGAAAAGGCACTGAGTCCTTGTGAAATTCACACTTAGAGAGTTTGGAGTACAGCCGGTGTTCACGAAGGCGGCGGAATACTTGCTTGACGTCTGTAATGTGGGTGTCCAAATCCTCAGAAAAGATTAGTATACCACAACGTTCTTGTACAGCAGATCCCGCAAGATGTCATTCATCATATTTTGGAAAATGGCGGGTGCAATGCACAACCCAAACGGCATACAAGATACTCGAAATGGCTGTCTTGCGTATTGAAGGCCGTCTTCCATTCATCGCCACTCCGAATGCGAATAAGGTTGTAGGCCCCCTTCAGGTCAAGCTTTGAAAATCTCTTGGCCCCTTGCAGCCTGTCAAACAGCTCCGAGATTAACGGCAAGGGGTAATGGTCTTTAATCATGATTTCATTTAGACCTCGGTAATCGATACATGGACGAAGGGTACCGTCCTTCTTCCCCACAAAGAAAAAACCTGTGCCGGCCGGCGACTTTGATGGTCGAATAAAGCCCTTCTGGAGATTTTCTTCAATGTATTCCGACATTGCTCTATTCTCTTTAGCTGAGAGAGGGTACACCTGTCCTTTTGGTGGCTCAGCATTGGACTTCAGCCTTATGGCACAGTCATAGGGCCTATGTGGAGGAAGAATATCAGCTGCTGCTTTGGAGAATACATCCTCGAAGGATGCGTATTGGGGCAGCAGTCCTGGCATCGTAGGCATGCATATGATAGGAGAGATCTCCTTAAGGCACTTCCCATGACATTCTGGGCCCCAGCGGGAAAGATCCAGAGATGCCCAGTCAAATTGGGGTTGGTGCACTTGCAGCAAGGGTAACCCCAGGATGATAGGGTGCATAGCCCTCTCCAGTACAAAGAAGGAAATTGATTCTGTGTGGAGAGCCCCGGTGCGAAGAGTGACTGGTGCAGTTTTGCAAGCCACGTTGCCTGGTAAGGGCTCCCCTCGAATGGAGGATAACAGTAGTGGATCTTTCAACTTGATGAGGGGAATTTTCAAGTCTTCCACTAGACGTTGGAGAATGAAGTTGCCTCCTGCCCCTGAGTCCACTAGGGCAGGAGTCTGAACCATGACTGGTCCGTAAGTCAATGAGACTGGGCAAGAGAGTGGAGGAGATGTCGCGGTATGGCCTAAGAACAGTCCTTCTGCAGGACTTAGGCCCATCCGTTTTCCAGACGAATGGAGCATGTGAAGACATTGTAGCTGGGCTGACCACAGTACATGCAAAGGCTGCGCTTCTTCCGAAATCTTCTCTCTTTGGAGGTCAAACAACCGTGACCCATTTGCATAGGTTCATCTGTATCAGCAGCAGGAATTACTGGAACCATCCGAGGTGTAGAGACAGCACCTGCCTGTTTCAACCCTAGGCCAGCGTTCCTTCACCTTGTCTCGGAGTTGTAGATCAATCCGAGTAGCTAAGGCTATTAATTCGTCCAGCAAGTCAGGTGTTTGGCGAGCGGCCAGCTCGTCCTTCAAACGGTTATCCAGGCCTCTGCAGAAGAGAGTCTTGAGACATTTGGTGTCCCAGCAAAGTTCTGCCGCAAGAGTTTTGAACTCTATGGCAAATTCAACCAATGATCTGCTGCCTTGCTTCAAATCCACTAAAGCAGAACTGGCTACAGACATTCGAGCAGGCTCATTGAAAATGGATTTAAATAAGTCCATAAATCCTTCTATGTCCTGCAAAATGGAATCTTTGCATTCCCACAAGGTAGATGCCCACGACAAAGCCCTACCATCCAGGTATGAAAGGATGTAGGTAGTCTTGGAGAGAGCGGTAGGAAATAGAAACGGCTGTAAGGCAAAGTGCATGCAGCACTGGTTCAAAAAGCCCCGGGTCTTCTGGATTTCTCCGGAAAAGCGGATGGGAGCCGCCAGTGGTACAGCAGTCTTTAAAGTTACCTCCGGTGACTGACCTTCTTGGTTGGAGGTTGTGCCTTGAACCTTCTGTGAGTGTAGTTGATGAAACGCTGAAGTAAGCTTCTCCAAAGCATCTTGCTGCTCCACAATGCGTTGGGCCAGGCCCGGTATGGCCTGCAAAGCACTGAATTGTAGATCCATGGAGTTAGCAATCTGTTATTGATCTGATGTCTGATGGGAGGAGCAATCAGATAGTTGAGGCTGGATCATTGGACCAGTGGCAGATGACTACGCCCCCGGGGAATGATCCCGAGAGGGACCACCGATCAGGCTCAGAGTTAGGAGACAAACACACACTAGTTCTTTATTAGACAGTATACTGAACCACCAGAGATGGCAGTAGTGAGCTGGCAAGCCCGGCTGGGCTGTAGTCCCTCAGATACTGGAACAGCGATCCCTGGAGGCTGAGCTGAAGAGAGACTGAGATATAGTGAGTAGGCAGGTTATGCAGATGTAACACTCACACAATATCCCAATGAAGCCCAGGAGCTGGAAAGTATAGGGCCTCGAGGAGCGAGTACCTGGTTCCAGGGAAAGCTCAGAGAGAACGATGGTAACTCACTGATGTAGCTGAGATAGTTGGTAGTGAAGACTTCCAGGCAGAAGAGTATACGAAGTAAGTCTGGGATGAGGGCGCTCGAGGAGCAAGTACCGGTTCCAGACTGTCACCTGAAAAAACAAGGAGAGAGCGAGACCCCCAAGGAGCGGGTACCTCTGGTAAGTCCGAGGAGGCAGAGTAGCTTAGACAGACAAGGCGAGTCCATTGTCAATCCGTGTCCTTGCTAACTCGATGTGTTAGCAAATTCAGAGATCTTTAAATATCTGAAGCGGATGACGTCATCTCTGGGAGACGCCCCTGAGGTTTGCGCCACTTCTGGTACTTGAGGTGGGACCGCGCCGCGCGCGCGCCCCTAGGCATCAAGTCAACATGGCGGATTGCAGCGTCGGGCCAGTCTGAGGAAGCCGAACGAAGACGGCCGAAAGATGCCGCGGCAGCCAGCCTTCCATCAACCCCGGAGGGAGTCGCCAATGTGGTAAGGTGGGCGGAGTGGAGATGTCGGGCAGCGACGGTCGCAACAAAATGGAACCTAACATCATGTAATTACAGCATGGATTATTTTTCCCTGTATTCATCACCTTGCACTTTTCCACCTTAAATTTCATCTGCCATTTGGATGCCCAATCTTTCAGTCTCGCAAGGTTCTTCTGCAATTTAAGTACTCTGAATAATTTTAAACAGAGTTAATACAATTCATTTAGACCACTGCTTCATCCTATTGAATAGTCCTTGAACTCTAGTACTTTGTCTCAAAACCTCAGGATTTTATGTCTTGGACTATATTCAGGCCATGTTCTTCCTGATTTTAAGTAAATTATTAGGTCTGCATCATTGGGACAGTTTGTATAACCAAGGTGTCCAAAAATAGAATATGCGGGTGCTGCTAAGGTCTGAGATTCTCTGCAAATCCTTGCATGGAAATAAAGGTCTTGCTTCTAATCAGAAACAAATGAATATGGACAGAGATTTCTCTTGATGTAAAGATGTAAAAAAATGCACTGTGTCCAAAATCCCCAAAATGTTATACTCTGAGGGGAAAACAGCTTTTCAGAGCAGCCCATAGACCTTTTCAAACCTTAATTTTACTGCCCTTGAACCCAAGTGGTGGGCAGATTCTGCAATCATTTCAACAGATGTATTTCCTTCACAGAAATTGAGTTCCAAGACAAACACGAAAACATATTCCTTTACTTTAGAAGAGATTGTATTGTGCAGTGCCAGAATTAATTCCAAGCCATTTGCAGTAACTTACATCAGCAACAGAGAGAAACCCAGCAAAAAGAATGCATGTTCTATATATCATGCCTGACAATGCTATCAAAACCCCTTAGGATTCCTAAACGGGTAGTAAGCCCCAAGTGATTTGGCCTCCTTCACAGGTGAAAGCTCTATGACCACTGTTGCATCTGTGGATCCTTGGGCTGAGGCAAGATTGGTACCACCTGCAGGGAGGAGCCCTGTAGCTTCTGACCGTCAGCAGGGGGACCCGGGCGAGGCAGAGACCAGTCAGAATCTTCGCCTATACCAGCCCTCGTTCCCCTTGGGTTGAGCCTTTGGGAGCTGGGCCCGGCAGGATTTAAGTAGGGTCTCTGCTGTTGATAGGAGAATCTCCTTCAACTGCCCTCTTCCCAACACATCATCATGTCCCCACCTCAAGGAAGCCCCACACCCTAATAGACAAAAAATACTTACCCAGCTGCACCGCCCCCCCCCCCCCCATTCTTACTAGCAGGAGCTCCCAGGTCTGAATGGGAGAGATCTGAAACCCAGTCACCATAATTCAAAATGGTGCCAGCTGGCCTGAGGCTCTCCTTTGCCTGACAAAAAGGAGCTTTGGATCAGTCAACAACATTTTGAATAATGGTACCAGTAGGGCAGAAGTGACTGGAGATTAGCCCTGTACCATCAGAACCCAGGGCTCCTGCTGTTAAGGGGGAGCCAGGGGATGAGGAAACATGGGGGAGCAGGGTGGGGGCAGGGCTATGAATGCAGGATGGAACTTCCTGGAGGGATGGGTGATAGGTCAGAGGATGGGGGATCCGAGAGGAGATTCTACTTTGAGGAGTGGCATGTGGCTTCATCTGCAAGGTGTGGAGAGAGTGCCAAGTCATTTTGGACTTGATGCCCCTTTAAAACTGCAGCCCCGTGGGGCCAGGAATGTACATTAGCACTGCTGGTAATACATCTACTTTTCTAGCCATGGCAACACGTTCCTGGTATGAACATAGGATTTACTAAAATGTGGTGTTCATGTAACTGGGTTCTCTTTTATTCACTCTCTGTGAGTTTCGGCTGGTTTGGTTACAAAAATATTTGTTTCTAATAACCTCAAGTGTTATCTCTATGCTGACCTTTGTTACGTCATAGTTTGCATCCAATGTACTTCAATAAAGGTGTCATACTCTGGAGCGAAGTCCGACCTCCTCTTTTATTGCAACTAGCACTTGTAAAAAATCTTATAGCCAGATATAGAACAAATAGATTGGTGATAACCATTATTAATTAATCTGAACCAATTAATACAAGTTTGGACAGTTATGCTTCACTTCCTCGTGCAGCAATTCCAAATATTTTATATAGATCACATACGCCATAATGCAATCGCGTTTCTCATTCACAGTCCTTTGAAGCTGGTCTTCCTTAATGTGAGCAGGAAATCAAATATTCGTATTATGGCCCTTGACAGGCGCTAGTAATGCTCTACTATGGAGCTGGAATGGCTCACATGTTTAGCATTTGGATGAATCAATTCAGTAAACACTTTCTAAAACCACTTCACAGACCATCCAAAAACTAAAACAGGCAGGTCTCCTCCTGCACATCTGCACTCCACACTCTGCTCTCTCTGTGATTCATTTCTGAGCATGCCCAGATCACCCAGGCTATATCAAACTAAAACCGTGATCAGAACATGCCATTAAACAGTAAATCAGGGTTACACTCAGTTACCAAAGTTTAATAAATCCCACAGGCAATAACTCATGTTAAAATGGTTTGTTAACATTTTGTTTTAATTTGTGTTAGTAAATAGTCTTTAATATGCTTTGTGGCCTGGATGTGCCTCAGGGGTGTTACTATGACCTGGGATGCATGGCAGCTACTAGTGATGCCTGGGTGGACTGGCAGTAGTCTCCTAAAAATTGTCCTACAGTGGGCAAGATAAAATAAGGTTTATTCCAATGGACTGGCTCTAATTCAGCAGTTCTCAGCCTGCCAACACTGTCCAGTTCTGCAGGAAGCTGCTTGCCGTCTGCTCCCTCCTCCCTGTTGCTCAACAGCCGAAGCAAAGAGCTGTCAGAAATGAGCACCGCTGTCTGCCTTTTCCTGAAGTAATGAAGGGGAGAGAGAAGGCAGGGCAAACAAAACTATCCGTGTCCTGTTCACCTCTTCCCTGATGAAGCAGAGAGGAACTGGAGCTTAGTAGAGCCATCAGGGCCCACCCACAAAGGAGAGAGAAGGTAAGGAAGGAGAGAAATCACCTACCCCACTGCTAGGAAAGGAGCGACAAACACACACAAATTAAGCTTTTTCTACCTTATGGCTCAATTTTTATAACAAACATACATAAACTAAGCTTTTCCTATCTTTTGGCTATATTTTTATAATAAATACACACAAATTAAGCTTTTGTGTGTATTTATTGAATCTAAATTCAATAAATACTAAATTGTGTGTTTTAATTGAATCTAAAAACATAACTGAAACAACCCCCCCCCCCCCCCCAGCAAATATCAACATAAACCTAAGCAGAGCAAGAGTCACCAAAAGACAGACCACATCCCTTCATGCTTTGCTGAGGTAATTATCCATCCTCTTGGGGGGCATTATTGCATTTTTACTGCTCAACACAGCTTGGTGGAGAGAAGGTACTACATCAGTGTTTTGTCCTGAAGAAGATTCTCCCTGAGAGTCTTCTATAGTAGTATAATTTGTTTTCAGAACTGGTCAACATGGTGATGACAATCTTGTCAACAATTAGTGCTGGGGCTGTCAGAATGAGCAGCAAAGTGATTAACATAAAATAAGTCCTAGTGGAAACACATATGACTGATTTTCTCTGACAGGCTGCAATCTACAAGCTATCTAGCAGGCTGCATATCCTGTAATAATTAGAAGCTCTAGTGGAAACAGAGGTGCTCAGGTACACAGATCTATCAGGTGATACAGGGTACTTAGGAGACTCATTGACAGCTATTTAGCTTAGGTTGTGATGATAGAATGAAACTAGCAACTGGGCCTATGTGGCAGGCAATCCATAGGAAATGAGACTGGTAACGGTGCAGGAATATACTTTGGACCAGCACCATATAAAAGTAAAATCTTGTGAAGAAATATGATAGTAATAAAGAAGAGCCCAGGACCTAGCCTTAATTTTGCTTTACATCCTTATATAGGACTGGACAGACATAGTCAAGGCAGGTCCTTAAGACAATGCTTTATAGGCAGCTTAACTTTACCGATTCCAGTAGATGGATATTTATTTTATTTATTTAGGTGTTTTATATACCGCCGTTCCAAGATAATCATCATTCGGCTTCTGGGTCAACATTCCCATTCTAGGTTAGCATTCATAATCTGGGTCAATATGTTGAGCAAGAAGGAAACTGGCCAGTCTTGATGGCCGATCTTCTCTCAACCTTCTTAAAGCATCTTTGGATGTCTGTACCAGTTTTTCAGCCTGTCTATCTTTTTGAAGACAGCTAGGATCAATGGTGGCAGCCTGAATTAATTTTTTTAAACTCTTCAATTATTAAGAGGTAAAGGAGTCTTGTTATCATTTCAAACATAATGACATTGGATATCTCATAAATTGCATACAGCTGTTGATGGGCAATAGCTGTCACAACAGCAATTTGTGCTGAGAATAAGCTTACTTCAAGCCACATTTTATAGGAGTCCATGATTACCAGAAAGTTCTTCTAAATGAAACAGCAAAATCTATGCAAAGTATGGACTATTGCTTCTTGGTAACCTGTCACAGAAACAATCATTTGGGTGGGTTGTGTCTAGTAGCTTGGCATAAATTGCACTCAATTACAACTCCTTCTACGTTGGCATCAGTTCTGACTAGTGCTTTCATGCACACAATTCCTGGATGAGTTGCATGGAACATAGCTAAGTTGATTCAGCAACCCTTTTCAAGACTGACCACTCTGTTTCCCCATATGAGCAGACATGTTGATGGTTTTCATATGATCTGAACTCTACATCCAGCCTCCCAAGCTGTCCATCCTTTCCACTCTTAGTTGAGAACATGGTCCATTGTAGGGTCTTTGGCATTCATTCTGCAGCCTGGACAGGTTGAAGAGCTGGTTCTGGAAGGGATTCAAACATTAAAACTTTCAGTGAAGTAGGAATGGTAAGTCTGGCATCTGCAAGGGCACATAGCTCAGAGCATTTGACATTTGCTGTGAACCTTTCTGACTTGAAGACAAAAGCACCTAACATGACACTATCACTGCATTTCAGGTGACATAATGGAGACAGTTGATGTGTCTTTAGAAAGCAACCCTAATACACTGACCTGTGGTCAATATGAATGACGCGTCCATAGATATGATTTTTTTTTACTCTAGCTATGACAGCAAGAGATTCCTTAACAATCTGTGCATAGTTATGCTCTCTAGGTTTCATAGTTTTTGAGTAATAAGCAACAGGTAATTATTTCTCATTTGGCCAAACATGACAGAACATTTCTTAAATGCAATACTTCCACGATGGTATATATAATCGCATGACTGTAGTTTATGGTTGGTAGATAAAAGAAATGTCCTGTGAGAATTCATATTATTGAACAACACAGCTGTATAAACCGGAGGGCATTTAGAAACACCTTTGCAGGAACTTTGGAAGTATTCTGGCCTTACAGTAGATGACATCTAGGAGTTTTTTTTGTAATTGAATGCATCAAGTGCTTTTGTAGAAAAAGATATGAAGACAGCACATTTTTTAATTTAATTCCCTGAGATTGAACAGGAGTCTTTTTATAATCTGATCCATTTTTTTTTCTTGTTTACAATTTACTCCATTCTGTGTAATAGTGCTCACTTTCATTGTTGTTATAATAGTGGCTATAATCTTATAATATAAAGGAATGAAAATAAACAGGTATGATTGGCTGTCTCAGAGTACCAATCAGGATTCTTGCAGATGGCTGCTGCTTATTGATGGCAATGATCATGTGATGCTTAGTACCATTTTTTAAATCTTCTTCAGGAGTTTTCTCCAGTAGAACATATTTAACTTGGAAGGTGACTGTACACATATAGTCAATATGATACAGGCATAATACTGCATGGGAATGAAATGTGATTCCATTGTTGTGAAAGTTTTCTTGCTTTCAGATGCTGTGTGAAGTAATCATTGCAAGTCTTGATTCATAGTAAGATAGTAAATAATGGAAATAATATAGTAATATACTGAGTAAATGATGGCAAATAAAGACCAAAATGGCCCATCCAGACTGCCCAGTTTGGATTCACCCTCTTCTGCTAGATATACATATACATTTCTCATATGCAACCCAACACCAATTCCCCCACCTTGGGCCTCTGTATGCTGGTGAGTTCAATTTCATGGACGTCCTGCTTTGAGAAAGTGGTAGAGATATTCAGCAAATATAGCCCTGTGAGCAAGAAAATTTGTAAAAATGAGCAATCCCAGGAATGACTGGATTTCCTGTTTGGATTTTGTCTCAAGAATATCATGAATCACTTTTACCTTCTTGCTAAATAGATACCTGTTGGTCAGTGAGATAACTAAAAAAGGTTACGCTTTGTTCTTGTTGACTCATATGCCTAATATCCCAAACCAAAACAGAACTTCTCTGAAGTGCTCAGCTAATATATCCTCAGAAGGTCCCATAATGAGGACACCATTGAAATATAATGCAACACCTGGAATTCCAGAAAGCAGAATGTCTATTAACTGCTGGAAAATTCATGCTGCAACAGAATTTTCTATCTAAAAGCGCTTAACCTGGAATGCACCTGACAGGTCATGATAGTCTGTGCAGTTGTGGCATCCTCATCCACCTTACCTCAATAATTCTTGATATGCTTGGACAAGGTCATGTTTAACATAGACTTTATGTGCAGCAAAAGAAACGAGTAGTTGATTTACAGCAGGCACAGGTTATGAAAACTGTGTGAGATTCTTGCTTACTGTGCATTTATAATCACCATTAATTATCACATACATTTTCAGCTTGAGAACTGGTATAATTAATGTAACACATTTTGTTGGTGTTACTGGCTCAAGGACTCCTTGTGCAGTAAGACACTCAAACTCAGCATCAGTTTTTGGGCAAAATAAATTTTAAAAAAATAGGGGGTACAGGTGAAATGGAAACATCTGTTAGAAATCTGTGATCCAATAAGTTTTAGCAGGTAAGTCAACTAAAACTTATTTGGATAAAAAGAGGTGTTTAAGGGAGATGCTTAAACTTAGCCAGGTGGTGAATATCAGTGCTATCCAGCTATTTTTAGCTAGCTAAGTCAGTTTGTGCTCAGAGAAGATCTATATAGTTATTCAGGTATGTGCCCCAGATAACTTTATTCTAAAACAGCTATATTCAATATATAGCCTGTTAAATGATGGAAAAAAAAGAAACCCTTTTGGACCAGCAAGCTCCATCCCCCATTCCCCAACCCCTCAAAATATTGTGAAAGGTAGCGGCTGTGTGAGCCCTTGATCTGCGGCGTAGCTTGACACAGCCTCGAGGGCAAACCTCCAAGGCCTGTGCCAGTAGCTGGTGTACACGCCCTGTCGTGGGATAATCTATTTATTTATTTATTTATTTAAGTTTTTTTTTATATACCAACATTCAGGACGATAGTCCCATCATGCTGGTTCACAAGAAACAGGGGTGCAATAATAATAAAACTTTACAATTTGAACAATAGTGCAGAAAAAGCAGTTACATATAACAAGGAAATCAATAACTTGGAGTGAGAAGGAAAATGAAGATCAGATAATTATATATAAGTATAGATTAAGTGCTGGAACTTCACCTTTAAGTGCTGGAACTTCACCTTTACCAGCCGCCTCCCCCATGGGTTGAGTTCTTGGGTTCTGGTGGCTGGCAGAACTAAGGCAGGTCCCTAGGGTGGTGATGATAACTAAAGTCCAAAAGACATTAGAGTAGGGGCAGGCAGCAGACTAACAGAGTCAAGGTCGGGGTAGGCACCTAGTAGGAGAGGTCAGGTCCAAGCAGCAGGGATTCATGGTCAGATCCAAGCAAGAAGTCAAGATCTGGAGAGTCAAGCCAAGGGTGGATGAAGACACACTGAAGATATGGGACAAGACAGACAAGAGAAGGCTAGGCTGGACAAGGCAAGGTTGGAAATCAAGGCTGGAGAAGACAAGGCTTGATGAGACAAGGCTGGACTGCAATCAGGAACACAGGACCTGGAACACTAGGCAACACGCACTGCAAGCAGGGAGACCCACTGTTGAGGCATTGGGTGGCTCCTCCGAGAGAGCCTTAAGTACAGGGAGGCCAGTGATGTCATCTCAGGGTGCTGCAGCTGAGTTCCTGCAGTGGGCCCTTTAAATGTCGGGTCGCCAGGCGCAAATGTGGCTAAGGAAAGTTTGTGAAGCAGCAGTATGGCAGCATCTTTTGCCGTGGTTGCTTTGTTGGGTGTTGGCATTCCTGCCATGGGCAAATGATGGCGATGTTAGTGGTAAGTGAGGCAGGTCACATGAAGACCCCATGAGCTGCGTTTCATAACAAATAAGTAACAATAAGATTGGGCCACAGCTCCTGATTCCCCTCAAATTCCCCAAAAGAATGTGCATAAGTTGTGGGCGGGTCCAGAGCCGTAGCCATGCCATTTGGCAACTATGGCCACCACATGAACACCACATACAACATCATGAGGTGGGAAGCCTTTGTTAAATGCGGGGGGCTTTAATTTTTATTTTATTTTGACTCAGCAGTTTCATCCTGCTTCTTTAAGCTTCCAGCTCAGTTGGAACCAGTATGTGGATCCTGGCGCCATGAGCTTTATACATTTATAAAAATGTATAACCCAACAGATCCACCAGATCTGTTGGTGGATCCCGAGAAGGAGAATGGGAGACCACCCTAGATGAAGCATCCTTAAGTCCTAATCAGCGACCACCTCCTGCTCAACATGATTCCAGTGTAGAAGCAGTCCAGACACTCCACCATGAACTGGTAGGTGGGTCTGGATTAGTGGGAGCTTCTCCTGTGATTATGCCAGAAGGAGGGAATGCTTCAGAAGTGGTGCGTGGACTCACTGCAGTGGAGGGAACATCTTTAGGAGGGGAGCAGCAATCCTCAACATCTGAGCAGATAAATCAACCATCACGAGCTATTATAAGGCCGGAGACGGTCACACTTGAAACAATCTGGGACGTGGTATCTGGGCTGAGTTTAGACATCAACAGGCTGGAAAATAAAGTCGATCAGGTTTCCTTGAACGTTCAGGTTAAGATAGATGAGGTATGACAACAGTCAAATTATATTTCTTTAAGAGTAGGGAAAAATGAGAAATGTATTAAATCTTGTCAGAAATTAAACGCATTAACTGTCAAAGATCAGTTAGCATGTTCAAACCGTCTTGAAATAATGGAGAACCGAATAAGACGTCTTAATGTAAGAATTCTAAATTTCCCTAAAGTAGTTGCTGAAATACCGTTTATTACCTTAAAGAGGTTTCTTAAAGAAGTCTTAATGTTTTCAGATTAAGATATTCCATCGGTTAATGCATGTTATTCTTTAATTAAAAAGTCTTCTGAACCACAAGGTTTGATTCCCACAAATCTAAGAAACGTTTTGGAAAGTTCAAGCATGGATGTCCTTGATAGGAATACATTAATAGTTTCATTTATTTCAGGGCAAGATGTAAATAAGCTAAAGCGTAAATACTTTCAAAAATTTCCATTACAATTTTATGGTCAATCCATAAAAATATACCCAGATTTGGCCCCTGTAACTAGAATTAGAAGAAAGGAATTCCTGGCGATAAGGCCGAGAGTTATATCTCTAGGAATGTCTTTTTTCCTTCGTTATCCATGCAGTTGTGAAATAAAAAAGGATAATCAAACTTATGTATTTACACAAGTAGAACAACTTCAGCAGTTTTTGGGGGCTCAAGTACAGATTACTTCATCACCGAGGCTTTCCAATGGTGATTAGACTATATGTTTAAAATATGCCAATTGTTAAAATATGCTAATGTCTATCTTGTTGCGGTCCCGACCGCCCCTCTCATGTTCGGGGTCAGGCCCGCTTACCGTCTCTTCAGTTCTCGTAGGATTCCACTGGGACCCGGGCTTGACAGGGCCTCCGCCCGAGGAGTTCTCACGAGGAGGGCGCCATTACAGGCCTATCCCTGCCTGGCCACGCGCGCGAGGAGGCTTCTCTTAAGCGCACAGCACCCGGAAGCCCGGCTCCGCCTCCTCTGCTGACGTCACGCCCCGCTCCAGATTTAACCGGCGTCCAGTCCTCCACTAGACGCCTTGCAACGAGGTTCCCTGCTGACTAGTTGCTTCCTGTTCCTGTCCTTGCTTGCTGATTCTCGTTGTCGCTTTGGTTCCTGATCCCGGTTTGCCTAATGGACTTCTCTGCTAGCCTGCTTCCTGCCTTGATCCCGGTTTGCCCAACGGACTTCTCTGCTAGCCTGCTTCCTGCCTTGATCCCGGTTTGCCCAACGGACTTCTCTGCTAGCCAGCCGCCTGCCTTGACTCCGGTTTGCCACTGACTTCTCTGCTAGCCGGTCGCCTGCCTTGACCCCGTTTTGCCGCGGACTTCTCAGCTACCCAGCCATCCGCCTTGATCCCGGTTCGCTACGGACTTCTCTGCCAGCCTGCCGCCAGTCCAGATCCTGGATTGCCTCGCAGCCTTCTCTGCTAACCCGCCGCCTGCTGCTACTCTGGTCTGCTTCGTGGCCCAGCCTCCAGTTCAATGCCGGTGCAGACTCCGCCTACCTCTCTGACCTGCCTGCCAGCCAGCTACCTGCCTTGTTCACCGGTAGCTCTCCCAGAACTATCAGACCTCTCTCCAGACCACCCACAGACTTGCCCTCTCTGGACTACCTTGACTACTCTTGTCCCCAGGGCCTGGGTCCCTACGGGCCCTTCCCAGGGGGATTCCAGGCTCCGGGTATCCTTGCCAGGCACTGACTCCGCCCCCCAGTCTGCTCTGTGTTATACCTGCAGGCCGGCCCAAGGGTCCACTTCTTGCCTTACCACAGCCTGGTCACAACAATCTTTTTATGTAATTGTTTGAATAACTCCTTACAAAGTAAGGAGTTTCTATGTCTCATAATATCCTAAATTTCCTAACAAAGTAATATTTTTGATTATACAAATATATATATATCTCCATTTATACTGGAATTTTTTCTTTTCCGTTTAATTTTGTATTAGTGAAATATCTTGGTGAAAATAGAGGTTATAATTTGAGAGATCTACTTAATAGTTATCATAAATGATATTGTAAAAGTTATTTTCTTTTATTTGTAAATTGAAAACTTTGATAAATAAATATTAAAAAAAAAATGTATAACCCGCTCTATCTAAAATTCTAGGTGAAGCACAAAATAACATACAGACTAAAACTTATAACTAACAAAATGTTCAGAAACATGGCAAACAAAAATATTTATACATCCATACATCAAATATTGTTCATCCTATTTAAATTAGGTTTCTAATGTTGAAATCATGAGCATGGATAATATTTTTATTTGTGTTTTATGGTTAGATCAGAAGATTCAATATCATCAGACATACCCAATGTTCATAATGTAAGAGGCTGGGAAACTGTCCACGAAGTTTCTCTTTGAAAATCTGGGGGCCAGCCAGAACTGTGGGTACTTGCACACCCACAGACTTTTACCTGCTTTGTAGCAAATACAAAGTCAACAACATAAAGTACATGCAAGAATTTCAAAATGAAATCCCAGCATGTTGTTTGCCAGTTCTAGTTTGTCCAATGCCCCTACCATGTGACAGGGGCCGGCCAATGATGCTGATAGCCCCTGTCACATGATAGGGGCTAAAGGCTATTGGCGTCATTTTGGTTAGTGGCAGTCGACAGCCCGGGAGCAGCAGATCCAGGGCCCCCTACTGGTTTTCGTGAGTCTTTGGGGGGGGGGGGTCGGGAGGGTGGCACAACAGGGAGGAGAGGCAGGGTGAGGCAGGGGCTGGGCAGAATTTTGAAGGGGCACTTTTTGCTGCTTCAAAATTCTGCCGCCTGGAATTGCCGTTTCACCCTGCTTCATTATAGAACTTCCCCTGGCTGTGGTGCCAACTAGAAAAGCAAAAATGATGCTTGGAACCCATATGGTATTATGTCTATGGTAATGCGTGCTGGGTGAGGGCTTGGCCCTGAGAAAGCCATGAGTAAACTGAATTACAATTACAATAAGGTAAAGCTCCTATACCAGATTAGAACTAAAAGCCAGCACAAACAGTAACAACCCTGTCTATGAAAAGACAACATTGTAAATATTACAGCAGGTCCTAGAACACTAATACATCGCCTATTAGGAAAACAGAACAAACCAGGTTATTATAGATGCCTATGCAAAAATTATAAACTAGCAGAATACCTCACTTCAGGCACACATGCAGAACATAGGAAGACCCTCAAAAATACAGAATAAAGAGACCATATAGCATAAACAGAAATGTGCTGACAAAAAACTAACTGGAAACTGCAACAAGCCAGACCTTGCATGCAGTGCAATAATGAAAAAACAGAAACATCATCTTCCCTCATAAAGAATCAAATAAAATCAAGAAATATAAAACATCATAATAATAAAACCACACTAATGAAAAGAATAAATATTTCAAAACAGCTGATAAGACATCAAATAATTAAAAACTAATAAACCTTTTCCAAATACCAATTAAATATTTCAAAACAGCAGATTAATAAACACCTCAATTTACCACTGCTCTTCACATAACTAAAACTCAGTAGGTACTGCTGCAAGATGCACATCTCCCCCCAAAGCATACTCAGAAATGTCATTGGATTCTAACACTAAGGGGTTCACACTTTAGGCTATCCCATGTGGCACAGGGGCTACATAAGCATCGTGCTATAATTGTATGGTAAGTGACAGGATATGTCTGCTGTAGCTTTCTATGTGTCTGTGTTACTGCTGTAGACTGGCGAGAGACCTCTCTGTCTATTGAATCTGCAATGTTCCATACAACAAAGGGAAGTTTAAATTTTCTTCAGAGTGTCAGTGACACAAAACCTGTTATTACTGTCAGCTTGGCAAAATGGACTGGGGCGTTTTCCACTGTTTTAGCACAGGGCACTGAATTCTGCCTATGCTACCAGCAGAACCAGGCATGCTGGGAGGAAAATGCCTGTCATATCTGTGCAGGTGAAAGGATCAATATGTACCATACACCCCCGGATAGATGTTCTTGCTCCTACTGCCTGCATCACAATCCCATCTCTTCTTAATGGCTTCTCACACTGGATTTAAATGTATATGAAGCAAACGCACTTGTGCTAAAACTATTACCACAGAGGGCTTTGTTACTGAAGAACCCCTCTTTCATGCCATATGATGTGGTTAAGCAGTGTGTCCCTGCTAGCCAATGTATGCTGAAAGCAATTTAAAATTAATTTAACTTTTAAACCATGTAAAAACATTTCAGAATCCCTCCTTTCCACACATCAGGATTGATTTAAGGCCTTTTCGAGTGAATGGTTTCCAGTCTTAGGACCAAGCATCATAGCCTTTGCTGTCTCTCGCTCTGAATATTGTCAGGTTTATACAATGTACACAGCAGAAATTGTCAGACACCAGGTAACTCTACACATGTTAAGGCTGGAAAAAGGAGAGGCTCATTCTTTAATAGACCACTGTAGCAGATCAGTCACATTACATGCTCCTCTCTGCATTTAACTACTGCTCCACATTGCAAATGCACAGGCAGCAAGCAGAAATTCCTTTTTACTTTTAGGCTTTCATTCTGGAATTAAGTTAAGTGGTCCCCTGCTATGCCACTGCACTTCAAGAAGCAGCAATCTCAGCAACAGAGTCGCAAACCACATTACAGTGGGCCAGCTTCATGACTCAGGCCTCATTGCATAGCAGACTTATGCCTGAGTCTCCTGTCCAATAAGGCCAGTTGGGGTGAAATGAATAGAGGATGAAAAAGAATATAGCTAACACTACTGCAGTGTAAGGATGTGCATTCATTTTAAAACAAAATGGAAAAAAATATTGATGCATTTTTATTTCATTGGAAAGAAAATAACGATATCAACAAAAAATGTGTTTGCTTTTAGTTTATTTCATTCTGTTGCCTTTAATGTCTATGAAAGGAAACATCAAGGAATGCAGATTTAAAAAAAAAAAAAATATATTTTGTAACGGACCATCAGACAACCTGAAGCTAGCAGAAAATGGGGCTAGGAAGAAGACCATTAATTTGCAAGCAGTTTTTCAACCAGACTACCATGTCTTGTCTTTCTTTCATTTTTTTTTTTTAGTTTAAAGTGAAACAAAAATTTAAGTTTGCAGAGACATCATTTTTAGTCATTTGTGTGACTGATTTCAGACAGGCAACTCACAGATTTTGAAGCTCCTTGCTTCAGAGTTGAGAGCTCTAGGAAACATTAAAAAAAAAACAAACCATGCTCTCAATCACTAGGTCACTATACCACTGTACCATATTCAGTAAGCCAGTAAGTAGACAAGATAACTGGCTAAAATTAGCTGTATAGCTTGTTCAAGGTATTTAGTGGAGCACTGCTGATTAAGTGCTCTGCTGAGCATAAAATTATTCAGCTAAGTCTAAGATTGTTCTCTAGTAGCCCTAAAGTTAAGAATGTAAGAAATGCCATGCTAGGTGAGACCAAGGTCTATCAAGCCTAGCATCCTGTCTCTGACAGTAGTCAGTCTAGGTCACAAAAGTAGATCCCTAATATAGATTTCTTGTTACTCACTCCCAGAAATAGCAAGAGCTTTCTCTAATCTACCTGGCTAATAATGTTTTATGAGCTTTTCTTCCAGGAATTTGTCCAAACCTCTTAAACCCCACTTTGCTAGTTACCTTGAACACATTTCTGGCAATTGTTTCCACAGCATGATAGTGTGTTGAATGGAAAAGTACTTTCTACGATTCATTTTAAATCTGCTGGTTAGTTTCATGGCATGTCCACATGTACTAGTATCATCCGAAAGGGTAAATAATCACACTTTATTTACCTGCTACACTCCACTCGTGATTTTATAAACTTTTATCGTGACCCTTCTCAGCCGTCTCAAGCCCTAACCTGGGTAGTTTCTCATCAAAGGGGAGCCATTCTATTTTCTTTATCATTTTTGTTACCCTCCTCTGCACCTTTTCTAGTTCCTCCATGTCTTTTTTGAGATAGGGAGACCAGAACTGCACACAGTGCTCAGGAAGGGTAACTTTAAAATGAGCACACGCGCCCATATGCAAGCTTATGCGAGCACGAGTACACATGCACTTGTATTTTATATCATCTGCAGAATTACACTCACATTTTATAAAATACACCCAGTGTGCACAAGTATGCTCCTAATTTTAAGCATATTCATGAGTAAATGTTATCCGCACATTTTTCTTTGCATTTCTTGGCTTTTACCCTGGTAAGACAGCACATTTTGTAACGTGCATGTGCAGGAAATAACCAGTTTAACCAATTAGTCCATCAGTTTGGCCAGTCTATCTCTAGGTCTTCGAGAACCCCCTGGTCCCCACTGTTCACCTTGACCCTTCAACCAGTACAGACTGACTTACATCTGAAAAATAGCAAATAACAGCTGGAGATGTGCCATTTGTGCTGGTTATAAAATAGTGATTTATGCTTGTAAATATTGGCCCCACCTGGCTGCCCTAACCCCTCCCCTATCCCACCTCTCTTTTAAGTGTGCTGATTTGTTTGTGCATCGGTATTTGAGCACATATGTGTGAGGTTATAAAATAAGGTAGACATGTAAGTGCCATATGACGGTATCTTTCAAACCAGTGCGCGGGTGCACATTTGCGCGTGCATCGGCCTATGCCCAAGGACATGGCCATTTTTAACACACACATGCGAATGGGCACATGTTACAAAATACTCCAGCTACACGCACATGTACACCAAATTTAAAGTGGGCATGCACATGTGCACAGAAAATCCGCTTCAACCGTGTAAATCGGGAGATTTTAAAAGTGGTGCGCACTGATGCCATTGCCAGTTGAATCAGTTCATTCCCAGTTGAGGAATAGCTCATCCAAACTCCCCTAGTTTAATAGCCTTCACTACTCCCAGTTAGCCCAAATACTTAAAACCCCGCAGATCTGCCTATTTTTTTTATTTTATAACTTACACCTCCATAGCAGAAGTAAACTTAAGCCTCCGGGAATCTGGGTGCACACCCTGACCAAATACAGAATAAAGAGACCAGAAACTATAAATAGAAACATGCTGAGAAGAACTAAACTGGAACCCACAGCAAGCCAGCAGAGCAACAATGAAAAAACAGAAACATTACCATTCTTCATAAAATATTAAAAAATAAAAGCAATGATATTGCTCCCTGTATATGCTATATCTTTTCCTGTAAAGAGTGGAAGAAATATTCCTGTGGTAGTGGATCTGGATCCCCCTATAGAGGAATTAGATTATAAGAGACAATATTATTATTGCTTTCCTTTTTTTTTCTTTTTATTCTATTTCCTTTTGATTTTTTATTTCCTCATGTCTCTTTGATTGCAATTCAAGAGATTTCTTGAAATGCATTTTGAAAATGCATAAATAAAAATAAAATCAAGAAATATAAATCAATCATAATAGTAAAATCATTGTCATAAAAAGAATAAATATTTCAAACCAGTTAACAAATAGAATATCCAAAATTTCTCAAACACCAATAAAATATTTCAAAACATCTGATGAATAAAAAAAATCCAGTAATTAAAATATGTTCTAATATTTTCCCAAAAAAACAATAAATATTTCAAAACAGTAGAAACATTAAACTATACCTTAAGCGCCGGGCGAATTTTTAAATGGCCACGCGTGTAAACCCCGGTACACGATTAAGTGCCAAGGCCTGAAAAGGGGGCAGGGAGGGGCAAGGCTGGAGGCGGCTGGTACAGCAGCCATTTGCCGCTGTGCCAGGGAAGCGTGTGCCAGCAGTTGGCTGGCGCGCGTAATTGTTTCTGCTCCAGAGGAGCAGCAACTTAAAAAATTTTAAAAAAAATGTAAGGTAGGTTAGATTTAGGGGGCGGGGAGGAGAAGGGAAGGGGAAGGGAGGTTAGGTAGGGGCTTAGGGAAGTTCCCTCCCAGTCCACTCCTTAATTGGAGTGGACTGGAAGGGAACTGGGGAAGGCTGGGATGTGTCGCCGCACAAAAATTGCATAAGTACCCTGCCTTTCTGTGAAGCGGGTTGGGGGAGCCGCAAAGCTGTGTGTGCATGCATGCAGCTAAAACGGGAAATTGCCGTGGCCTTTCTTCTTTTTTGGCCACTGGTGGGTTGAGCTCCACTGGCAGCCCGCCTCTCTGCAAACTATTCTCATTTTCGGCCGCTGGTGAGTTGAGCTCCGTCGGTGGCCCTGTGGTCTCTCTTGCTTCCTTCACCCCACCCCCACCCCCCAGGTGTGCTGCCCCATGTAAATGCATGGTGTGCAAACCTGGTCACGCTGGGCCTGGTACATCACTTTGCACTTTTTCACATGAAGCAGCTCCTTACAATCTACTGCTGTTTTAGCAACTTTGAATAATTTTGTGTCATATGGAAAAGAGAATAATGAGTGAGATGATCAATTTTTCAGATCATTTATGAATATGCTAAACACCATAGATCTCAGTTCAGTTCCCTGTGGTGCTCCATTAATGATCTTTCTCTCTTTGGAAAACTAACCATTTAGTCCTACCTTCTTTTCCTGTTTTTTAAGCAGTTACCAATCCATAACAGCAGGGTTCTGAATCCAGGCTGGGGTGTTCAGGCCTTTGAGATGGGTAATGTCTGTCATTTCCATAATTATCTAATATGAATAATTTTATGAGACAATCAACCATTAGAAGTTCTACTTGGAATGTTTCTGGAACTGGGTCGGTGGTCAAAAGGTATAAAATCCTGCAAGCTCCGCAGAGACACAAAGTTCAAATCACAATGTTTCAGGAAACACATCTAGACAGAACTGAACATCAGAAGTTATGCAGACGGTGGGTGGGAGAGGTGTTTTCTTCTGCAGCTGTTGCAAAAAAAGCAGGGGTGGTTATTCTCATAGGTAAAATGGTGCTTTTTCATGCCACTATGACAGTACTTCCAGAAGATAGAAATATAATTGTAGAGGGGGGGTCTCTTAATGGGCAACTTTTGATATTATACGATGCATATACACCCAATGACTATGATCATAATTTGTTTGTCAAATTAGTCCATCTCTTGTCCAATTTTTCACCAACTTCACTAATACTAGAAGGGGACTTTAACTGTGTCCTGTATTCCATTTTGGACAAGTCTTCTTCAGGATCTTCTTCTACCATGAGTTCCTATAAAGGAATTTTGTACTTATGTAATAACACTGACCTGGTAGATAGACGGCAGGTTTTACATCCATTAGAGAGAGAGAGTACACGCATATATCGAGAACACATCAACTCCTCTCTTCCATAGATTATCTTTTATTAAGTGGAACCAACTTCTCCAGAGTAACCAAGTTGGAAATAGACCCCCTAGAAATATCAGACCATTCTCCAGTATGGGTTGATCTGAAGGGATATAGAATACCAGGTCAACATATTCCTGGGTGGTACCCCAAAAACCTTTATCTTGATAAAAAATTTAGATTTTCTTTTTCAAAAATGGAACAATTTATGTGACTTCAATAAAGAGCATAGATCCTCCCTCATTCATTTCCAAGAAACAGTCAAAACTGTATTAAGAGGCGACATTATCTCATACACAATAGCTTGATGGAAGGCCTTGACAATTGCTACATGCTAAGAATTATGAATCATGTCCCACGGTGGCTAACAAAGATAGATATATAACCATACAAACAACACTTAATTCCCTTCTTAATCATAGAACCAAGAAACCCTATTGTACTATAAAAGTAATTTTTTTTCATCTATGCATCAAGCCAGGAAGAATACTAGCCAACATAACCAAGCAATGAGTGTGGGTGGGGTGGGAGTCACAAATATATAGCAACTTTGCACCACGATACCTGGGGAATGATAAACTCAAGCAGAGATATTTGTAACATCTTTCGAACCTTTTGCCAAAATTTATATGCAGCTTCCCCCTGTGGATGCGGGAGATATCCGCCAATATTTAGTTACTGCGGGACTGCCTAGTGTAATTCCATCACAATTAGAAATATTGAACACAACTTTGCATCTACAAGAACTTCAGAGAGGAATCCAACAAGGTAAATTACTTAAAGTTCTGGGGCTGGATGAATATTCAGATAAGTTTCATAAACTGTTGTCTGATAGGGTTTTGTTACCTCTGGGGGAGTTATATTTGGACTTAGTGATGGAAGGTAAATTCCCATTATCACCTAATAATGCACTTATTACAGTCCTTCTGAAGCTGGGATGCGATCCTACCCTTCCTGGGTCTTTCATTGCTGAATTTTGATGTGAAATTATTGGACAGAATGATGACTGACCGCCTGGCAAAAGTGCTTCCTACATTAATAGGAGAAAACCAAGTAGGATTCATAAAAGGTAGATGCTCAACTACCGATGTTCGTAGAATCTTGGCCTCTGTAGAGTGTAGTGGACTATAACAGTTGCCATCATTGCTATTAAGCTTCCATGCTGAAAAAGTGTTTGATCGCATAGACTGGTCCTTCATGTTTGAAATCTTTCAGATTATGGGCATAATGGGATATTTTTAGATGTCGTGAGAATTCTTTACAATAAACTGATAACTTCTGTCCTAGCTAATGACATTCAGTCTGAGAATTTTGAGCTACAAAGGGGCACTCGCCAAGATTGCCTCTAACCTCCTCCCCCTTTCAATTTTAACTTTGGAGCATTTTTTGAAAATGGTTTGAGAAAATGAAGAGATCGAGGGAATCCCTACCGGGGGACCAGGGGCTAAATCATTTAAACTGGATGATATCTTAGTGCATATTAAGAATCCCCACATTTCTATTTTGGCTCTGTTGGAAGAGTTTCAGTTATATGGTGATTTGGCAGGCTTTAAATTCAATTTGGATAAGTTGGAGGCCCTTCCATTACAAGAATAAGTAACAGCAGTGTGTGGCTCCAACGTTTTGATGCAGTGGGCCAAAGACTCATTTAAGTATTTGGGCATATATTTACATTAAAACCCTGCTCAATTGCAAGCAGTGTATTTCCAGAAGCTCTTAATAACTACCAGAGATATCTTGCAAAAGTGGATGGACTTTCCTCTATCATTAGCAGGGAGGGTAAGTCTCTTCCAGATGATAGTTCTTCCTATATGGCTCTATGTATTTCAACTGATGCCTATATATCTCACCAATAAGGAATTAGGGAAGTTAACATCTCATTCATCAAGTCCTCTGGCACTGCAAGAAACCTGACATAGCCTTTTCGACCTTCACAAGTACCAGGCAAAGGGGTGGAATGGGACTTGCTGTCTTAAACTTTTTCGACATGGCTTGTCTTCTTCATCACCTGGGAGACTGGTTAATAGAAACTAGCTTTTATACCCTGCTGGCACTGGAACAAAATATGCTTTACTCTTTAGATCTCAGATATATCTTGCACGTGCAGAATAGTAAACTGGATGCCTCGATCTTGAAGTCATGGAAGTGGTTATATAACAAATTATACTGTATCACATTTTCAGCCATTTCAAGGTAATATAAATTTTCCTTAGGGTTTTGTTCCTCTGTTTTTAGGGATTGCGGCAAAATGGATTTCAAGTAACACAGCATCTCTTGGGGGAGGATGGTAAGATTGTCTCTTTCCAAGATTTACAGCAATGTTTCCATGAAACCTCAAAACAATTCTTTGCATAGCTATAGGTATGGCACTTTGTGTCATATTTAATCATGACTGAGCTAATTCTTAAGAATATAGAATTTTTGGCTGACTCATTTGATTTGGAAGACCCATTTAGGAACACTATAGTGTCCTTATATAAAGCACTGAAGAAGAATGACCCAAACTCGCGATGCGTCCACCTATTAGAGGGTTGTCAGCAAGAACTGGGGATACAGTTAACTCTTCACAATTATCTTAAAGGCTTCTCTAGGCTCTGAACTTTAACCATTAACATTCCTTTAAGGGAAACGCAATATACATTTTTATGCGTTTTTACTATCCTCAAAAGTAAGCACTTCTAATGAAGATTGTTAACTTGAGTAGATGTCAAATGCCAGGAGGAGGTGGAACACTAGGCCACCACTTTTAGTCTTGCCCATATATACAAAATTTTTGATGGAAGGTACAGCAATAAGTATTCAAGGTAACACTTGTATTGGTACCTCTGAAGGCATCTATTTTTCTTTTTGACAATATAAATAATATTTCTTTTCTGGACAAATACACAAAATTGTGGGTATGGAAATTATTTTTTTTTTGGCAAAAAAGGTCATGTTGTAAAATTGGCTAATGTCAGATTCCCCTATTTTGACGCAGCTTAGAATTTTTTTATATTATATTTGTTGAATGGAAAATTATGTTGAGCTAATTGATATTTCAAAGAAGCAAAATCTGTTTATAATAATTTGGGATTCATAATTACAATCATTATTGCATAGAGCGCACTGTTTGATATTAAAAGATATGACATAATCCATTCATGTATCTATAGTATACTCTCCACTATTCTGAATTGCAACTTTACATATAAGTATGGGGTGGAGATGGGAGGGGGGATTTAATTTGTTTATATTGTTTATTCAGCATATTGTAATATTTCTTATACAGCTTATTGTATTATCTGGTATCCCATGATGGTGTGCAGAAACCAGTCACTATCTTGGGTTAGTTTGTCACTGCTTCTGGAAAACTTAATAAAAAAAAAAGATCTGAACTAAAGGCTGGCCTCTGACAACATAATGAGAGGTTAGCTCCTCCCTAGGGCTGTTCTTTTTATGCATTTTCATTAATCCTGTGAGTCTGTTCACCCTTCATGGTATCTTTGTAAAAAGTTGGAGAATCAAGGGTTGAAGAACAGGGCTTGATTGTTCTTCAGAGGAAGCCAGGGGGGTATTACTTTGCTTTCTAGAAACAGACGTACAACCGGAGCTCCTCCCTTCTACTGCAAACTGAACTAATATGGCAGGTTCATACCATACAAGAAGGAAGAACGTACAGACTTCTAATAACTGTAATTTTTAAAGTAACTGGAAGGGCTGATTACTGGCTGATTACTGGATGCAGAACAGCTGGATATGATCTGACATTAGCAGCAGGATTTAGCCAAGCTCAGATGATCCTAATTTAGATACTAGAGAACAGATTTCTGTTTACATAAATCTTGAACAAATTGCCTAAGTTAGTATCCTCATTTCTTCAAGCTGCAGAAAGTTGGAGCTTTTCAGGTTGGTATTGCTAGATCTTCAGGCTCATACATATAACATAGAATCACACCTGGTTAGGGAATAGTCATTATTGTGTCATGCATTCAGCAAAAATAGATATCTACATGAAAACTCATAGAGAATATAGAAGGTGCTGGTAGATTTTCATATGATTTGAAAACAGGCACACTATTCCTTCTAATTTTTCCACAATGTAACTTATAAAGATGTAGAAGATGATTGGCCCAAGCATTGATCCATGAGGCACCCTGCTGGTCACTTTCTTTCACCAGACTGGACTTCATTGACCAGTACTCTCTGAGGCTTGCTGCTCAACCAACTTTTCACTGAATTTATCATTTTTCTTCAATCTCCCAGACTGACTACCTTGCATACCAGTCTTCAAAGGCCTTACAGAAATCCACATAGACCACATCTATTTCACCCCACCTCCACACCAATCTATCATTCCAGTCTGTGGTGAAGTCTATAGGAAACTCCCTCAGATCACCTTAAGGGACCGCACATAGCTGTCTTGCCTGGTCTTCCTTAAGATCTCGACCCACAAGGAATCCTGGGTGAAGGAAGAAGCCACTCACCAGTGTATAAGAACTTAGGGCCTAGAAGGGTTATAAAAGTCCAAGGAGCAGGCACAGATCCACTGTTGTATTTAAGGACTATGTGTTACCTGAAGTTAAGGTGAACTACACTTATTGTTTTGATTTTGGTTTTTCCACTGTCATTAAACTGCACCTAAGGAACAGCCAGAATCTGCCTCCTTATTTTTCTAGCTGTATTCCAAGCTGATATTGCCCAAATTACCACATAGTAACAACAAAGAAATAAATCAAGTTTGTTTGAAAAGAACATCCCCTTGTGAAAATTTGTTGCCTAAGATCCAGTAACACTTTGGTTTCAAGATCTTGCACTATACTGTCCTTCATGGTATTTCTATTACCTTGCCTACCCAGTAGTGTTAAATAAACAGGTTTGTAAGCATTCCATTTCATCTTTGTTCCCACCCTTGTGTCCTGCAACTGCCCTTCTCTAGTCTTAGAAACTCTATTTCAAGTGATAAATTAAACAGTGGGGTACAGCCTGAACCTCATTTAGCTCCTTCAGTATTTTTGGATATACCCCATCGTATCCCATTGCCTTGTTTGTTTTCAGTTGTGCAAATATCTTGAATATTAATTCTTCACCAAATGATAATGAGGTGAATTTTAATACCCACGTGCATGCGCGCTTGTTTACCTGCTCACGCACATGGACGTGGTGATATTATAATATACGCGCATATATGTGCACGTGTTATAATATTGCTATACGCGCATACATGTGTTCATGACTATACATCGATGCGTGCATGTGTGTGCAAATGCCACCTCGAGTGCATAAGTGGGGCAGAATTTAGTAGATACGTGGGCCGATACAATTACCTGTTTACCCAGTTTGTTCCCAGTTTGCCCCAGTAAAGGAGAGGACTTCTTAAACCTCTTGCTAACTTACCTCCCTTTCACCCTATTAGCCCCGGCCCTTAAAACCCTGCTGACTAGTCTAGTTTTTGCTATTTTATTAATTACCCGCCATCCATAGCAGAAGTAAAGTTACGTGGTAGGGGACCCCAACACGCGCTTGAATGCATAAATACTTACACGCAAACTCCATATTTTAGACTTAGCCCGCCCATGACTCACCCATTCCCTATCCATGCTCCGTCCCCTTTTTGAACTTTATGATTTGTACGCGTACCAGGACATACGTGGCAGGCAAAAAAAAGAGTGACCATATTACAGGAACACTTGCTGAACTTCCAATTGAACAAAGAATACAATATAAAGCACTTTGTATAATCCATAAACTAATCCACGATGATAAAGCCGACTGGCTTAACACGGCACTGCGCGTGCATGTACCACAAAGAAACCTGAGATCTGCAAATAAAGCTCTACTAACTGTCCCCTCTGTCAAATCAGCACGTCTCACGCAAGTAAGGGAAAGAGCACTGTCACTGGCTGGTCCTGTACTCTGGAACACCATGCCACTTGAAATAAGACTACAGACAAATCTGAAATTATTCAAAACTAATCTGAAAACCTGGCTTTTTAAACAAGCATTTTATAAAGATAAAGAAAAGGAGAAAAATAGTTGAGCGATAAAGATGCACCAAGCTAGAAGTTATTAGTAACCTACATAAGCATATTAATGTTAAAATCAAACTGCCTAATTTGTTCCTAACAATCAGGTTTAACTTACACACCTAGTTTATTATTTTAAATTGTTACCATACTATGATGGCACACGAGTAATTTGTAATCTATACCACCCATATTTCTCTTTATCGTGCTCTTCTGTAAACCGTTGTGATGGTATTTAACTTAACGACGGTATAGAAAAATTTTTAAATAAAATAAAAAAAAACATGCGTGCGTACTCGCGCAGTTTTTAAAATCTCTGCGGCGTGTGCCAGGCCGAGTCATGCACGTATCTCCTGGCTTTGGCCTGCCTAGGACTTTTAAAATGCCCCACAATAAGTTTATCACACAGTCCCTTATGCTCTTGCCTTTTGCATTTAGGGGTCGATTTTCAAAACTGCGCGCACATGGACGTACTGATTTTATAACATGTGTGCGCCGGGATATGCATGTTATAAAATCTGATGTCCGGCGCCAGATTTTAACATCCATGTGCGCATGTGCCGGCAGACCGTGACTCGCGTGTCCAGGGGGGGGGGGGGGGGGGGGGGATTTTCAAATTACACGTGGCAATGCGATCGGCTTTTTCTCTTGCTCCCTAGTCCCCTGCCTAACCTTCCATCCCTTTCCCTTCTCCACCCCGAACCCTAACGCCTACCTAGCTACACCAAATTCTTTTATTACACTACTTACTGCTCTCTGGAACAGAAGTATTTTCAGTGAGCCGGCTGGCTGCCGTTACACGCTTCCCCGGGACAGCAGCTAATGGCCGCTGTTTTGGACGGCCTCCATCCTGTCCCGCCCCACCCCTCCCAACCCTTACCATGCTACCAGCCTGTCCCTTTCTCAGGGCCCGGCACTTCTGTGCATAACAGGGGTTACACTCATGGCCGGGCCTGTTCTAAAATGTGCGAGGGGCGCGCAAGGCCCTGCCACGTGCGTAACCCGTTTTTTTTTTACTCGTGCGGCCCTTTGAAAATTAACTTGTTAGTCTATTACTCTTGCCTTCTCGTGTGTTATAATTAGTGAGGTTTGGGTGGACCCTTGGACGCTGTGGCAGCTGACCACGCCCACGGGGGGCAGTCCCGTGAGGGGCCACAGGTCAGGCTCAGCTGAGGACACACAAACACAGAGAGATTGATCTTTATTTAAACAATGTTGTGTAGCCACCAGAGGTGGCAGTGATGAGTAGTTGAAGTAGTTGAAGTAGCCCGGCTGGGCTAGGATCCTTCAGGTGCTGGAACAGCAACTCCTCCGGTAGCAGTGCTGTAGTGGAAAGAACTGAGAATAATGAGTACAGTGCAATATGCACAGAGCCCCAGTATGGAGATCCCCAGGATAGGGAGAGCAGGCCCTCGAGGAGCGAGTACCTGATCTCTGAGAGCTGAGAGGCTTAAAGATAATGTACTCACACAGCAGTTCCATGTAGGAGATGGCTCTAGGGCTGGAATGGAGGCAGGCCCTCGAGGAGCGAGTACCTGATCCCTGAGAGCTGAGAGGCTTGAAGGTAATGTACTCACACAACGGTTCCATGTAGGAGATGGCACTAGGGCTGGAACGGAGGCAGGCCCTCGAGGAGCGAGTACCTGGTTCCAGGGAAAGCTCTGAGGTGGAGATGGTAGTACTCACTGGTGTTGAAGATAGCGAATCCTTCCAGGCAGAAGAGAAGGTAGGAGCAGGCAGCGAGTCAGGGACATGGGCCCTTGAGGAGCGAGTACCGGTTTCCTGACAGCGACCTGAAAAGCAAGTGAGGCCCCCGAGGAGCGGGTACCCCGTTAGCGTTGAGAGTCCAATGAAGAATGGAGGCAGAGTAGCTGGGTACGGAGAGCGAATCCCATCCGTAAGATTCCCCCTTGCTAACTCAAAGGCTAGCAAACAGTGTAGGCTTTAAATATCTGGGCAGCGTGACATCATCACAGGGGGACGCCCCTGAGGTTCGCGCCAAGTAGGAAATAAGAGCGAGGGCCGCGCGGCGCGCACGCCCTAAGGTACAGACGGAGCATGGCGGGAGGCAGCGCCCAAGCAGGTCCGGGGACACCAGAGAGGACGGCAGACAGACGCCGCGGCGGCCAGGCGTCCATTAACAGTAAGAGGAGGAGCAAAAGGAGAGAGGTAGGAGGAGTGCAGCCATCGGGAAGGGACGGTTGCAACAGTGAGTTCCAAGCAAAAAGTATTTGTTTAAGATATCTGCTTTCTTATGATTCTTTTCTTCACTAAACCCATTCTCCCCTTTAGGTCTTTCTATTCCCCTTTTAGTATTCCTCTTTTCACTTATCTAAAAATATTTTTATCCCCTGCCTTTACAGTCTGAGCAATATACTCCTCTGTTTCAGACTTTGCCTAAGTGCTTTTCCTGTTTCTCTTTCTTTCACCTGGTAATTTTGTCTGACCTTCTCCTTCTATGCCTGTATTTTATGATGCTATTTTTTTTTTTTTTTTTTACTGTTGTTTCCAGCAAGAACGAATGATCTCTGAGTTTCATTTATTTATCCTGATTCCCATGAAACTTAGCTGCATAGGTTGTTCAGAGCATGTTTAAATGAGGCTGAATTGTGAGAAAGCATTTTTAGCTTCTTGTCCTCAGTTCAAGTTGACATCAGAGTGAAAGCATGTTCAATGTGCTTCTCCTGCCCAGTCCCAGAAGTTAGCGTAACTCCACATATCCAAAAAAAGAGATAATAAAAGTTCAGGTATGTTGTAGTAAATCTCATTCATATATTGCATGAGTCAGAATGGGGGGGCTGCTCTAAAAACTCAACTATCAGAGATTTATACAATTACTTTTATTCACCAAACTTGCCAAACCTTTTAGCCATAAATTTTTCTAGCTCCCTATTTTGGAAGACTTGAGCTATAAATATATTAGTCTCTGAAGCCCTGCTCCTGTGGGTGGTCCTCTTGCTTGCAAAGAAGGTAGGGCAAGAGTGATTCCATGCTCTGAGCTCTCAAGGATCCCTAATCTTCTTGCAAGCAAGAGGACCACACACAGGACTGTGTTGCAGGCATTCTGGTGTGGGTCCCATGGACTGAACGCAGTGCTCAGCTGAGGACGGGAATCAGAAACAAGCAATTCTAATTCTCATGTCTTTTCCTGCTCACAGGGACAGACAGAAGAGAGCGAAGGTCCTTGGGGAGAAATAATGAAGGCAGCATGAGTAGAGACAGTCTTCCCTCATGTCCAGTGAGGACCTGGCAGTTCTGCCTCTAAGTCACTGGTGTAAGAGCCTGAGCCCTCCTCGGCTATGCTTTCCCTGAAAGCTTCAGTGTGCAGGACACTATCAGCATCTGCTAGGCCTGCAGGGGAAGGGAATGGATAGTACTTAAGCCATTAACTGCACAGTTTTACTGGAATGCGCAGGAACTGAACGTAAGAGAATTAATTTTCTGAAGAGCAGGCGAACAGGGCTTGGGCTACAGGAAAAAAAAAAAAGGGGAATAAAATTACCGTACAGACATTTCTATTAAATAGGGAAAATCTGGCGGTCGATAATTTAATGTGTAATTTAAGAAGGAGGAAGGCAAATTCCTGAATAACCAAACAGCCTTCAATCAGAAAATAAGTGAACTTGTGGGAAAAAAGGTTTGGAGTGAATTCTGGCTTTGGACTGAATACCTTCCTACTCTGACCACTTCCAAATGGCAGAAATTGCCATTCTCCTCTCAAATGCTTTGTCTAGTTAATACTGTACTTCACACAATTATAACTGTACCCGCTATTGGGAATCATTTTAGGACAACAAGCTACATAAATTTACCTGTTGCAATTTCCAAAGCAAACTTACATGTCTGAGGCCTGCATTTACTTTACCATGATATTTTATCGTGGGAGGGGCCCAATACTGCGGAGGCATGGTCCGGTGATAATTTACCCTTCCCAGAGAGAACATCGCGACAGTATCGCCATGTTTTTTTGTCTTGCTGAAAAAGCCCACAAAACAAAAGAACGCGGCTGAAGCCTGTTCAAACCCGCGATGGCGGCTCCCAACACACGGGGGCTGCCATCACTTTAAAGGGCTCTGCGGCCCAACACAGCTCTCCCCCAACAAGTAAAGAAAAAGTCACCGGGGGTCTTATTAGAAACCCCCCTACCCACCCTGGGGCTGCCAATTGAGGCAGCCCCGCAAAATCAGTAAAATAATAGCTTAAAGGTGCTACATGACAATGATGCCCCTCCCTCTCCTCCCCCAGCCAACTTCATCCTTATTCACAACCCCACCCCCAAAGAGTGAGTCTCCCATATTTCTTCACGGAGTGGGTGGTAGATGCCTGGAATGCCCTTATGAAGTAGGTGGTGAGGACAAAAACAGTAAACGAAATGCATGAGATAAACACTGTGGATCCATAAAGGTTAGAGCATGGAAATGAAGAAAAGGGTGCATGGGAGTATCCTCATCCTGCATGGATCTGCAGGCTCTGCCCCAAACAGAAAGCTTGGGAATTACTACCCTTGACCAATTAGCTTTCATGATCTTGACGCATCTGCAACGTCGCTCTCCGCTTTGACAGCAGGGGGGAAAAAGTCAGAGGCCTGACTTTTACGGTCTGAGGTACTGACATTAAGAAAAAAGCGCAGGACTGCTTCTGTGGCCAAGTCCAAAAGCAAAGCACATTCAAGCAGCATTGTCTGAATTATCAAGAAGGCTGATCACACTGTAAAAATGTTGCTGGCGGTAATTTTGCTATGGGTTTGACAGTACTTGGTTTTGATTGCCAATATTACTATTTATTTATTTATTTGAAATTGCTTATATACCAATTATTTTGAAAAATAAGCAGTGTACAAAACAGTGCCTCATACTACACAAACCTAAGCCTTAACATAAGGCTTGGGTATAACCTGAAAAGAGCGGCAGTTATTTTCATAAGAAACTTGCTGGGCAAACTGGATGGACCATTTGGTCTTTTTCTACCGTCAGTACTATGTTATCCCCTGGCCGCCCTCTTTCCATATAAACAGTAGGTTGATAGTGAACCCCTCACTCCCCCACAACCCAACTCTTCAAAAATTATGTTGGTGGGCTAGTGGCCCCCTACCTCAGACCCCCCCAACCCCATTACCTTAAAACAATCATGGGTGTTCAGATGTTGCTCCTGTCCCACAGGGCCCTATAACTCTACTGCTGGAGCATTAGGGTCTCAGTGCTTCAGTGATAGAATGGCGTTTTGGGAAAAAGTATAGTTGTTAAACTTCTAAGTCAGCTGCATTATTTTATTTACTTAGGGTTAGGTGTGCCTGAGCTGCTTTGCATGGATTTGCAAACTTTATGCATGCAAGTGCCATACAAATCAGCTCATTGTAATAGGGAAAGGTTTTTGTCCCAAACATCATGCAATATCACAAATATTATGTGATACTGTCGTGCTAGGGCTATTACAAGTGATATATGCTGTTTAACGCATGTTATAGCCCTATTGCAGCCTGATAAATCTCCCTTTGTTTGCTTTGAAAATGATCCCGACACACACACACACATGATTAGACTTGCTCATTGGTGCATCTAGAGTTGCTGAAAGAATGTACACACATACTTTTTAAAATCAAAACCTATGTACACAAGTCCCAAACCTGCCCAGAATCCACCCCCTGGAATGCCTCTCTCCTATGTGTGTAAAAGTACATGTGGGTAATGCATGTAATTTTATGTGCGTATTGGTTGCACACTTTTCTAAAGGGCAACTTCTGCAGGGTAAAGCAGTATTTTATCTGCAGGAATTCCTTTGAAAATTACCCTTAGTATGTACAGTAACAGTAATAGAGGAGATCAGGTTGAAGGGAGAGAAAAAGTTAATTGTGTTCAACCCATCCCCGATGCCTCTCTGGCAGTTCCCTAGTGGTGAGTCAAGAAAAGACACAAAGAAGCATTGTTACAATTTTGTCTCCCAATAGAAGAATTGTTTGTTTTCAGTCCCACAAAATGGCATCTCCATAGATCAGCAGCTACAATGCCAGCATACCATTATACCCATTGTTACGTTCATCCTTCAGCCAACCTTCTCTTAAAAGTGAACATAGATGTAGCCAGGACAACTTTCTCCGGAAAATGGGTCATACTGGGTCAAACCAAAATGTACAGTTAGCCCACCATCTTGATTCCACCAGCGGCAAGTAATAGGTGCTTAGAGGAAATATATAGGACAGAATGTGTAGTACTGTCCACCCACTTCCATTCCATACCTTTCCAGTTTCTAATACTCATGGCTTAAACCTGGGCTGACATCTTGACTATTATGTTTAAAAGCCTATGGCTGATCCATTTTCTGTAAACATGCCTGACCCTTCTTTAAATGAGTTCCATAGGGTTTCCTTTGCATTGTATGAAAAATTACTTCTTTTTGTTTGCATTAAATTTGCTGCCTGATAATTTCATAGGGTGCTTCCTAGTCCTTGTATGATGAGACTGGAAAGGGCTGAACCCCAACACATGTTCCACTGTAAGAATTCCTTTGGCTAGCGCTCTGTAAGAGCAAGAGGGCCAGAATAAAGAAGGTTTGCTTTGGTTTTTTTCTACCTTAACTTTGTCATGTGGTACAGTTCTCTTCTTTATTTTTGTTCAAATGAACAGTGAACACTGTTCCAAGTGGTGTGATGTAACCAGTAATGAGGTTCAAGAATCAGTGCTAGATCTGCTTCTCTCTCTCTAACCGATTTGGAATTGATCTGGGAGAAGGAACTGACAGCAGTATAATCATTTTTGCCGATGACATAAAGCTATGTTGAATTGCAAACATTTTTTCAAAGGTTCTGAAGAGCAGAGGGAATGGACAGATGGGTGGCAGATGAAGTTAAATGGATAAGTGTATGGGGATGCAGTTAGGCCACAGGAATGGGGATACAGCGAACAGATTAATGCTTTCTGCTTCCAACCAAAAGGACTGTGAGATTACAGTTAAATGCACGCTTTCCTAACTAATAAAAAGTTACTCAGCTGGGTGAGGTCTGACTGGGATGGAATCAAGCAATATGGATTTCGTTTTTCCATTGTACAGGTTCCTTGTGAGGCCCCACTGGAAATTTGGGGATTCTATATATCAGGAAGGATAAAGGAACTAGAAAAACTACAGACAAAAACAATTTAATAAAGGTTTTGTTTCTTTAGAGCATGAAGGTTGGGAATATGAATACTTTGTGCAAATATATTCAGGGACCTTCATTTTCAATTTGTATTCCCCCCTGGAATTTATCAGTGTTAATTATAACAAAGGTGGGGAAAAAAAAATCAGTGGGGGAGGAAAAAAAGGTTCTCTCGTTTTTGTTCATTATAACAAACACTGATGCATTTTAGGGAAAAATAAAATAAGAGCTGAAAATGAAGGTCCCTAAATATATTAAAGGCTCATACAACGATCTTGCAGAACAACTAAGAGGACACAGAGACACTGTGAGAACAGACAGATGTAACAGAAGGACTGTAATAATACACATTTACACACTGTGCTGTGGTGAACAATATCACAGCCTCACAGTCACCTGCTCAGCCCAGCAGCCTTGGTTGTAATGATCACTCTTTCTACTCTCCCTAATATGCTGGCTTCCTTGAAACATCTTTTCCAGTTCTGTATACTAATTTACTCATTGCAAATCTCTGATTTCTGGTCCGGTCCAATGGCTCAGTGGTAGTACTGCCTGCTGACATGAAGGATACCTTGGTCCAAGTCCAATTTCTGTCCTTCTGGCTGGTCAGGATACTGTAGAGGCAGCACCCATCACAAAAGAGTGACACCTAGTGGTCACAGGCAGGATGCACGGGTCAGTGTGATGACTGGGCTAGATGGAAGGAGGAAAAGGATGGAAAAGGGGGTGTTGTAGCCCGGGGGGGGGGGGGGGGGGGGCAAACTCCGGTCCTCGAGAGCCACAAACAGGCCAGGTTGTTAGGATATCCACAATGAATATGCAGGAGATCGATTTGCATATCCTGCATATTCATTGTGTATATCCTGAAAATCTGTCCCGACTGTGGCTCTCGAGGACCGGAGTTGACCACTCCTATCCAAGCCTATCTGAACGTCCAGTTCCAAGATCTGAAAGCCCAAAGGAGCAGGAGGAAACTCCCAGCCAAGAAAAAAAAAAAAAAAATCACCATGGACTGAATTCAAATGTAAATATTTGTTCATCTCATGGCACCATTGAGCATGTCTGCCTAGACCAACCTGAGTGATTGATACGTAAACATCCCAAGGTTTCAGTGCTCTCAGCTGTTGGGAACCGGGCAGACAGAGATGGGGGCAGCGAGCGGTAATTGAAAACAGAAACGTGTTTCTTTTCTTGATGTGACAGCAGGGGGAGGTCCAGCTCACTACTGAAGAGCGGCATGCTCATATTTTTATTGGGGTTTGTTTTTTTTTTTAGGGTGGGGGGAGAATGCAAGTGGTTTTGATCACGGACTAACTGTTAATGTCATATTCTCTCTTTTCTGCACACTTTAAAGCAAGAGGCAAAATAATGCACTGCAAGGTACATCAAGCACCCTGCTGCAGGTCCGCCTGCGATGTGATGGGAGCACTAGAGACTGGGAAACATTTACAAAAAGAAGCTTCACAAGCTCCAGCTTGAAATTTGGGCACATTTTTTTTGTTTGATTTTTAATACTGCCTCCTCCTCAAAATCTCTATGCTGAGAGTGCCAGTTCTTCTCCACTTACAGAAGGGCAGTCCTGCAGATGGAAATGTTGTGCCTCATATTATAAGCTTTTACCACTTGCCAATGCCGGAAAATAAAACAATTCAGCCTTACAGAAACAACGAGCGACATTAAACTGTGGAGCTGCTTGTTCACCCATTTTGCGGCACAGCAGGATCTGTTTAAGCCTTTTTGTTCCTTGCCACATTGTCCATAGAGAAGGGGCTGATAATATAGTCAGTATTACGAAGCGGTGTGCTTTGGGAGGTGTGACACCTATTCTAAGAGGTCTTCAGTTTGCTATCATCTCTGGATTTCATTATCAGGCTTTATGACAGAGGCAATATCACCATCTTTCCTCTATTACTGAATGCTAAATACAAAGGCATGAGAGCACCACATTTCCCAAAGCTGAGAAAATAAGACTTTGCACAAAATAATGAACAGGGAAAACTGTCTGATACTGGGGGACACTGCTATAGCAGCAACACCAGACCAGAAAACATAATCTGACCAGAGATAATACTATCCATCGCCAGAATATGGAATTGTCTTTGGCATTGTCCTTTTTTTACTTTGCAATTTCACTGGTTTTACTATTATAATTTTTATTTTGTATCTCTTTTTTAGCCTCTTAATGTATGACTTTTGCCACATGCGCAAATTGTTGTTATGCCAGTATAGTTTCCCGACTGAAGCTGCTAAGAAGAAAGTCTGGTAATAGAGTACCTGTATTCAGCATAACGCAAGAAGTGCTTTGGGAAGTGTATACACCACTCCTGAGAGAAGGGAGTGATAAATCCAGTCCCTGCATTCAGTATAACAAATACTGTTTAGACCTGCTAATGCATTTATTGAAGGACATACAGTTACAATGGCACGGGGGTATAGTGATGAAATAAAGGAAATGGCAGCAGCACTGCTTTGCAGATTGTGGATGGTGAGGGAGTTGCATGGGTTAGTGGTGGCTAAAATGAATGCCCATTCTTACGAAAGCAATGCTTAAGAAGGTATGGTAGAAGGCAAACTAAATTTTTCTCAGTTCTGGTCGTAGTACAGTGGATCGGAGCACCAAGCAGGCCTGTCCATTGGTACTTATGGGACTTGCTAGATAGATGATCTGACCTCATGAAAGTGCCTGGAGCAGCCCAAGTATTTCCTGAGATCCATGTGTACTGTAGCCAGGCATGTCACCCTCCAGCCAGTAATGAAGGCTGAGTGCTCTTGACCTCACTTGACTCCCATGCTTTAAATCACTGTGTTACAGACAAGGCCTGGGAGCTGCCTTGAAACTGTGAGTCTCTTTCTTCCAACGGGCTCTGATAAATTCTTCTAAATGGAGCAGATCAGTCTAACCTTTGCCACCTTTTAACAGGCTTTCCTATAACACCGCTCCTAATAGCTTAATCCTATATCATGACGAGCAAACAATAAATAGTGTTTTCTTCTTCATAAAAAAAAAAAATGGTTGCCGCATCTTGTTAACATCTGGAGTGCAATAATTTCTGTGCCGAAAATGTGGAATGCTTCAGTCGGGCATAAATCTTAGAGCTGATTGAGACAGACTCATGCATGGGGTCCAGATGCTGTTAGGAGAATTAATGTTTGCTTGTAACACGTCTGGGTGTCGGCGGCTTTGAGCGAGCTTTAATAGCAAGAGCGCGGAACTAATGCAGCGTTTCATGCCTTCAGAACCTGCTGCTACAGGAAGGAATAAAGCCTATGGGCTCCCCCGGGATCTTCGGTAATACCCACTAATCGGCTATGGTTGTATCATAGACGCAGGTCGTTTGAGTTTTCTGTAGACTAATAATTGCGCTTGAGCTGCTTTGTAAATGCCAGCCACTGTCTCTGGTGGCATGATTAGGCTTCTGAGTCCTGGAGGTTCTACACTAGGGAAGGTCGCAGGTTCCTGGATCTGATACAGTACTGATAGCTGGGCTAGGCACCTCCTGTCCCGAAAGCAGTAGTTCATCATGGCTTTGGTTAGTTAACAGGAACTATTCTATTGGCTCTGAAAGTCCTGTAAATTTATCACCATATAAGGCAGGCAGCTCTGCACCAGATGTTAAGTGCAGGCCCTTGGCGGCATGTAGAAGCATTGAGTGCAGGGACTCCTATTCCTTTATCTTTGGTTCTGACTGGAGCATCCCACCCCAGCTTCACATAGCACCATGTGGCTTTCCATCCAACACTGCTTGGTGACTGCCACAATGGCCTTTCAAGAAGACATAGCGACTCTTACTAGGGAATAGCGGGTGGCTTGGTGGAAATCTATCAAGGCTCTTTTGTTGGTATTTTTTTTTGTAAGAAATCTATACTGTTTAGTGTCCTGTATAACACAATGCAAACAGTAATCTTCATCATTTCAAGTGTAAACATTCCTGCTTACTTACTGGTTCTGAAACTCTTGAAGTTACGTTCTTGCATTTCTCCTGAGCTGTTGGGGGGAAGCCGTGCATAGATCAGGGTCACAAATTACCTCCCACGGATTGCCTCATGCAACATGTGCGATATCAGTTGGGACCTCATAAAGAGTATGGATCAATCAGTTCCAGTGTGTGACAAAAGTTGTGACTTCCTGACTCTGATTATATCGGACAGGGATTGCAGAAGTGGTTATATGACAGGGGAATCTATGGGCCCTTTAACATACGTCTCCTTTGCTGGGCCTGCACGTTGTCCACCATGGACCTTATTCAATATAGATTTTTTTCATATGCACAAAATGGGAAAAAGTCCTTTGTGAATAAGGTCCCTTGAGAAATGTCATGGCCCTCACAATCAGGGAGCGTACCGTGGAGTGGGTCCCCTGCAGGGTCAGCAGGACCAGGCACTCGCCTAGGACGCCCCCCACAAGGATGCCATTTTTGAAATGCCAAAAGGAGGTATGAAAGCAATTACGCAACACGAACCAGACAGAGGTACTGAGTACAACATGGCAGTACGCAATGAGAGAGAGCGAGAGAGAGAGACTATATATATCTACCATTGTACAAGGGGCACTTTAAACTCAGTGTGGGTTTTAGGGGGGCGGGGGGGGGGCATGCAGTGTTACATTGGTCTGCTTAGGGCACTACAGACCCTTGCACCAGCCCTGGTCGCCAGGGGAGGATGTAGAATGTTGAGGTTTACAGAGAGGAACATAATCCCATCGTCTTTAGTGAACAGTGGACATTCTATAAACGGGAGGCCACACAATACCATTTTAGTTAGAGTAACATCAATGAAAAAGTCTATGTATGTTATATTGATTAATGCATCAGAGGATAATTTTCAAACTGCTTTACTTGCGGATATGGCTTGTTTTAAAATTGCTCGCCCAATACATGCAGGTTAATTTCCATGCACATGTCCTGTTTCTCCATCTGTTTACTCAGACTGAGCGCAGGGGTTCCCAGGGGTGGAGCTGAGGGATCTTCAAAAGTATGCACCTACATTTCCTCTACAATTTCCTGCACACAACTGAGCAGGTAGTTTTGGTGGGATAATTTTCAAAGCAAACATATGCACCTAAGTTTGCTTTGAAAATTGGTGTAGCTTATGTGCATATTTGCTTTCTTATGGAATATTACTCCTTAAGAAGTCCATATTCAGCCACTAATGGCCAAGCAAGTTAGCCGGCTAACATTATCCAGCTAATCTGGCTGAGATATTCAGGTCTAATTTAGCCAGATAAGGCTGAATATTGGCTAAGTTAGCCAGATAAGTAGCTCTGCCCTGGAATGCCCTCATTCTGCCCCTCACTTATCTGGATAACTTTTTAACCAGATAAAATGTATGCAGATAAATGTGCTGAATGTCTACCTCTTAATGTTTTAGCAGTTTCACTAAAACTGCTAATTTAGCTATGGTGCCTTGCCCTCCAGAAAGCTTATAATTTGTGTTTAAGTTCCTCCTTCATTTTCTGCACGGTCATATGCAGAGAGGGGTAGATCTGAAAAGCAAGGAACATTTATTCCCTTGTATTTATTTCATTCCAGGAATTGTAGAGCATTCTAATGTTGTATTAGAGTTATGATATTTTGATTTCTGAACAATAAACTGTTATTTTAGAAGCTCAGAACATGACAGTAGATAAAGTCCATATGGCTCAGTCACACCTCCTGCTTAAGTCCCTTCTTCTTCCTCAGAGATCCCCAGTGCTTGTCCCATGTTTTCTTGAATTCTGATACTGTCCTTGTTTCCACCACCTCCACAGGGAGGCTGTTCCGTGTGTCCATCACCTTACATTACTCCTGAGTTTACCCCTTTTCATCTTCCTCCCATGATTCCTGATTCCAGAGTCTCCATTTTATTGATGGAGACCCACCTCCTGTGCATTTATTCCTTGGAAGCATTTAAATGGCTCTGTCTCCCCTTTCCTCTAGGGTATATATGTTTAGATCTTTATGCCTGCCCTCATATGCTTTACGATAATGACACTGACCATTTTAGTAGCTTCCCTCTGGATCAACTCTACTGGTTTATATCTTCTTGAGGATGCAGTCTCCAGAAGTGTACAAAGTACTCCAAAATTAAGTCTCACTAGAGACTTATATTGAGGCACTATCACCTTTTACCTGCTAGCTATTCCTTTCTCTTTGCACCCAAGCTCCTTCTCACCTTTGTTATTGCCTTGTCTACCTGTTTGGCTACCTTTAGATCATCAGATATGATCACCCCCAGATTCCACTCTTGTTTTGTGCACAAACCTTCACCTGCTATAATGTAACTCTCCCTTGGGTTTTTGCAACCCAAGTGCATGACTCTCTATTTTTTAGCATTAAACTTCAACTACCAGACTCTAAACCATTCTTCAAGTTTCTCTAAATCCCTCCTCATGTTTTCCACACCTTCCAATGGCAGAATTTGGTATCATCCACAAAAAGTAAACCTTTCCTGGTAGCCCTTTGGCAATATTGCTAAGAAAAATGTTATGTGAAATATATCGATCACTGTAAAAGTCCCATCTCTATTTTGTGCATGTAAGGTGCCATGGCTCACCCCCAGAATTTGCTTCCTACAGTCCTTTGCCCACTTTGTAGAGCATCTCTGACTAAAATCCTGTACCCAAGCTGACTTTCTACATTTAAACTTCATTCTGACCTCTTTCCTGTCTGCTATTGCACTTGCCAAGCAAGACCACTATATGTCCATCTGAGAAACTCTCTTGCCTCCAACCCTCACTGTCCCTTGTCACAATCAATTCCCTCTTTGAGCTGCCTTCATCTCCCATCCCATCGCATTTTTAGTGTGTCTTCTGGTGGATCCTCCTCTGCCACTATCCCATTGTCGATGGGCGTGCCTCAGGGCTGTGTCCTGGGCCCTCTTCTCTCTATATACTTGATTTCTTGGTGCTATAGTCTCTTCCCTTCAGTACCATCTTTATCCTGAATACTTCCAGATCTGTCTTTCTACACCAGAAATTTCATCAGGAATACAGCCTGTTTGTTTAACATTGCTGCCTAGATGTCTTACTGTCATCTTAAACTCAATAAGTATTAGACAGAACTCCTTATCTCTCCCTCTAAGCCCACTTTTTCCCTCCTCTTCTTCCTTTCTCTCTCTCTATGGATAACAATGTTATTCTCCTAGTTCACTCAGCCCATAACACTGGGGTCATGTTGGGCTCCTTTACACATATCCAAAACACTGCTAAAATGTGTAGTTTCTTTTAAGAACATAAGAATATGCCATACTGGGTCAGACCAAGGGTCCATTAAGCCCAGCATCCTGTTTCCAACAGTGGCCAATCCAGGCCATAAGAACCTGGCAAGTACGCAAAAACTAAGTCTATTTTAGAGATGTGAATCGTGTGATCGATCGTCTTAACGATCGATTTCGGCTAAGGGGGGGAGGGAATCGGATCGTCGCGGTTTTGTTTTTGTAAATATCGTGTAAATCGTAAATCGGGGGAGGGCGGGAAAACCGGCACACTAAAACATCCCTAAAACCCACCCCGACCCTTTAAAATAAATCCCCCACCCTCCCGAACCCCCCCAAAATGCCTTAAATTACCTGGGGTCCAGAGTGGGGATCCCGGTGTGATCTTTTACTCTCGGGCCTGTGGTGCGTTGTAGAAATGGCGCCGGCGCTACCATTGCCCTGTCATATGACAGGTCAAAGGTAGCGCCGGCGCCATTTTGTTTTTTGTCCCCCGACGTCAGGAGCGTAGGAGATCGCTCCCAGACCCCCGCTGGACCCCCAGGGACTTTTGGCCAGCTTGGGGGGGCCTCCTGACCCCCACAAGACTTGCCAAAAGTCCAGCGGGGGTCCGGGAGCAACCTCCTGCACTCGAATCGTTTTGCCGTACAGCCGGCGCCATTTTGCGCAAAATGGCGCCGGCCGTACGCCAACACGATTTGACTGCAGGAGGTCGTTCCTGGACCCCCGCTGGACCCCCAGGGACTTTTGGCCAGCTTGGGGGGGCCTCCTGACCCCCACAAGACTTGCCAAAAGTCCAGCGGGTGTCCGGAACGACCTCCTGCAGTCGAATCGTGTTGCCGTACGGCAAAATGATTCGACTGCAGGAGGTCGTTCCCGGACACCCGCTGGCGCCGGCCATACGCTGTATGGCCGGCGCCATTTTGCATGGCAAAACGATTCGAGTGCAGGAGGTCGCTCCCGGACCCCCGCTGGACTTTTGGCAAGTCTTGTGGGGGTCAGGAGGCCCCCCCAAGCTGGCCAAAAGTCCCTGGGGGTCCAACAGGGGTCCGGGAGCGATCTCCTACGCTCCCTGACGTGGGGAGACAAAAAACAAAATGGCGCCGGCGCTACCTTTGCCCTGTCATATGACAGGGCAAAGGTAGCGCCGGCGCCATTTCTACAACGCACCGCAGGCCCGAGAGTAAAAGATCACACCGGGACCCCCGCTCTGGATCCCAGGTAATTTAAGGCATTTTGGGCGGTTCGGGAGGGTGGGGGATTTATTTTAAAGGGTCGGGGTGGGTTTTAGGGTTGTTTTAGTGTGCTGGTTTTTCCGCCCTCCCCCTTCCCCTCCCCCTTCCCACGATTTACGATTTTTGACGATAAATCAGGGGAATTCCTATTGTATCGCGCTTCTAACGATTTTTGACGATTTAAAATATATCGGACGATATTTTAAATCGTCAAAAAACGATTCACATCCCTAGTCTATTTCATGTTACTGTTGCAAGTAATAGCAGTGGCTATTTTACTATCAACAAAATCTATCCCTTCCTTTCAGAACAAACAGTTGTGGTTTGCATGGTTCTGCGACAATTATTATTTTGCTTGTAATACAAGGGATAAGGTTCCAGTTCATTTCTACAGGCTGAAGGCAACTTATGCTAACTTCTGAGACAACTCATGCTTACTGAATCAACAAAGATGGAAAATGAAGGAAGCTGGAAAACTACTGAATACTGGATTTGCTGACACCAGTGAAAAGGTATTTGGCAACAATGTCCGAACTGCAGGTCTCCAAGGACTCATAGAAGATTTTGGCTTGTTATTCAGTGAACCAACAACAGCTGGAGACACAGACCATTGCTGAAGACACAATGGCATTGCATCTCCAACCCACAAGGCTGTGTGGAAAATTTTCTGAGAAGCAGTCCAATATGTACCCCCTTCCCCTCCAGCTATTCATTACCTGTAACTAGGAGAAATTTCAGAAGAGTATAACATACACCCCTCATCTACACATCTCCTGTGACTGACCATGTATACAAGTTGCAAAAGATATCAAAATGACCTCAGACTATGAGACTATGAAGAGCCACCATCATCAGCACCATCATTAAGCAAGCACAAGTGTAGACTGATCACCTGACCTACCCGCCCATTTAACTGACAAGAAGCAGTTTGACCAATTGCCTGTAAGTCCTAATTTATTATTTGCAAGAATAATAAGTAGCAGAGATTTGCTTTCTGTTTACATATCCTATCTCTAAACATCCCTACATTTCTGTGTAATCATATAGTATAATATGATTAGGGTTGCAATTTGTAATATTTGCAGTCCTAATAATAAAATATTAATTTATTTAGGTGGATTTCTGGTCTCCAAAAATTATTTGGTTTCATTTTCAAGTCCGATTGAATATTTTGTCATTGTTACCACCCTTAGAGCTAATATTCCCTCACAAAAATTGATGCTACTACTAGAACCCTTATCCATTCTCTTACCACCTCCAACTTAGATTACTGCAACCTGCTTCTCACAAGTCTCCTTTTCTTTTTTTAATAGATTTGTTTATTAAAATTACTTCAGTTGGAACTCTACAAAAACATAACTTCAAAAGAATATATAGATGAGATAAGAACATTATCTGCATTCAAGAAAGCATAGGATAAACATAGGGGATCTCTGAGGGAGTGGTAGGGATTGTAGAGCTGAGCAGTTATGTGAATGGCAAACTAGATAGGCCATATGGTCTTTTTCTGCCATCATATTTCTCTGATTACACATCATCGTCTTGAAAAACAGAAGAGATGGCTGAAGAGGGATATGATAAAGGTGTTTAAAATCATGAGAGGCCTAGAATGGGTAAATGTGAATCTGTTATTTACTCTTTTGGATAATAGAAGGACTAGGGGGCACTCCATGAGGTTAGCATGTATCATATTTAAAATTAATCAGAGAAAGTTCTTTTTCACTCAACGTACAATTAAACTCTGAAATTTGTTGCCAGGGGGTGTGGTTAGTGCCGTTAGTGTAGCTGGGTTTAAAAAAGGTTTGGATAAGTTCTCGGAGGAGAAGGCCATTACCTGCTATTAATCAAGTCGACTTAGAAAATATCCACTGCTATTACTAGCATCAGTAGCATGAGATATACTTAGTTTTTGGGTACTTGCCAGGTACTTGTAGCCTGGATTGGCCACTGTTGGAAACAGGATGTTGGACTTGATGGACCCTTGGTCTGACCCAGAATGGCATGTTCTTACGTTCAGATAACAATATATTACCAAGTACATAAGAGTCAGATGTCATATTGTCCAATTGTCACAATCCTGGATGCTAGGCACCCTCCCTTGCAGCAGAGACTCTTATAGAACTGCCCTCTCTCCTGCGCAAGGCATCTACTTGATGCTCCCATGATGCAGTAGTTCTAGCCCTATTTAGCCCTGCCTCTCCTAATACTTGGGGCCTCTTCATTGAGTCACCTTGGCTTTTTGCATTGGCCCACCTTGCTTTACTTTCCTGCTGTGTGGCCTACTGCCTTGCCCTAAGGCCTTCTTGGCCTTCTGCCTTGCTCTGTGGCCTCTTGGCCTTCTGCTTTGCTTGTGGCCTTTGTGGCCTTCTGCCTTGCCCTGTGGACTTCTGTCTTGCTTGTGGCTTTTCTGGCCTCCTCGCCTTGTTCTGTGACTTTGAGCCTTCTTGTCCAGCTCAGCTTGCCCTTGGCCTACAGGCCTTCTAGTACTTCTTTGCACTGCCTTGGCCTTCGGGCCTTCTGTATTCCTTGTCTTGTCTACCATTGTCTCATACTGTCTAGTCCTCCCTGTGGCCCCAGTTCCCAGTGGGTCTTCTGTGTCTTCAGTCCCAGGCCTTGCCTTGTCTCCCATCCTTGTTTCCAGTTCCAGCCCTTGTCTCTGGTTCCAGCTTGTACCTCCAGGTCCAGCCATGTCTCCAGTCCAGGCTTTGCCTCCTGTTCCAGTCCTGTCTCCAGCCCTTGCTTATTTCAAGCTCTTGCCTGTCTTCAGTACCAGCCGGTGCCTCCAGATCCAAATCCTGCTTCTAGACACAGCTTCTCTCCAGTTACAACCCAAGTCCTGCTGGCGTCTAGAACCCAAGGGCTCAACCTGCAGAGGAGGTGACTGGTCAAGCAGAAGATCCTGTCCAGCCTTGCCCCTAGAGTCCGGTTCTGCTCCTGCAAGGAAATCCACATCCAACTGGTTCCCGTCTCCGTGACAGTATGAAGATGCCATACGGACCCCACAGGAATCAGTCGAGGACTCCCTGCCAGCCCAGTAAGCCTTGTGTTAATTCTCTTAGACCTTCTCTCTCTTACTGAGACTGCAATAAATGTTAATATAGAAACCAGCCATTTTGTTTAGAATGCATCATGTGTTTGTTCCCCAATCATATCAGGTGGGGTGTAAGGACTGCCAGTTTGTGAATATCATGTTGAAAAACATCTGTCTCTTCTAAACTGCACCCAAACTAGTTTCCAAGCCACAAAATTCAGTGTCAGCCTAGCAGATCTCTGTAGGTATGGAAACTAGCAAGCCAGGTGAGTTCAGAAAAAATGTATCTCCTCCAGCGGTAGTCACTAGTGACTGTGCTCCAGCCCTAGCACCTAAAGCCATCCCTGATACTGCTCTTTATTGGTAAGGAGGTCAGAAATTTCCCCGACTGCACTGCCATTATCACAGACCGTAAGATTTCCAAGTGAAAATGAGTCACCTTCAAATGATGGTTGACCCTCTTGAGATCCAGGATGGGATGAAAGAAGCCCTCCTTCTTGGGCACAACAAAATAAATGGAATATCGCCCCATACTTTCTCAAGACGGCACCAAAACCACAGCCCTCATTCTCTCTTTTTTTTCAAACCTTATCTGAGCTCAGCGCTTATCGGCTGAGAACAGAGACAGTCTCCAGCTGCGGGGGGAGAGGGCATCTGCCGGCACTCCTGTGCTTGGCCTCCTACACCCGCTGCCTTTCAGCTGAACTAGCAGCTAAGTCCACGCCGGGAAACCCAGCTACTGGACCAAGGCACACCTCTGAGGGACCACGGAAATCACCTCAGGAATTCTCAACAGGGGGAGGGACCCGCAGGAGAGTGGGGCTTTCTTTTCCTGCATTTAGAATTTCAAATTTCTCCTTCCAAAAAGCTCAAAGCAATCCCCACAGGGAGAAGCACGTCCCCCATCTGCTGGACCACCAGGGGCTTTTGGCAAGTCTTGGGGGACCCTCCTGACCCCCACAAGACTTGCCAAAAGTCCAGCGGGGGTCCTGGAGCGACCTCCTGCACGCGGACCGTCGGCTGCCAGTATTCAAAATGGCGCTGATAGCCTTTGCCCTTACTATGTCACAGGGGCTACCGGTGCCATTGGTCAGCTCCTGTCACATGGTAGGAGCACAAGATGGCGCCGGCCATCCAGTGCTCCTACCATGTGACAGGGTCCGGCCAATGGCACGGACCCTGTCACATGCACCCTTTGCCCTTACCATGTGATGGATACCCTGTCACATGGTAAGGGCAAAGGGCCATCGGCGCCATTTTGATTAGTGGCAGCCGACGGCCCGGGAGCGGGAGATCGCTCCAGGGACCCCCACTGGACCACCAGGTACCTGTAAAAAGTTTTTTTTGGGGGGGGGGGGGGGGCGGGAGGGTGGGGAAGCTAAGGGATTTTTTTTAAAGGGTTGGGGTGGGTTTAGGGGTTATTTTTGTGTGCTGTTTTTCCCGCCCTCCCCCAAAACGATAAGAGAACCCCCATGATCAATATCGTGGGGTTTTCCTATCGTTTTGGGGGAGCCCCCGATTTCTGACAATTTTGAAAATATCGTCCGATATTTTCAATCGTCCGAAGCCCGATTCACATCCCTATTATATAGTGTTCCTGGATTTTCAGAAAACGTTTGAGAAAGTACATTATGAAAGATTCCTGAGGAAAATAAAAAAGTTGTGGGATAGAAGGCAATGTTCTATTGTGGATTAAGAACTGGTTAAGAGAAAACAGAGAGTAGGGCTAACTGGTCAGTTTTCTCCATGGAGAAAGGTGAATAATGGAGTTTCCCTGAGATCTGTATTGGGACCACTGCTTTTTAACATATTTATAAATGACCTAGAGATGGGAACAATGAGTGATGTGATCAAATTTGCTGATGATATAACATTATTCAAAGTTGTTAAATCAAAGGAAGACTGAGAGAAATTATAAGAGGACCTTGCAATACTAGGAGCCTGGGCATCCAAATGACAGATGACATTTAATGTGGACAAGTGCCAAGTGAAGAGCAACTCATATTTTAGCTACATAACTAGGAGTAACCACCCAGGAAAAGAAACTAGGTGTCATCATGGATAATATGCTGAAATTCTCTGCCCAGTGTGTGGTGGTGGCCAAGAAAGCAAATAGAATGCTAGGAATTATTAGGAAAGGAATGGAGAATAAAACAGAGAAGATCATAATGACTCTGTATTGCTCCATGGTGCGACTGCACCTTGAGTATTGTGTGCAGTTCTGGTCAGCGCATTTCAAAGAAGATATAGCGGATTTAGAAAAGATACAGAGAGGGGCAACCAAAATGAGAAAGGGAATGGAACAAGTCCCTTATGAGGAAAGGCTAAAGGGGTTAGGGCTCTTCAGCATGGAGAAGATATAGCTGAGGGGAGATATGATAGAGGTCTATAAAATAATGAGTGGCGTAGAAAGGGATAACACAAATCAGTTGTTAACTCTTTCAAAAAAGCACAAAGACAAGGGGACATTTGATGAAGTTACTAGGTGATACATTTAAGTCAAATAGGAGAAAATATTTTTTTTACTTAATTCAAAATTAAATTCTGGAATTCATTGCTGGAGGATGTAGTGAAAGCTGTTAGTGTAGCTGGGTTTAAAAAAGATTTGGACAAGTTCCTGGAATAAATTTATTAAGGTGCATGTGGGGAAATTCATTTCTTACCCCTGAGATAAGCATAATAGAATCTACATTTTGGGATTCTGTCCGGTACTTATGACCATGATTGGCCACTTTTGGAAACAGAATACTGAAGTTGATGAACCTTTAGTCTGACCCAGTATGGCTCTTTATGAATAAAGATTAAACAGGTTAGGGCTCTTCAGTTTGGAGAAGAAATGACAGAAGGGATATGATAGAGGTTTAAATATTCATGAACAAGGTAGAACAGGTAAATAGGGGATGATTTCCATTTCAAACAGTACTAAGATTAGGGTACACTCTATGAAACTCACAGGTAACATTTAAAACAAATCAGAGAAAGTATTTTTTCACTCAACGCACAATCAAGCTGTGGAGTTTGTTTCCAGAGGACATGGTGAAGGCATTGAGCATAGCTGGGTTATGCAATGAAAGTCCATAAAACAAGAAAATCAGGGGGACTGAATCACTGAATTAGTGTATTAATTCTATGAACATTAATATTTATATCGGACTTTCTTCCAGCGTCCAATAAAAAAATGTACATGTGGGTATCAGCAAAAAAAACCACCGTGACTCAATGTGACAACAGCTTATAGAGCCTAGTGGAATCAAGAGTGACTATGTACTTCTCAGAAAAAATCTTGCTGAAGTCCTCATACCTCAAAATGTAATACCTACTTTAGATTTTCTGGATATTCACAATGAATATTCATGAGACATGTTTGCCTACAATGGAGATAGTACATGCACATATATCTCATGCATATGCATTGTGGATATTTAGAAAACCCAACCAACTAGGGATGTCAGAGGAATATAATTTTGGGAACCACGAGTCCATGGGAAAGGCTGAAGAAATTCTTATAGCATGTTACTTTGCCAAAGTATTTGTGCACTTTGACCTTTTACTCTGTGTGTAAGTATGTGTTAGCAGTGTTTCAACAGGGAGCTGGTTAAGAATCTTTGTTAAGGAATCATTATCATTATCATTTATTTAATTCATGTTTTTCAAACCAGTCAGTTCAGAGGGTATTATTGAAGGTCAAGGTAATAACATTCATGGGCTTACAAAAAAGATAGGAAGGCATAGGTCAATGTTTACAATCCTAGCCTCATAAACAATGTTAGGGGTTGCACATAAAAGTACCTAAGTCAGGAATCTGAGAGTTACAGTGCAGATCCTTATATGGTGCCAGCAATCAGCATCACTGCAGATGACTGCCACCTTATAAGGACTGGCACATTATGGGTGTCCCTGGGCACTCATAATTCTGTGCCATTTGCACTGGCTTCATCCCATTATGAGAAATAAAGATTATAATCTTTATTAATACATCATAGGATTCCAGAGCCCTAAGTAACAGTGTAGCACAAACTGATTCTCTTATTAAATGCCCTTCACAAGTGTGAGTGGCGATCGAGTTTTTTCTTTAGTGCTGGATTCAGTGGTGTACTGTTTATCACATGCATCATGAGAAAGTATTGTGACCACCATACTAGTCTACTTGAATAAGTAGAAATAAGGATGAAAAAATAGGTTGTAGGTGATATCATTTTATTATACTATGTTAATACACTGTAGACCCGATATAATGCGACTCGATAAACGCAAATCATTTATAATGCAGTCAAGGTTTGGCTGCCAGTTTTTTCAATGTTAAAATACATATCTTATTTCATGATTTTTTTGAATTGATATTGATGGTGCGGGTGTTTTGTTAGCATTTTTGTTCTTAGCAATAAAATCTTTATTTCCAGCATCCAAAAAAATTTACAGTATAAGAAAATCACGTCTTTATGTTACAGTAAAATATATAAGCTCAATATAACTTTTAATGAGGACCAAATTTTTGGCCCCATCACCCGCATTATATCTGGTCTACAGTGTACATCTATGTCTAGCTTTTGAGAGCTATGCTCCCATCATCAGGACAATTCATTTTCGAAAACTAATCACAGATGTAGGAAGTTAATCCAATAAAAAGTATCACCTAAAACCTTTTTGATGACCCTTACTTCACAACCATGTAACACACAAAGGTCCCTGATTTGAAATAGGGCAGAAACACTGAAGGCTGTGGATCGTCATCATAATCCTTTCCTCTGCATGCCTCATAATCCTAAAATAAATAACTCAGGTGTTCTGTGATTACCAGGATGAGGCACTGATGTCTCAGGGAATGGTAGGGTCAGTGAATAATTCTTGCTTTTAGTCTTCCAAGATCAGTGTTTGCTGTTTAGCATGCCACATGTATATTGCATGAATTCTTCTATGTTGTGGTTTGTTTCTAATATAGCACTAAACGAAAGTACAATAATTCACCAACAAAGTGAACTGGAAGACTTCAAGTGACAACTTCAAGTGACCGTCATATGTCAAGAAGCTGTTAACACTCACTCAAAATCCTGGCACCCGACAGGGTGGCAGGATTTTGAACTGAAGAAATTTACAACAGCAATTGCTTTTACAAGATAAGTTACTTTTAATTTACAAATGTCAAAAATACAAAAAAATAAGTATCTCTGTGATGACCAGTGATTATAATGTATTGACATGATCAAAGAATATACCATATGCACTCCGCATAGTGAGTGTTAATAGCGACTTGATATATTACGGTCACCTGAAGTTTTCACTTGAAGTCTTCCAGTTCACTTTGCTGGTGAATTATACTTTCGTTTATGTGATTATTCACCTTCTATTATAGTATTATCTAATATAGTTCTACCATCTGCCTATCTTGTTTCTGGATTATTACTTGCATAAAATCATATTGGAGAAATTACTTACCTGATAATTTCATTTTCCTTAGTGTAGACAGATGGACTCAGGACCAATGGGTATAGTGTGCTCCTGATAGCAGATGGGAGACTGAGTCAGATTTCAATCTGACGTCAGCACTACCTATACCCGTGCAGGAAGCTCTGCTCTTCAGTATTCTCCTCGAAAAGCAATTGTGGATATATGTGTGCTCTGATAACTTGATTAACTTGATAAACTAGGACTGGTTTAACTGATTTCCAATTGGAGACCACCAGTGCACTATCGCCGACACCTGGCAACTATGGGTGGCTTGAACTAGGGTAATACCTGGCTTACCCATGCTTGTCTTGTTCTCAGGACTTGTCACCCGAGGTTCCCAGATTCTGGGGCAGCCGTGGGCGGGTTGCTGAGTACTAGGGATGTGAATCGTGTGCCCGATCGTCTTAACGATCGGGTTCGGCTAGAGGGAGAAAAAAATCTGATCGGTGGTGATGTGAATCGGATCGGTTCCGATTCACATCGTTAATTTTTTTTTAGTGAAGCCCGACCCTTTAAAATTGACCCCTTACCTTCCCCCACCCTCCCGAACCCCCCCAAAACGTTTTACGAGTACCTGGTGGTCCAGTGGGAGTGCCATCTTTAAAGATGGCGCCGGCCAGCCAGTGCTCCTACCATGTGACAGGGGCCGGCCAATGGCACGGATACCCTGTCACATGGTAAGGGCAAAGGGCCATCGGCGCCATCTTTATGAGTGGCAGCCGACGGCCTGAGAATGGGAGATCGCTCCCGGGACCACCACTAGACCACCAGGTAATTTTAAAATGTTTTGGGGGGCTCGGGAGGGTGGGGGAAGCTAAGGGGTCATTTTTAAAGGGTTGGATGGGTTTTTTTTTTTATCAGGCCATCGGCGCCATTTTTGAGTGGCAGCCAAAATGGCGCCGATGGCCCAAGAGCGGGAGATCGGTCACCGCGCCCCCACTGGACCACCTGGTACTCATAAAAAGTTTTGGGGGGGTTCGGGAGGGTGGGGGAAGGTAAGGGATTAGTTTTATAGGGTTGAGGTGGGTTTAGGGGTTGTTTTGGTGTGCCGGTTTTCCCGCCCTCCCCCCTCCCCCAATTTATGATTTTTCACGATAAATCGGGGGAATTTCTATTGTATCGTGACTCTTAACGATTTTTGACAATTTAAAAAATATCTGATGATTTTTTTAAATCGTCAAAAAACGATTCACATCCCTACTGAGTACATCTATCTACTCTAAGGAAAACGAAATTATCAGGTAAGTAATTTCTCCATTTCCTAGCGTGTAGCCAGATGGACTCAGGATCAGTGGGATGTACAAAAGGTACTCCCGAACCAGGCGGGAGGTTGCCCGTGGCCCACTTAGTACTGACCTTGCAAAGGTTGTGTCCTCCTGGGCCTGGACATCCAGGCGGTAGAACTTGGAGAAGGTATGTATGGAGGACCATGTCACCGCCTGACAGATCTCGGCAGGCGACAGCATCTTGATTTCTGCCCAGGACACTGCCTGGGCCCTTGTAGAATGGGCCTTGAGCTGTAGAGGTGGGGGCTTCCCTGCCGCTACGTAGGCCGCCTTGATTACTTCTTTGATCCAGCGGGCTATGGTTGCCCGCAAGGCCACTTCCCCCTGTTTCTTCCCCCTGTGAAGGATGAACAGGTGGTTCGTCTTTCGTACAGATTCTGATCTTTCCAAGTATTGGACTAGGAGTCTGCCGACGTTAAGATGGCGAAGGAGGCGTGAATCTTCCGAGTCCTTATGTTCGTCTGGAGATGGCAGCGAGATGGTTTGGTTTAGATGAAAATGAGAAACCACCTTCGGAAGAAAAGAGGGGACAGTGCAAAGCTGTATGGATTCCGGTGTGAAGCTGAGGAACGGTTCCCAACATGATAGTGCTTGAAGCTCGGAGATGCGATGGGCTGAACGTATTGCCACTAGGAATGCAGTCTTCAAGGTCAGGAGCTGTAGTGACAAACCGCGTGTAGGTCTGAAGGAAGCTCCCACTAGGAAGTCTAGTACTAGATTGAGATTCCAAAGGGGCACCGGCCACTTTTATGGTGGTCAGATTTGTTTGACCCCTCTCAGGAAGCGGCAAACATCTGGATGGGTTGATAGACTGATACCGTCCACTTTGGCTCTGAAGCAGGCCAGCGCGGCCACCTGAACCTTGAGGGAGTTGAGAGTCAACTCCTTCTTCAAGCTGTCCTGCAGAAATTCCAGGATCATGGGGATTTTGACTGTCCGTGGAAGGATCTTGCGGTCCTCACACCAGGCTTTGAATACTCTCCAATTCATATGTATGCTAGAGATGTGGAGAACTTGCGTGCTCGGAGCAAGGTGTCAATCACTGCCTTAGAGTATTCGCTCTTCTTGAGGTGAGTCCTCTCAATGGCCAGACCGTAAGAGAGAATCGATTCGGGTCTTCATGGAGGATCGGTCCTTGCTGGAGAAGGTCCCTGTGTGGAGGTAGGCACAGAGTGTTCCGCTCTAGAAGTCTTCGCACGTATGCGTACGATGGCCTTCTTGGCCAGTCCAGAGCCACTAGAAGAGCAGAGTTTCCTGCACGGGTATATGTAGGCTGACGTCAGCTTTGAAATCTGACTCTGTCTCCCATCTGCTATCAGGAGAACACTATACCCATTAGTCCTAAGTCCATCTGGCTACACGCTAGGAAAGGAAATATTATTTCATATGAAATAGCTGGCCTTCTGAACTAAATCATTCATAATGTACCCTGTGCTATGCCTAGTAATGGAATTTTGCAATGATCTTCAGCTAACCCAAGTAACTGCAATTTTCTGACATCTGACAAAATAAAAAAGATAATCATTCAGCCTACATCATTCATAATGTACCCTGTGCTATGCCTAGTAATGGAATTTTGCAATGCTCTTCAGCTAACCCAAGTAACTACAATTTTCTGACATCTGACAAAATAAAAAAGATAATCATTCCACCTAACTCCTTGAGTCTCTGCTCCCCGCTTTAATCAATCATTTAAGGACTTATTCAAATATGGGCAAATTTTAAAAGGCCCGCACGTATAAAATTTGCAGGTTACGTTGGGCTGGGCCTAGGCAGAGACCCTGGAGTTGTGTTCGGGCCTAGGCAGAGGTCCCTTCTTTGAGCCTCGGCCTATGCCCTAGGTGAGGCCCCAGCCTAATGCCTAGGCTTGGGCCGAAGCACCAGTGTTGTGCTAGGGTGTAGGCCACTGCTCCTGCTTTGGGTATCAGTCTACGCCTTAAGCAAGGCCCCGGCTTTGGCCCTAAGCTTAGACCAGATGCATTTTGTTTTCAAATTAATTCAATGAATAAGGTTCATTTCATTCGGGGGGCTTCTAATTCATTTCAGGGCCCCACGAATGAAACAAATTTACCTTATTCATTGCATTTTTTTAAATTCATTTCAAATGAATGCACATCCCTAATTTCTGGTGCAGATAAAAGTAAGGGTTAAATCGGCTTATGTACATACATTTATGTATACAACTCCTGCAAGATCAGCAGGTACAGGGATGTTACCCATACCATCTCCTAAAATTGCTCATTTAAACAATGTGAGAGAAAAGGCTATTCCCATTGCCGGACCCCAACTGTGGGTCTCTACCGCAGGAACTAAGGATGGAATCAGACATTAAAATATTTAAAAAGGGTATTAAAACATGGCTATTTGCACAAGCCTTCCAAGAATGTTAACTAAATGATTTTATACCACTTTTAATATTTATATTTATCTTTTATTTTACTTATACTTTTACTGTTCTGTATCTTTAACTGTGTAATTTTAATAATTATTTTATTTTATTGCTTTTATTAGTTTATTATGAAACTTTGTATTTATTTCTTTTCACTTAATTTTGGAAACACAAATATTTTAAATGAATATTTGTTAAACTAATGTAAACCGATGTGATATGTTCTCATGAAACATCGGTATATAAAAATAAATAAATAAATAAATAAATAAAAACAGTGTTATAACTAGCCATTTATGCACACAAATCCATGTTTATTCACATAAATGACTTTGATGGTTATCCCCTAGCTACCTTACATCTTCCGACCTAAACTCGCTCTTGGAGCCACACAGTGTTTGAGCTGCTAAAGTTAGCTGCTGTGAGGGGGTGGAAAATTACAGCACCACCACCCTTCAGTGGCATCTAGTCACCTAATTTCCTAACTATAGGGTGGCCCATGGAAAAATAGCCCTCCTCCAATACCAGTGCATTGGAGGTGGGCTACTTTTCCATGGGCCACCTTGTAGTATGTGGCTAATGGATTTTTGTGTCACAAATGCATTTTATACTTTTTTTGTACTGAAGCTCACTTTCCAAATCCTTTCCATTCCAACAGTTTCTTCAGGTCCCATTTCATTTTGTTCACTCCTTTCAGCATGTTTATTCCAGATTTTTGTGCCATCTGCAAACAGGAATATTTTCCCCTCAAGCTTCGTCTCTCCCTATAACTTGCAATGTTGGTGTGTTGAACACGCTGTCAGTCATGCTCCAAAAACCATATTTGTGCTGACTTTTCGAGACATTTACTGATCGATTTTCATTTCCTTAGGGTCTACGCTTGGTTTCCCACCAAACCTTATCCCATAACAACCTTAGGGCCTCATTTTCCAATATCGCAGTGGTAACGCATGAGGGGGCGTGTCCTATGCAAATAAGGCATTTTTCGTGCAGTGGGGAAACATCGCCGCACGCGATGTTTTCGCCATTCGCGGAACTGGAGTCGCAAATCGCGAAAACATCGTGCACCATGATGATTCATTGGTTGTTTTATCGCAGTGCACGATGTTTTCGCGAAAGTGTCCAGCCAGGAGTATCGCAGTCCACGATATTCCCAGACAGCCCATTTCAGTATCCTGCAGGCGTGGAGAGAGACAGGTATTTGTATCCCTATGGGAGGGCCACCTAGAAACTCGAGGTGGGGATTAGGTATGAGCGTAGGGGGTTGGGGGCCACTTTCACATTCAACATGAGACCTACGGAAAGAACAGTGGTCTCTAGTGAAGATTTGCTGGCCGTCGGAGGGAGGAAACTCACTCCAAGAAGAGATTTGGGCAACATTCTCTCCACCTAGCTTGTTGTTGCCCAGGTAGAGTGTCCATCAAGCTAGGTGGAGAGAACGTTGCCGCGCTAACACTGCGGCTGTTTCGCCGCACAAGATAACTGTGTCCCGCTTTACATATGCTCCGCCCCCCTGAATACCAAATTAGAAATTTGCATTCGCAAATCGCGTTAACGGCTGTTATCGCAATTTGCGAATTTATCGCGCGCGGTAACTCCTTGGAAAATGAGGCCCTTAGTTAAACATGAAATCTAATAAAAATAATTTCTTATGGAATAGATAAAGACAATTTTCTACGCTTTTCACAGGGGTTAAAACATACTTGTGCATGCAAGATGGACTTCTGGAGACTACCCAGCATCTCTGCACATAAAAGCACGAGCACTGGGAACAGCGTGTGGATTTTTACCTACTGGGAGAGATAAACTTGCTGCCTTGCAGTGCGTGCACATCTATCCACTGGGAAAAGCGTGCGCAATGTGTCACAGTGGCTTTACTTTCAACCACCGAGAAAAGGACATTCCCAGGGAGTTCAGATGAGTAAATGCCCTTTTTGCCCATCATTTTTAACGGGCCTTTACGCTGTCTCTAAGAAAGATACTGAAAAGAATCATCTTATTACTGATTCTTGGGGTACCCCACTGGTAACTGTGCCTCTACCATCACGCTCTGCCTCCTGTGGCTTAATAATGTCTTCATTCAATTTATAACTTTTTAGCCTACTCCCATACAGTCCAGCATGGTTAGCAATCATTTGTGCAGGATAGTATCAAAGGTATCACTGAATTTCAAAGAGGCATCATCTGATGCACCACTTCCTTGATTTATCATTTTGTCACTCATTAAAGAATTTGATCAAGTTTGTCTGACAGGATCCTCCCTTTGTGAATCTACTTATTATATGGTACTATATTATCTTCTTCTTTAATGATGTTTCCAAAGTTTTGTCCATTAATGACATTAAACTAATGGATCTATAGTTGCCTGCCTCCTTCTTGTCCCTACGTATGTGTGTACAACTCTGGCAGGCCAATGCAATATGATCACGTAAAAATGTGCATCCAAACTGGATGCATGTTTTTTGAACGTGCACACATCCCCCTATCCTGGGTGCTCCATGCAATAGGCAAATGAATCGCCGCACTAAAAGAGATGTGCAATGGGTAATTTGTGTGTCCCTAGCACTCTGCATCCGGTGCCCAGGAGATTTGGTTGTGCACCTACAACAGCCTGGACAGAGCTCCCTTCCCTCCCCTGGCAGGGCTGTTCCCGACACTTAATATTAATTTATTCAGTCCGTCACTTAGTGCATGCACCCAGGGGTTCCTGGCCTGGAAGGTGTGGAGGGGGGGGGGGGGGGTTTGGAGTTTGGCAAGGGCTGTTTTATCACAGGGACCTCAGAAGCACCATTTCAGGTACAGGACACACGGGTCTAACCTGGACCACTTGGCCAATTGGGCCAAACCTTGGGGATGCTGTTTTATGTGGTTCCCCCTATAAGGAACCACAGAAAGCAGGATTTCATTTTGTTGAGTCCTTGAGCGCGACATGATTCTGCTTTCTGTGGTTCATCCTACTTAGTACTGTGTTGTGTCCGTCGGTCTCAGACGGCTTCACCCGACATGCCTCACCTCTATTTCAGCCCTTTTCCACCAGCCTCGGGAGAATGGCGTCCGTAGCGTCTCTTTGCCGCACCCTCCGGCGTCCCCGGAGCGGCTTTGGCACGGCGTCCCGCCATGTTGACCTGAGGTCTCCTAGGGCGTGCGCACACCTCACGTCTTATTGCAATGTTGGCGCGAACCTCGGGGGCGTCCCCCTCGAGTGATGTCACTACTTCTGACTACAAAATGTTGCCCATTTGCTGACTCTCGCCAAGTTAGCAACGGATTGGATTTGTTCCGGTCTGAAGCTGCTCTGCCGCTTCTGCTGCTGCTGGAAGTTATCTTCACCCTCCGGGGTTCTACTAACCTGGGTACCTGCTCCTCGGAGGCCCTTTGCTTATTTCCAGGTGCCTATCCTGAATCCAGGAACTCGCTCCTCGAGGGCCTGTGGGTCTATCCTGGTGTCTGCTACCAATTCTTCTACCTGCTGGAACACTACCTATCAGCTACAGAGAGTGAGTACTACTTCTCCCAGTCTGTCCATCTACAGCTCCTCGTTGTCTATCTGCATTGGGCCCTACACCACCACTGTGGAATGGGACTCCTCTGCCGAGGATCACAAATTGTTGCTACCTATCCTCTCTCTACTGCTTATTGGGAACTCTATCTCTCAGCTACAAGGGAGTGTGTAATAACATCTGCCAGTCTGTCTCTCCTACAGCGCCTCATTGGATATCTGCATTGGAGCCTTATACCACCATTGTGGGACGGGTCTCCTCCGCCGAGGATAACAGACTGTTGCTAACTAATCCACTCTCTACTGCCACCTCTGGTGAACCATACAAGCTGCATAATAAAGATATATTCTCTGTGTTTGTGCATCTGAGTCTAGCCTGGTGCTACAGTTCCCTACGGGGCTCTTCCCCGTGGGAGTCACTATCACTGTTGCCCCTAAGAATCCACCAAACACCTCGATATCATAACAGTATTGCAAGGATACCAATAGGAGGAATCATAGAAAGCAGGATTTTTTGTATTTTTCTGTGAGCCCTTGAGCATGGCATACTTTAATGCCAGCTGCTGGACAGGTGTTAAATTTGCCACGTTAAAATGGGCACCTTGGCTGCATGGCAATTTTTGGTATCGCAGGGTAATAGCCTCATCTACATGGAATTTGCATGTGATGAGCACTATTAGCTATGCACTCAATTGGACGCACATTTTGGATGTGCTAATCGGGAGTTATTTTAGCATGTCCAAAACAGGCGTCCAATGGAATGTTACCCAGTGTGCTAGCCTGAGCACACTATATGGCATCAGTCTGTTAATGCATGTTACGCAGGGTTGCCCATGAGTTAATATCCCATATAGGTTATGCTGCTCTAATCACCCTTATCTCAAGCAGCCTGCAGAAAAGCACATATAGGAAATATAGGTAAATATAGGCACATATAGGTAAATTCCTCCAGTAGTTTCAATGGAACCCACATCATATAAACACACAAGGTGTCTTTACATCAACCACTAAATTGCTTTCATTAAAATCCATTTCCCAGACTCTTAGTTGTAGGAATCAGGGAAAACCAAGAGCCACTGGAAGTTTTTTTGACAACATTCTTTCACAGGATAAAGATTTTCATTCCATAATAATAATGAAAAAAAAAAAGTACTTTTAAAATCTGATGTGCATTAAGGCTCTCTCATAATATGGTGTTTTTGTTTTCCCTTTCAAGGCATTTCTTGCTCTCTGTACATTCCTGCACAAAACCCTTTTGTTCCCTGCACCAGTCTTTGTGTAATGCAGCTTTAGCCCAGCTGTTCTGCATCAAGCAGGAAGCCATGCCAGCAGCGTTTGGCACAGATGAAAGTACACTGACTAATAGCCCTCTAGAAATACCATTTTTCCCTCTGATTTCTGCACATATTTTAAATGTTAATGGGTTCCACTCAGCTCCAAGCTAGGGGAGGGCTACAGAGCGGACTGTGTGTGTCCAGCAAATTACTACCGCGGGCACCAGGCGCCTCTCTGCCGGACTGCCTGTGGGCAGTGGTCTGGGGTTCTAACCTTTCAAACTGCTGTCACAGCTTTCCTGCTAATAACTTTGCAATGATTGGGAATTTGTGTTTGAAAGGGAAATTAGTTCAATCAGCAAAGAACGCCTCAACTCTTATATACTGGAGGCTGCCTAAAATGGAATCCATGTGCTATAACAATAGTGGAGCTTACTGAGGAAAGATAGAGTAGTCATATGGCCTCACCGCACAACAGTAGGTATAGCGCTGTTATTTACAACTAGCTTCCTCTGTTCAGGATTCCTCAGAGCGGAAGAAGAATTACAATGAATTTATTATTTATTTGGCTTTATCGCCTTTTTTGAATAACAAATTCACTCAAGGCGGGATACAACATAGTAAGAATGGTAACATACAGTCGGAGACCTGTGGCTTATAGCACCTTGGCCAATGATATTTGCAAAAGTTGAATGAGTTCCCTCCCCCAGAGTGATGGGCACACCCCTTTATGAGTGTACTTTAATCAAACCATTTACTACGGCATTAACGTGAGGGGAAATGTAGCACTATGCTGCCTGATGTATGGAGGAGAAACTCAATACCGTGCTGCCAGACATGAGGGGAACTCAACACAGTGCTACCAGACATGAGGGAAAACTCAATGCCAGTTATTCAGATAAGAGTGATGTAGTTTATTTCCTAGATCAGGTTGTTGCTAACATTTTGGAAAAGTAAGCATAATCAGTCTGCAGAACCTGTTGCTTCCCTATATCCAGACTTATTCTTGCTAATCATATTCACTTCCACTGAATCTACATAACCATCTCATCTTTTATAATGCCTTCTAGTATTTTCAAGCATTAACATTAGGCCAACTGATCTTTAATTGCCTGATTAGGGGGTTATTTTCAAAGCATTATCGTGTGTTTTAGGGCCTTTTCACATGTGAATATATGCAAATTAGCTGGAGGGGAGGAGTTGGGGCGGGGAGGGGGACGAGTCGGTCGTGGCACCGCTGCCGGCGATAATATTAGGAACATTCTCGCCGGCAGTAGCGCAGCGAATAGCACCTTTTACAGTGGCGCTATTTGTGTGAAAGGCTGCAGCTGACCGCAGTGCGGCCTGCAAAAATCGCACCACCGCCATGCGAACGGCTGCGGCCTTTCGCAAGCCCGCCCCCGCCCCCTTTTTTCACGGGATTCATCATTCTGTGAAGAATGATGAATCCAGCCCTTAGATTCTTTTCTGAATATGAGGACCAAACAATGGCAAAATTTAAACATTTGTCTGCAAGTCTGCTTATATCTTTATGAATCCTTCATAAGGAATTCGTAGTCAAATCTATTAGTAAGAACCTGTGACATTACTTTCTGGTTAGTCTTTCATGGATCTTTTACATCACCAAACAAAGTATATATTCTGGCTTCTTCAATGTACTCACCAGGCTGAAGAGCTGAGGTTCGGTCAGATGGGAGTATCTGAAACGAAAAACCTGGCTTTAGACTTCATGGGCCCAATATGCAGTGCCACTTAGCTGGTTAAGTTCGGTCTTAGCCGGCTAAATGGTGCCATTTGAATATTTGGCTAAATGAGGGGCAGAATGGGAGCATACGGGTTGAAGCCACTTGTCTGACCAACTTAGCTGATAAATGCTAATATTCAGCATTATCCGGCTTAGGGGCCGATGCAATACAGTGCGCTCAGCCAAGCGCACTGTTACCACCCACTGTCGGATGCAGGTTAAATAGGCCGCTAATCCACCCCTAATGCAATAGGGGGATTAGCGCCTATTTAACGTGCGTCCAACGTGGAGTGAATGAGTTAGTGCTCATCACATGCAAATGCATGTGAATGAGCCTATTACTCATTCACTCCAATGCAAAAAGATAAATGTAGGTCTCAGACGCACATTTATTGCTCAGATATTAATGCCTGCCTGGAGCAGGCGTTAATAGCTGAACGCATTGAAAAAAAAGTATAGAAAATCACAAAAAAATGCTTTTCTGTACTTCTTTTTTAAGTTTAAAAAAAAAAAAAAAATAACTCGGCAGACCGCCGAGTTATGAAGACTGACGCCGGTAAACTCGGCCTCGGTTTTCATAACCGGCCATCTGCCAGTAATGAAAAATGGCCGGTTATGAAAATCGAGGCCGAGTTACCAGCATCAGTCTTCATAACCACAGCCACGGCGGGTCGCGTTAGCATGGAGGCTCTAAGGTTCCTTCCTAGCATGACCCCCTAATTTAACATATTGCATGGCGCCCCCCATGACGCTATGCGTGTTAAGAAAGCAGGCACAAAAAGTCAGCGCCCACTTTCCACAAAGATTATTGCATCGGCCCCCTCAGATAGTTGGATAAGTGTAGGACAGTTATTTGGCTGGGCTAACTATAAGATAGCCACCGACTAGCTCAACTAAGTTAGCTGATAAGTTTATTTGGCTAAACTTGTGCCAGCCGGAGTGGCCTGAATATTGGGCCCTATATTTATGCTGTAATGGCTGAAGATAATGAGATAGTAATGAAAAGTAAACATTGTAATGAAGAACAACAACCCCCCCCCCCCCCAATCAGTTATGACAAATTAAAATGACCTTATATATTAGGGTTAAGCAGTTCACACTCCTGATTACAGGCTTCCGCTCCTGATGTTCAGTCTGCTCATTTCACTATTCTACTAATCCAAATATAACACTTCCCTGGTATAAAAGGTAAAAGTTGGGCCTTTCACACCAGAAGCATCATTAAGATTCCTGGAATTTTCAGCATTAGTCCAGTGCTGGAGGTTATTCTTGGAGCATTTCCCTCTTCATTCTCACGCAACAGCAAATCCCTTATCAATACCATATGAGATACAAAGCCTCTTCAGCTGCAGCCGGAGGGCTGGTTGTTAATCTGCAAAGGGATTGGTTTTCGGTCCAGTAAAATGACATGTGAAATGAGGAATCTGAAAACAAATGGTGACCTGTGTGCCAACAAACCCGTCATTTTCTGTAATCACGTAACCCAATGTCATACAATTTTCTCAAGCACTGCTGTTTTCCTGAAGTGATATTTCCAGCGAGAAATCCACCTAGAAAATAACCATAATCAAAGAAAATCTCCGTCGGCCAACCTTTAGGCTTCTCAGCTCAGAATTCATGGCATGGAGCCTGTCTATTAAGGCACCATCAGATCATATATTTCTGGCCTTGCTTGCACACATGCATGTGCTGTGATGGGTGGAAAATGTATAACGCTGAAAGTGGGATCAGACTGTTTGGTTGACCTGGAGTGAGGTGGCAACCCTAATGTTGTACACCACAACCGATCAGGGTTCACATGCGGGTGTGGATAATAAGAATAATAAATAAATAAAATAAAAATAAATTCATCCCTCATCAGGGAAGGAGTTGGCTTACTCATAAGTTTACACATGATGAATTGGCTTACATATGTAACAGCAATTTAAAAAAAAAAAAAAAAAAAGACCCTGAATGTTATATTAATTAATGTGCTGAATGGTTAGTAATTTCATTCACCAAAATTGGCATTTTCAGGTTAGTGGTTTTTCACACAGGGAGGCTTATAATTTGTATTGGCCTATAAGCCTCTTCTTCATTTTGATCATTGCTTTGCATACTGAGATGAAATGGTATGACCAGCAAGGAGTTGTTAATGTTTCATTCCAGATACTGTATAGCTCTCTTTATCATTATAATATTGTATTTATTAATTCTGTTCTGACTTACTGAATGCTGAAACACTAAAACTATTATACTTATCAGAAGTAATGAGATTTAAGAATTATATGTAACCCCCTCACCATTAAGTAGACTGGTTTAAGGGGTCCCACAGTTCCCAGGATACTATCGAAGTCCCCGTCCTTTAAATCTCTCAGTCATTCTTCCATTCCTGTAGCCCCTGGGATGCTGGGGTTCACTGGTGGGGAGCAGGTATGAATCGTCCAGGGCCCTTAGTGTGGTGATAGGCATTACTAGCACCGTCACTCGGTCTCACCCTTTCTCAATCAAGGATCAGTAAACACTCACTCTAAAGGAGTTCAATGGGATGACAAGATGTCTATGCACCAAAAATCACAGCAAAGAGTCAGTTGGGGATGTTCAACAACAACAAAAATTTACTTTAGCTAGAAACCAAAATCCAGTCCAATATTGCAAAAAATCATAAACAGCAAGATAAAAATCATAAACTACAAAAGAGCCACAGTCTCTTTATCAATTTGCTCTCTGCCTGAATCGGTGTCCAGAACTCCTTCCCCATAGAGAGTTGGAAGATTCTCCTTCTTAACTATCATAAGCCAGATGGGGAAAAAAATGGCTCTTGCTTGAAAAACTGTAAACTTTAACTTTCCCAGAACGCATCAGTCCTCTGTCCCACAGTTTACTGGTACAGGGATCCCAGGGGCTGGAAAAAAAAATCAAACCCCCTCCAGCAAGTGTTCTGGCCTCACTCTTGGCATTGGTCCCAAAATCACTGGCTAGAAAACTCTTCTGCCAAAGCCCCTTCTCTCCCAGTAACCTCTGCCCATTTTTAACTGGTTGCAAGATGCGACTACTGAAAACCGCCAGCCCTTCTAGGGAGGAGGTACTGGTCCTCCTATCAGAGACTTGGTCAAACATATAAAAAAAAAAAATCCCCAAACCTCTTGAGTGTCTCCCACCCCTGCGTATTCGTGAAGCGGGCCACCGTTTATTGTTTATGGAAGCATACTTTGTGGGGGGAAAACAGTAATACTTCTCAATCGGATGGACTCGACGGCACCCTCCTTTTGGGCCTGGCGAAATCATTTGCATCGCCTGATGCAAATGGAGAATTTGACGACTCGTGCTGCCCCCCCCGACGTAAATTCCTGTAGACGTGGGATCCTTATCTTCAAGCTTTGCCACATAAGGCGCGTAAAGCCAGCTTTTGAATGACTGACAGACTCCACTTTAAACGGTCATCTTACCACTTTGCTTTAACTGCTCCGGCATTCGAGGTCACAGCACAGTTTCTTCCGATTGTGAGGGGGGTGGGTAGGGAGTTTGGGTTTATAGTTCAGGCTCTGTTGTTATGTAACTATACTTGATATTGCCTTACTATGTTGAAAGCATAAGGAACAATGTGTTCAACTTGATGTAATGTTTTATATGTTTCTCTGGAAATGCAATAAAAACCGTTAAACATTAAAAATCCCAAAACCCTCTCACAAGTCTACAAAAATCTTCCACAGGTAAGCTGAAAACCGGATCCGTTGCTGAGTGCTCCTCTGGCCTGCAGGTGCACTGTGAGCCAATTGTACTGTCTGTCTAGTCCTCCCAGCTATCAAGGAGTATGAGCTGTGGTGGGATTGGTGCTTCCTGGCTGGCAGGGCCCCCATCGACAGTAAACAAACTCGCTCAGACTGGGACAGGAGCTAGGCTTCACCTTTACCAGCTTCTTCCCTCTCAGGTTGAGCCCTTTGGTTCCGGGGCCGGCAGGACCTAGACGAGGGTCCCATGGAGAGTGGTCAGGCAGAGTCAGTAACCAAGCCAAGGTCAGGGCAGGTGGAGGTCAGGCAGCGTTGGGATCCAGGCAATGGTCAGGGCAGGCGGTGATCAGGCAAAACCAGAAACTAAGCAGAGGTCAAGCACGGAGGTCAGTCAGAGGAGGAGGGTAGGAGAGTCTGGAGCAAGGCAGGGACGAGGTGGATGAGGCAAGGCTGGAGAAGGCAAGGCAGGAGCAGACTGGACGAGGCAAGGCAGGGCATTCGGTGTGAATTATCCCCCATTATTATATTTGCCTTGTTTTCTGCAGCCCATACTTATTAGAAAAATATGCCTTCCTATTCCAGGGTCATAATTTTGCTAAAAAAGGAGACCCGGTCACTCACCACATTTGCTTTTAGCGCATATTTTTGGCGTGGATTATCAGCACAGATGCAGCCACTTATTACATAGGTCTTAATGTGCGCGCAATTCATTTGCATAATTTTTTTTACATCCTGTGGAGGCATCAGCTTTTAGAGCCGCGAGCAGTGATCAAAACCCACGCTCACAATTAGCACCTGTTTCACCACAGGTCTTATTATATCAGCCCTTTTGAGAGGTATCCGGATAATTAAATCTATTTGAGATATATTCAGCTATGTTACTTAACCTGATAAGTTGCGCTTTTAAGATTTATCCGCCACTTAGCATAAATCACATTTTATGAGCACTATGCATTTTCTGCACATACTTTCATGTTATCGTGCAATTTTTAAACTCCTGCTATATTAGCAAAGCATTAGCTTACTGCATCAGGAGTATTTTTGTAAGCACAAGTTAAACAGTGCATTGAATTCCAGTGCACAGTTTTACTGCACGATTCATTACATTGGCCTTATTTTATTTTATTTTTTTAAATATTCATATTCTGCTTGTATCGAGATAACGTGCTAAGTGGATTACAATAGTTAAACAGAAAAAAAATGTACATACAGATCATATTCCAAAAGTAACAAAAAATACAAAACAATTAAAAGCAAATAAAATAATAGAAATTACATAAAAAGAAAAAAAAGAAAAATATTCTTATTAAGCAGCATAAAATATTAAGTATTAAAATTCAATCCATTTGAAAGGCTTGCCTAAAAAAGTATGCTTTCTCTTGTTTTCTAAAAGCAGCGATATCTTTGGTAACATGTGTCAACGGTAATACGTTCCAAAGGCCAGGCCCCGCTACAGAGAACGACCTTTGACATATCTCCTTTAAATGGGTGGTCTTAATGGAAGGAACTAGCAACAAGTTCTGATCTGAAGATCACAACAATTGATTGGGAGCATAAGATTGTAAGAGGCTTGTCAAATAACTTGGGCCATTCATATGCAATGCTTTAAAAATTAATACTGTTTCCTTCTTGGAAATCGAAGACATGGAAAATAGAAGGAGAGTATCTTGCTTTAAGATAAGGACAGCTAAACTACAGATAGACTTATTTATTTATTTTTATCACAATCAGGCCGATACAGTACAGTGTGTTCACCCGCTCTCCCGCGACTTTTAGGCCCGTATGTGAGCATGGGAGAAATATGTAAATATAACAAACAATCATAATTTTACTGTGTTAATGGTAGAGTACATATAAACAAAAGATCAGGAAAATACTGGAATAACTTTTAGATCTGTGTGAAGTTTGCACCACTTAGATGGCACCTTAGACTAAGTAATTCCGAGATGATTTTCAATCCATATCAGATCACTTTAGTGGTCACCAGATATACAGTAGACATAGCTAATAAGCTGGCTTGCTACCATGTACAGACAATTTATAATAATAATGAGGAGATATGTAAGTGTGTGATTTGTTCCTGTATATAATAATATGTATCACAGATAGGGCAATGCCCCCACTTCCTTTTTTTTGGTGTTTTTGCTTCCTATGCTGTTCTGTATCTCTTTTTCTGCTGTCTAGCCTTTCTTTCTGAAATTTGTTTTAACTGACAAGTTCCTAACAATAAAAAGAACTCGTTAATTATTCTATAAAAGACTGTCTCCTTGCGATGTCTAAGGAAGGGAAGGGGCCTGGCAGACAAAATCACAGATTCCGGGACTCAAAGATGTAAATTATAGTGTACAGGAGATACATATTATGCAGTTGAAGTAGAAATAAAGGTCAGCAAACAGTTTGTAGGTGAGACCATTTTCCTGGACTAACAATATATCTATGACTAGATTTAAGTTAGTCCAATCAAAAGGTCTCACATCTTGTTTCTTGGCCCTTATTTCTACATACTGTATTCATATGGACTAATACAGCAGTCAGAATATTGTACACTTTAGGTGAAACCTCTATATTTAAAAATGCAGGAAACTGTGATTTGAACTAAGAGAAATGAATTCATGAGGGTTGTATTTTGAACCAACGTTGGGCTCAGATAAAATAACTTGAGGGCGATAAGAAATATTTAACCTTTATTTCAGACAGTATTGCAGAGGTCTATATTCAACCGAGGTGCAGCTGTGCTAGTTAGCCAGTTATGCATAAGATGGGACATTCCGGGGAAGGGCAAAGGCGTTCTGAGGAGGAGCAGAGTTAGCCATATAAGTTAACTGATTAACTTTGATTTTCAGAGTTAGCTGGTTACCTTCTGCGGCTAACCCTTATTGGGCTGTAGGGCTGTCCTAAAGTTAGCCAGGTATACATAACTGGCTAAAGGTAACTAGCATGGTATATTCAATGGTATGGTTGCACCGCTGAATATACCTGGCAATCAAAGTTAGCCAGTTAAGGGATGAATATAGCCAGGTAAGCTATTTAGATGCATAACTATTACATTCTCCGTCTATATGGCTTTTGAATATGGAACTCCATTATTTTTTATTTCATGGCTATGCTATGCTGTGAATGTGTTCAAATAAATATATGATAAATCTCGCTCACAATCCAAAGGTGCTACAACCCAAACAGATCTAAGCGTCATAGTGGATAACACATTGAAATCGTCGGCGCAGTGTGCTGTGGCAGTCAAAAAAGCAAACAGAATGTTGGGAATTATTAGAAAGGGAATGGTGAATAAAACGGAAAATGTCATAATGCCTCTGTATCGCACCATGGTGAGACCGCACCTTAAATGCTGTGTACAATTCTGGTCACCGCATCTCAAAAAAGATATAATTGCGATGGAGAAGGTACAGAGAAGGGCTACCAAAATGATAAGGGGAATGGAACAGCTCCCCTATGAAGCAAGACTAAAGAGGTTAGGACTTTTCAGCTTGGAGAAGAGACGACTGAGGGGGGATATGATAGAGGTGTTTAAAATCATGAGAGGTCTAGAACGGGTAGATGTGAATCGGTTATTTACTCTTTCGGATAATAGAAAGACTAGGGGGCACTCCATGAAGTTAGCATGGGGCACATTTAAAACTAATCGGAGACAGTTCTTTTTTACTCAATGCACAATTAAACTCTGGAATTTGTTGCCAGAGGATGTGGTTAGTGCAGTTAGTATAGCTGTGTTGAAAAAAGGATTGGATAAGTTCTTGGAGGAGAAATCCATTACCTGCTATTAAGTTCACTTAGAGAATAGCCACTGCCATTAGCAATGGTAACATGGAATAGACTTAGTTTTGGGGTACTTGCCAGGTTCTTATGGCCTGGATTGGCCACTGTTGGAAACAGGATGCTGGGCTTGATGGACCCTTGGTCTGACCCACTATGGCATTTTCTTATGTTCTTAAGGACAAAAAACGCACAAATACATTTTTTGAATGACTATCATAAAGCACTGGGTAGGCACTCACAAGTCTGTGCGACAAACCTCATCAATGTGATAGCTTTTTATATTAATCATTTAGTCATTCATGAACTTTTCTAGAATTTTTTTATATTGCATTTAAAACTATGCAATTCATTTAGAAAAGTACTTATCTGACTACTGCTGTGTTGCCGGGAGAAAAGTCCAACTGGAAATATGCACGTGAGTTTGTAATCCACGTTTTTAACAACTTTTCTTCTTCACCCGACATTACAGTGTTTCGGAAGGGGAAACTATCTTTCTTCTTCAGGGGTTGTGCAGATCACACAAAAAATTCTATTAAAGTCCCTGTATTTTGTTAAATGCATGTAATCAGAAATATAGGGAGCAGCGTTGGTGTTCTCCAGAGAGTAATATTTAGATGTCCTGACCTGTTGTGAATGTGTGCACCATGCTGCCGGAAAGCAACTGGGATAGGGCAGGCTGAGACAGTCAGTGTAAGCTGGTCGGGTATGAAAGAACTGGGGGCGCAGATGCTGTGGGACAGGCAGGACTGGGGGCTGTGCTGGTGTCCTGGAAGTAAACTGGCAGTTCTTGTCCTCACGATGATGGAATGAATCACATCGCTGTACTACTCGGCTGGCATGGAAACATGAAGCCCGACCCTGCTATGTGCTATTGTGGCATTGTGAGTCTCTAGAAGCACTGAAGCATAGGTATAATTTGGGAGAGGGGTGTTGCTCCCCTCACAAATGCTTTGTTAGTGCTGAATTGTGTCTCCCCCCCCATTCCCCACTAAACTAGGCAAGCAAATTACACCTGTGCACTGAAGCTCGCTTGAAAAAGTCACTGAATCTCATACATCTTGGGCACTGTCACTGAAGCCAGTTTTACTTGCTGAAATCTTAAAATAAGCAGGTGTATGCTAAAATTCTACATTATTTTAGGAGTTGTTTTATAGAATTAAAAAAGGTCTTTGGGCCACTAAGTCTGGAGATATGCTCATGCATTTGGAAGGCAGAATAATAATAGTATTAGAGTTTTGAAGGGCATTTATAGCTTGATTATTGAGAGTATGGAGGGATGCTTTGTGCGTATAAAATGATATCTGCTTGGGGAAAAAAAGGTATTAATTACGGATTCAGAGTGAACAATTTGGTCACACAGGGTGCTCTACGGTAGAAAAGCTAGGCTCAGCATTTAAAACACAACCTGGAGGTTCGAATTAAATTTACTCCCTGCAGCCAGGTAACAGCGGCGCACCCTACCTGGGGCAGGGGCAGGGGCAGGGGCAGGGGCAGGAACAGCTACACTCAACAAGGCGCCTGCGCAACATTCCTAGTCCCGATCAACCCGGAAGCAGCGGTTCTATTCCAGCGAGCAAGTTGTGATGTCGCCTTGGTGCGCATGCGCAGAGTGCTCCCCCTCGCCTTTCCACGTCGGCTGAATGTAGAGGGAGAAGGCGACGGTGCGCTGCTAAACTTGCTGCGGCTCCCAGCTTCTCTCTGTAGCCCAACGCCATGGCGGGCTGGGCGGGCTTCTCGGAAGAGGAGCTGCGGCAGCTGAAGCAGCAGAAAGGTAACGTGCTGGAATAATGAGCACTCTGAGATGTGTTTGTGTTACACGGTCCAACAGAGCGACACGGAAATTTAGGATTACAGTGAACTGTGGTGAGAATAACTGTGACTACACAGGCACTGCTGCCCTAGGTCTTTCATCCTTTTAGTGGCTGATTTTCAGAGCGCTTTGAAAATCATCTCGGGAATTCTGTGAACAAAAGTATGGACGAAACTTTATTTCAAACAGTCAAAGTAGATGCTCAGAGGACGGAGCTGGAGCCAGGAAAGGATTTACACACACATACCTTTGATTTTCTCATGCATGCACCCAGTGAATTGGTAGATTTTCAAACCATAAGTCAGCTTTTCAAATTCGGGATAAAGGCTGTAGGTCAGGTATCTCTGATTTTAGCTCTGTATTACCTTCCTTGTGACCTTACAGACAGGCCGATACAGTACAGTGCGCTCCGACGGAGTGCATTGTTAGCCGGCATTTGGGCGTGCGTTTTCCACGAGCTAGCTTTACTCTTATTCAGTAATGCATGTTTATGGCCCTATTAGGTATTCCCGCGCGATTCAGTAAGTAAAATGTGCAGCCAAGCCGCACATTTTACTTTCAGAAATTAGCGCCTACCCAAAGGTAGGCGCTAATTTCTCCAGGCACCGGGAAAGTGCACAGAAAAGCAGTAAAAATTGCTTTTCTGTGCACCTTCCAACTTAATATCATGGCAATATTAAGTCGGAGGTCCCGAAAGTTTAAAAAAGTAAAAAAAAAAAAAAATTTGAAATAGGCTTGCGGCTGTTGGGTCGAAAACCGGACAATCAATTTTGCCGGTTTCCGAACCCGTGGCTGTCAGTGGGCTCGAGAACCGACGCCGGCAAAATTGAGCGTCGGCTGTCAAACCCGCTGACAGCCACCCTAGTGTCCCTAGCGCCTCTTTTTACCGCTGGGCCTAATTTAAATACATTTATTTACTGTATCGTGCGCACAGGAGAATGCTGGCCTACTCTCCCACGTTTTTTACAGAATCGGCCCGAAAGTCCCCAATGCGATAAGATGTGAGTAAACCAAGTGTACTGAACTTCAGCATACATTTCCTTTACTCGTGCTCCAAAAATATTTAACTCCTGATGTAGCCAGCTAATGGTGTATTAATGCATTGAGAGTTAAAAATGACCTTGCTAACCCAAAATTGTGCTTAGTGTGCACAAAACATGGTTTATGCACTTTGTTGTGTGCAGATCATGTTTTGTATTCATAAAAGATGAGTCCCTAAAAGTTGGGGATACAAATCATGAATTAAATCTATGTAACTTTCTGCATTGTGAAGTGATAGCTAATGCATTGATTAACATGGGATGTGCATGGAGGAGCAGTAATGTACGCACTGGTTTACTTGCATTTAGTACACGCAAAATGTATGCCTACACTCCTTATTAATAGGTCGATACAGTTATGCCGCGTTAGAGTGCGGCAGTGCCAGGCACACCCTCGTTCCCCGCACGCACAGTTCTCTTCACCTACCGCTCGATACTCTCTTCAAATTGCATGCAAATGCATGCCGCGTCTGCGAAGCGTTAGGCAAAGGTTAGGCCCGCGCAACCCATTTTACTGTCTAGAGCGCCTATACAGTATCCTGGGTGCGCGGGCCTAACGCTTCACGGCCACGCTGGTATCTGTCATTTCAAATGACATTTGAAATGACAAGTACCAGGAAGTGGACAGTTATGTTCTCCGATGCTCGGCCAACTTTCCCACAGCCCCCGCTCACCTGCCCTGGCCGTGTCCGGTCTCCGGTGCAGCCCCAGTCCTGTCCCCTCCTCCCGAAGCAAAAAAAAAAACCGAAAAAGTAGCAAGAGAGCGAGGGGAGAGACAGGCAATCCTAGGCTCGGGCCTGCTAGCCCCTTCTCCTCTCCTCCCGAAGCAGGGCGCGAAAAGCAGCCTTGCTCCGGGAGGAGGGGGGGGCAGTTTTAAGCGACGAAGCGACTTACTTTTGCAGCCCCCTCCTCCGGACATCGGCGACGACCGCGGCTCCAGCCTCCAGCTGTCAGACAGACGCATCGCACGTGGGAAAGCGGCCCCTATGCGTGCAATTGGCTGCTCAAGATGTGACGTCACGACGTTTGGCGTCACGGCATGTGACGTCACGTCTTGAGCAGCCAATTGCACGCATAGGGGCCGCTTTCCCACGTGCGATGCGTCTGTCTGACAGCTGGAGGCAGGAGCCGCGGTCGTCGCCGATGTCCGGAGGGGGGGGCTGCAAAAGTAAGTCACTTCGTCGCTTTAAACTGCCCCCCCCCTCCCTCCCAGAGCAAGGCTGCTTTTCGCGCCCTGCTTCGGGAGGAGAGGAGAATGGACCAGCAGGCCCGAGCCTAGGATTGCCCGGTCGTCGTCGCTGATGTCCGGGGGGGGGGGGGGGGGGGGCTGCAAAAGTAAGTCGCTTTGTCGCTTTAAACTGCCCCCCCCCTCCTCCTGCCCTGCTTCGGGAGGAGAGAACAAGGGACTGCAGGCCCAAGCGTAGGATTGCTCGTCTCTCCCCTCGCTCTCTTGCTACTTTTTTTTCGGGTTTTGTTTTTTTTTTTGCTTCGGGAGGAGGGGACAGGACTGGGGCTGCACCGGAGACCGGACGCGGCCAGGGCAGGTGAGCGGGGGCTGGGGGAAAGTTTGCCGTCTACCCTTACCCCTGCCTCTAACGCTGGGGTAAGGGTAGGCGGTAAGTTAGCAGGGTAAACGCGCTGCAAAACGGCAGGGAAAGATAGCGATAGTCGGGGCGCGCGTTACTGTATGGGAGGGAATAGCTAATTCGCTCGTTTACATTTAATATACATGCCGTGTGCGGAAGGGGTTACCCGGTGATTTAAAGAGGCGGTAAGAATCGGTTAAAGGGGATTGTGTATCGCAAGAAGGGCTAACGCGGCCGGAAAGTGAGTAGAAGGCGAGTTAGGAGCAGGGTAACCATGGCCGCACTTTACTGTATCGATCTGTAAATTGGAAGTAAAACTGCACAAAAATGTGTGTAAAAATGTACATTAACGTTCGCACAGCTGAGTGCACCTTAACTACATTGGTCTAAAAAGTATGTTCTCCAAAACGAATCATAGTACTCAGAATATTATACCATTACTTCATTTTTCCTGTTTCTGATACCTTTCTTTTATGTAAGAGGCAATGTTGGCCTTGTATAGGTCACAAGTGAGACCCAACATCAAATATTGTTTGGTTCTGGAAGCTGCACCTTCATAAAGACATTGAGAGGATGGAAATTGTTCAGAGAAGGGACGCTCAACCCGAGACAAGGCCTTCACAGCACTAATCTTCCAAAGAGAGGTGTAAGGAACATCCTTTTTAGCTAGACATTCTTGTATTGCCTGGAAGATTTGAAAGGCCAAAGCGAACTCAAGGGTGTTCAACTCCAGTCACCACCATGGTACAGTACAACAAAGGCCCAGGCCTCCCATCATTAAGAGAATAATCACATCACTAAAAATGTTGAGTGCAATAACAGTGTTGAACATTTTTAAAAACACCTCCTACTCTGCCTCTCCCCTGGTTACAAATCTGAGCAACAATGCTGTTCTGATCTTCATCAGAAGCCCATGGCAGCATCGTATTGATGCATATTAAGTAATAATATAGCAGGAGCCAATACAGAGCAGAGTCATGGAAGGTAGCGTTTTTTTTGTTTCGTTTTTGGTTTGTTTTTTTTAAAGAAAGGAAACATGACCTTAAATAGAAAGGTACAAACTTTTCAGCATGATAAAGTGTGAAAATATAAAGAAAGCATTGAAAGAAAAAAAGGAAACCTACAAAAAAAGCCAGAAGAGGCTTGAATAGTTCTATCATATCCCCCTTTCCTCCAGTAAGAACATCTTGAGTTTGGTTCTGGTCCTCATCCTCAGGAGTGACAAGGATATCTAGCATTCAGGATATTCACAATAAATATTTATTTAGGTGTTTTTTATATACCGTCGTTCCAAAAGTAGATCACAACGGTTTACAAGATCCGCGTACATATTCATGGTTAATGATCACATATTTTTATTTATTAATTATTTACCGACATTCAATCTGAGGTATCACATCGGTTTACATTCAGGTACTGTAGGTATTTCCCTATCCCCAGAGGGCTTACAATCTGGCGGGCCGATACAGTAAAAATCGCGGGAGAGCAGGCGAGCTTCCGCTCTCCTGTGCACGCGATACAGTAAATTAATTTATTTAAATTAGGGTCCGCGGCAAAAAGAGGCGCTAGGGACATTACCGCGTCCCTAGCGCCTCTTTTTGGACAGGAGCGGTGGCTGTCAGCGGGTTTGACAGACGTCACTCAATTTTGCCGGCATCGGTTCTCGAGCCCGCTGACAGCCACGGGTTCGGAAACGGATGCCGGCAAAATTGAGTGTCCGGTTTTCAAACGCAGGCCCATTTTAAATTTTTATTTTTTACTTTTTTTAACTTTTGGGGCGATATTAAGTCAGAGGGTGCACAGAAAAGCAGTTTTTACTTTTTTCCTGTGTACTTCCCTGGCGCTGGCAGAAATTAGCGCCTACCTTTGGGTAGGCGCTAATTTCTTAAAGTAAAATGTATGGCTTGGCTGCACATGTTACTTACTGTATCGCGTGGGAATACCTAATAGGGCCATCAACATGCATTTGTATGTTGCGGATGCTATTAGGTTCAGGGGGGTTGGACTGAATAACGGGTAAAGCTAGCACGTCGAAAATGCGCATCCAATTGCGGGTTAACTGTATGTTTGTACCTGAGGCAATGGAGGGTTTGTACCTGAGGCAATGGAGGGTAAAGTGACTTGCCCAAGGTCATAAGGAGCGACAGCAGGACTTGAACCCTGGTCTCCTGGTTCGTAGCCCACTGCTCTAACCACTAGGCTATTCTCTTCCCTCATATTGTGAGGGAGGCAGTTACCTTTTAGTTCTACACCACAAAGTAAACATGTTATTCAAAATCTTAGGTATTTTAGATAATTACACTAGTTACTCTAGATCAGCGATTCTCAACCGGTGTATCGCAACAACCAGTGTGTTGCCAAGTACCGGCAGGTGTGTTGCAGCGCTCTGTGTCCCCTTGCCCCAGTTGTGCTTCCCTGCTCCTCAGGGGCAGACTGGCCTGTCAGGGGATCGATCATCCCCTGGTGGGCTGATGCAGTTAATAGCTGAGTAACACTGAGTACCACCGCCGGAGGCCAGGCCAGCGGTGGCTGAAGAGTGGAGAGACCCTGAATGCCGCAGCTGAAGGCCAGGCTGGCAAGGCCTAAAAAGAGGAGTAACGCTGCGTGCCGCCGCCGAAGGCCAGACCTGCAGCGGCTGAAGAGCTGAGAGACGCTTACTGCAGTCGGAGGCCAGGCAGACGGCAACTGTAGAGTGGAGAGACCCGGCAGCAGCTGAAGAGTGCAGAGATGCTGTGTGCCGCCACCGGAGGCCAGGCTTAATGGGCCAAACAGTGAGAATAGGCTCCACGTGAGAGAGGAAACTTGCTTGTGTGAGAGTGGTAGCTTTGGGTGTGTGTGTGGTAGAATGACTCTGCCACTGCAACGCGTGGCCGGGTACCGCTAGTAAATATATAATACTGCTTTGTTGCTATGAATATCAACATTGATTGGATCTCCATTTCTAGCCATTGTCATGGTGGCACGGTATTGCATCAAGGTGGCCTACATAGATGTAGCAACAAACTGAAGGCTGCAAGATTGTACAAAGGCCAATGTCACAATTTCAGAGGCCCATCCAAGGGATTAGAAACTCATAATCCTGAAAGGCAGATTTATAGCTGGGAACAAGAAAACCAAAACTGGGTTCAAATAGGTCTGTTATAGAAGAAACCAGGAAGCAAATATAAAATTAAATAGAATAATAATTCTGTTTGGATCCTGTTGGTCCAATCAGAGACAACTTAGGTGGTTCTTGATGCAACTCAAATTTAAATGCAGATCCTTCAGAGGATCTTTCAGCACCAGTTGGCAACTGGAAATTGCTGGGTTAAAAAATTACACAGTGCTGGTTTAAATTAATCTGAAACTGACATGCAGTGCTAAATATGCAGATATTTGAATTCTTTAAAAAAAAAAAAAAAGAATTTACAATGTTAGGACTAGAAAAAACTTGGGCACTAGGTCACCCAGTTATCTAAAATTCAATACCTAGTGCTGGTTTTGGAACAATTGCTGGTGCTTCTGATTGATTCTCAAGAGATTCTGAGAAATAGAAACTAATTTGGCAACATGTTTATTTGTTAATCTGTTTTGTGTCTGGACTGAGCCAAAAGCTTTCCAATCTATTCCTACAAAAATGCTTTTGATGGTATGCTTAGGATCCTTGGAGCAATCCTGGACAATAGTCAGATGTTGCAGTAGCCCTTTGGCCATCTGAGATGAGACACGTTATCTTTAGCTTGTTTTAAATTGTCTTTGCTCTAGAGTTTTTTTTCTTTTGTGCAGCATTTGGCAATGTCTCCCATCACTGTTTTGCTACTTCATCAATGTTTGGGACATTCTTAACTACTTCCATAATTGTATCAAGAGCAGTAGACAATTCATCTTCTGATAAATGTTGACAGCTGTGTTGAGGATACAAATAGTTTGCCAGATTAACTGGATGAGAGTAGGACTCAGATCTCTCAAATAATTAGTTTTACTATTTCTTTCTCCTTTTTTGATAGAAATGAAAAAGGCAGAAACTCAATTATTTTCATTCAGTTGTCTGACTATCTCTGGAATATTTGTCTTGTTGTATCTCCTTTAAGTTTCTTGATTGCCACTGAAATTGGTAGTAGAAAACTGAGAGATCTTTGAACTCAAACCTAGAACACATGGTTGCCAAGAATCTGTTTCTGAATGTTCACAGGAATAATCTAGGATATTGTCACTTACTGAAATACATTGCAAACGGTTCTTTGTGCACAGCAAACTAAGTAAAAACTTTGTAGTTTAGCCCCATCTAGTTTCTCTTGACATTAAAAGTCCCATTCTTCTTTGTCATGTTTTCAAAGTCAGATTAGCAACATGATTGTTGAATAGTATTTAACTTTTAAAAGGGAGACTATGATAAAATGAAGAAAATGGTTAGGAAAAAACTGAAGGGAACAACTGCATAAGAGTTTACATCAAGCATGCATGTTTAAAAATACCATCTTGGAAGCCCAGACAAAATGTATTCCACTCATTAAAAAAAGGTGGGAAAAAAGGACAAATGACTGTCGGCATGGTTAAAAGGTGAAGTGAGAGAGACTATTCTAATTTTTTCTTAAAAGCTATGTTGCATCATTCCCTTGGCAGTTCCCAAACAGAGCCTGGAAGATGAAAAAGCTGTGTAAGTCTTTACAAATTTCTTCTGAAACCAGAATGTGTTTTCTGGAAGATCCTCTGGACTTTGTATAGCTGTCTCAGGAAATGTGTTAAGGGAAAGAGGAGAGGTGGATTTTCCTACCTTTGAGACCTTTGATATACTAAGATTCTTGAGGGGAAATGGGTGATCTAAGGTCTTGAGCCAATCAAGATCCTAAGTCCAAATTCATTACATTATTACTTGCTGTGTGATATATGGCGCTTGTCTTGCTTTTGATGAGATGAGGTCAGGCTTCTCATAGCTTGTTCATGTAAAACTGTCTTGGTTGTCCTTGGCAATTTTGCTTTCAGTTTGTTGCTTAAATTGTTTTGCTGTCTCTTCATAGATGGCTTTAGCAGTTATATATGCCCTAACCTGATTGTCTGCTTAGTCAGTGTTGTTACTTTTCAGACTTCATCACCGTTGGCATAATCTCACATTCTATAATTCATCAATTAGAAGAGATCTGGAAAAATGCATGATGTCATGTGGATGAGGTTACGCCTGCCCTCATTTGCTATTCATCCATCTGTCAGCAGTTAGTAAAAAGTGGCACTTATGATTAATACCATTGGCCCACTACTCTTCCTATGTTAAATTTCAACTGGATGAGACATTTTTATTGCTAGTGTGAAACTGCTGTCCTGAACTTGTTTAATAAGGATCAGAAAACCAAATATGTTTTCATAATTTGAACACTTTTCCCTGTGAAAAAGCTTCAGAATAATTAAAGAATTCAGAGTATATGTGTTGGTGTCATTCATTTTTAAGTACACTCCACATCACAAAGAGGCCATGCAACCCAGTGTATGAGACAATCTTACTATAGTGTATGTTAGAATTAGCAGGAAAGTGTAGGAGAGACTGAGATTACTACATTCTGCACTGGTTTATAGTTTCTGACAAACTAAACTGAGACCTTCAGGTTAAATGTAGCTAAATAAGAAGGTAGGTTGGATTTGTGGTGAGACAGGTATCACAGGGTGAATTGAAATACCTTCCCTCAGCTAGGAAATGCAGTATTATTACTCTTTCTGCACAGCCTGGAATAGCTTCTTATGCTTAATCAGTGGTTTGTCATTTTAATCTATCCTGGCTTTCAAATATAGTGAGTGCTAAACTGAGCTTCTCTTTTCCTCCATCATGGGGTTGGGAACATTATTTAATATACCAGTTCCCAGCCCTCTAGTATATCTATTTTATATTACAAAAATGTAAGGGGCTTTATTTACGTAGATTTGTATTCTGCCTATTTCCAGGACCTGTTCTAAGCAGATTCCAGATGGTTCTGGGTAAGCATGGTGTTGCGCCTACATATGTATATGTGCATAGCATGTGCAGTGACATTATTACCATGCTAACCCAGAGTCTGAGTCAGTAAAACACAAGGCTAATGGGGAACACAGGCTTCAGTGGTTGGTGCAGTCTAGGAGGCGAACTTCCTAGGCTCATGCCCTAGGCTGGGACAAGTTGGACCTTTACCTGTACCAGCCCCGTTACCCACAGGTTGAGCCCTTGGGTTCCAGGGGCAGGCAGGACTTAGGCGAGAATCCCACAAGGCGGTCGGAAGAGAGCATCCAAAGTCATGCCAAGGGTCAGGGATGGTAGTGAGCAAGGCATAGTCGAAGTCAGAGGCAGAAGTCTGTGGCATGCCGTAAGCACGAGAGTAGTCTAGTTCTGTAGCAGAGGTCGATACCAGGTAGGCAGATGGATCAGGTTGAAGCAAGGCTGGTGATAAGACAGGGCAGGACGGACTGGAAAGAACAAGGTAGAGAGGATGAGGCTGGAATGCTGGAACAAGGCAGGATCAGGAACCTGGAGCAACATACACTGCAGAAACAGAAGAACCTATTGCTGAGATAATGTTGTGCTGTGGAGGCCACGCTTAAATAGCCTGGCAGGGCTGATGTCAACAGAAAGCACCGAGTGTTCCTGCCACAGGACCCAAATAAGATATGAATGCTCGCACTTGCGCACTTAAGGGGCCTGGTGGTAACAGCATTGCAATAGCGGTGTGTGCTGCAAAGAACTTAGTTTGTGTGCAAGGAAGGCATGAACACCGCAAGACTGCTTTAGGATGCACGCTGTCGGTTGCAGTATGACCCTGCAACTGGAAAATGTTACAGTACCCCCATCTCTAAGGCCCCTCCTAGGCTTAGGCTTCTGGGAGAACCGACAATGGAAGTCTTACCATCTGGAGAGCTCGAATGTTGGATGCAGGTTCCCATGAATTTCTTTGGGGCCAAAGTCCTTCCAAGAGATGAGGTATTCGAGCCAATTTTGACACATTCTGGAGTCTAGGATTTCCTGTACTTCAAATTCAGAATCTGTTTCAGATGTGGCTTTGGTTGGACTGGGAGATTACCATGCAGGCCAGGATAGAAATAGCGATTACAAAAGTAAAATGAGAAACGCCTTATCAATGTTCAACATAGATGGCAGTTTTAGCTGATAGGTGACCACCCCTATCTGCTGCAGAATGGGAAATGGTCCAAAGAACCTCTGTGCAAACTCGGTCGAGGACATCTTGAGACAAAGGTTTCAGGTGCTTAATCACATCAGTTCTCTTGGCTTGAAGTATGGTGCCAGTCGGTGCTTCTTGTCAGCTTGTTTTTGAACGGGCTAGCAGTCACAGTAAGCAGTTGATTATGTTCTGTGCCAGAGATCTTTGAGATTGTGACATATGGTATTAGCCGCTGGATAGGAGACAAAGAGTGGAAATGGGAGTGGCACCCTAGGGTGATGCCCAAAGACTATCTAGAAAGGTGAATATCCAGAAGAACTCCCCATATGGTAATTGTGACAGAACTCTGCCCACGGGAGGCGGGAAGCTCAGTCGTCCTGGTGCTTGTTGACATATGCCCTTAGGAAGCTTTTAAGGATCTGTGTGACACTTTCTGTCTGTCCATTACTTTGTGGATGATACGCCCGAAGTGAAATCCAGAGTGATGCCAAACTTCTTACAGAGACTCTCTTCCAAAAGCGGGCAGTGAACTGAATACCTCAGTCTGAGAGGATATGAGAAGGAATTCCATGAGGACAGAAGATTTGTTGCACATAGAGGCGAGCTATATCTGGTGCGGACAGCAGGCCAGGAAGTAATGTGAAGTGAGCCATCTTGGAAAAGTGATCCATCACTACCCATATAGTGGTGTGGCTATTAGAGAGGGGAAGGTCAGTGATGCATTCAGTGGCCAAGTGGGTCCAGGGTTCCTTGGGGACTGGCAATGGCTGCAAGAGCCACCAAGGGCAAGTCCAAGAGCTCTTGTATATTGCACATGTGAGACAGGTTTCCACATAGTGTTTCACGTCTTGTTTTATGAGGCCACCTATAATGGCGGGAGATTAGCTCCAGTGTTCTGGTGACTTGGTGGTGTCCAGCCAGATGAGAATCATGGGCTCATTTGAGTACCTTTTCCCTGAGCCGTTTAAGGACTATGGTCTTTCTGGGTGATACAGATATGGCAGTCCTGGCCACAATCCTTGCTGGATCTATGATGTGATAAGAGAGCTCTGGGGCATCCTTGGTCTCAAAAGATCATGAGAGGGCATCAGTCCATTAGTTCTTTTCTGCTGGCTGATAGTGTAGTTTGAACATAAAGCGATTTAAGAACAACTACCATGCCTGGCGAAGATTCAGAAGTTGAGCCTGCAGAAGGTATTCCAGATTCTTATGGTCCATATAAATGGTGATCAGATATCTAGCTCCTTCTAATAGGTGAAGCCATTCTTCCAGTGCCAGTTTTATTGTCAAGAGTTCACAGTCTCCAATCATGTAGTTTTTCTCTGCTGGTGTGAATATTTTGGAGAAGTAGGAGTGTGGTAAGAGGGATCCGTGGTCATCATGTTGGGCGAGGACAGCCCCCTACCCCAATGGCAGAGGCATTTACTTCCAAAAGAGAAGTTTTGATAGGGCTGAATGATGAAGGCAGTGTTCCTCTTCCAGCCAGTACCTGGTGTCAGCGCCCTTCTTAGTAAGGGCGGTGAGGGGTGCCACCAATAAGGAGTAACCAGGTATGAACTGCCTGTTGTAATTCGCAAAACCCAAGAAGCGTTGGACCTATTCTAGAATGGCCTTTTGCTTTTCAGGGTCCATTTTAGAACCTGTGCCAGGAAATGATGAAATCCCAAAATGGCAATTCCTCCTGTTCTAAAGTGCATTTTTCCAGCTTGGTATATAGATGGTGTGTTCGAAGTATTTTCAAGACCTGCTTTACGTGCTCCTATTTCTGAGCCAGGGATAAGGAGAAGATGAGAATGTCATCTAAGTACACTACCACATGCGAGTACAGGATGTCCTGGAAAATTTCATTGATCATGTGTTGGAAGACTGCAGGGGCATAACTAAATACTCATAATGGCCATCTCTGGTGTTAAAGGCCGTCTTCCATTCATCACCCTCTTGGATTCATATAAGATTGTAGGCCCCATGCAGATCAAGTTTTTGTAATGATTTGCACTCTTCAGAAATGATCAAACAATTCCATGATAAGCAGTAAAGGATAATTATTTTTTTCGTGTGATCGCATTGATGTCCCTATAGTCTATGCAGGATCTAAGTGAGCTGTTCTTTTTCACTATAAAGAAAATACCTGCTCCTGCAGGAGAGAACGAGGGCCAGACAAAGCAAGGCAGACTGAAACAGGTAGGATCCCACACGTTGGATTGACCTACTTAAACTCTAAGGAAGGAGAAATTACTACTTACCTGATAATTTCCTTTCCTTTAGTGAAGGGTAGGTCAATCCCAGACCCACCCTCGGCTGCTGATGTTTGAATTTATGGTTAGCCTGTCTTAGGGCAAGCTATGCAGAGTATGATTTTTGCTCTTCGTTGACAACTGGTAAGTGCCTTCTCTAGCTCTTAGTTTGCTAGATATGTTCCTTCTTTTGGCTGAGCTCAGTGTTTCTGTTGGTTGAAAAACATGAATGGTTGCCTGGTGCTAATAGTGTTCAGGTATAACCAGTTTTGTTCACAGTTTGGCTTTTTCATGGAATACTGGTGGACTGATGTCTGGGCAGGACTATATGGCCGTGATGTCAGCTTTTGCTCTGTCTCCATTTGCTGGCAGAGGTGCATAATCCACTTGTTGGGACTGACTTTCCTTCACTAAAGGAAAGGAAATTATAATGTAAGTAGTAATTTCTTTGTAATACTTATGTCTATACTAAAGCGCTTTAATAAATAAAACCCTCCACTGGTAACAATGAGGTGCCCCCAAATATTAAAAACTGTGACCGTGCAAGGCATTTCAGTTTTTCCTGTTGACACTTGTTGATATATATATTATATCTTATTATATATTATGATATGTACAGGATTGGTATATTGATACACTTCATGTATTACTGTATTGTGTAGATGCAGAATAAAGATTACTTAAAAAAAAAAAAGATCCCTTTTGTTATTGATCGGCAGCTTCAAGGCTTGTGTCTGCGGGCGCTGAATGTGCATCACGGATAAGCCCCCTTTCTGCTGTCGCTGCCTGAACCTGGACCATGGCTCACCAACTGCTATGGTCAGATGTCCCCTAGGGCACAACAGTACTGTGTCTGGAAGGTGGAGGCCCTAAGGAAGGCCAGTGGGCAAGATCCTCATACCCCGACGAAAGACTGAGCAGCAGTCACTCCTTATCCATCTCATCTGATAGTGACATTTAAAAGGGCCTCTCCTGAAATATGCCCTGAAGCCTGATTGCTGTTCATGTAGACTATCCAATTCCTCTTTAAAAAAAAAATAAAAAATCTTGGACTTGGGATGTCACTAACAGTTCAATAGCCTTGGCCAAAGATGGAATGTTGGTGACTGGTCTATAGAGTTTGCAGCAAGAGGATTCCAGGGAGAGGTTTTTCAAATTGAGGATTGCTTCAAGGTGCTAGGCATACTACCCTCCTCATGGGAGGTATTTACAATTTGACCAAGCCTATCTACCAAAATTGAATTCCTCTTTTTAAATATCCAGTAGGATAGGGGACCAATGCGCAGGATGAGGCTTTCGTACTGCCTGCTAAAATCTTTAATTCCTGATTAGATTCTAAGTCTAAATCTTCCAAGGTTAACTCTGATACAGATCATTGGTATATCCAAAGATTCTATGCGCAACTGAGTCTGCGGTTCATTTTGAATGTTCCTAATTTTTGACTCAAAAAAACTCGGAAAACATCTCTTGGGACCTTCGTTTTCAGTTTTTTAATTTTATTTTTACTAGGAATTTCATTGTTAAAACAAAAAAGAAATCAGTGGAAAAATGACTGTTATAACACAGAGAAGAAAAATTAGCGGAAAAGTCATTTTCTGCCAATTTTTTTTTCTTTACTGTAAAAACTAAAAATGAAGGTCCTATACATCTGGCATAATGATATGGTTGTCCATAGCATAGTACATTAGCTTATCCTAAAAAGGTTCTTTCTGTGAATTTCCAACTGTCATAATAGCTGATATATAATATTCTCCCTTGGTAGTAATTAGCGAAGAACTCCAGGTAGGAAATTTTGAAAATGAGGCGGTCTAAATGTATTAGAACAAATAACAAAGACCTAAGATTAAGAGGAAACCATAGAGAAAGAAACAGGCATGTTGGTATTTCAATGAATCTGTCACTTGTAATTTTTATCACAATGTGGTCAACGTTTTCCCAACGAGATCGATTAGAACCGATGGCGTGTTTTGGGGAACGGGAATTGATTTTCTTTTCTTTTCTTCCTTGAAATGTGCACAGATCTGTTGGGAGTGTCGGAACGATCGAGGCGGCCTCCCTCTCTGAACAAGACTCATCAGCAGCTGCAGCGAGAAAAGGCTGTTCAGCAGCAGATCCAGAGGACTCGTCGGCCAGATGGCGTGGCCTCGCTGCCCGTGGAGCAGCAGCTGTCTAAACCCAGGGCTAGGCCCACTCCTCAGGCAACTCCTGCCCCAGCCAGAGAGCACGTTTCAGGAGCGCCGCAAAAAGAGCAGGGAGTGGAGACCCCCAGGGAGAGCAGGAAAGACAACCAAGGAGATCCCCGGGGGCTGCTTACAGAGCAACACTTGACGCAGGAGAAAAAGGAAGTGGAATTGTTAGTAAGTCTATTGAATTAAGGGGTCGATTTAACTCTTTCATATATCAGCAGCAGGATCATAAGAAATTTATGGAGGAATTTCCTTAAGTGCAAAGATTTTTCAGCAGTTTGTAACATGTCTTACTCATTGAGGATGTCTAATTATATTACAGACTCGCACACTCCTGTTATGTTAAGTTCTGATTTGTATTCTGGGAAAGATCTCATAAATGTTGTGGACATTTTCCATTGTTTTTTCCAGAAAATCTGTGGAGTTTTTTTCATGCCTGGGGTTTTCTTTTTTTTTTTTTTTTGTTCTATACATCAGAGTAGAGACTCATTCAGGAACTCCCAAGCCCTTAGTGACAGCGTACACTGTTTCCAAAGGAGGAAAGGGAAATGGAAAATGTTTCCTTGACATATCAGGCCACTTCACCAAAGCTGTACGTTGCAGTGCATTTTATCATAGCTGACAGTTAAACTACATTGAAAGACAGTTAAACTATATTAGAACGTCATTAAAATGGAATCTTTTTAAAATAAGAAACTTAAAGCCTGCAGAAAGGGATATCAAATGAGGAATTTTGTGTTGTCGCTCATATTTGATATTCTTTTGTAAGCTTTTTTTAATGTTTGTGTTCATTCTTACCGTCTGTAATGCTTAACACCTTATCCCTTTGCTGTTCTGCCTTACTATGGGAGTAGCCTAGTAGTTATAGCAGACTGTGAGCCAGAGATGCCAGGGTTCAAATCCCGCTGACATTTCTTGGGACCTTGGAAACTTCACCCGCCTCAAGTACAAACTTAAGGCCTGATTTAGGCTTTTCTCCCAATCTGTATCTATGTGAAAAATGCTTAGTACCTGAATAACAGCATTTAAAAGAGGTTTGGACAAGTTCTGGAGGAAACGTCCATCACTCATTATTAGCCAGGTAGACTAAAGAAAGCCATTGCTGTCTCTGGGAATGAGTGACAGGAAAGAGATTTACTTTAGGATCTGCCAAGTTCTTATGACACAGACTAGCCATGGTCAGAGACAGGATGCTGAGCTCAGTGGTCCTTGGTGTGACCCAGTATGCATTTCTCATGTTGTTTTCAAGTGACTGACTAGTCACAAAAGACGGAATATAAATGAAAATGTAATTATTTCCGTCCTGCCTTTTCTTAGATAATGCTTCATACATAGGGCTCATAGCATTATTTTCTCCTTACATGCAAAATGGGGAAAGCATTTTAGTACATCTGGCCCTCTTAAATCTCAAGTGTCAGTTTAGTATGAAGTTGATTAGCCTGAAACCTGATCAAGCAGACTTCACTAAACAAAAAACTTTACTACAAAGAAAATTTTAAAAAGCAAGAAAACTGGATAAATGTAAAAATTAACTGACTTTGGGGGGGTTATTCTGGTACATTTTTCCAGTGTACCTGATCATCAGCATGCAGTAACAAATCTTGTATGTCTTGGCTGCAATGGTCACACTTTTTCACCAAGGACTCATTTATGAGCTTTAATACACTATAGCCCCCACCAAAAATGTAAATTGTCTAAAAATGCAAATAAAAATTGTAGCATCTTCACAGTGATGATGCTGTGAAATGCTTATGTTTAAAATCTTTTACAAGATGTTATTTTGCTATTCTGCCTTTTACATTTACACTTTTCTGAGTTACCAAGCCTTTATCTAGGATCATATCTGAATTTCTTCAGGGACTTACCATTGGGTCCAGATCTAGTTTGGGAAACACTACTCTGAGTGTATTAGTTGCTTGCCATCAATGACCAGTCATTAATAACAATGTGAGATTCAGCCCCATTGGCGTCTGCAACTGATTTTTTTTTTTTTTTTTTTGTTCAACCAGCTGCTGATTGTACCTTATGCTTACCCCTTTCATTCCCTTCTTATTTTTTCTCCCCAAAATACTGTCTGGAATATTGGCTGCTTTCATGGGATTGAGAGTGATCCTGTTGCTGGAGTCTGTGCAGTCCTAAGAGCCAGTACAGTAGGGGGTGATGGATGACTTCCTGTAGAGTGATCATGTTAAGCTTCATGAAATAGATAACTTATCAGACTTTGGGGACAATGCAATATTGGGCGCTGAGCTCAGTGCGCTGCTAAACGTGCGGATGGACGCACTAGACATACGCCCAATGTAGTATCGGGATTAGTGCATCCAAAACACGGATCTATACCGGTGCATTGCTAATAGCACTCATCACCTGTAAATGCCACATTGATGAGGGTATTAGCCAGTACCCCCAGTGTAAAAAAAGAAAAATAAATTAAAAAGTGCGCCTGACGCGCACATTTTAACTCTAAAAAATTAATTCCAGCCCAGAGCTGGTGTTAAGTTTTGAGGCACCCCAAACTATGCCCAGAAAAGCAAAAAGTACAGCGTTTCTGTGGTTCCTCCAAGTTGGACGCACGTTTTTTGAGTGCATGATATTGCATCAGCTCCTTTGATTGAATGATTCTTCCCTGCCCAATAGGAAAATCCCCTGCCTGAATCTTCCTTCTCCTGCCATAGCTCTGTTAGATGACACCACTTCTGCTCCATAGACTAGCAACCCTTTCAGGCTACTCTTCCTTCCCTGTTTGGTAATCTGCCACCTTACAGTGATCTTGCTTTGCTGCGTCTTATCTTGAGACGAGTCCTGTGGTAGAAATGGGGAGTCATTTAAAAATAAATAAAAGATCAGTGTTTAGGATATGGGCTTCCCCTATAGGGGGGGATAATCTTTCTTTGGAGATTAGTCTCTTTCTGAGAATTGGTGGACTAGGCCATGCTCTGTATACATATTTGTGCTTCTGTGGTCTCTTAGCTCCAACTTCAGGATTTCAATTTTCACCCCTGTCTACACTCTTTATGTAGCATTGGAAATCTTTCATAAAGGTTAAGCAAAATGTTAAACAAATGGTACTCAAGCCTGGCATAGTTCATCTTGCTAAATTATTTATCAGCTATGGTAACTGACTTTATATTTCATTGGGGGGGGGCAAATATTTGTGAGGAACAGGTGATGCCCATGAAAGTAGGAAATTGCTGAAGACCCGGAGATGGAAGAACAATTATCATTTGATTTCTTCCTGATTCAATGGACCTTTTTCATCTTTATTCTGCACTTCAATATTTTTGTTCAACGCTGTGAATATTTGAATCGGCTATGGTTGGTCTAGCACACAGTAATCGTCGTGTCATGCGTCGTGATGTGATGGCTTCGTTTCCATGTATTTCTGTAGCTGTTCAATCATATTACGTTCAGCAACCTAGTTTGATAGCACTTTCATAAAAGCACTTTTGCAGAATTAGACCACTGATAGTATCATTATTTAACAGGAGAGAAAAATCACGTTTGGATCAACTCCAACTTGAACAACGGCTGATGGAAGAGAAGAATAAACGCAAGAAAACTCTTCTTGCCAAAGCTATCGCAGAGCGGTAAGAAGCCTGTGCTGCAAGCATGACTGTGAGGCTGCGGTGGCCAGCTCCAGACCTAGAGTGCCACAAACAGGCCTGCTTTCCCGGATGTCCTTAATCAATATGCATGAGATAGATTTGCAATTTCCATTGTATGCAAATGACACAAACCTTATCTACACACACACACACACACAATAAAACAATTCTCTGTCTCATATACATGCCCATGTCCTCACACGCTCCCTCTCTCAAACACACAGGCTTTCTCTCCCTCACACACACACGTGTGTCTATACGTACCTGGGAGAGCCTATGTGTGACACACAGGCTCTCACCAACACACATACAGGCTCTTACAGTCTTTCATGCAGATGCCCGCGTGTAGCCTTTCTCACAGACGCGTGCATGCATGCATGGCCTCTTCATTTCAGGCCACGGTGAGATGAGCCCCACCACGACCCCTGACAGCCTCTCTTCTGTTTTGGGCCACGGTGGGATAGGCTCCATTGTGTCCCCATTGGTCTTCCCTTCTAGGGGGGGGTGGAAAAGCTGTACATAGCCGTGCAAGCACGCAGCTTGCAGAGAATGGTGGTCATGGTAAACGTTGCACTGTGTTTCTTTTTAACTTGTGAAAGCCAAAGAAAATATTGCATTCTTTTGATGGCATTTCCAGATCCAAAAAGACCCAAGCAGAGACGGTAAAACTGAAGCGTATCCAGAAAGAGCTGCAGGCTTTGGATGATTTGGTGTCCACGGATGTTGGCATTCTCAGGAACCGGATTGATCAGGCTTGCATGGACTACACTTATGCTAAGTATGGATCCCGCCCGCCAGTCATGTCTTACAGAGACTCGGTAGTGGAGTGATGCAGAAACAGGTCGGGGGTCCTGGTGGGATGGCCAGTGGAATTGTTACTGTGGAGAAGCTGGCAGTGTATGTGACAATGATGCATGCAGCAGCAGGGCAATGGGCATTACTAGGGCTGGTTTGACTGATCGTACTAGACTTATTTGAAATGTCCATCCATCACAGATTTCAGTATAATATGAAAGAGGTACTTTGGCATGCAGGAATAATGTAGGATTCTCCAGGGATGGCTCGGCAATATTTATCATTGCAAATTATACAGACCAATGCAGCTGTATGCTAATAGCTTATGAAAAGGCTTTCAAATGCTGAATTGGTTGGCGTATCTCCTAAGAACAATTCTGGTCTATGTACAAAAGATATTGAATTTCTTACCGTGTCTGTATGCCAGTTGACCACAAGTTTAATGATCATTCTCTTAGGTCTAACTGTATCACTGGTTATTTCCTCCCCTTGGATAAGTTTTTAGAATTGCAGGTTATAAATAATAACCCCTGCAGTTGTGAAATTGTATTTTAAAGTTGAAAATAATAGAGTATCATAAAACACCACAAATGAGGAAATGGCATCTGGTGTCATCGGTTTGTTTGAGCATGTTCAGAGCAGAAAATCATGACGCCATCAGCTGTGCAACTGCTTGTTCTGTTCAGGGCTGGGGTCTGGTGGTTTAGTTTTATTATATTTTATTGTTTATGTATTTGTTCATTTCTGTTTGATTTAGTGCCTTTTCCTGGGTGAGGCACAAAGTGATGTACAAGACAATGAATATAGGTATATAGCTTATGGGAGAATACAGTGACACAAGTAAGGAGCAAAACTGTCCCTCATGTCAACGTCCCCAAGTGGAGCTTGGAATTGTAAATTGGGATGGGGAAGTCAGTTTGGGGTAAGGCTGTTCTGGGAATCTGTTAAAGGGGCTGGTCTCTGCTCTAGATTAAAAAGATCTGGCTGAACAGCCAAGCTCTGTAATATTTTCTTGATTTATTTATTTATTTCATTTTTGGGGTTCTCTAAAAAAACAAAAAACAAAAGAAAACTAGCTATTCTAAATTTTTTGTTTTTTCAGAATTGAATTCTGTTTAGCCTCTGTTCTCTTTGTCATGCCAGGCTTCAAGAAATGTCTCCTATGCGATGCCAAGATGACTCTTTCAGACTGTCACGACTACTGTGTAAGATGCCGAGGCACCTCTCATGAAGTACCCATTTAGCCGCCTGTGCTCATGTGTCTCCAAAAGCCCGAAAATATAGGATCCTAACACTTAATTTTTTTTTTAGTATCTCTGTACACAGCTTCAAGAAAGAGGAAATCTTTGCAAACTAAGGGACCTTCATCTAAATTTAAAATAGACAGCATGCTTTCATGCTACACACATCATGAGTCTGAGTTTCAGTACAGACATAACTCTCTCTCCAGTAAAGAAGGCGGTAAATCATGCTCTCCAGCACAAAAGTGTGCTGGCATTGTTGTATCACAACCCATTGGCACAGAAAAGCATATGAAATCCTCTGCACCAAAAGGAAAAGATGATGCAATTAATGATGCTATCAGTGAAATCTCTCTTTGGCGCAGATATGCTTTCACTGCCATCAGGTAGCAAAAGTATTGAAACAATATTGACACCAAAATCGTCTTGGCACCGTGAAGGTTCTTAGGGTGCAGAGAAATGGAAACAAATTGGAACAGGATTCATTGGCAAAACAAAAATTGCATTTAGCTATGCTAGTTCCACCACAAAAAGAAAACATACTTTTGTAGAAAAGATGTGGTTGGATTTTGTGAAAAACTATGTCTGATATGCCATGGTTACCAGCTCCTTCTCCTCTATTGGAAAAAATGTCTCCTACTTTGTACGCTCAATCCACTATGCCACCTTTTCCTTATAGAGATGAAACACTCCAAATGCTTATGCTTTTTCAGTTTCATGAATCGTTTTTGTCCAAGATTAGGTCAGCCCCAGAAGCCCCACCTGTTTTATCTGATTCTCAAGGTTTTCAGTCTTCTTATAACATTTTCTCTTATCATTCCGGCGATGAGGAATCCACAGGGCTTCCATCTGACCCTTTGCCTCAACATCCAAGGAGTACATCCTCGCCTGAAGATATGCCAAAATACGGCAAGAGAGATTTCCTTTAATATGCAAAAGGAAACAGAGCCTAGAGAGCATGTGCTTGGATTGCTTAAATACATAGGCACCCAAGTGTAGAGTGCAGCTAGCTCTACAACATCTCGATTCAGTTTCCTTACCAACCAAGAGAAGTAAAATCAGCCTTAAAAAGGCAAAGCAACTCTAAAACACATTCCAGTACCACTCTTGGTAAGGATACTAGCATGCTGGATACCATAGAAAAGACTTTCTAGACAGCTATGCTAAACTCCAGAATAACTGCTTGCAGTCCTTAGCAGAAACATTTCTTATAGACAAAATCAGTTCCTGCTAGTTATTAAAGATGTGGAAGAGTATGGCAAGCATCTTATCAGATCAGTCTATGATGCCTATGAGATTTCTTCCAGAACTTCCACAGTGGGCTATTGGAGCCAGAAGATCAGCCTGGCTGCATGCTTTGGAAATCTATAAGGACATGCATGATGGGCTGGCAGTGCTCCATGCATCAATTGCAATCTCTTTGGAGACCAGATAAAAGAAGCAGTAAATACCTTTAAAGATCATTGATACCTTTCTTGCCCTTTCAGCAGCTATGACAGAACAACCCTCTACTTCCAGCAAGAGTTGTTAATAGCCTCATAAGAAGTTTTATATCAGGATAAGTTACTACCAGTATCCTTATTGATGCCCTGATCCTCAGCAGCAACAGCATCAAAGTAGGCTGCAGGCTAGAGAAAGAACAGTCTAAGCTTTTGCAACAAATTGCACTCTAAAGCTAACCCAAACCTTTGACTCCAGCCTTAGAAATTCTCTTCTTAAAATTAAACAGTCTTCCAGTGGTGGGGCAGGGGAGGAGTGACCATGCAATACTCCAAACGAACATGTTTTTTGTTTTTTTTTAATAACAATGAACTACTGAATACTAAAAAAATTATATACCAAGGATGCTGGTTGAATCTCAAATCTTCTCCCCTAAACAATCCTCCAACAAAGGATGTTCTGAAAGTCAAGCAACTCTTACACGTTCAATAAGAGCTATCTTTCCTTAACGGGCCAGTACAATAGAATCAGTCCCACCACAGGAAAGGAACTTGAGATTCTCTTCCAGATATTTACTGATTTCAAAAAATACAGGTAATCCCTGGCCCATCTTGGACCTTGGGAATCTCAACAAATTCCCAAAGAAAGATTCAGGATGAACTCTCTGAATTCCATCTTTCCTCTATTAGAAAACAGTTGGCTTTCCTCACTGGACCTCAAAGATGCTTACACCACATCTTGATTTAGAATGCTCTCAGGAAATTACTTTATTTCACCACAGCAGACTGTCGCTATCATACCATGTTTCCCCATTTGGTCTCTTAGCTGCACTCCGAGTCTTTACAAAGTGTCTTGCAATTACTGCTGCCCATCTAAGCACAAGCAATGTTTTTTTTGTTTTTCCTTGCCTTGACAGCTGGCTCATGTCGAGCTATTCTCTGCAGGAAGCCCAAGCTTCCATCTCTGTACTATGAACTCATCAGTCCCTTTCCAAAATTTAACATGAAACCACCTTGCATAATAGAGTTCATAGGAGCACACCTAGATAAATCACAAGGAAAAACATTTCTATCACAGAGGGCAAACAAATTATCTGAGTTAATCCTGAAGACAAGTGTCTGCATCTTTATAAAAATGTTAGGTCTCATGGTGGCAGCAGCTCCTGTCACGTCCTTTGCATGTCTTCACATGAGTCAAGCAACTGGCAACTAAGATTTCAATGCAACTCATATTTTCAATTGCTGTCAGAAAGTGAAAATGTCCACCAGTCTCTCACACTCTGAGATGGTAGTTGGACCATTAAAATCTATTCAAAGGCCATTTTTGTTTTTTCCGTCTGCCATAGTTTCAAGAAATTCTAACCATAGCTGTTTCCAGCTGGGGTTGGGGAGCTTATCTGAGGACCTTTCTCTCAAAGAACCGGTCATGGAAGGGAAAAATGCTTCGTATAACTTTCTAGAGCTGAGAGCAATCTACACCGGACTGAAGGTATTCACTCTGTGGTACCTGCGGGTGGACTCCCAAATCCTCGTTGTGTTAATCTGCAGGCAGCGGACACTACCATCTGGATGTCCAAGTTAGGGAAGAAGCTCCTTTGTCTCGGTGGAGTTGCAAGGAGCTTGAGTAGCTTCCCGCCTGCCCAGGGAATATCTTTGGTACAACCCATGAGTAATGTACTGGCCTGAGCAGACTTAGGAGGCAAGTGAAATTACTACTTATCTGATATCGTCCTTTCCTCTAGAACAGTCAGGCCAGTCCACGCTTCCTCCCAGTGCTACTAATTTCTTGCTTTTTTAAGTTTCAAGAACCCTCTTGTCAGATTAAGAAGAATTACAGGAATGTGTGCAGATCATTTGCATTTTGGTAAGTAAAAAAGGGGTTCACTTCTTGTTTTTGGGGTAGTTTTCCTGTCTGCCCCGATCCATGGATTTCTTGGCCTTCTGGAAATTTAAAAATAAAAACAGTTGTGTATGTATGTTCCAGTTTAAATTGTATCTGGGTTTCAGAGTTGTCTACTGTTAGCATTTACAGAAAATACTGGCAGTCTGGTGTCAGCACGAGGCTATATGAGGAGGGACATTGAGCCTGTTGATCTGTCTCCATCTACTGGTAGGCTTGCCCAACCCATGTGTAATGGACTGGCCTAACTGTTGTGGAGGAAAGGAAATTATCAGGCAAGTAGTAATTTCACAGTTGCAGAAACCACACTAATGCTTCTGATTTCTTCAGGCTCTCTAACATCTGCCAGCATCAAGCAGAGATGCATGATTTTAATGCTTCAATATTTCAAATGCCATTCTGCTACACTGCTGAGAACAATATTATGTGCATTTTATGATTCACTGTACAGAAAAATTAAATCTGGAATCTATTTAAATCCTTACAAGTGAGCTGGTGGAAGATACACAGAACAAAAGCCGTCCCATACTGTTCCAGAAGCAACATTAATCAAGAGAATATTTTGGCGATGGGAGGGGGAGGATGGCGATGAAGGGAGAAGAAGAAAGCGTTTTCTGTGAGAGAGCATGAAAATATCCTTTAGAGATAGGAAACTAAATTGAGATGGATATCATAGATTTATTTAGAAAAGAATACTCTTGCCCACATTGGTCCCAGCACTCCTGGAAAGGGACAGGTGGTCACCCTATGGACCCCAGCACTGATTTCCATGACTTTATTTTAATCTGTGAGCTGAAGGATGAGACCAAACTATTTCATGTTACTGCAGGACTCGCCAATGGGTAATTTTCATTTATTTATTTAAAAGATTTTTATCCCAGTCCAACAATCCAAAGTATTTGGCAAGTTACAATAAAACATACATAATAATCCCATTAACATATAAACTAAAGTAAAAAAACAAACAAACAAAAAAACCCCAATATAACTATGGTCAAATTAAAACTGGTCAGAGACAAACAAAAACAAAGAACAAACCTTTGTCATTCACTGACCTAAAAAATATCAGCCATGTTCTCAATTTCCATTAAGCCTGTATGTGTGCTTAAAATAGAAAGCTTTCACCTGCTTTCTAAATATATTGGCTTGATCTAATTTCATCAGGTAAATTGTTCAAAATAATAAGATCCATGACAAAGCCCGTTCCCTTGTCTCATCCAAATATGCCTGCTTGACTGAAGGTGCATTCATCAGATTGCAGCCTGCAGATCTTAAGGCTCTCTCTCTGGTTTATATTTTTAACAGCAAACTATCTGTCACTGAGGTGTCATTTGTTAAGGCATGGTAAATCACGGTTACAAGTTTAAATTGGCTCCCTTGTACAGAAGGATTCAATGTAAAGACTTCAAAACTGGTCTGTAATGGTCAAAAAGCTAGTCCCAGTGATTAACCTATCTGCCAAGTTTTGAACCACCTACAAACATTTCGACATCACTAAAGACTTGCCAACATAAAGGGAGCTGCAATGGTCTACCTTTGAGAGAACCAAACACTGTAAGATGACATGAAAGTCATCGACAATAAGTACAACTTTAAACCTCAAAGAAGGCATAATTTATAAAAAGCACTTGAGGCAACTGTCTTCACCTGCTGCCACAGTGAGAAATCATATTCTAGCTGGACTCCCAAATTCCTGACTGAAGAGGAAATATCAATTTTATTACCAAAATGAAGAACTTTTGTGGATTATTAAAAGGTTCAAAAGTATCATCTTCGTTTTCCCAATATTGCAGGCTAATCCATTGGTCCTCATCCAGTCCTGGACAGCATGGAGGTACCCCTTACCCAGAAAATGGACAGATGGGATTTTCAGAGGACAAGTTTGGATAGTATGCTTTATGTACAAGATAGGTTCAATAGACTGTGATTTACTTTTAGAGATGGGTGCAAACCATCGCAATTCTGGATCACTATTGCAAATTCCACAGTAGTTTCTGCGGGCTAAAAGTGCCATAATTTCACTGCACTTTGAGTGAAGCATGTGGTCTCCTAAGGATGGGAAATGTGTCCCTCAACTTGAGAGGGTGTTTCTTTGTTTTGTTTGATGGCTTAGGAGTACTAAGATACCTGTAAAATATACTTGTGCTATGTAATTATATCCCACCAAGTCCTCTCTTGTAATAAGTAAAATAGCTTCAGCCTGGACAATCTATAAAACATGCTTAAGCCCTCATCTCCCCTTTATTAAGTTACTGAACTTTTTTGTTATTTCTAAACATTGAATAGACTTTTTTGGAGGAAAAGTGCACAAAACTGAATTTCTTTATCTCCAATGTGACCGGACACATGGGTCTTGCACAATGGAAGTGCTAAAATACTAGCAGAAGTGAAGAGATCTATTTACTGAAATACAGTAGAACTTACACAGCAAAAGACTTTATTGGCTGGTTCTAACGCATGTGTTAGATCGAGATTTAACACCCGAATCACTAAGATAATGACATGCAAAATGTGACAGTGTTATTGTAGCCACTTTAAAGGCAGCAGGGCCATGCCTCATTCAGTAGCTCAGTTTTACCTGCGCTAACTGATCCGAAGTGAAAGGATAAGTTAGTGGGGGGAGAACCTTCCCCACTTTCAAGCCACAATTTGAAAATGATTGATTGGGGGTGCTGGATTCAACAGAAATTACAGCAACCCCCCCCCCCAGCAAAAAAGAAAGAACGTAGCACAGTGGGTCGTGTGTTGTTGTGGTCTATAAATAAACGCTTAAATACTGGCAGCTTAAAGAAAGATTTATTTAGATAAAGTATGGAATATTCCAGGAGAGTGCAATATTACCAGCAAGGCAATTCAAAAACAGTTTCCCAGAGCATTGTTTACACAATTTATTAAATAGATTTCCACCTCCAGTTTACACACCAATGAGCTAGTTTTTTTGCCTAACAGTTTCCTAATTGGTTGATATTAACACATCATTTTAAATGGGGTAATAATATAATTTTATCTCATATACATTAAGCTGAGTTTCCTGTAAATCATGTGATTTCTTGTAAATTAAGTCCAGAAGGCAGGAGCAAAACTTTAAGGTTGAACCTAACATCTAATTTTTTTATTTTTTTTTACTTCTGGCTTACGTCTTGGTATTTCACCACATTCTGTCATATCAGCAACCTTAAATAATTCTACCAGTCTAATCAGTGCAGTCTCACTGTGCAGTGATAGCTTCATAGGAAAACCTTTTCAGAGCACCCTAACGGTGTGACTGACCAGCCTGTATTCAAATGTCCAGGGAAGAGCAAGTAATCTGGACATGGGGACAGGCACAGGAGCCTGCTCAAGATGTGTGGCCTCCGTTCTTGATCCCTGAGCTTTAACAGAGTCAGGGATTTGCCTTCATGGAATGGTGTGCTGTTGGTGACTACAGCGGGAGAAGAGATGTTTTCCCTGTCCTGGGTGGAACTTTTTAAAGGCTTCCAGGTTTTTTTGCATAGGGAAGGGAACAGCGCAGCCTGCTGCAGTTCCTTCACCTCCTCCTGCCCCTGCACCCCCTCAAGGGAGAAAGTGGCCTCAAAGGGATTGTGATTCTGGGAAGCCAGGAGAGGACTCTTCTCTTTTGGAGGATTCCCTAGATGATTTTCCCAAATTCCTTTCCGGCAGAGCTGAGGATAGCTGCAAGATGGGGAAGAACATTTTTCTATGCATTGTCTTTGCAATGCCTGATTTTGCAGTCTCTACACATGCTGCAGATTGCTGAGGACAAGGGCACAAAGAGGATCCTATCATGGTTAGTTTGCATAAATCTTTCTGCTGCTTCCCGCTGCACTAGGCAGTGCAGGATTTAATGAATTTGGAGTGGGGATCTCTGGAAGCTAATTTTAAGGGATGCTGCTCCCTTACGAGGATGTATCCACAAGATCCTCAGCTGAAGGAGCAATTCAGTTTTCCCAGAGTTAGATGCCTTGGTGTGCTCAGTGACTAAGAGGACCACTATGCCTGTGGAAGGCAGTGCGGCTCTTAAGGATGCTCAGGATCAGAAGATAAAGGCTATACTCAAGCAAGTGTTTGAGGCATAGGCCATGGCTCTTCATATTTCAGCCTGCTGTTGCATAGTGGCATGGTCTGAATTGCAGCTAGCACAGGAGGCTCAGGATATGTTGTGGGAGAATTCCCTATTTCTGGAGCCGGGGGCTACATTTCTGGCAGATGCCAGATATGATTTAGCCCGCTCTACTGCCAAAGGGGTGGCCTCTATAATAGCAGCCCATCGGCTTCTCTGGATGCACAGTTGGTCAGTGGATGCTATCTCCAAGTCCAATTTGACTAAGTTGCCTTTTAAGGGTCATTTGTTGTTTGAGAACGAGTTAGAGAAGATGGCCAAAGTTTGGGAGGACTCGAAGTTACCTAGACTCCTTAGGATAGGATTTGTCTTCTTCCTGTTTCTTCTCTTCCTGTATTAGGACTCAAGATTTTGGCTAGGTTGAGGATCTTCAGGACAAAGGGGTCTCACTTTTTCCTGGTTCCAATCCTTATGCACCAAGAAGAGTGGAAAGGATGGCTCAGCAGGTGTCAGTTCCTCCAGAGAGGTACCAATAAATGCTTGAGAGCGAAACTTTGGTGTCAGAGATAGGTAGTCGTATGTTCATGTTTTATCAAAGGAGAGCCCATGGTTTATAATTTCAGCACATTCCCTGTTTTCTTCCAAATGTTTTTTTCTCCTCTCTTAATAGTGCACTTTTGGAGTTTTTGTGGGAAGGGAAGGTTGCAAGGGTCGGTCTCCGTATCTTGTGCAGACCCAAGGAGTGGGTTGGGGTGGCGTTTCTGGACCTGCAGGCCTATTTCTGGGGAGCCCGTTTTTCTGGCATATTTGTGTGGATATACCAGGATTTTTCCACGCCATGGCTCGCCCTTGAGAGACACATGGCTGAGGTTGCGGATCTAGTTTTCCTTCTTGCTCCATCCTGAACCAGGCAATTTGTCAGGCTGGTTTGGATCTCCACCCCGTTCCGAAGGTGGAGCATCAATGGAAAGCAGACCTACAGCTCCCCATAAGTTCAATGGAGTGGATGAGAATTTGGTGCAGTGTGCATAAATCCTCTCTCTGTGCTAAACAGGCCAAACTTATGGTCCGCTTGATTATGCGCACATACAGGTGTCCCCTGTTTTTTCTAAATTTTCCCCCACATCCTCAACCTTGTGTTGATGTGGCTGTGGTCTTTCTGGGTCTGTCTTACATGTATGGTGGGATTGCCCTCTGATTTCTGTTTTTTTGCAGAAGGTAGGCCGCCTCATTGAGCAATTCACTGCTTGCCCTCTTTCTCTCTCCCCTGTACTCTGTAGGTAGGTTAGTTGTCACAGTTATGTCTGACAATGCCATGGTAGTGCAATGTCCTCAGGTGTCTGGAGATGGATTTGTTTCTTCCTTGGGCAGAGCAGAGTTCGCAGACCTTGTCAGCATTTCAGTAGAAGGAACTGGCAATGTACAGACTGATTACCTCGGTCGCCTTGTCCTGGACCCAGAAGAATGGAGTCTTCATCGAAAATCTTCAATCTCATTGCCAGCAGATGGGTCAGCAGGGCCTGGATTTGATCAAGTCCAGCAGAAATGTGAAGGCGCACAGGTTCTTCAGTCATAGGAGATATTTACAGGCCTTTGGAGTCAATGCTGTGGTACAGGAGTGGCCAAGGTGGGGGGGGGGGGGAGAAGATGCTGTATGTGTCCCACCCCCCCCTCCACAGCTTGGCCCATGATAAGCAGAGTATGCCAAAAGATTGCAAGTAATCAGAAGTTAGTTCTTCTGGTAGCACCAGATTGGCCTTGGCAGTCTTGGTGCATGGACCTTTGGTGACTATGGTGCTGCCCTCTAAACCTTTTGTTGCACAAAGCTTGCTTTGTCAGTCTGATGTCTCATGAGGGTCTGGATTAATTTTGTCTTGCGGTCTGGCCCTTGAGCGGATACGTGTGATGAAGAAAGATTATTCACTGGCGCTGGTAGCTACACTTTTGAAGGCTAGGAAGTTTTCCACTTTCTTGCTTCTGTGCATGTTTGAGGATTGCTGCTTGGGACACTAATGCAAGCAGGGCAAGGCATTGGTAATGTTGATCTGTGACTTTCTGCAGGAGGGCCTTTCTAAGGGGTTATCCCTTAATACCTTGAAGGTTCAAGTGATGGCCGTCTCCTGCTGTAGGGACCAGGTTCTCTTCTCACCCTGATGTCTCTTGTTTTTTAAAGAGCGTCTGCTTCTTTGGGATCTTAATCTAGTTTTATCCTATTTGGCCGGATCACAGTTTTCCCCTCTTAAAGATATTTTCTTGCAGCTGCTTCCTTAAATATGGTATTCCTTGTGGCTGTCGTTCTGCTTGTAGGATATCAAAGTTGCAGGCTGTATCCTGCAGAGAACCATTCCTGATGATCATTCAGTATAGCCCTTCTTTTCTTCCAAAGTTTGTGTTGGGTTTTCACCTTAATCAGTCTATTTCTCTGCCTTCCTTTGTCTAGCAGACGGATGTGGCAGATTACGCACTCCTTCCTTCCTTGGATGTGCGGGGGCATCTCTTGAGGTATCTTAAGGTCATCAGTGTCTTCCGGAGATTGGACCATGTTTTCAGTCTGTAATGTGGTGTGTGGAAAGATGACACAGCCTTTAAGGCTATGGTGGTATGCTAGAGCCAAAGAGGTGATTACAGCGGTGAATGTGGATTCTGGTGTCCCTTTGAAGCAGATATGGGCACATTTCATGAGGGCGCAGGCTACTTTGTGGGCAAAACTACAACTGGTATCTTCTTTAGAGATTTCGAGACTTACGGGCGGATTTTAAAAGCCCTGCTCACGTAAATCCGCCCGGATTTACGCGAGTAGGGCCTTGCGCGCCTATTTTCCATAGGCCGCTAGCGCGCGCAAAACCCCGGGACGCGCGTAGGTCCCGGGGTTTTTGGAAGGGGGCGTAAATCCGTGGATAAAGGTAAGGGGGGGTTTAGATAGGGCCGGGGGGGTGGGTTAGGTAGAGGAAGGGAGGTGAGGGGAGGGCGAAACAGAGTTCCCTCCGAGGCCGCTCCGATTTCGGAGCGGCCTCGGAGGGAACGGAGACAGGCTGCGCGGCTCGGCGCGCACCGGCTGCCCAAAATCGGCAGCCTTGCGCACGCCGATCCAGGATTTTAGAAGATACGCGCGGCTACGTGCGTATCTTATAAAATCCAGCGTACTTTTTTTAAAAATCTACCCCTTAGTGTCTTGTTCATACTTCTCTAGACACTACCATCTAGATGTCACAGTTAGGGAGGAGTCCTAGTTTCCCTCAGCCGTGTTGCGAGGGACTCGGGCAGCATCCTGTCCTATTAGGTAGTAGCTTGGGTACATCCCATTTGTATGGACTGGTCTGACTGGAAGGAGAAGAAGGTGAAATTACTACTTATCTAATTTTCTTTCTTTGAAAGCAGTCAGACCAGTCCATGACCCCCTCTCTCTGCTGCTGACGTTTCTACTTTTAGTCTTTGTAGAAGCTGTTTTTTCTGGACTGCTCTCAGGAGGCCAGTTCAGATTGAGTGTCTTTTCTTCACCTGCTGGTGGGTATATCTCATGCTTCATTTCCATTCATTCGTATATTTCTATGTATATTTTGCTTCCTTGTCCTGCTGGAAGTCCCAAAAAACAGAAAAAGTGTTCTAAATTATTGCTGGTTTATAAGTTTGCCCACAGTTAGCTTTGTTACTGAAATACTGGCAGGCTGGTGTCTGCACAGAAGTATATATAGAGTGACATCAGCAAGCCTGTTGATCTGTCTCCATTTGCTGGTTGGCATGCACAACTTATTCGTATGGACTGGTCTGACTGCATTTTTTGGGACAAATGGGTTAGGAGTTGGTCACCCCTGCTGTTATAGTCCACTGAAGGGCTCATTTTGTAACCAGAATAGACAAGCATAACTCTTGAGTCTGCTGGGCTGTTCAGTGCTAACTTTGTTTTTTCTTGCAGGAAGCGGTTTGATAAAGCTGAAGTAGAGTATATAGCTGCAAAGCTGGATCTGCACAGAAAGACAGAGATCAAGGAACAACTGACTGAGCATCTGTGCACGATTATCCAGCAGAATGAACTGCGCAAAGCCAAGAAGCTGGAGGAACTCATGCATCAGCTAGAGGTGGAACCTGATGAGGAGAACCTAGAGTTGGAGATAGAGGTGGATCAGATGCTACAGCAGCAAAATGCAGAGAATAGAGGACAAGCTGCTGGAGCACAGATAAATACTGAGAAACTACCTCAGACATCAGAGGAACCTCAAACACAGAAGACTGAAGGGATGAAGGAAAGGGACCCAAGCAGCTCTGTGTCGGAGCAGTTTGTGGAAAATCCCATTAACAACCATATAAGTCCTTGTCAAAGTAATGGCAAAGATCAGGAAGCAAACATTACATTGAATGAGATTAAAACAGAATCTACTCCAAGTGCCTAGTCTCTTGATGCTTACACTTTGATAAGGCAGCCAGTGTTGAATATGGCAAATGCCCCACCAGTCCATCTATGGGATTAAAAAAAGCCCTTGATAGATACAACACTACAAGTGTCTCATCTCTCTAACCATGGGATAAGAGTGGTATAGGTGGCACTGCAAGTGTCCTGTGTGTCGCCTGTTACTTCTTGCAGCCTCAGTAAGTGGGCATTTTCATGCACATTGGTGGTTTTGCTTCAGTACAGAATGGACAATGTCCACATCACCTAAATCACTATCATAATATCAGTACACACCAGGATTCAATGTGCATAGGGACTTCACATTCAACTGTCCTCTTTTTTTTTGTCCCTCCAGAGCAACACTGAGACAACTAAAATAGTCTAGGTGGGGAGAGGTTGAGCTGCTTTGGTGTGTCCATGTACTTGTTCTCTGGTGGGCCAGGGCATGCAGATGCTTGTACTATGTTACCTGTGCTTTTTTTTTTGTCCTGTGATATTTCTATAAAAAATATATTCCTATTTTCTCAATAAAATCAGGAACTCTTGTTATGTCAGCATAAACAGTCCTACAACATATTTGTAAAATTGCAATGTGATTTTAAGTGTTTTTAAATAAATGATACAAAAAAACTATATCACAATACTCTTTGCCCAAGAAATGCGAAGGACTACAGTATGAGCAATGGCCGGAAAGTGTCGGTATCTTTTATTTTCTTTGTCTTGCTGCCAGTATGTTTACTGCCCCTTTTAGCAGATACAGAGGTCACTCCTTTGTACTGTGGCATCACCAGTGATTACTAAGGTGAAATTCCAGCAAAAAGCCAGTATTCTCTGTCTCTAGTAGGTAGAAGGGCATATTGGTTTGAAGCAGCAGACATTTTTTTCCTCCCAGGTTTTCTAGGCTCATTTGATTGGTTTGAGCGTATGAGAGCTTTTTTTTTTTTTGTATCTTCTACGCCAGGGGTGGGCAAATGCGGTCCTCGAGGGCTGTAAACCAGTTGGGTTTTCAGGATACCCCTAATGAATAGTCCAAGAAAGCAAACCGGAAGCCGATCCAAGATGGCTGTCAGCAATGAAAACAAGTAGATGGATCGGTGTAAACAGGATTTTATTGAAGCTTGCCCGACTCTGGCCGAGTTTCGCTCGAGGAGCTGCCTCAGGGGCAAATGAATGAAGACAAGAAAACTCGCAAAATCAGTGCTCAGCAGCGGATTCTCGCAAAAATGTCTTTTGCGAGAATCCGCTGCTGAGCGCTGATTTTGCAAGCTTCAATAAAATCCTGTTTACACCGATCCATCTTCTTGTTTTCATTGCTGACTACCCCTAATGAATATGCATGAAATAGATTTGCATACAACTGAGGCAGTGTGTATGCAGGTCTCTTTCATGCATATTCATTAAGGATATCCTGAAAACCCGACTGGTTTGTAGCCCTCGAGGACCGGAATTGCCCACCCCTGTTCTACACCCATCTGCAAAAGGGGTCTGGTTGAGTTCAGGAGTTTGGAGGGGAGGTTTTCTGGTTAATACTCTGAGGGATCCTCTTGTAAAGAATTGCTTCCCCCACCACCACCACCTCCATGTTTCTTGTCAGAGCTGAGGGAGAGCTGCAGTTTTGTTTTGTTTTTTAGCAGCAATGGCTGCACTATCTCACAGAGAAGGGGTTAAGTCTAATTTCAGAGAAGGTATGATCTTAAAAGGAGAATATATTTTTCTCCTGTGCCCAGGATGGCCTCAGAATGCAGCAGTCGCTGTGCTGCCTGCGGAGCCGGTGCTCTAACAATGCGGCAGGCTCTTAGTTCACTGAGTGAGCATGCAAAGTATTCGTTAGCAGAAGCAGCCACGAGCTCAGATTTAACAAATTCTGTGGAGATTAATTTTAATGTGTCATCCGGTTTAGCGGTTCTACCACTTGATCGAGATAGGAAAATCACTTCAACTGAGGTGGCTGTTTCAGCGGGAATGGCCACTATCCATGCTTCTGTGCTGCCTTCGTCTAATTTTAGGGATCCAATGTTATTACTTTAGTTAGTGGTCACAGTGCAGAATCAACTTAGGGCTCTTCCACTGCTATGTTTGAAGACTTTTCTCCTGAATGCTTTAGATTTTTATACTAGGCCTTCTGTGAAATGCAGAGGTCTGGTAATGGGGGGGGGGGGGGGGGGGGGGTGGCTTCTGTTTCTGTTGGTTTCTCTCCTGTTCCAGGTTTTTCAACTACAGATTCTGGCAGGAAACGTAACGAAAAACTTCACAGATAATTAATTTGGGGACTCTAGTGCCTACTTCTGACAAGGAAGAATGTGGGGAACTGGATAGTTACGATTCCTTAAGAGGAGGTGAATTACCTTATGGTGTGGAGGATTCAGTTATTCACCCTCTTTTACAAGGGCAGGATAGCATCCCTTATTTCTTAGGTGTCACGTCACTTACGATGTCTGATTCTAAGTTGGAGGAGACTTCTGTTTTGCATCCTATTCTTCAGGCAGTTCATACATCCTCTTTAAGGCACTTCCTATGCGTTTGGAAGTTGAAAGTATGATTCTGTCAGAATGAGAATCCCCTGAAACTGGCCTCAATGGTGTCAAGGCCTTGAGCAACCTTCCACAGATTGCAATCCAACAATTTTTTTGGGTAAATGTTTCATCAGGACCTGCTAGGGCAGTAAAATTTGTTAAATAAATGCCTGCTTCAAGGAGCAACTGGTCCTTGAAGCAGTCATTGAGGGGGAGCAATTTTAGACCTAATTCTTAGTGCAATGCAAGGTGTAATGGGGCCACTCAGCAACAGTGATCATAATGCATCAAATTTAAGTTAATAACTGAAGGGAGGACATAAAGTAAATCTATTGCTCTAGCATTTAATTTTCAAAAGGGAGACTTTGATAAAATGAAGAAAATACTAAAAATAAAACTAAAAGGTGCAGCTACGATGGTTAAGAATTTCCATCAGGCATAGACATTGCTTAAAAATACCATCTTGGAAGCCCAGACCAGATGTATTCCATGCATTAGAAAAGATGGAAGGAAAGCCAAATGACTGCCAGCATGGTTAAAAGATGAGGTGAAAGAGGCTATTTGAGCCAAAAGAACTTTAAAAAATTGGAAAAGGGATCCAACTGAAGAAAACAGGAAAAAGTATAAGGATTGGCAAGTAAAATGTAAAATTTTGATTAAGGCAGGAAAAAATGTGAAAAGAAGCTGACTATAGAGGAAAAAACTCATAATAAACCTTTTTTAATTACAGGGTGTTTCAAAATAATGGACCCAATTTCAAAGCAGTATATTTCAAAATTGGGTTCATCTTTTTGAAACACCCTGTATATCCAAAACAGAAAGCTTGTGAGGGAGTCAGTTGGATTGTCTAAGGGTTAAAGGAGCACTTAGGGAAGACAAGGCCATATCGGAAAGACTAAATGTATTCTTTGCTTCGATGTTTTATAACAGCAGTTCCCAACCCTGTCCTGGGGACTCCCCAGCCAGTCGGGTTTTCAGGATATCCACAATGAATATGCATGAGATACATTTGCATACCATGGAGACTCCATATATGTAAATTTCTCATGCATAATCATTGTGGATATCCTGCAAACCTGACTGGCTGGGGTTAGGAACCACTGTTTTATAAAGAAGGATGTTGGGGAGATACTCTTGCTGGATATGCCACTTAATGGTGATTCGAAAGAACAGAAAGAAATCACAGTGAAACTGGATGATGTAGTAGAGCAGATTGACAATCTAAAGCAGGGCTTCTCAAACCTGTCCTGGGGACCCCACAGCCAGTCGGGTTATCAGGATATTCACAATGAATATGCATGAGAAATTTATCTACACTGAGTCTCCATGGTATGCAAATGTATTTCATGCATATTCATTGTGGCTATCCTGAAAACCCGACTGGCTGTGGGGTCCCCAGGACAGGTTTGGGAAACCCTGATCTAAAGAGTGGCAACTTACCTGTAACAGTAAGTTTAATCCCCAGAGTTCTGAAAGAACTAAAAAAAAAATGAAATTGTAGATCTATTACTAGTAATTTGTAGTCTGTCATTAAAATCGTCTTATTGTATCTGAAGATTGCAGAGTGGCCAATGTGAAGTCTATCTTTAGGAAGGGCTCTAGAGGTGATTTGAAAAACTATAGATAGGCTGGTGGGTCTGACATCAGTGCTGTGAAAAATCATAGAAACTATTCTATAGAATAAAATCGTAGAATATAGAAAGACATGACTAATGGGACACAGCCAGCACGGATTTATACAAGGGAAGTCTTGCCTCACTAATCTGCTACCCTTTTTTTGAAGGGGTTAATAAACACGTGGATAATGGTGAACTGGTGGATATAGTGTATTTGGATTTTCAGAAGGTGTTTGTCAAAGTCTCTCATGAGAAACTCCTGTGAAAAAAAAAGTCATGGGATAGGAGGCAATGTCCCATTTGAATTGCAAACTGGTTAAAAGATAGGAGCTTTGGGAGAGGGCCCTGACCATTGGCATGGATGGGAGAGGTTTGTTCACTCCTGCATTAGAAGATTAGGGGACAAAAGGGAGGATGTTGGGAAGATACCCATGCCTTAGTCATTCGTTGTAGATCATAATTCAGAGGAACTGCATCGAATCAGCGTGAATCTGGAAAAGGTACTAAAGTAAATTGGCAAACTAAATAGTAGCAAATCACCAGGATGATGGTACTCACCCCAGAATTATAAAATCTCAAATATGAAATTGAAGACCACCTACTGATAATCTGTAACCTATCATTCAAATCTGTCTTTCTGCCTGAGAACTGTAGGCTACCAAGTGTAATGCAAACTTTCAAAAAGAGCTCCGGGCTGAGACAAATATTACAGCTCTGTGAGCCTGATGTTGGGAATGGGTAAAATGATGTAAGTAAGAACAAAAATTACTGGTCACAGGATAAATATGGCTTAATGGGGAAGAACCAGCATACATTTAGCAAAGAGAGGTTGTGCATTACTAACTTATTAGAATTCTTTGAAGGTGTGTGAAAATGCATGTGCATAAAGGTGAGCCAGCCTAAACAATGTATCTGCATTTTCAGCATCTAATGGCCTCCCATGAAACATTCCGCAGAAGACTAAAACATCATGGGATAGGAGGCAATGTTTTATTGTGGCTTGGGAACTATGTAAACGATAGAAAAGAGTAGGACTAAATGCTTGCATTTTTGCCCATAATGATCAAAGCACAGTGCAATTCTTTCATCTGCTGTAGAACAAAATCTAATGAGCAGGCATTGTGAGAGCACCGAAAGAAAAATCTTTTTTGAGTTTAAGAATGTGAACCATTAGTGTAGTCCATGCAGTCTATTTTTGGTTCATTTTGAATGGAACAAACAAATACCCAAAAATACAAGGATATTTTCAGTTTATTAAAAAAAAAATAAAATAAAAGGGGTTTCCCTAGACTCCCTGTCACTTTCTAAGGTCCCAGGGGTCTCCCCAAGCTGCTCTATTATCCTGCCACCTCCACCCCTCCTACCCCTTCTAATAACCCCAGGCCAGAACCAGGTTATCCCTGGGCCTGTATAGAAGCTGGGGCCCCTACCTAGTCTTTTCTGTAGTCTTCCTCCCAGAAATTGGCAGGCCTGATCCCCAATTGTTTATGCCTGGTGGTTTGCTCTTTAAAAATGTCACCGGTTGGTACAAAGAGGTCTTCTGTGTGGAACTGCACAAATCTAGAAGAGGCAGTTATGACATTTTCAGCTTTGCTCTCCCTTCCTTTCCAAATAATTCCTAACATTCTATTGTTTGACCATCACCACACCAAGTTGAGTATTTCAACATATTATCCACAGTCACTCCTAATATGGAACCCAGCATTGCGTACTTAATTATTTTTCCCTTATGTGCCACATTTGCACTTGTCCACATTAAATGTTATCTGCCATGTAGCTGTCCAGTCTCACAAGATCCTGTTGCAGTTCCTCAGAGTCTGCTTGTGCTTTAACTACTTTGAATATTTTTCTGTCATCTGTAAATTTGTTCTCTTCACTCATTGCTCCCTTTTCCAGGTAGTCAATGAATAAGTTTAACACTCGTCCCAGTACAGATCCTTGGGACATGTCACTATTTACCTTTTACCACTGGGAAAACTGACCATGTGTGAGTGTTTTCTAAGCTGGATCAGATAGCGTTTTGCATCCACTTTTTGTTTTATCTGAATAAACCTCTCACTTGAATTTGTACATACATAACCCACTGTGACTTCCATAGATGATAAATCTTTGTATGTGTTGATGTAACACAGCTGGAAAATGCTTTACATTTCATTTTGTATGATAAAGTGTCCAATTTGAATTTCCAAAGAAACCTGCAGCATAATTTATTACAGGCTCAGAAAACTAGTGCGTTATAGTACAGACTCGCATATATACGTTAAACTTTGCATAGTTGCTTTGTCACTAAAAGCCTTTCCAAACTACAATGCTTTTTTTGTTGAAAGAGTGGAAGGCCTCAGAATTTTGGGTGGGACCCATGTCCTGCTGCCTCCTTACTATCTGTGGCCCTGAATTTTCAGACAAAAAAAGGAGTGAAAGGAGAAGTAGGACTCATAAAAACATAAGAACATGCCATACTGGGTCAGACCAAGGGTCCATCAAGCCCAGCATCCTGTTTCCAACAGAGGCCAATCCAGGCCATAAGAACCTGGCAAGTACCCAAAAACTGTCTATTCCATGTTACCGATGCTAGTAATAGCAGTGGCTATTTTCTAAGTCAACTTAATTAATAGCAGGTAATGGACTTCTCCAAGAACTTATCCAATCCTTTTTTAAACACAGCTATACTAACTGCACTAACCACATCCTCTGGCAACAAATTCCAGAGTTTAATTGTGCGTTGAGTGAAAAAGAACTTTCTCCGATTAGTTTCAAATGTGCCACATGCTAACTTCATGGAATGCCCCCTAGTCTTTCTATTATCCGAAAGAGTAAATAACCGATTCACATCTACCCATTCTAGACCTCATGATTTTAAACACCTCTCTCATATCTCCCCTCAGCCGTTTCTTCTCCAAGCTGAAAAGTCCTAACCTCTTTAGTCTTTCCTCATAGGGGAGCTGTTCCATTCCCCTTATCATTTTGGTAGCCCTTCTCTGTACCTTCTCCATCGCAATTATATCTTTTTTGAGATGCGGCGACCAGAATTGTACGCAGTATTCAAGGTGCAGTCTCACCATGGAGCAATACAGAGGCATTATGACATTTTCTGTTTTATTCACCATTCCCTTTCTAATATTTCCCAACATTCTGTTTGCTTTTTTGACAGCCGCAGCACACTGAACTGACGATTTCAATGTGATATCCAGTATCCACTATGACGCCTAGATCTCTTTCTTGGGTTGTAGCACCTAATATGGGACCTAACCCTCAGGCCGATACAGTACAGTGCGCTTCGACGGAGCGCACTGTTAACCCGCCACTGGACATGCATTTTCCCTTACCCCTTATTCAGTAAGGGGCCGAAAACGCGCGTCCAATCCGCTGAACCTAATAGCGCCCGCAACATCCAAATGCATGTTGATGGCCCTATTAGGTATTCCCGCGCAATACAGAAAGTAAAAAGTGCAGCCAAGCAGCACATTTTACTTTCAGAAATTAGCGCCTACCCAAAAGTAGGCGCTAATTTCTTCGGGCACCAGGAAAGTGCACAGAAAAGCAGTAAAAACTGCTTTTCTGTGCACCCTCCGACTTAATATCATGGCGATATTAAGTCAGAGGTCCCAAAACTTTTCAAAAAAAAATTTGAAGTCGCCCAGCGGTTGTCGGGTTGAAAACCGGACGCTCAATTTTGCCGGTGTCTGGTTTCTGAGCCCATGGCTGTCAGCGGTCTCGAGAACCGACACCGGCAAAATTGAGCGTTGGATGTCAAACCCGCTGACAGCCGCCTCCTTTTGCCTGTTTTTACCGCCAGACCTCATTTAAATACAGAATTGTGTGCACAGGAGAGTGGCCTGTGCACGCACCGGGAGAGCAGGCATTCGCCCGCTCTCCCGCGGACTTTACTGAATCGGCCCAATTGTGTAACTATAGCATGGGTTATTTTTCCCTATATGCATCACCTTGCACTTATCCACATTAAATTTCACCTGCCATTTTGATGCCCAATTTTCCAGTCTCACAAGGTCTTCCTGCAATTTATCACAATCTGCTTGTGATTTAACTACTCTGAACAATGTTGTATCATCTGCAAATTTGATTATCTCACTCGTCGTATTTCTTTCCAGATCATTTATAAATAATATATTGAAAAATAATTCCAATATCTAGCAGGCTTCAATAACCTACCAGAAGGAAGCACTTCCATAGAATTAAAAGCTCACGGACAAGGAGCTGAAGGGAGAAAAGTTCAAATCCAATGTGCCAAAAAACCTTTTCACTGAGAGGGAGGTGTTAGGAGCTAAAAAAAAAAAAAAACCCCAGTGCTTTCTCTCTCCTGGTGCATTAACTTTTACTTTTCTTGGGGGTAATGAAAATGCACAACAGCTGAGAGTAGAAGTAGTCTAACATGATTAAGGTAGGTGCGTGGTCGTCAGAGACAGATTTCCTCTGCTTTCTGTCCCGTCAGTCGCTGGGCACAGCTGCAAAAGCCGTGCACAGGCTAGGGTCGCAGAGAAAGCAGGGCGCAGTAAGCTTTGGCTTCAGATCCTGGCAGCACATGTGTTAGTTGCAGAGGTTTTACATCGGCGTGCAGAAAAAGCAGCGCCTGCCGTTCCAGCAGCATGCAGGGCTCCGCCAGTGTGGGATGGGAGATTATTGCACGCTTAGTTACGGAATGAGATGCCGTGTGAGGAGCTGGACGGGGTCCGCCTGTGAAGCAGTTTCAACCTTTTCCACGTGTGTGTGCTTGAGAAGAGCCGACACTCCACCTTTTTATAAGGTTCCTGGTCGTAAGCAGGAAGGGATCAGCGCGGTATGGCTCTGTTGAATGGGCTTTATGTGACGCCACATCAGAGAAAGAGCTGGTCTGAAACAAAAATGCTTGCAAGAAAAACTTTGCTTGGGGTCTTTTTCAATGCTGATGCTGTGCTCCTTTATACCAAGCAATACAAATTGTATTTAGCACAGGCCTTTCCTAGCAAAGCCCGAGGCGAAATGCAGCATTGCGCTACCTACTAAAAAATAGCATTCATACCAATAGGCAGGTAAAAACAACTAAAACATAAAACACAGAGCCATCAATACAGCTTTTACAAAGATAAATAAAATCAAAGATTAAAACTGGATGAAATAAAAGCGTTTTGATTATTCCCCCTTATTGTGTTTCATACTTTTGTCTATTCCTTCATTTCTCTCTTCTGTCTTAATGCATTTCTCTAATCTCTTCGGTATTTTCATACTTCTCTCTTTTCCTGAGCTTCATTCCTTTAATCTGTCCTTTATCTTTTGGGTTGTCTCTTGCTTTTACAATTCAAAGCAATCTCTCTCGATATATGCATTGCAATAAGCAGTTGAAAATGTCAAGGAAAACTTTCAAATGCATGCAGCAGCATATAAGCACATATATGGTCATGAACAAATCTATGCAAGTATTTTATAATCATGCATTTTATACAATAGGTGTATCTCTACCCTGCAACATATGCACGTATGTAGGCTTATGTGCAAATACATGCAATGCATTGAAAGAATGCATATTAATGCATTGAACATGCAGACTTTTCCTACCTATTTTAAAAATATATGCATGTATATTTTACATGCAAAAATAAAGTAGGATTTATTCATGTAAACTAGTGTATTTTAAAACATGCACACAATAATGGAATTGTCATCTTTACCAATTACTCCACCAAGTGATCGAAACCCTCCTGGTTCTTCAGCCTGAACCCCCCCCCCTGTTTACCCAGACCTCCCACCCAGTCAGTACTACACAATAAACATTTAATATCATTTATGCCAGATAATTAGCAGATGTAAAAAAATGCAAGTGAATTGGGAAATATATGTGCATAAGTGTCTTAAAATAGCAATTTATGCACATGTGTTGCCCCCCTCCCTTCTGCCCCAGATCACACTTAGGCTGACCCTTTTTCACACACTTATATGTGTGGGGTAAAAGTGAGAATGCGCATGTATTTTTTACCTTTATAAAATATGGAATAGGCGAGTAGAAGCTACTTATGTTTGTAATTGCTAATTTTTATGTGCGTTAAGGTTTTGAAAATTCAGTCCATCAATTTTAAGGTAAATTAGGTACCAAATAAACAGAATTGACTTGATGGAGTGTAGAAAGGTTAGTCGACCCCCATCTCTTCCTACCATCTTTTCTCTGGATTGTGGAATACCATGCATTCTTAAACTATGAGAACTATCAAAATGAGACAAAAGGAGTTAGAATTTTGACAGAAAGGCCAAAACAAAGTATTTCTAAGCCTAGGCAGAGAATGGCAATGTATTGGGTTTGGTGGGGAGGCAGAGCTCGGTTGGGACTATGTCAATAAATGTGTATAGAATTTAATGTGTTTTACACTAGTTTGGGATAGTGTACCATCTGGATTAGCCTGGGTTGCATGCAGTGTTCCCCAGCTTACACGATCAGTTTCCATCTGAGAATTAGCAGCTACAAAGTACTTGTGCTAAAAGTGCCAACATATCGTGTAGCTGCTGTTTGTCCGAGCAGCCAGGCAGTGGCAAAATAGCACATGCACAGAAACTGCAAAGTAAGGGGCACTGTGTTTCTTGCCAACCTAAAACAACCCCCAAGGAAATGACGCTTTTTAACCGGACTAAACGTCTGCCCACTAGGAAGCATCTGCATGCTTTTCACCAGGCGGTGGAAGGAAAATTTAAGACAGACCGAGTAACGCCAGGTAAATGCCTATTCACTGGGTATTAAAAAGTGCCCTCATAATGTATTTCATACAAGATTCCCAAAAGTGCTTCACAACACTGCATTGTAAAGACTGTTCTACTGGGCTTTCCTTAGCCACCTTGGCAATACAAGCTTATTTGTATTATTATTTTGTTTTGTTCACCACCTTGAGTATTTGTATGGAAAGGTGGTGTATAAATCAAAGAAACCAACCAACCTCTGGGATCTTGCTTTTCAGATCCTTTCACCCTTTCCCTCTCTGTTATTTCTTGCCTTCACACATAACTTGGTTTCATGCTGCGCTCTTCTTGCTTGTAGTCTCTATTTTCTACTCTTTAAGATGTCTATTCCCTGTTTTCTGTTTGTTTTGCCCTTTCTTTCTCGCATACTTCCCCTGCTTAGTTCTGACCTTTGTCTCTTCTTCTTCATGGCTTCTCGCTTCCCTCCTCTTTCTTGCTACTGTTATTTTGTTCCCTGCATTTTAAAGGGAAGAAGGCATAGGAGATTTCCATGTGTGTGGGTTTGTCCCCGGCCACTTTTGGGGTGGTGTCCTATCCGCACCAGATTTAATTTCAGGAGATGCAAAGGCGTGCAAGAAGATTTTAAGAGGGACATTTCGTTTTGGGAGCCACACATATGTGCAGATGTGCATACGTGTCCCAAACGGTAGGTTCCTTTGGTTCTGCCTGAAATTTCTTGTTGACGTATTTCAGGGCCATTACAAGGAGTGAGTAAGCAGGGCTAACACCTTAGGCACCAAGCTGATGAAGGTGGGCACCACCACCCTTTCCTTTTGAGCCAATCTGTGCATTTGAGAGGATGACAGCCTAAAGGAAAGAGAGAGAGGTGTTCTCTCGCTCCCTGTTTCCTTTGCTTTTTTGTTCCCTTCTGATTTTTTTTTCTCACTTCCTCGTTTTTCTCTGACTTGAATCTGTCTCATCCTGAATACTAGCATGTAAAAGTTGTCAGAATTTTTCTTTTTACTCTGAGGTAATCCCAGAGCAAATGAAAAACCAGGTGAAACTAACACGGCAAAACACTTGGAAAATACTAGACAGTGAGTGCTGTGTTAACCAACCAAAACTGAACATAATTGGCCTGAGGAAGAAATACTCGTTAGCCCAAAAGCTTGCATATTTAACATTTGTTAGCGTTCTGAAAATAATATCTCTACCTAATAACCTTGATTATTTTATTTTAACTGATGTTAGTCAAAATATGTTAAGGATTGCTCTGACTTTTCAATGGTAAACTCACTGAATACAGTATTTACATTTCTACTTAATGCAACACAGCCCTCTCCAAGGGAATCTATCATTTCACCGACTTGAAAGTATAACTAGGAAACTTTAGGCATTCATTTGAGTGATGCATACTAATTTATTCTTCAAAATCTGAGTATTTCAAGCAGTCCCACTTAAAGTGTTTATTAGGTTTTGCAGTTTGTCTAATTAATCCTGCTGGTTTTCCTTTCCTTTTTAGCCTCTGCCAGCTGATAATAATGGCTCACACCTCACAAGTGACACCCTATAAATGTATTTCAGAACAGCCACCCTTCCACTGATTGTCCTGTGAGGTGAAAGGAGACATTTCAACTGGACAGGGACAATATCTCAGGATACAAAGCTCTAGCCTTTACCAGGAGACAGGTACTCATCTCCCTTTTCATCATTGGTATAATTATTTTCTAATGAGTTCCAAGAAGTAAAAAATTTCTGTATGTCAAACATAAAAACATAGAAACATAGAAATGACGGCAGAAGAAGACCAAACGGCCCATCAAGTCTACCCAGCAAGCTACGCACTTTATCCATTTTTTTCCCTTTTTCTCTCTCCCACCTGTTACTATTGGCTTCCAGAACCCTCCAGCCCTAATTCCCCTCCACCCAATTTAGAGAGCAGCTCTGTATCTGCATCCAAGTGACATCCAGCTCAATTAGGGGTAGCAACCGCTGTAACAAGCAGGCCACCCCCTTGCCCCATACTCTTACCCACCCCTGTTTTTATTTTATTGTTTTGTTTTATTTATTTTTTTGGAAATAGCAGCCCTCCATCCTTCCGCTCCGTGAAGGTGGAACACCAACTGCTCTATTGCTCATTTTCAAAGGAAAAGTAGGCAGGCGGTTTCCCTTTGAAGTTTGCGCACAGTGTACCTGTGCCGAAAGCGCCTGCATACATTGGATTCTGCTATTTCTGCAGATGGCTGATTGGTGGCAAAACAGCCTGCGTATCTTTTGAAAAGTAAATGTGGGGTGCTGCTTTCCCTTATTGCCCTAAACATACCACTGGGAATGCCTCTTTTTAACCCTGCTAGAAATACACCATGCAAACCCTGGCCTACTTTTAGCTAGAGAAGGGGGGCAACCTTCAGCCAGACCAATTTACCTGGGTAAATGCTTCTGAAAATTGACTCCATAATAAAAGAATACAACAGTTATGACAAGGGGATTTCACCCTACAGTATTGTGTAAACAGTAAATCCGGATTAATAACAGCAGTGAAATTAGGTCACAGAGCACTCTTAATGCAAGCTATTGTTAAGGCAAAAAAAATGTAAGTTCTCTTATATGAAAGTAAAGTAACTTGGCACACACAGCAAAGCTGAGATCACACAATGTGTACTAACATAGGGTGTATAGTGTTATAATTCAGTACCTTTAGGTGCTGTGAGATGAAACTTGGAACCAGATATCCCGAAGGGTATCCTTGTTCTAATTTAATAGATAAATATTTAGATTTAAACAAATCTGCAGGAAGAAGCAGGAGAATAGGGCAGGATAAAATATATTTTTTGATACTTGGATGAATGCTCAGCAGTTCAGGCATGCTTCTAAGCATAAACCACAGCATTCTAACTCAGGATTAGCACCAGATGATGTTGTCTGAAGTTGACAGAGACTGGCTCTTACTTGCACATCATGATCAGTTAGGATGACCAATAAAAAATATTATGTTCACAACTACAATTATAGAAAAGAATACAGATGCAATTCTATATTTACTAATAGTGAATCCATTGGCAGGCATGGATTTAAGATCTAGGGGCTCATAGGCAGGATTGGAGGGTGGGAGACCTTGGAGATCAGACAGTGAGTGAAGCTGCTCTACCCCTACTCCCCTCCCAAGTACCATAACAATGCCTCTTTAAAGTGGATTGCTAGAACAGGCTCATTCTTGGCACAGTTGTACTTCTCTTTGGCGCCTTCAAAATTTGGCACCCTAGGCAATTGCCTATGTTTCCTGTGCCTAAATCTGGGCCTGCCTATTGGAGGTAATTTTCAAAAGGATTTAAGTGTATAAATTGGCTTTTGAAAATTGCTACTTTTACATGTTTAACTCCTTTGAAAATTACCTTCTCTGGAAAATTATTTTAAGCAGCTATTTAGTTTATGTGAAGAACTTTGTACCATGATAGAAATTACTGGGGCTGAGAATCACTAATATTACTAGTGTATTTATTTGATATAAGGCCTATAAGTTCTGAGAATAAATATGCTTGCCTTGTAAAAAGAAACAAGTCATGAGATCAGATACATTAAAAAGCAGTTACTCAGGAGGCTAACTGTGCAGATACCAGGTACAACAGGACAGTGGACACTTGGCCACACCTAAATGTTTGCTGATGTGATAAGGACATACAGTTGGGGCCTCAAGAACACAAGATTGGGCATCCAAATGGCAGATGAAATTTAATGTGGACAAGTGCAAGGTGTTGCATATAGGGAAAAATAACCCTTGCTGAAGTTACACGATGTTAGGTTCCATATTAGGAGCTACCACCCAGGAAAAAGATCTAGGCATCATAGTGGATAATGCTTTAAAATCGTTGGCTCAGTGTGCTGCAGCAGTCAAAAAAGAAAACAGAATGTTAGGAATTATTAGGAAGGGAATGGTTAATAAAATGGAAAATATAATAATGCCTCTATATTGCTCCATGGTGAGACCGCACCTTGAATACTGTGTACAATTCTGGTCGCCGCATCTCAAAAAAAGTATAGTTGCAATGGAGAAGGTACAGAGAAGGGCAACCAAAATGAGGAAAGGCTGAAGAGGTTACGGCTGTTCAGCTTGGAGAAGAGATGGCTGAGGGGGGATATGATAGAGGTCTTTAAAATTATGAAAGGTCTTGAACAAGTAGATGTGACTTGGTTATTTACACTTTCAAATAATAGAAGGACTAGAGGGCATTCCATGAAGTTAGCAAGTAGCACATTTAAGACTAATCAGAGAAAATTCTTTTTCACTCAATGCACAATAAAGCTCTGGAATTTGTTGCCAGAGGATGTGGCATCATCCCCACCTACCCTCCTCCCCTTTCCTCACCCCCACCTTTAGGTACATCCTCGCCCCCCCTCCGTTCAGCCGTCCTACATGCCCCTTATCTCTTAGCTCGCTTACTCCTTTAACCCCCCTCCACCCCTCCTTCCCTCTTATCCACCTCCACCCCCTCCCCTTCCCATCCCCTCCCCTCCCTTTTCCAACTCTACACAATTGTCCTTCTAGGACATTGCTATTTTTATGAATATTTTGTATATATTGATACTCTATATATATTTGTAAATTTCTGTAAATTTTGTTCATAACGTTTTGTTTGATTATCTCCCGCCCTTATTCCCCCCCCTCTTTTGTTCTCATGTTAACTCGTTATTTCTGTTTGATGTTAATCGCATCCTCAATTGTTTTCATGTTACTTCGTTATATCTGTTCGATGTAAAACGCCTTCCCAGGCGCCAATTTCAGTTACACTGTAAACCGATGTGATATCCCTGATGAACGTCGGTATATAAAAATCTTAAATAAATAAATAAAATAAAAATAGTGCAGTTAGTGTAGCTAACTGCACTAACCACATCCTTTGAATAAGGTTTGAATAAGGTTTGAATAAGTTCTTGGAGGAGAAGTCCATTAACGGCTATTAATCAAGTTTACTTAGGGAATAGCCACTGCTATTAATTGCATCAGTAGCATGGGATCTTCTTAGTGTTTGGGTAATTATCAGGTTCTTATGCCCTGGATTGGCCACTGTTGGAAACAGGATGCTGGGCTTGATGGACCCTTGGTGTGACCCAGCATGGCAATTTCTTATGTTCTTAACACATGGGAGTAGCCCAGAGAAAGACTGAAACTAGGACAAAGATTAGCAGAATCAACATAAAAAGACCAACTTCAAGCTGTTTGAAATCAGAGAAAGAACAGATCAGAGGAAAAGCTTTGAACATTACAGTGGTTAATGAAGTGCCTGATGAACTGTTCCTGGTTTTCCAATGTTGTGTTTCCTTCTTTCCAAAGATATATAAGACTCACATTGGAAACTGTGTGGGGAAGTATCTTTGTATATATTCATGAATGCAAACTTTAATCTTGTATGCTTTTATTGATTATTCTCAGACTTATAAGTAAAACTTCAATACTTATAAATAAGTGTTTTGTGTATTCAATGACAAAATAATCACCAACTTTCCTACCCATTACACCTTAATTGCATTTGCTTGAATGATGAGCTAGGACACTTCCTATTGTTCTATACACGTGGTTGAAAGGTCCTTTTAAAGTAGAATAGACAGTCTTGTGAAAAAAAATAGTAAGGTTCATATTCAGAGAGCTGGCAAGTGGATATGTTATCTGAGTAAAGTAACCTTGATAATTATACCTGGATATTCAGTGAAAAGTGTTCCATTGAATATACATGGATAAAGTTATCCAAGTAACTTTAGGAAAGGTATTTTTTTTCCATGTTTAACTGGATAATTTTAGCCAGGCAGCACTGAATATAAGAATGCTCCCATTACCACCTCCTTATCCAGCTAAATTTTGTGTGGGGGAAATATTCAAATTTTAAGTTTTATCTGGGAAACTTAAAAAGTTGTCTGAATAAACACTTTGAATAATCGACCACAGTGAGGTCCATATTCATCTGTTGTGTGGCTCACCTAGTTAGCTGGATAAACTTATCCAGCTAAGTAAAGTTGTATATTCAGTGGTGCAGCCATGCTGTTGAATATACCCAACTATCTTAAAGTTAGCTGGATGTGTAAATCCAGCTAACTTTAGGACAGGTCTATAGGCCAACCAGAGTTACTGGATAAGTCATCCGGTTAACTCTTGATATTGGAGTTAGCTGGAAACATATCCAGCTAATTCAACTCCTCCCAATTATGCCACTGACTTATAAAACTAAATTCTAGCTGGATATCTTCTTACCCAGCTCGAATTTAGCCGGATAAGTTCCTAAATTTTCATTTAACTGGATAACTTCCCAGTTATCTGGCTAAATAGTTTTTAATATGAACCTCAGTGTTTTTAAGAAAAAACTGTTACATGGTCAAAAAAGAACATAAAACAAAAGGTCTATGTGACAGCTGCTATGGCAACTGCTCTAAAAATGGCTGATGTGTGATGCATGCATACAGAGTCCTTTGTCACATGATCACCGTGACCCAGGAAACACAAGATTGGGGATACTCTCCTCAGGACACAGAAGGGAAAACAGTGAGCAAAGAACCAAGGAATCATTGTTTTTCATGGACCCAGGATCACAAAGAGTGAATGTGTAACTAGGAGATATTCTTCCTGAGTCCCAGAAGCAGAGGGAGAGAGTATAGGACTAGGAATTCTGTCTCTGGGTGCAGAGATATGGAGGGCATGCAGTGTTTGAGATCCCTTCCCTGGGCTCCAGAAGCAGAGTGATAAAGTGAATCAGAGGATCATCTCCCCAGACTTTGGGAGCAAAGAGTATGTGCTTAGGTGAAGTTTCACAAAAGCACTCACTTCCACAAATCTTTGTGGGTTTCCTCTTATCTACTTATCTATTTAGTAACAAACCCAACTGTTTATGTGGACGTTTAGAGCTATTCTCAGTGCCTTACACACATGGTTGAGGTGTCATTGGAAAGTGTGAAAGGTATAGTTTCGCCCGAAAAATAATGTTTTAAGAAAAGAAAGGACACAGTCTTAAAAGAAAAAAAAAATGTCTGTGCAGTGGCTGTTAAAACAAGCACTTTAAAAACAGCTGACATGCAGCGCACACAGGTTCGTTTGTCATATCATCAAAGTGGGGCCAGAGATCAGCTCCCCAGTTCCCCGAAGAAGAAAGAGAGCGTGAGAAAGGCTGAAAGAGAAGGAGAATGTGTGTGTATGTGTGTGTGTGTGTGGGGGGGGGGGGGGGGGGGGGGGGGGGAGAGAGGTTGGTAGTTACTGTAACGCAATAAAATGTTCCTGGGCAAGTTTGTAAGGCTTTGAGCAATGGGGGTGAATAATTATCCCCAGCTCACAGGCTTTGGGTGATCCTGCTAAAGAAAAAAAAAATCCACATTTTTACTCAGTGGTGCACTTAACCTTGCTAAGACCAGAGCACATTGTATAATAATAATATTGATACTTTATTTTGTCATAGCCATGACCTGATGAAGGGGGCCATTGCTTTCAAAAGCTAATCACACTAATCAAGTTAGTCCAATAAATAGGAATCACTTACAACACATCTATTGACCTTAATTTGTATGTATCTAAGTGGATTAACACAGCAATTGCACTACTTTATTTGAGGCCTATAATGAAATTCTGTCACAGTTCAACTGTTTTATATTAATATATCATAGCACAGTCTACTATAATGTGCCAGTGTGGGCCTTTTTACATTCAGTGTGATGCCTCATTGTGGCTTGATTATTGTGCTGTTATTTCCTGATTTGGTAGACTATTATCTTGTTCAAAGGGTTATATTTGTAAAAAAAAAACAAAAAAAAAACAAAACAAAAACCAAACCTGACAAGCAAAAGATCAAATTGGGCTTACCTAATTAGACTTACTTGCCCTATGTGAGGTACATAGTAATTTCTTGTTGAAGGTACAGCTCACTAAATCCACTTAGGGAATGAAAGGGTAAGTGGGTGCATATACCTGGCAATATCAGAGTCCCGTGGCTGCTGAACTCTGTCTCAAAGTCTGTCATTGTGAAGGTCTGAGTGGTCACACAAAGAAACTGTGCACAGAAAATCCATTTTCTAAGTTTAGCCTTTGAATCCAGTTAGGAAAACCCTTTTCCCTTCTAAAAAGAAGTTTATTTTTTAATTTGCACTGTACTATTAGTCTGGGTCGGTAATAGATAAATTCATTCTGTTTCAGTCAAAGCAGGGAGCGGTACACACTATCCAAACTTTTGGCTGGACAACCTGACCATGCAGAACCTCATTTTCAACAAATCCTAAACTGTTCTACTGGGGACAATCTTTTCAGCCACAGTAAAGTTACAGGACCCAACATCAAATAAAATATATGCAAAGTTTTCAGCCTCAATAATGTACAAGCTGTCTTCCATTCTACTTTTTAGTTGCTAGGAAGAGGGATCAGGATGGGATATCTCCTGACCAATCTGCAAGTCTCCTCGGATCCAGCAGGTGCTTCTAGTCTCCAAGTCTGCGATCCCGCTCCAAGTTATTTCCTGATCTATTTTCTAATTCTACTTAAGAATATTAGTCGAGAAACAATGGGAAACCTCAGCTGCTAAATGATAAGCTTTGTTTTACAATGATTCAAACAAAATATTCTTGAAACTAAAGTCATGCACACCTTTTAACTGGTTCAGTTGTGTAGTCTCATTCTGCATCATGAAAGCCATCCACAGAGTAATGCAAGCTTACTTTCCCTGACCTCGCCATACACTCACTTGCACTCCCAAATCCTGGGGGAAGGTCAGATTCCCTCTTGATGTGATCAAGAGGGAATTTGGGGTTCATTTTGTGCAGCACTTGGGGATTTGTATGCTGTTCAGCTGCTTTTGTTTGTTTCATAATTGTTGCGATGCTGCTCCGGATCTCTGGGAATCTGAACTGAAGGGAAAATCGGGGTCCAGGGAGTTTAGGGGAGAAACTCCATGCACTGGTAACACTGCCCCCCCCCTTTCCCCCCCATAACAGAGCTGATAATATCTCTAGATGTTTGTATGCCTTGCTGGGGGTCACTCTCCCGGGACTGGAATACGTTTTGAAACACTTGCCCTTAGCATATTTAATATAAACATTATGTTTTCAAAAGTCAGAAGACATGCAGCATGAGCATTGCAATCCAAACAATGCAACCGGCCCACCACTATGCAGGGCCAAAGCTCCAGCAGCACCTACAAGGTCCTCTTCCCCCGGGCATCCTGCCAGCAGATTTATTGTGACTGCCAAGAGAACCTGTCAGCAGCACAAGAGATCAAATGTCTGACTGTGCCTTAACGAGAGTCCCCAACATTAAGAGGAAATATATATCGGGCAACATATATGTAATCTGTAGCAGACCACGTTACAAATAACAAAAAAAAAAAAGAAACACCCCCCCCCCCCCCCCAGCTGAATTCTGGAAATAATGCATTTTAGTACTCGGGCAAGAAATTGGCTCCTGGCTGCGCTAGGTCTAGGAGATTATGTTTAATTGGGGGGATTTTCTTATTCCTGTGTAAAATCCATTTCAGAATAATGTCAGTTAGGGGAGCGCATATACGATTTATTTATTTATTTAAAAGTATTTATAGACCGCTTTTTAAAAATAAATTTTATCAAAACGGTTTACAACCCTGGGAGCTTACTCTCCTCCATTACTGCATGTTCAAAACCAGAATATAACTTTCATGGTTGGTTCTCCTTCCAGGCACCCTCCGGTTCCGAATTCTCTCTCTCTCTCTCTCTCATTGCATCCGGAGATGTACTTTGCTGTTCAATTCCAGGGGAGCGCTTTGAGAAGGAGCATCGGGTTTCTTAGACAGTGAAATCGTTTCCTTTATCTGGAAATGTAAAAAAAAAAATGCCTGCCGGGTTTATATTAGGAGCGGGTCCGTTCAGAGTCCTGCGAGGAGCCTCGGCTCCCTTACCTTTCCTAGTCTGCTTTCAAAGTCCATTTGACTCCTCTTATAACGTGTGCTAGCCCTAACCGGGGCATTTTTATAGCTGAATTCACGCAGCGTCCAATAAAGGCTTTGCATGCAGTTCTATAGAAGGACGGAGAAGGCTTGCGGGAAAAGGCAGTCCTGCTTCTTAAAGCAGACTAACTTGCAGTGCCCGGTAAATTGGTTGCAGAAGTTTATAGATCAGGTAACAGTGTAGCCGCGCTATAACGAGAGAGAGAGAGAGAGTGTGTATGTGTGTGTGTGTGTGGGGGGGGGGGGGGGGTATATTAAATGTTTCTCTGCCTTCTTTCCTCGTCTAAGCAACAATATTAATTCCAGGACACATTCTCACATAACTCACTGGTTTAGGTGCTCTTGCTTACTGAAATGAGATATTTGATTTTAGCTGTCTGCTAGATAGATGGTAGGAAATGTTGACCTCCACTTGATTGGCTACAAATCAAAGTCTCCTCTGAAGCAAAATTAAGCTGTTTGCAATTTCATCCAAGCTAGTTTTGCTTAAGTAGCTCTGCAGTGGAGTTAATCACATAAACGTGCTGATTATGTGACCAAGCAAGGCATTAGCAATGATTGCATTTGATTTTATTGATCTGGCAGACGAGTAGCTGTCTTATTGCCTGTTGCTTACATGTTTGTTTTTTTTTATGATAAACCCGTTAAGGGTTTCTCTTCTCGGTCCCTCTAGTTATCTTTTTGCACGGCCAAATTTCAAATAAGTATCCTTTCTAAGAATGGGTTTGTTCATGCTGCCGAAGAGTTCTTTATTGTATTTATTAGACGGAAAAAATGCTGGTATAGCAATAAACACTTTTTTGGGGGTGGAGAGGGGGAAGGAGTAAATGCCTTGTTTTGAAAAGTAATTTTCTGTACATGAGGTCTGAGATTCAGACCTTTTTTTTAGTAAGTTATACAGAAGTAAATGTTAAAGAGGAAAGGTAAGTGAAGTGACTGCTCTGCTGGCACAGAGAAACGATACTAAAACTACAAATAATAATAATATGAATCTAGGCAGCTTAAAAAATTGAAATCTGAAACGTGCTTAGAAAACTAAATATCACCAGTTTCCCACCCCTACACCTGGGCGATAATGCCCCAACGGATGTTAATTGCTACTTTTTCATCTTGGATCTGGTTTTGCCTTGCCGAGTCAGAAATCGGGTTTCCTTGCAAGTGAAAATGTTCCAGAAAAACGTCACAGAATGCTTAGTGACAAGTTGTATTTGATTATATTTTCAGATATCGGTAAAACTACAATTTGCTGTTATGATCCCCAGTTGTCACAGTCTGTGCATGCTCAACCACCCCAGGAGTGTCTGCAGATCTGTAACTGACCTGCTAGAAGTTTAACTTCTCAATTTTATATATAGGAGGAAAGACACCCTAGGTAACAATACTTTTAGGATAAAAATATTAAGGAAGTTCGCAAAAATCGATATTTTTCACATGTGACATTTCTTCAGGGCAATTGTTGGTTTCCCACTCCCAAAAGCTAAACATGCTGAAGAGAAGACAGTTACCTTAGAAAAAGTCAAGGGACGGTATACAATGACTACTACAAAGTTTTGGTGGTTGCATTTATGTAAATCAAATTTAACCTTTCAGTTCAATTTTAATTACTTTTCAACTTTTTTTGTATTTTTTTTGTCTCTAAAGCAAAAACTTTGATACAATCCAAACAAATCATGATATTTCCATATTGAAGGATGTTGCCTAACAAATAAGCATATTATTATTACTACTGTTATATTACCTGTACATAATATCCTGTTCACAAATATTAACAATAAAGTCTCTCTGCTTATTGTAGCATCTGCATACATGATTAGTAAATAATTCTCATTAATTTGTTTACATTGCTGATAAATTCCTTTTGCACTGTATTGTCTTTGTATTGCGTGTTATGTATTGTATTTATTAATATTATAAGCAAATTCCCTTTAAAGACATCTACGGTTAGTAAATTATCTGTAAACATTATTAGTTGATTACCTGAATTACACATTTTCTTTAAAAATTGACAGTTTTACCCCATGTTCAAGCATTTAAAGCAGGCTTAACTAATTCTGATAAATGTCCCAAATGTTTAATAAATAAGGGCAGCATATCCATTGTATTTGGATGTGCAGTAAGACAGATAAGTTGTGGGACCACAGTATGAATGAGTTAACTACCATGGTTAATTTTACACTCATTAAATCATTTCAACTCTGTATATTGGGAATACAAGATAAAATTTTCCTAAGGAAAAACATGTTAACCTTTTCCTTCAGAAATGTCTTCTACTAGCTAGAAAATGCATGTTGTACAAATGGCTAGAGGATACAGCACAAGATGGTAAACTGCAGAATTGGGAGAAATTTCTGCAAATACTCTACCAAATAAAACTCGCAATATGATCTTTAATAGTTACCCAATGAAAAATAAAATTAGTTAATTGTTTTAACTTAAATAATTAATAGTGATAGTTTATATTTAAATAGACTGTATGTTTTCAATTCTTATGGTAACGATTAGCATTTACATTATTAAGAGTTGACAAAAAAGAAATCTGAGATATGTTACTCTTATTTCTTTTGGGAGAATGATAGGGTGGGGGAGGGGAGGGGAATTTATTAGTTTTTATAGTTCTTATATTAATACTTACTTTTACTATTTTTTTAAATAGAACCTAAAAAGAAGAGAGGGGATAATATTGTAGTTAGGGTTAATTGTATAACTGTTACTAATTTTCTTTTTCTAATTGGTACTGGAGTAAATATTGATACTGTATGTTACACTTACCTGCTCATTGCAATTTGTAACAGTTAATTTTATATTTAAATATTAATAAAAATAATTGAACATAAAAATTGGCAGTATAATATTTTAATACAAATGTAGAGGAATTTAAAATACTTTAAATATTTATCAACAATTTTTAAAACAAGATTGGGCCAGAAATATGAAAAGAGCCATTACTGATCTTATATAAATAGATATTTCTATCTGTCTATCATCAAGATTTACAATCCTATAAAAAGCAATAAAGCTTTATTACAGTAATACATAAATGCTGACGTTATCTGAGCTTCAGGGTTTCAACAATTGCAAAATAACGTGAAACGGGACTCATTAAACCTAATGCAATAGAATGTTCATTGTATTTACAGGAGACAAGTTGGGTCCCGGTGAGTTTTATTTAAAAACAAAAAATCCTGATGCTGTAACACACAAGGAAAGCTGCTGGAACACGAACTCGTTTATAAACAATATTATTTGTCTTCAGACAGTACATGTGTGAAGGAGGATGTTTTATACTGCTATCATTTTTCGGCTACCAGCACACTTTGCAGCCCCTTCCTTCGAGGACGATGCTGGTGCCTAAGTGTCTGCAGGTCTCTTGATTGTTGGATGTGGGTATTTGAGGGAGGGGGGAGGGAGAAATAGGTGGGAATGTTTCTCCCTTCAAGGGCCAGATATCTGATACTTATCCCAAACGTGGAGAAGAGGCCAAACTCTTTTCCAAAACTTCTCAACTTTCTTTTTAAATAGACGTTTTTCTGGATGAGATTTTTTTCTACATCTGTAGCAGGCCTGCAGCTTTAGATTAGTAGTGTGATTGCCATGGTGGGTGTTTTTTTTGTTTTGTATTTTCTGATTACAGTCCGTTGTCCGGGGTGTTTCTGGTGGCTAGAAGTTGTGTACTTCATATCCTATTCCTAAATTTTGAAAAGTGTTTCTGATCACTAGACGTGTGTATTTCTGATTCAAATTTTTCAGAAAATTGACACATTATGACCCAACAATTTATTGCTGTTCTTCATGCAGAAATAACTTTTGAAAGTGAATTAAACATAGAAAAATGTATCGCTTCCATTTTAAGAGTCAGTTTTGCCTATTACATTGTTTAAAGGTCATAAAAAAATGTACCACCAGTTGCTTTCAGACAACTCCAAGAAATAGCATTGTACAAAAATCTGCAGGGGTGCAATAACACACACACACACACACACACACACACACACACACATATATATATATATATATATAATATATACACATGCCAATGTCCTAAATTTCGTAAGATGCAGGTATATATTAAAACTGCCAAAACTAGCTATTGATGATGTCTGGTATTACGGTTTCATTGCTGTTTAGCTACCGGCGGATTACTCCTCTTCTTGATTACGCAGCGGGAAACGAGGGAGCCTCTTTTTTTTTCATCATAGGTTGATTTGGAGAACACTCCTAAAATATCTGGGACCCTGAAGGTAGATACGTTGTTTGTTATGTGCAGAAACTGAATCTCAGAGAAAAGAATCAAGTGTCTCCGCGACTATCTGACAAGTGTGTCATGCTTTCTTTTTAAAAACAGCAATATAACCTTTGCTTACTATATTCAAATTTAGAGGAATTTCCAGGACTTTAAATACTGAGCCGCAATTTTGAGAGCAAAAGAATACAAACATGCGGTCAATGCGAAATAAACCACAGCCTTCAACCTTTGAGTCGGCCATGCAAAATCTTCAGCTGTTTACGAATAAACCTATTTAAAAAGGTGGCTTAGCAAAAACCCGAGGCATTTTACTGATCCCCGGGAAAATTGACGGGCCACCTCCGTCTGCATCTCCGTGGGGCCGCCCTGCTTAAAGCGCTCTAGCCTGGAGAGCCGGAGGGTAACCCTGAAGGCGGGACCAGTCCCCAGCTGCCCACACAGGTCTTGGGCGAGAAGCTAAACCTGGTCCTGAAGCGGTGCAATAAATAAAGCGTCAAGGCCTGGCCTGAGGGGTGCAGGCTCCCCAGAATTTCCCCGAAGACCGACAAGGAGCAGGGATCTAAAAAAAAAAAAAAAAAAAGCACGAAACACCGCACTACATTCACTTCTGCTGATTTATGCAGCAAAAAATTCGTTTTCTGGCAGCAATCAGTCCCGCTTTCTTCAAGTAAAATGTTGTTCAAGGTTTCAGAAACCCTCTGCAAACCTATAAACTATTTCTTTACTCTCTTTAAAATATAAAAGGCAGGCAGGATCTCCAAGTACCAGGCAGCATTCAAATAAAAATTGTTCTTTTCTTTGATTATTTTTTTTTTTGCGGTTTTTGTTTTTTAATTCACCATTAGTTTGATCACATTTTTCCAGAGGTAAATATTTCATGTGAAATCTCTCAATATATATTTGAATGTATGCCATAAAATCTGCGTACACAGCTGTATGCCTCTTTCACGCCCTTTCCTTACCTTTACCCCAAAAGTGAAGTAACAGAAACCTGCAGACCATCTATCTAACCCCTGCTCTCAGATGCGAAGCAGGGATCTACGGTGTCCGGGAAGCTCAGGTACTGCCGCTTATTTGCAGAAGGCTCAAATTGGCCCAATAAAAGCTGTCACAACCTGCCAAGGGTCCCGACCATTCAGAACCCTCCACTGCACTCACAGATATGGTAAAATAACTAATCACCGAAACGGAAATGAATAACAGTCATTAACATATCACTAATCCGCTTTGAAGTCCCTGAAAGGCGCTATATAAATCAATCAATCAAATAAATAAAATGCCGTGAAGAAATAATACCTATTACTTTACAATGTAAATGAGTAGTAGTGATTGGCATTTGATGCCGTTAAATGGTTAGTAATCAATAATTTGTAATGATTATTAATAACTGCTATTTAATAATTAGCACTTTATACTGGGAAAATTAGTGGCATTCGATGGTCAAAATGGTTGGCATTTGATTTTTGGAATGAGTAATAGCAGGAACCTATTGATAGTGTTTTAATGATTAGTATTTAATATTGTGAGATGATTAGTAATTACACTATAGGATATTTAGTGTTTTGTGTTGTGCCTTGAGTAGTAAGCAATATTTCAAATCATTAGCAATATCAGGCAAGACTTAGTAACTGATATTGCAATGATTAACAATGATACTGTAATGATTATATTAAAGATGCTGGAAATCTTTAATATATGCATTGTAGGCTCTCAAGTATCTAAAACAGCTTTTGGTACGCAATTGGATTCTTAAAAATAAATAATATTCGATATGGCTCAGTGATCAGTAACAGGGACACTATACAATCATTAGTAATGGATAATAAGATGCAGACACTGGTAAGGAGGTGAGCCCACAGCGACTAGTAAAGTGGAGAGATTGCAGTGATTATTAATAGAGAGCCTGCAGTGATTAGTAACATGGATGAATAAATGGAGAGTATCTGGTGATTAGTAACGTGGAGACCTTATATTGTTTAGTAATATGATAAAAGTGTTCTTGATATCTTACAGTGATAATTGCTGGATACTCACAGCGTTAGCCGTCGGTAACAAAGTTCCCAGTATCTCTCATTTTACCTAGAGAAAAAAAACCCCACCCTGTTCTCATGACTGCGAAATCTCAGCAGCTTATAGATTTTTTTTAGGGAGAAGACAGAGGGAACATTTACGGGGTACCTGCATGAGACAGGGCTGTTCTTTAACTAGAGTCCTTGCCACAGCAGGTCAGCCTTGACCCCACCCCACGTCCCTGGCACAAAGCAGTACACGTTCAGGGTCGTCTCCGAGCTGCCTGGCAGCTCCTCTCCCGCAAGGCACTGTACCGTGTACATTAAAACAGAAGATCACCTTCTTCAACGTTCAAGACTCAGATGTAGAAGAGGCGAAAGGTTTTAATGTTCATGGAGACAAACGGAGAGAAAACTGTGCTTAGAAACCCACACGGCAGAGAAAACTTACCAGCGTGTGTGGGATGTGTATGGCGGAAAGAGAACGGTTGCTAATGGATAACATCACCACCGATAAAGAAGACTCGCTTAGTACATACGTGTGTTAAAGATGTACAGCGAAGTCCGCAGCAGCGGCTTCTTTGATTTTCGAGTACTGCCCAGTTTCACAGATACATTCTCTTTTCTCAGAGACACCATTACTCACGTACACGGAGGAAAAAGCTTAGGCGATTATGGGGGTCAAATCATGGACGCCAGTATTGGAACCTGTCAGGGAGGACACTTTGGGGGAACTTTGCCTTAAAGAGCATTGGATGTGTGGATGCTGTTCAACGTGCCAACAGGCAATTGCAGGTTCGGCTTGTCTGGATGGGGATACATGGGAGATACATGAGACCAAGGACTCTTTAAGCTGCCAAACATCTCCTAGCGCTGTGTATATGATCACTTGCCACGCCACAACAACATATATTGGTAGAACTCCGCCACAAGTTGGCAAGCGCCTCGTTGAACATCGCCTATTAGGCAACACTGCACTGAGTATTGGTTGAAATGGTTTGAGAAACTTTAAGTGAGCGAATTGTTTCTCGGAGGTACCATTGGATTTCAATTTATATATCATTTGCTGATCAATAAATATAGTCTTTTGTTTATAGAAGACAGTTGGTGACTGAACCCTGAAGAAGGACTAATAAGTCCCAAGCACGATTTCCGTGGGGTCAAAGGCAGGCGTTCTAGACATTGTTGATTTATATTATTTTACTTGCTACAGAGAAAGAAAAATATTTATTATTGAAACCAACATTAAGACCTATGATGGAATATAAGGAGAGAACGAAATTATGTGAGGAACGTTATTCGATGATGCCTATTATGATGATCACACAATATATTTCTACATGTGGATATTGTGAGATGAAGAGGATTATATATTGTGGAGTTTTGCATATACATTCGGAATACTGTACAGCAAGAGATTACCCCTTCCCCCTCCATAACTGCACACAGACTCACCACCTAAAACCATATACAGAATCATCTCTACACATTGCACCTCTATCTACCTGACTAGTCTTCTAGTATCAGACAGAGATGAATTCACATACAGTTTGTGCACAGAAAGATTTCTTCATATATGCTGTATCTAGGACTATTCATCCTGTTTAAACAAAACTGTATGTATCATGTGTACTGAAAGAACAAAATAATTTTTATTTTGAACAAATCAAGAATTAAAAAGTTTCATAGAAGTAACCATGCTTATCCACAGCCTTTGGCAGAAGTATTTTTGCACTTGTATCTGCCTACTAAAACCATCTTCCAAACCCTGAACATTTTTTTCCCTAGAGTTTTCCATTAAGCCATTTATAATGCAGAGCCTGAGACTCGAGGGTCTGTAAGTTAATACAGTGCACCAAACCTACCTTTGGGCTACAGCTAAAAAGACAGGCAATTTTTCTGGTTTCTTAAACCTGCCAGTGATATACTTACATAGTAAGAGACATTGACATCTGCATGAATTATCCTTTTATATGGCACCTACAAATGGCAAATGTATAGGTGCTTTACATAACTCATTCTCTTCATTGTAAAAAATTGGTGGCATGTAGTATGTTCCCACAAAGAGGTCAGGACCTCAGCAGTTCAAATGCCATTACATTGTATGGAATCTGAAATTGGTGATGGAGGAGAATGGCATAGTTAAGAGTGACTTACCTGTTGAGCAGAGTTCATAAGGAGGAATTGTAGGAAGGTAATGAGTTGCTATAGTCTAAATGCACTTGTAGATGAGTAAGAGAAGGTTGAAGAACTTTATATTGAAATGGATTGGGAGTCAATGTAGTGACTTGAGAAGAGGAGTTATTTGAGTATAGCAACACGGGAAGAATATAAATCTCACAGCTGAATTTTGAATAGATTTTAGTGGAAAGAGATGGTCTGGTGGGAGACCTATTAGGACCAGGTTGTGTAGCCTAAGAGGGAGATGTTGAGATAATAGATGAAGGTTTTAGTAGAAAGTTCAGAAAGAAAGGGTTGGATTTTGGTTATGCTATAGAGATTGAAAAAACATGTTTAAGCTGTGCTTGGAATGTGCATAGAGAAAAAGATGGTGGAGTCAAAGATGACCCCAAGGCTATGGGAAGACGAGAGTGCTATCCTCAGAAATAGAGAAAGGAAGAGGAGGGAGATTGTTTGGGGGAAAGATAATGTCTTGACCAAGTTGAGTTTAAGGTGGTGGTAGGACATCCAGGTCACAATGTCAGACAAGCAAATTGACAATTGGGACTGGATTCCTGATGAAGATATTACAGAAAGTCATAGGAGGAGATCAGAGCACTGATGAATCAAGTTTATAGAAAAAAAGAGGTCCCAAGACAGATCACTTACAGATTGATAGAGGGATAGCAATGGAGGAGAATCCATCAGAAGACACACTACAAATATGATGGGAGAATTAGAAAGAGAACCAACAGAAAACATAGTTCCCAAACCCAAAGTGTAGATAAAGATCAACAGTGTTGAAAGCAGCAGATAGGTCAAGGAGGATGAGAACTGAGTAAAAGCCCTTAGATTTGGCCAGGAATTGGAAACTGGAGACTTTAGCAAGGGCTGTTTCTGTGGAATGTAGAGGGCAAAAGCCAGAGTGGTGTGAATGATTTTGGATGAAGAAAGCTAAGACAGTGAAGATGAATGGTGCATTTGAATAAACTGGATGCACAAATGAGGAGGAAGATGGGTCAATAGTATACAGGGCAAGTAGGGTCCAGTGAGGTTTCTTAGGGAGTGGTGTGATCACAGCATGTTTGAAGGCAGCAGGAACAGTTTGCAGTGGAAAGTGGTGGTTGAGGATGTGACAGATAAAGGGGATAACAGCAGGATAGATAAAACTGAGGATATGGTGGGAATGGGTTCAAATGAACAAATAATGAGTTTGGAGGAGATATGAAACAGTTTCCTTCTCTGTGATTTCAGGAAAGGAAAAAAGTATGACAGGGGCCTAAGGGAGGGGACAGAGATGGAGGAAGTGACCTGGTGGGGGTAAAAGGTGGGGGGATTAAAGGTGGAGGTAGTTTGAGGAGGGTGTTGCAAAGAGTTGGTGAGGGTTAGAGACAAGGGAATTTATCATTTGACTTAATAGTCTTGCTTGGAAGCTGAAATTGCAGACTTGAAGGAGGTCAACATGAATTTGAAATACATAAAGTCAGCATGGGCACAGGATTTTAGTCATAGATGCTCTGCAGAGAAGGTATAGGAACAAAAGGAGTGAATTCTGAAAGTGAGCCATGACTGGGGTTCGATATGCCTTACAGGATGGGCAAGCAGAGGAGCAGCAAGATTTTCTAAAGCAGAGTATGATGTTATAAGAAGAAACTGCCTTGTGTACAGACTCTGACAACATAATGAAGGATACAAGAGATGAGATTTGGGGGGGCGAGGATGTAAGGGTCAATAGCTCAGGGACTTGTAGACTGTGAGGAAATGTAGTTAAGTGTGAAAGTTATCAGATGATGGTCAGAGAGGGAAGAACTGAGACGGAGAAATTTGAGAGTGAGCAGTTGGAAGAAAGGGGTAGGTCAAGGCAGTGGCCTTGCTGGTGAGAAGGGGCAATACACTATAACTGGAGTTCAAATGAGAAGGTTAAAGCATGGAGCTTTAAGCCAAGATGCTTAAGTCAGAGGGGTCTTTGGCATGGAGGTTAAAGTCCCCAAGAATAAGGGAAGGGGGAAGATGGTTCAAGGAAGAAGGCAAGCCAGGAGTCAGCTGATGAAGAAAGAGGTGGGGACTTATCAGGGGGTTGATAAATGACAGCTAGCTAGAGGCAGACAGATGGAGGGGTCCTCAAAGGAATAAAAGGAGTGAGATGGAGGTGGCTGAAACTTATCAGAGGGGGAGAATAACAGCCCAACACCACCACTTCAGCCAACTGAGCAAGGTGTTAGGAGAAAAGGTAACCTCCATGACAGAGAGCAGCAACTGAGGCAGAGTCTTCAGGAGAAAGCCAGGTTCCAGTCAAAATGAGAAGTTGTAGGTTTAAAACAAGCACTGTTGTGTTGATAGGCTTTTGTTTGAAAATGTAAACTGTTTGGGTGAAAACAGCATTTTCCTTCTGAAGCTAGTGTATAAAAAGATGGAGAGTATGAGAGATAAAGAGGTCATGAATATAGTCAAGCTTCATACAAATAGAATGAGCATTTCACAGGGAACATAAGAAGGGGAGAGAAGAGGTAAGAAGGAGAGGAATAGGAATACAATTAAAGGGATAATAATTTGATGGGGTGAGAGTTATCTTGGAGGGCCAGGACTGAGACTGATATCTCCAGCTGATAGGAGAATGAGGAGCAGAAAATTATAGAGAACACCAATTGTTAAGTTTTGTCTCTACTGGCTGCCCATTATAAGCTATCTGCATTGCTCTGGACACTGAACATACTGGACATTCTCAGTACTAATTACAGCCTGTTTCTGCTGTTTCTGGATCAGAGTAAGACCAAAGCAACTGTATCTCTTAGGACCTGTTTTATTAAAGCTTTTCACCCATTTTCACCCATCTTCGAGCAGGCCTTTACTTAACTCCCCTCCTTCACCCATACGCCAATATTCAATTACATTCCTCTTGTACATAGTTCCTTTTATTATTATTATTATTATTATTATTGTTCCATGTTATTTTGCTTTCTCATTTCTCACTTATCTAAATTCTATCTAAGACACTAAATTTGTAACCATTCTCTTTCTATTGGTTTTTACAACTATTTATTCTGCTTGATGTAACTCTACTCCTCTCCTTCTCCCTTCATTTTTGCTATCTGTTAACTGTAAACTGATGTGATGTACAAATGAACACCAGTATAAAAAAGCTTTAAATAATAATAATTTAAATAATTTTGAGACTACAGAAAAAATCTTGTTGAGTCAGACTCTTATTATGTAAGATGGATGGAGACAAGTTCATCCTCACAGCTATCCAACAACATCTTCACAAGAACACTGAGAGGTCCAAAATGAATATAACAGTTACTAAACAAAAAAAAATGAATGTTGACTGCTTTAAGATGAATTCATCAGTTACAACTCTCAGCATCTGAGTCCTTGCTTTGTAGGAGAACTCATATAAAAAAAAGCTGCCATTCCTATCCAGATTACTTTGTCCAGCATGGCAGGAAAAGCTTGAGAATATGGAGCTATGGTGAGGTCAATACTCCCAAAATCCACTCCCTCATAAAACAAGCATACTTCATGAAATACTCCTGATCTGACTTGATGCATCCTAGGCAGCAACTATGTATTTAGCCAGCCCTCAGTCTCTAAAGATGCTCATATACAAATACCATCAGAATATATTCATTCAGAAGAAAGAGAGGATAAAAACAAAACAGGAATCACATGGGAATCAAGGAGAAAAGAGATCAGTGGATGACAATCATAGAAGACCTAGTGGGCATTGAGGAATGATGTGTTAGAAGGGCCACAGGAGGATGAGACCTGGAGGAGTAGCCTAGAGGTTTAGGGCTGCAGGCTACAAACAGGGGAGGCCAGCATTCAAGTCCCACTCTAGCTCCTGGTGACCTCCCTGTAGGGATAGGCAAAAACCTCTAGTACCTGAATATAATCCACTTCGAAGTGCGACAAAATAAATAAATAGGTGCTGAGGCTATTAGGGTAGAGATGGAAAAGTATTGAACCCAGAAAGATCCAACATGATGGAATGGGTCACTGTGATGGAGGAGGAGCAGTGTGCACTAGTATTAGAAGAGTGTGGATGAACAGAGGAATCAAATGTGTGGGAGAAGACACAAGGAAGAAGGAGACTGGGGGAAAGGGGTGTAGTGGGGGAAATAAAATGGATGTATGAGAAATTTATGGCTGGACTAGTGGCACTCCATTGATTGCCTGGTGTTTCTGTCACCCCTTATATGCACATGCTTTATTCTCAGTGTCTTTCTTCTAACTTTTTCAGACTTAACCTACCAGTTTCACACGTCAGTAACAGCCATTAGCATATACATTCCATCCTCTGACAGTAGCACATGAAAGGTTCAATGGAAAGATTTTAGGAATTGGAGGTTACATTTTTAATTGGATCATAAACTGATGAAAAGGAGGTTTCTTACAATATTTATTAATGGAAGACATTCTATGGAATGTGGAAAAAAACATTGGTGTACCACAGTTGTTGGCCCTGGGTCTGCTCCTGTGCAGCCAAGTCAGAAATGATCTAGAAGATGATTAATAACAATGTGACTATTTTTGCTGATGTTGGGCTATAGTTTTCATGTTCTACAGAAGTGTCTGGACTCCCTAAGGGAATGTGCTGATTGATGGAGGATGAGACTCTTTATGAACAAATGCATTACAACGTATTTATTAGGCCACAAGAATTGGTTTGAAGAGTACACATTAATTGGATTAGTTTGCTGCTCCACTTAGGAAAATAATTTGAGAACTATAGTGTGCATCAAGCATTGAGGCAGTTGGCTTCCAAAGCCAGGCAGGTGCTGCCAAGGTTGGGGAAGAGTGAGTATGTATTAAACAAGGAGCAGCATTCAAGAAACTTGTCATTTATAGAGGGTTTTTATTAGACAACATCTGTATTATGGTATATTGCTCTGTGCATAGACTTCAAGAAGGACATCAAAGAACTAGATAAGGTCCAGAGAAAAGCTATTAAAGAGGGATTAATTCACAAGAAGATGCTTCTCAGACCTTACCTTTTTTCTTTAGCAAAAAAGAAGATCACTTAATCACAGAATAGAAATACATTACAGGGTCATACAAAGTTCTTGCAGAGTATGAGAAAGCAGCTCAGGCAACTCCTGGGCTGCCTGGGATAATATGGACCCCCCCCCCCCAGGCAGCCTCGGAGACATTTACCTGCTCCCCCTGGCCCCTGCGGCCATGGAGGGGAGAGAGGGGGCTGAAAGTGTTGGCATGCTCTGGAGGGGGTGGGGAGGGTAGGTATTGTCAGGATCCTACAATACTGGCTCCTCGTGCATTGCTGGGATAAGAGGCCATGGCTGGCCCCAATGCACTTGGATAGCCTTTCAAATTTGGCTCTCCCCCTTCCTTGTGAGACTTTAAATGATCTTGCCTGCCCTTCACAGCACCTTTACTGCTTTTGATTTCCCCCCCACTTATCCTCCCGTTCTTCTTGCTTTGCCTTTAATCTACTACTGTTGAGCTCAGTCTTTTGTTGGTACTTGTTTGTTGCAGCACAAGATGTAAATTAATAGATTGCTGAATGTCCAAATGATGCCAGGCACTGTGAGGTCTTGGCTCAGACCTGAGGATGGTTGGTTTCTTGCTGTCTGTGACGGGGGCCTGAGGTCAATGTGGCCTACAGGTCAGGTTACCTAGGAGTCAATTTAGCTTTCTGGGTTGTGGTGGCTAAGCTACCAGGGTAGGTTTTGAGGGGGGTGTTTGTTTAGGTTATTAAGATGTTTGCATTTGGGCTCAGGTACTGATTTGTAATAAAGCTGCGGCATTTGACCTCCAAACATATATGGTATATCTTGATTTATATCTGAATGCAAGAGAGTGGCTGGTGAACAGAGGCTAGTCTAGGTAGCTTCATAATATTCACTCAAGCAACTAAAATAACAATGATGTGCAGCCTATTTCTTATCTAGGGGCTCTCACCAGCTCTGCTCCACTAAGTGAGATGATATTTGTTAGCATAAAATAATTTAATTAGGGGTTTCTGGGCCTTCCATCCAGTACTTTACTGAGAATAAAAGAGCATACTGCGAGAATAAAGAGATGTGGGCTTCATTATCACCTTTGGGAAGGTATTTTGCACCGAGAGTGCTATGCAGTGAAAGATGCTTCTAGTAGCAAATCATCCTGTGAACATCTATGGGGGAGGAAGAGTTTATGGAGGAGAAAGGTATCTGTGGGTACAGTGAGGTGCTTAGATTTTATGTGTGGATCCAGGAAAATGCCAGTTTGAGCCCAGGAAGGCAATTCTACTATTGGGACACAAAAACCTGCTGTGACAGTTTCCTTTGGTCTTCTGCATGATCTCCACTAGGGAGACAGCTTGAACAGGATGGATTATTGTGGAGGTCTGTTTCAGAAAAAGCTCCTTTCTCCTTGCTGCAGCCCAATGCAAGTGAAAGCCCGGGCTGCCTTCATTTACCAAGGCAGGACCTGAGTGCAGGAGGGGCTCTGCTCCCCCCTTTCCTTTATCTGTGCTGCTGCTGCTGCTGCTGTATATAAGGGCTATAGATTAAATTTGCTGTCAGCAACCCTTAAAAAAAATTCTCTGCTCCCTTTCCACATATTTTACTTCATCTCGGAGAAGCTGGAACTCGCTCACATTGGTTTCACCACACTGAGCCTACATGTTTCATCCAGATGGCATTTCATTACTGGAAAAAGCTGAAGCTCTGTTTCCCTGCAGAGATTTGAAAGAAGCCGTGACAGTTTGAAAACAACAAATTCTTTTTTTTTTTTTTACTCCGTTTTTTTTCCTACCTCTCTGTCTCTAACCCCAACAAAAAATTTGAAGTTATTGAAACCTCTTTTCCTCCACTCATTCCCTGCCCTTTGGAAACAGCACATTAAGCATTTATTCCCCTCTGAATGTTATTTCATGGATTCAGGGCCAAGAACCTCCTCTCCTTGCAGGCTTCTTCTGATGATAGAGTTCTCCACTGACTGCTAGAGAAGTCGAACAGAGCTGAGGGCCTTGTGCCAGTCCAGATGGAACCTCTTAGGGACTAATTTATTGAAGCTTTACAGCAGATTTATCAACATTATTTTCAATGATGAATAATGGATACTTTTTGCAGTGATAATTAATAGGTAATCCTCAGTATTAGCCATTGGTAATAATTAGTAAATTTCATTCCAATGTCTCTGATTTTATGTAGAAAGACACCTCCAAAATATCAGGCTTTCCTTCAGATGGTAAGTGTAGGTATTGGGGATCTGCAGTGTTACGCGTTTAAATGTTTTCTTTCCCAATCAATCCTTTGGCTTTAGTGACAGCAAACCAAGACTATTATGGTCTTAGATCCTAGAAGAATGTTTGCTAGTGAAAACCTGTAATAATTGAATTCCATAATCTGAATTAGATGTTTCAGGCTTTTTTTTTTTTTTGCTTAGTGAGAGTCTCCTTGTCACTAGATCTTGCAAGGTTTTGCTAGCTTGGCTTTAGATAGATCTTGCCGGATTTGCTTGGCATTCATTTGGATGGTATTAGCCAGGCTTGATTTAACTGACTGTGCCTTGCTGGGTGAGGCTTGGCAGTCTTGCAGTTGGATAGACCTTACTGGATTTGATTAGTTTGGACTTGGATAGATCTTAATTGGTAGGCATTGATGATTTAGTTTGGGCAAGAGTGGTTAGGATCGTCTTGGCTGGTTCTGTTTTTCTGGGCTTGGCTTGGCTTTCACTAGATAAATCTTAACTGGGCTTGATTACCTTGGAATGGATAGAACTGGCTAGATTTATTTTAACTTCAATTTAATGGGATTGGACTTGATAAACTTGTTTGAATTGGCTGGCCTGGGGATGAATATGATAAACAGGCTTGGACCCAGATACCCTTCCTGGGCTTGGTTGATTTGGGATTGTACAGGACTGGCTTGGATTAATTTGACTAACACTCTTTGTTGGGATTAGTCAGTTTGGTTTTTGTTGGGCCATGCAGAACTTGACTGACTTTGTGTTGGGATTGGACAGAATGGATTGGGTTGACTGTTTCTGCTTTGTTAGGATTGAATAGCTTATTTTTTGATAGACCTTAGTGGTTTAGCTTATATGAACATGGATCAGTGGCATATTTAGATGCAGTGATGTGACCACACAACTAAAAATAAATTAAGAAATCATAGATGCAAAAAAATGTAACAGAGAAAGATAATGACACAGGTTGATGGAGGAGTTGTTAGGGTGAAACCCAGGAAGGGACTCAAACCAGAATCAGTCCTAGGGTTCAGAGTAGGAATCCTAACCCTTAAACCAGCTGGGGACATGAAGCAAGGGAAAGAAGCAGAGAATGCCTGCTTCAGGTAACACCCCCTCCCCCCCAGTCATATTTCTAGGTCAGGAATTGGCTGGGGCTCAAAGGAACAGGAAGTTGTTTACAGCAATGTAAAGGCTATAGCACCCTCTTGCTATTTGATTTGTGATATGCTGAATCTTGAATCTCCAGGCTTTGATTCCAGTCTGTCACAGCAATCTTATAGTTCAAGTCCTTTAGTTCCTTCCTGAAGTTCTACCAGTGCCAGGGTTTACTAGTTCTGCTACTTCCTGTTACCTGGCTTCCTGATTCTGGCTCTAACTTGCAATTCTAGCCTGCTTTTAGTACCTGTTCCAGCTTTGCAATATGCCTATTGATTCCAGTTCCTGGCATACAGCAAGCTCCAGATCCAGTTCCACTCCAGCTTTTCTCACCTCCAATGACAAGATCCAGGCCTTTGTCTACCTGAGTGAAACTATTGACTTCTGGGTGTTTCCCAGCCCATTCCAATGTCCAGGACTCAGTCCTGCTTGAGCTCCATAAGTACCTAAATGGTGGGAACCTGACAATTGGCCATAAAGGAGGAAATGTGGTGAAGGGTACTAGGTTATGTTGGGGAAGTGAAGATGGAGTGGAAGCAATGATAATATTGCTCATCACACCACCTACATTTTGACTCACCAGATCTGGCAATGGACAGAACTGATGAAACTTGACTGAGTCTGCCTTTTGAGTTTGATTAGATTGGACTTGACTATAGATCTTGGTAGACTTGACTGACCTGACCTTTGATAGATCTTGATGTGTTTGTCTAGTTAGGATTTAATATTGGATGGGAGTGACAAGGCTTGTTGACTTGACTGACTCTGGTTTACTTAGATTTTGATAGACCCTGATGGGCTTGGCTGATGCAGGCTTGGATAGACCTTGCTGTAATTGTATAGTTTGGGGGTGGTACAGGATAGAACTGGTGAGTGCTGCTTTGTTGTGCTTTGCTTGCCTGAGCTAACCCATGGTCAGGAGAAAAGGACCCTGGCAGACAACTTTCTAGTTGTATGCCAAAAGAAGCCGCTACTGATAGAGACACAAACTGTGCATGGAATCCAGAATCAGAAACATACTCACCCAGGACACAATTTACAATTCATCTGAGTCAATTTAGATAATTGTGTTGTTCTGCATTTTAGTATTAAGGGCCTAAATGAGTCTATATGTTTCTGTGTATGCTTACTGTTTGTTTCCACTATTTATTTTTGTATAATTTGCTAGGCTTATGATTTGGTCACTCTGTCCATTATGATCCAAAAACCATATTTGTGCTGATGTTTTGGACATCAAATAATTGATTCTGTTTCCTTAGGATGTTCTCTTGGTATCCCAACACACTTTCTCCCTTAAAAACCTTACTTAAAGACAAAAGAAAAGAAAAATGAAGTTTGTAGATCCGCGGGCATGCAGTGTCTATTCACGACTAAAAGGAGGAGTGGAAAGTTAAACTGCGTGCACTTTTTTTTTTTCCATATTAAGGACTCTTCAAAGAGCAGGTTTTCATTCATGCACGGAAAGCGGTGTCCACGCATCGCAAAGTGTGCGCCTACATCCCTATTTAGTTTACTTCTATGTAGGCACATGCAGCAGTTTGGGGAGTGAGTCGCTTACTTTGTATTCACCGCTACGTCCAAGCATACAACCTTAATTTGATTCCTCTATCCATATGCTGTTTGAATGCTTTTTTTCCCCCTGTTCTTTTTCACATACACTTCCACCAGTATTAAGATAAAACTTTCAGTAGAATGTAGATTTATCTATAGATACCAAACACTAAAACATAAAAATGCAGATGCCGTACAAAGATAGAGATTAGGCTGTGATTAATGTGCGCAAAAAAAAAGAGAAAACTGTGGACACCATCAAAGAAAAATAAAACAAAGGATGCTGTGCCAAAAGGTTTACAGATAATGTATATAGATAAATCTATTGCAGCAGTACAGCTAGATAAATCTATAGGCACAGTGTACTGAACAGTTCATACATATTGTATAAAATCTATAGAGTATACAAAGACATCTTTGTTAAGTTTTCTGAAACTCTATCAATATTGTATATCGCTAAATGTACACTGGAAGGTTTCCCTGCAATACCGCTCAGAAAACAGAGGAAGCTTATCGCAAAGAACCTCTCCTCTCCCGATTCTCTTCCAGTTTTTCTCCATGACCACCGGTGTATTCTTCGCCGCGCGCTTCTTTTAACAAGATCCGATTTTATTTTATTTTATTTTATTGTTTCAGTAATACTTGGATTGTATTCTGCAGTAAGAGTATCAAAGCTAAGCTATCCCGAGTCTGCCGACCGTTCTGCGCCTACGGAGAACTGTTTGCTCTGTATATTTCAGCTCTGATCTTTGAGCAGTATCTCTCTCTCTCTCTGGGTCTCTCTTTTAATGAACTTTCTCTGAGTTTGATTCTTAGCTCGTTTAGGGGGGGTCGCCGAGAAGAGAATCGGCTCAGTCTGCCCCCAAATAGGGAGATGGAAAGAGGCGAAGAAAAGCGAGCGCTGCCACCCCCCCCCCCCCCCCCCATGCCTCCTAAAACAGCCGAAAGCCCCAGCTCGCTAATCTAACCCTATTTATTTTCTGATGGAATGAAATAAACACAGATGTCATCTGAAAGCTCTGCCTGGGTAAAGGGATTTGGCACCCTTAATTCCCTGTGACACCTTACGACCTCGCCGCCATAAATTCAGCCCAAAAAAAAAAGGCTTCTTTAATTTGACAGATGTTTCTTAAACTGGACTCGGCTGCCAGATAATGGTAATCTTGAGAGATAAGGCACTTTTAATGTTGTTTTCATGTGGACGCTGCAAGGTAATATAAAGTTTTAGTGGGAGTTTAGTTTATGTTATGAAAAGCAAAGGTTAGGGGTCCATCATTTGTCTTGCTGGGATTTTGGGAAGGAAGGGGGGGGGGAGGGGTGTTCCTTCTTTCATTTTTTTCGGGCGAACCTCTACAATTATCTCATTGTAAAGATTGACTTCCACTAATTGTCTTGCTGCCGTAGAGCTCACGATTTCGTCTCAATTGAACACAGGTCTGAGGAGGATCGGGGGCGCCGATCGTATTCTGTTGACCTCTTTGGACGAACACGCACAGGTTGGGCAGTCTCTTTCCTAGCCCTCCATGCCTAGGGACGAAAGGACAGGTCCGGCAGCGGCAGCAGCGAGTCCCCAGCAGGCTGCATGAGCGGGAGCCGGACAGATTGCACCGAGAGAGAGAGAGAGAGCCTGCCCTGAAAACTATATTCAGGTTAAAATATTCGCCCTTCGTGAAAGGGTGAACAGTTCTGCCTCTGCTGCTTTTGTCTCAGTCTCAGCCTCGGGTTCATTAAAGAAACGCCCTAAGGTTCCTTGGGACGCTGCTAATTATTCCTTCGCCCTTCCTAATCTGGGAGAACCATCATCGCAGCCTGAGAAAGAGGCACAGACCGAGTTCTTTTCTCGCGAAGATGGAAGGCTCAGAGGGGGTTGCACCTCCACCCTCCTCCTCCTCCTCCTCGCACCCCTACACTAAGCATCGACACCCCCTCCCCCCTCCCAAGGGAGAACGGAGACTTCGTATATAAGAGCAAAAATTAGCCGCCGAGCTGTGTCATCCCAAAAGTTAGAAACGTTCCCCCAGCGTCCCATGAATTAGTGCAGTCCCTGTCCCTGGGAGCCATTCGCCTCAGGATGTCCAAATCCCAAAAACTGCTGCCATTAACTGACACTGCAGAATGTCCCAATCAACTGCTTGGGTTCTTTCTTTCTTAGCATATAGAAACACGCTGGAGCTCTTCTATGACAAATTATATTTATGAAAAAAAAAAATATATATATATAATCACAGTCAGAAAGAGAGGAGAGAGGTTCCTCCGCTAATCTATGTCGGAAAGACAAGGAATAGGAAAGGGATAAATGTTTCTCGGGTTAAAATTATAGGTGAGCGTTTTTCCTTTGCCGCGTTATCTTTGTACATGATGGCCCTTTTTTTGCATTTTAATTGGCTCTTGAGACTGCTCGTTTTCGCTATTGAACTGCAATTAGTGGTCACTAGTGTTATACAATATCGGTTTAACGCTATCAACATAAACAAATACATCAACGAATAGTGGTTATTGTATCTAGAATATTATTCACCAATACGTTTACAATGAATTAATTTCTATAAACTTCTCCTTTTACAAATGGTTCAGTAAATGTATTTTGCTTTTATTAATGTAAGCATATATTTCTACAGTTGACTATTATTGTATTTGGAATATAAACGGACACTTTTACAATTAACTCTATACTACCATTATAATACTAACGATATAAAGTAACACTTCTACAATTACCTCACTCTAAAGTCTTCATGATATTATAAAAGTTAACTATATATGTCACTGTGTTAATCTACTCAAACAAAAAACAAAGGCTAGTGAAAGAAAAAACAAATACCACTGTTGTTTAACAGCGATTTTTGAGTGAAAGTGTTATTGTGTTAATCTAAACAGCAATTAACTATCATTAATACAACATTAATAGGGAGAAAGAAGGAACGTGGCGTGTTGCTTCCACTAACTCTTGCTAACACATTTGTCATTATTTAAAAAAAGAAGTAATTATACAATTAACTATTACTGCTGCTGTGCGTCTGATTCTTAAAGAGTTTGTCCTATAGGCACAAATTAGAATAGGAGAAAACACCAACTGAAGCAGGGATCAATCCTTGCAGCTTCTTCTCTATAACAAAGGGGGTGACAAGCACACATTTGTTTCATAAAAGACTTCAAGTTCAAGCATTACCTTCAGGCCGAGATTTCAATAAGTTATAACCAATATTTGCTAAGAAGAGAATACTGTATTACTGTTATTGCTAATATTCACCTAAGCACTGGTACTTTTCTGAATGACGACTGCTTACGTTGAAATCAATCCCCAACCTTAGATTTGCAACACTAGCTGAAGGATCTGTGCTCTGCTTTGCTCACCAACTTTTCTCAAAAAGTTGGAAAGGAACGGATGATCATCCTGAAATGAGCTAAGAAAAGGCATGCTAACCGGGAAGGGAATTGGCGAAAGACATGATCCCCGGGGTGAATTAATGTAAGAGATGGTCACTATGGGACGAACAAAAAGGAAAGGATTCGCCCCATGGGATGAATGAGCTACGTGGAAGCTTGAGAGCAAAAGAGGCTCACCATGGGATGAACCGGGACAAGACGCTCCATGAATCAGTAAAATGAAACCCCTCCATGGGATGAATGAGAAAAATTGAACCTCCTGGCTGAATGAATAGGGGGGAAAGGGATGTTAACTGAGGGATGGATGTGGAAAAGGATTTTTCACGTTGGATGAATAATAGAAAGAAGGCTCACGTGTACCGAAAGAGAGAAGGCGATGCTCACTATGGGATGAATGGGGCACAAGGATTCCACGCACATTGGGATGGATGTGGGTGAAGTCCTACTTTATATCTACAGAGAATTCAGTATTTCAGATTGTATGGAGCACAGTAACAATAATAACAAAAACAAACACCCCACACCGAAGTCCTCTTTAAAATTGCATTCTTGAGAATCCTTTCCCGCTCCTGCAAGCAGACACTAAAGGGGCGCTGAGTTTGCCGCGAAAAAGATAACAAGAAAACATGCAAATACGTCTCCTTCCCACAGACTTTACTCAAGAAATAAAAAGGAGGCACGGGGTTTGCGGCTACGGAGAGAGGAAGAGTCAGGGGAAGATTTGTAGATGAAAAGATACGCCTAGCCCAGGCCACGCTATGGAGATTCAAAATGCAAAAATAAAAACCCGCGATGCATGCTCATACCGCGGAGAGAGAGAGGGGGAGAGAGAGAGAGAAAGAGAGTGGTGGTGGGGGGAGGGAGTGAGGGAAGAGGGAGAGCCGGGAGGGAGGACTAATGATGAAAAAAGTCTCCTCCACCCCTGCTCCTTAATTAAATGCATGGAAAGAGCCGAGGAAAGCACATCTGGTTTCAATCTGAATCCCTTTGATGGCATCAAATGTTCTGTTCCCAGATCAGGGGGCTGGAAGCTTTGGGATGTCTACGGCAGCTTGGAGCCCAGACTCCTGCCCCTCTCTGCACATGGAGCTCGGGACCCTCATTCACAAAACGCACGCAGCTCTCCGGCTCCTTTCACATAGAGGTGGGGGGAGGAAGGGACGAGAGCTCACGGATGCACATGGATGTAACGTGGTCCCCTGCTGGACTCCCCTTTGCAGTCAGGCTCCCAGGCCGCTCCAGAACTCTGAAATCTAGAAAACACAAAGCCCTTTCTTATTTGGGTTACTGAGGAGGGGGAAGTGGGACTGGTGGGGGGGGGGGGGGGGGGTTTCATGCCAAATAGTTTCCTAAAATCTGCTTCAAAGTACCGGCATCCTCCTGGCGGCAGCTCACGTGTCTGGAAATTCTTCTTTTTGACACTGATCCGTGACCACTTTTCCAGTCCAGCATGGGGATTTGACTTCCCCCGCAGCCCGCTAATGCTTTCAGCATGAACCCCTCTCCCCCCGGGTCTGTGGCATGAGAGTGGGGACTCAGGTGAGGGCCCTGGCGGCCTGCACGCGAATCCTGCCCTTCCACTCCTGGTTTCCTGGGGTCCCCCCCCCCCCCCCCCCCCCGGTTCCTGCAGTCGCCCGAGGCAAAGCTGCCGGGAGAGGCAGGAAACGGACACGAAACGTTTTCCAAACAACTGTCCCCGCGGCTCCGAGCGAAGCACGCGCATGAGATTCTCCAACGGGGTTTTTTTTTTTTTTAAACAAATCGGGGGTTCATTCTGAAACAAAATAGGCCGCATGTTGGGAGGGGGGAGGGGGCGCTGACTGACAGGGCCTCGGCTGACATTCTCGCAGGGCCTGCAGAACTGGATCGACTTCAGGAAACCCCAAAGGACCTCCCCGGCCACGCCAGACCTGGGCAAAGAGATTTCGTAATCGCAGCGCTTTCTTTTTTTTTTTTTGGGTGATGGTGTCAGGGAAAGGAGGGCGAGGGAGCGTGTGATGGGGAAGCGGGGGGCTCTGTGAAACGTCAGAAGCAGCACAAAGGCTTTTTTTTTTTTGCCACGTAATTGCAGCCTCTTATTAAGTCGAGCTACCCTCCCAAGGGTCTTCAAGTTTCATTTCTTCCCTGCGAAGTCTCTCCCCGCATGCCAGTCGGGGGCCTTTTGAAGTTGCCAGAGAGAGAGAGAGAGGGAGAGAGAGAGAGAGAGAGAGCCGCCGTATCCTGGCGGAGAAGGGATCGGGCTCTGGAAAGCGCAGCCCTTGGACTCTTTAAAAAAAAAAAAACACACAAAAAAAAAAAACCCAACCCACCTCCTTTCCAGGAGGAGGAGGAGAGAGAGAGGGAGAGGGGATCCTGCCTTCTCCCACTCCATCTGCAAGGCATCAGCCAGTGCGGAGCCGCCTCAGAGCCACCGGCAGGGGAGAGCCGCGCTCGGAGGATGTTTTAAAGCTGCCCCAGGCTTTCCCCGGGACTCGGGGGGGCAGCCGGGAGAGAGCCCCCGCTCCCCAATCTCGGCCGCTGGCTTTCCCTCCCGGGACGGACTCCCCCTCCCCTACTCCCTTTTTTTTATTTTTTTTTTTATTTTTTAATCCTTTTCTTGCTTTTCGTCCTGAAGTTTGAGTAAGGGCTGGGGTGGGTGGGGTGGAGGGGGAAATCATGACTTCCAGCTATGCCCATGTGATGGACAGACAGGCTGCCCTCTCCGGCCGTTTGGAGAGTCCGATCACGGCCAGTCTGGACAACTTACAGGCCAAAAAGAACTTCTCGGTCAGTCACCTGCTGGATCTGGAGGAGGCCGGAGACATGGCGGGAGCTCAGGCCGAGGAGCCGGCGGGGGAAGCGGGCAGGAGCCTGCTGGAGTCCCCGGGGCTGACCAGCGGCAGCGACACCCCTCAGCAAGAAAGTAAGTGCGGGCAGCTTAGAGGGGGGAGAGAGGGTCCGGGGCAGAGGCGGGGAGAGCTCAGCAGTGGGGAAGCGGGGACTGGGAGGGGGACCCCAGCAGCGACGAAGCAAGGGGCAGGGAAAGGAAAACCCTGGGGGAGACAAGGAGCGGGCTAAGGAGAAAGGGGGGGGGGAGGGCAGGAGAAGGCCGTGCCGAGAATGGAGGGGGGGGGAGAGAGGTGCGGGATGAAGGTGAGGAGGGAGGTCAGGGGCTCCGCTTAAAAGGACAAGGATGGACCTGCGGCGAGAAAAAAACAAAAAAGTCTCTCCAACAGGTTATTAAAGTTAGTGGAGAAAATGCTCCGCGCGGGAGGGTAATTGGCGCGGGTGCGCAGGGGCCTATCACGTAATGAGACTCTAATGAAGGTGCGGAGAGAGGCTGCTTCGGACAGCGGGAGGCACGGTCCTAGCCGGCGCTATTTGCCGAGGCGTCGGGGCTAGCGTTCAGCGCTGTCAGTAAGTCTTTGAAAATAATCATATCGTATTATCAGCTGAGAATTGTTTTTTTTTTTCGCTTTTTTTTTTTTTTTTTTTTTACAATATAATCAAGCTATACATCTGAAATCAACAGAGCATAGAAAACAATGAAGAAAAGCATTAGTGGTAACTTAACGCTTAGGAAGTATTATTACTCTGCAAAGCTCGGTTTTTGCTTAGAAAAGGTTCGGGTTATCTAGTTTAGCTGCAATCCTTGTCTGCTGGATTTGTGTTATAGCAGAGTACAAAGCAGATTAGCTCTCTGGCATCCTAGGCAGAATATCCTACTCTCCGTTCCTAAACATGCCACATCCCTTTCCTTTCCATAAAAGCAGGGGATAAATTAATACACAGAGAGTAAAAAGGGGACTTTAGCTCACTCCTATCCTGTTCGGGCATCGGCTTCTTCCTATTTTCCTGATCCTGGTTGCGGGTAATAATAATCATTACTTGTAATTCCTCTTCTTCCGAAAGGACAACGCAAGTTATGTACAGAATAGGAAAAGCACTTTTGAATATTAAGGTCGGTCTAAATCAAACTGGACTTTTTCCAAAACGAGGGATCTCCGCCTGTGATAGCTGCCCCTTCCCCTAAAGAAAACTCCCTGGTTCTTAAAATTCTTTACACGTGGGAGGTGAAATCTGTGCATCCGCCTCAAGAAAGAGAGGAGAATATTAGAAATGTAAACGGTTAGAGGGGATTCTGAAGGGAGTGAAAAAGGGAGAAGCTTGCATTACAGAACGAATTAGAAAGTGAAGTGGTATGAATTACTGGCGCGAGCAGGAGAGCTTGCTATCTGCAGGATTTCATGCTGTCCAGAAATTACTAACGTGTGGGCGTATTTGCGTGTGGCACAACACATATCTGCCTATACAATCATTAATTTATTACACGGTGTCGCCCAGTGCATTTTGTGCGTGTATGTGATTGTAGACACACGTCTATGTGTATTGACTATTTATTATATATACACAGCGGCTGGCTTTCAATCTCACAGTAACTTGGAGTCATTGTGATCGCCAGCAAAATTTCAAAGTCTGCTTACATCACTGGTTTAGGATTATAAACCCTTTGTGCCAGGCTCCCACAGCCTTTGTTTTTCTGCCTCCAAATTTTGTAAATCTCAGCATAGGAGAGAACAGCCGTATAAGTAATTGGAACAGCTAACACTTTCGCACAAAAGTAAGGGCCTTAGTCACAAAGGACTTTTTCCCATCCTGTGCCCCAGGGGAAAAAAAAAACAAAACATCTTCAGTGAATAAGATCCCAACTATGCTGAAAAAAAAATCACTTTTGTCGTGAATTAAAAAGAAACATTCCATTTTTTTTAAAACTGAAAGTTAAAGAATTTGGTTTTTCATTACCTCTTTAGGTTGCTTTAAAATGAATGTTCCCGTGTGTGGGTGTAGATAGGCAGATAAGATGCACCTCGGCTGAGAGTCCTAAATAACACACTGCTGCATTGCTACAGCACATAGATGCATGCAGTCTCGTTATTAATTTGTTAAGACAGTGTCACCCATTGCATCATTGCCATTTTACAGAGACAGCAGGTGACGCTCCCAGAACCTGGAGGTGACAGAGCGCTTGCTTGTGCACCCTCAGACCCGGGAGACTCGTGCACTTATCATTCCTTTATATCTGTGAGAGAGAAAGCTTACGGGGAGTGGTCTATGGGTACACTGTCAATCGGTATATCTTTCTGCTAATATACCACAGGAGTATTCATACTTAAAGATGTCTACAAGAGATATATCATGTCTCAATCCCATCCTTCTCAAACTCGGCATTCTCAGCCGCCAGTTCTCTGCTATACGTTACCGATATCCTCATATCCTCCTGTACACACGTTTGATCATGTCATAGCGGGGAGGTCGTTAATAAAACATTTGAAATAAAAGAAATAAATATATACCCATTTCATTTGGTTTTGGGCCTCCTGCGTGGGACTAGCTGTGCCTGGACCTTCTTGAGCTCCTCACCAGGAAGATCCGCTGATTAGCGCACGGGGAGCTTAGCTGCTCTAGACTGACATCAGCTGCCTTCTCCTCATCTGAAAGCTGAACAAAGTCAATGCAAGTCCTCTTAGGTGCTGGGTCATCTGATCTGGGACAGAGAGAATCTAAGCCCAAGGCTGGGACACTGAAACAAGCACTAATCAATGTACTAGTGCCCTGCAAAACTTGTAAATAAATACCACACTTTTGGATAATACAGTATCCTACAGACAAAGAGGCCAGTGTACTAACGTGCACCGTCAGACCTTGTCAATGACATGTAAATAAGTTTTGCATTAATTTACTAGTTTTGAAGTTACTAGCATGTTATTGCAAAAACTTAACTACACCTCTCTGAGATGTAATTACGTTTTTTTCCTATTAACTGATCTGTGTTCACTTTTGCACGTTAACGCATGTTATTTTTCATGCACTAATAATTAATGATCTGTTTTGCAGAGCTTTGCCTTGCATTACCTCAACAGCATAGCTTTTTTTGTGTGTGTTAAAATTCTTGCAGGATAATTAACTCAAATTAAAAGTGCTGCTGTGAAAAGTGTGACTGTGTGTAAACGCGATCGCAGCCCAAACGACACTTTAGTGAAAGAGTTAGCTCACTTTAGTGCACCCGTCTCTACAGAAGCGGGTGAAATGGCGATACTTATTTCCTAACAAGATAACTTAGCTGAAAAGTTATATGAAATGACACACGAACAGAGATTCAAATTCGGGAAACTGTATTGGCATGACAAGGCCTGGTGTTACCAAACACCGAAAGAGGCTAAACATAACATAAATATATACTACTGCTACTAATAACAGTAAAATAAAATTGCAAAGTACAGAAAGGGCAATAAGAAAGACGATTTCAGAATTCTCTGGACAGTACCAGCCTGCGGTGGGGCCTGCTTTCCCCAGCCCAGAAACTTGTGGTAGTCTGCGTGGTGTTTGAATGGGTGTCTCCATTAATTGCATGCCGGCTTATCTGTCTGTATGTCTGTCCAAAATGGGAAGTTTTATATATACCTTTGGGGGAGGAAAGGAGTGGTAAAGGGAATTATGGAGGGAAAAATCTCTTTCTCTCCGACGTACTCAGCAGAACATTTTTTTTATGTCTTTCTATCTATCTCTCTAATATTGGCAAGGCAAGCAGCAGTTTAAACGTTTAAATGTTAGAACTTCTGATTAAAGAGAAATTTGAAGACTGTTCAATTATCATAACAAAATATTTGTTTGTAATTAAAATGAATGAAATTGCTATTTGCAGCCTCCGAATAGAGCTCCTTTATTTGAAATGTGCGATGGAAGAAATAAAAGTTCACTTTTACTTGCTACAATTGAAGTTGAGTTTGCTACTAACGAGTTTTCTCCGTGTCCTTCCTGCACGCTGCCTGCTGCTCTATTTTGCCTCTGTCGTGCAAAATTTGGAGGCATGGAGGAAAAAATCCTACAAATCATAAATCCCCTTGGGTCAGAGACGAACATTCCCGAATCCACGCCAATATCTTTTTTTTTTTTTTTCTAGCGTGAGAAAAGCTGCCGTGGGCCAAAAAATCTCCAGATTTCTGTCATTTACTGGCAGCTCAGGGATTTTGTAGAATCATCATGATTTGTTAAAATGCTTTTCTCCCATTTTGTTCCTATCAAGATGTTGCTTTATTTCTCAGATGTTGTTTGTAGATACAGAAGGAAAGGAAGGTTTCGGGAAATATGGCACTGAGACTAGAAATTGCAGCCCCTGGTCTTTTGAAGATTACGTTTGATGGGTAGAATTAGCCCACCATTTAAGCTCGTGTTCTTAACAATATGGACAAGCCTTCATAAGCCTCTACCATTTATCCCCAAAGTTTTCCGGTAGGTTTGGTCTGACTCTAGAAGTGGTAACACCCAAGCAGCGCTTGTGGGAAATGTCCTTCCTGAAGGGACCAGACGAATGTCTCCTTTCTTTATGGAGGGAAGCAGTGTTACTGGGCCTTAGAGGCGCCTGGCATCTGCCAGTCTGTGACAGTATATGTGAGAGTGCCTAGCTCCATTTTACCACATTTTGCTCTTCATCCTCTCCTTCCTCCTAGTTACTCGATCTCTGCCGTATTGTTTCCGGAATATATGCCGTAGAGAGAGAGAGAGAGGGGGAGAGAGAGAGAGAGAGAGAGAGTGTGTGTGTGTGTGTGTGTGTGTGCGCGCGTGCCTCTGTGTTATTTACATCTCAGATACTGCAGATACTATTTCAATGTTCAGGACCCCGGCATCATGTGAAATGATATGATAGCTGTGTCACGGGCTTGCATCATAATATATACCGTTGGTTTATCAGTGCGGCTATGCAGCAGCAAAGCAATTGTAAAAGCCCACCATTCCTTCTGAGTACTGTCAAATGGGAGCTGCCACACTCACTGTATCCTCAGCTTTTGCTGCTCCCTTGTAATTCTCCTGAAGACAGCCATGTTAGCCGGAGTCATGCACACTGGATCTGATTGGTGCTCATGGCTTATGATGTCAGCTCTGCCTGAAACAATCGGTTCTGGTTCCATCTGAGGAATATGTGAAATAATGAACAGTAACAATATTTTCACTCCGGGTTTCATTATAGCATTATACACAGTTACACATCCGTCATGTAAAGAGACATTATTTACCAGAAAAAAACCTGGGATGGTCAGTCAGATGTTACACATTTCAGAGAATAAAATCCTGAAACACAATTGATATATGGCTCTGCAAATGGCTTAGATTAGGCTTTATATTTGCTGGATTAATGTTTTGCTTGACATTTCTATAACTGCACACAATACATCCTATGGTACCTTGCACTGGTATTGCACAATGCTAACGGAAGATGGGTAGCTAGTCTTTGTTACTGTATTATTTGGTATTTTATTTTCTAATTATAGAGCAGGACTATATGCTGAAGATTAATTAAATGCACTGCCCCCTGCTTTGCAGCAAATATATTTTTACTGATAACTACAGATTTAATTATTGTTTGGAGATTAAAAAAGATTTTTGTGCAGATGCTTAAACGGTTATACTTATTCTTAATCCAACTTTCTGGAAGTCTTGTAAAATTAGAACATCGTTCATGCTACATAGCTCTGAATTAGAGAAACCAGACAACCCTAATCAGTCCTTTGTGAGAAACATATGTAGCCATAAAAGGAGCAGCCCAAAGGGATTAAAGACACCAACCACAAGTGTGGAGGAGATCAACTTCTTAAAGGAAACACGTCCAAGTGATCCGTCGTGATCGGAAGGTGAAAAGAAACTATCCTAGCCCGATTAATCGCCTGGGGATTGCAGGGGCAATTAACATTTTTAACGGTAGGCTCACACCCAGAATACTCACATTCCTGACCCTCACCACCACTTTTCTACATAAATATTCTAGATAATACAAACAGATAGAGCAGATATATATATAGTACCACGTGCAGATGCAGATGAGATATACAGAGATAGCGGATACAGATGTGATGTACAGTACGATATATACATTCTGTAGATAGTGATTATGATTAGTATTATATCTACGGATAGAGATGATATGTATAGGATAGTACTACTACTATTGGTCATCACTATAGCGCTACAAGATGTGTAAAACACTGCATGGAAACACAAAAGAAGCAGTTCATGTTCTGTGGAGCTTACATTTTAGTGAAGACACAGAGACAAGACAAAGAAAACAAAAGACTTTGAGTTAAAATCACGAAGGGAATAACTGGGACAAACCAGAACCAGGTGGGTTATTAGGTGGAAATAATTGGGGAAAGCTGAAAAATATCATGCTCCCTTCTTCTATATATAAAAAACCCCCAGTTAATATATAGAACACATGTGCAGCATTTGTGCTGTACATACAGATCTAGTTGATAGGTATAGTGTGGTGTGTGTATATATATATATATATAGGGCTGACACATGTATGATAGCTGATATGTACAAAACTACATGCTGGTACAGTTCATCTGCACAGCACTACATACAAACATAAAGCTGCTATGTGAATAATAGTACTTGTAGAGAAACAGCTCTGTATGATACTGTGTGTGTACTATGGCATTTAATAGCCTGTTCTATAAAGCTGGGCTGTGGGTTCGATTCGCTGTATTGATCTTTGATTTGAAGACTCAAGAGTATTAGAGTTCAAAAGCTACAGTGCTACCTATCAGTGTTTATTGGAAGTATTCTCTAATAACTCTTGGCATATTAGGTGGTATTTATATTTACTGATTTCCACAAATGATTTATTGTATAGTGTTTAAATAAACTAGTTGACTGAAAAAAAAATTACAACAGCACACCAATTCTAGAGGGGGAAATATTTACCATTCATGTCCGAAGTAATACACAAAATGTAAGGATTAGACAGGAGATAAGGAGTTCCGTAAGTAAGCAAAGGACAAGACTGGATTTTCTAAATAAGGTTAGTTATTTGTTTTTGTGTGCATTGTTTATTATTTGGTCTGAATTAGTAATGTGGGCCTATTGTCATGTGAGTGTAAAGTGACTTAGATGAAAGAGCTTTCTGGCCATGAGAGAAAACTCTGAGACAAGACTTCTTACTTTCACTGTTCATTTTAGACCAGTTTTTATTTTTTTTAGTTTATCTTTTGAAAAATAATCAGCTTGGTCTTTGCTGTGTTATTTACAGTCAATAGATTTTCTTTCAATTTCTGCAATTTATTTTGGCCATCAATATTCATACTGACATCAACCATGCCCCATAGTAACCACCAAATAACACGCAAACTGTACTAGGAACAAAGAGAAAGAAAGTAGCAATTCACACACAAAACTCACTGATCAATGGACTAGAATAAAATGCCAGTCATACAAATGAATAGATAGATTAAGGGGGGAATTTTTAAAATGTCTGCAGGACTTGCTAACAAATTTTCTTTGTAACCATAGGCCTGCAAGCACATTTTTAAAGGGAAACTCCCTGTAGAATTTCCCTTTGAAAATTTGGAGGCTGAATGCACCTTGGGGCAGTTACAAAATCAGAACCATGAAACACATGTGGGGATATCCATGTGAAATTCTAGTGTATGCTCTACCGGCCTTTCCCCTATGTGACATGGGTAAACTTACCCCTGCCATCTCACAGTGCAGGTACTTTCATCCACAGAGGTGAAGGGCATTTTTAGTTCCCAATTTTTATTTATTTATTTCGATTTTTATGCCATTTTTCCAGAAGTCTACTTAGTTACCTGTTCGTTAATCTTTTGAAAATTGTCCTCGCCCTGTAATCTATTGGCTTTTGAAAGTGGGTATCATGCTAGGCTGCTAAAATTAAAGTTTGATAAAAGAACACCAACAAAGTAGGATGAGATGATACTTTTATAAGACTAAGATATATTTAAGATACAAGCTCCTTAGACAATGTAAATAATTTGGTAAATCTTAGCCTAATAAATATCTACCCAACTACTTTAAGAGTAAAAGATTTGCCATACTTGGCCAGACCAAAGGCCCATCAAGCCCATTGTCCTATTTGCCAATTCCAAGATATATTCCATTCTGCTTATCCCAGGGATAAGTAGTGGATTTCCCCAAATCCACCTTAATAATGGTTTATACACTTTTCCTCCAGGAACTTGTCTACATTTTTTTAAACCCAGCTACACTAACAGCTTTTACCACATCTTCTGGCAACGAATTCCATACCTTAATTATGTTTATTTAATTTAATTTATTTAATTTAAAAACTTTTCTATACCGTTGCTAAGTTATATACCATTGCAATGGTTTACAAATAGGCACATAGACTAAGGTAAGTAAATGTAGGATATCGTAACTTCTAACAGGTGCCAATAAAGTTCGGTTACAATTTCATAAATAAAATCATTATTTGAGTAATGTTGGTCAAGTCCAGGTATACTATTGAGTTACTATCTCTTTGAGATATTACTTCTTAAATGTAGGATTGAGAAAATTCATTCTCATCTGTACTTTCATTCTCTACCCTCCACACTCTTTAGTGAAGGCTTTTTTAAAGAGCCATGTTTTTAAATTTTTCTTAAACGTTTTGAGATTATTCTGTAATCTGAGTTCAGGGGGCATCCTGTTCCATAGTATGGGCCCAGCCAATGATAAAGCCCTTTTTCTCACTTGGGTTAATTTTGCTGACTTTACTGAAGGGATTGTTAGTAGTGCTTTGTTTGCTGAGCAGAGGTTTTTTTGTGGAACTTGTACTGTAAGGCTGTGTTTAGCCTGAGTAAAAAAAAATATTTTATCCCGCTTTGTTCTAAATATACTGTTTAGTAACTTTATTGAGTGACCCTAGTCTTTGTACTTTTTGAAAGTGTAAACAACTAATTCACATTCACTCATTCACTCCACTCAGTTTTTAATAGTCTTCATAATATCTCCCTCAGCCATCTCTTCTTCAAGCTGATAAGCCCTAACCTCTTTAGCCTTTCCTCATAGGAGAATTGTTCCATCCCCTTTATCATTTTGGTTACCTTTCTCTGTACCTTTTTAAATTCTGCTTTCTTTATTGAGATGCCATAACCAGAACTGTACACAAACTCAAAGTGTGGTCACACCATGGAGCAATAGAGAAGCGTTATGGTATTCTCTATTTTATTCTCAATTCTTTTCCTAATGATTCCTAGAATTCTATTTGCTTTCTTGGCCCTCACTGCACACTGAGCAGAGGATTTCAACATATTATCCAGGATAATGCCTAGATCCTTTCACTGGGGGATGGTGTTCTTTTAAACAAAATGTATTTTTGATGGGTTAACAAGATGCTTCTTCTTCATTTTCTGAATTACTGCAGATATCAGGACTTACCATGTAGAACACGGATTAGGACCTTGACCATGGAACCAAGAGAGGCTTGACTCTTTAAACATTATTTATTTTTCAAGGATATGCTAAAGACTTTGCTGTTCCAAGAAATTTTTAGTTGAGATCTAATTGATATTAGTTTTATGAGTTCGAGTTTGGAAATACCAGTAATCAAATCCAAAATCCTAGAAATGCAGCATGTATCGAGATATCTGGTTTTAACTTAATTTTATTTGAACTTTTAAAGTTTGTTATGATATTATTTGATTTATTCCTCAATGCACACTGAGCAATTGGTGCTGAAGTATATAAGAAATAAATTGAAATTAATTACTATTTTTAACTTTGGTTTACTTGTAACTTTTGCATTATTTGATTCACTACTATATTTAACTTTTGGTTATGTGTATTATCGTTTAGTTGGTTTTTTTTGTTTTTAACTACGATTATTTGAATTATTGGGGTTTCTTTTGTGGTTGTTCTTTGAGTGGTTTTAATTGGAAAAGCGAGTAAGAAATAAACATTGATCATAATGATTAAAACATGGGGACTGGATGGTGTAAGGGATTGCTGACTTGCCATAGACTCTTTCACTGCTAGATCACTCGTTCAAATACAGCACAGGTTAGTAGAGACTTAAAAAGAGTGAAATAATTTGATAGTCCAGTGGACAGAGCAGAAATGTTCACACATTAGCCCCTATCAGATTCCCCCCCCCCCCCCCCCCCCCCGCTCCCAAATCTCTGAATTCTGCTGCACTTCTTGTCTCTGATTTGTGACAAGGACAGAGACCATACAAAATTGAAGATGAAACACCTTTTGCGACATCGTCGGAGGAAAGGATCTCAGGAAGTTAGTCCCTGAGAACATTCATTGACCCAGCACTATCTCTTTCCAACCATTTTGTAGGTTTTCGTTCACTGACATATGTAAGCTATAACTTATAAGAAGCAAATCTGTGGAAACATGCAGATCTGTTTTATGTAACCACGATGCCTGAAAATGCAGGTGTACGACCTGCTACGTGAACAGGCCGTGTATCATCCTTGAACGGGAACATAAATGCATCTTTTATAAAAAAAAAAAAAAAAAAGTAACGCATAGAGAAAGACCACAGCCTCCTAAGAAAGGAAATTCCACAGCAGGGGTTGACCTCACTGTGCACCCCTATGGGAAAACCAGTCATGAGTTGGTTATGAATACCCTTTTCCTCGTGAATGAGAAATGACAATAAACTCTACAACTGCTACACAGCCTCTCTGTACTCTGTTTATGTGCCACATAGGGATAGCAGTTTGCTGTAAAGAAAATGTTAAATTAGCTCCTCATACAGCTGTTTGAGGACCCTTTAGCAATCACGGTGCCCTTGCCCTTGTGATGTCATGAACTCCTAAAAGATGTTTTATCTAACAACCATCCTATAAAACTTCTCTTTGCACAACCATCAAACAAACATCTAGAACCTATCGCAAACATGTATTTGTTTTATTATTTGTTTTAGTGATTCACTTGTTTATGGAACTTTAAGTCTTGCTCTGGAATCGGAATGCAGTGACGCAGCAGTCAGCCAGATGTGACCGATGTGAAAGAGGCAGCTGCTTCCACAGTGCTCGATGACATTAAAAAAATGTTCCGTGGTAGTTACAGTCAACCCAAATGCGCTTAAAACAATGTCAGCATTATTGTAATGTCTCTACATTTTTTAAATGCCATTCAGGGCTTTGAGTTTTGGGCAAAGGAGGAATATAAATCTAATAAATTAAATATATACCATACCCGGGGATATGTTCAATAGGGCGCCTAATCGCAAAGGTGTGCACGAATTTTTATTGCCCATGCAAGAGAGGCCAGTTTTCAGAAGCAAAGTATCCGTGTACACTGTGTTTGCATATCGGGTTGCTGTGTGTCTACAAGCATGCGGGTGCCTTTAAATGTTTCCAAACAAGGGCATTCGTTAGGCACATTAGTGGCATACTTGCTGCTCACATGAAAAAATTAAATGGCTGCAACGCTCCAAAATGCCCCCGAATGCCACTTTTATAGGTGGTCAGAAGTATGCGCTTCATGTCCTTTCCGGCACTAAAAATCCACTCACCCGAATAGGGCTGGCTAAATGGGGTCTGCTCTCTTTTTGCCAATGGAAAAGGGGCAGCAGGTTGAATCATTTTAATTAGGAACACCTGCTATTCTTTCCTGCAAAGGATTTCTTAAGTGTGTCTGACTGAACTCACGATAAAAGCTGGAATAACTTAACCTGCCACACAATGAGCACCTTAAACTCTATCATGCTTAGGATGAGATGAGGAGGGGAGGGGTTGTAATGTCCATAAATCATGATTGGCTTCACTATCTGTAACACATAATCAGGGAGAGCCAACCCGCCAACGATCGGCACCCAGGCTGCATTCCCACAAGCCAACACTCCAGAGTGCAGTGCATAAAGGGAAGATCACTGTTTGCACGCTATAGAAAACTTGTATACTCCTATTGTAAGAGGGAGATGTTTTCAGTCTTCTTTACCTTTGGTTAAGTTCCCTGGTAGTAAGTTTAGTTTGTAACAAATGTCGTCGTCCCCCCCCAAGTAGGTTTATTTTCATGATCCCCAAAATGGCATCTCCCCGAATCAGCATCTAAACTGCGCAAATCCTCAAAGCCACAGGTACTTGTGTTTTATAGGAATTACTTTTTTTTTTTAAATTATATTTATAGCTATTATATTTTTCCCAAAAGAAAATGTTTAGCAACTTGAAAACATAAAGGTTGCAGGACTTAACATATGAGTCAAGGCTTTTGATACTAAAAGGGATGCAGGTTTAATTATAAGGAGAGGGCTGGCTCATTAATAGTAGCAAAGAAGGGCCGAATTTATGTGAAGACGAGGTGCAGTTTATTAAAGGAATGGCAGATTAGCTATGAGAAGAGTTGCCTGAACTAGGAAGGGAATAAGAGGAGACGGATCTTAAAATCTAGCAAAAGTACTTATTATAAGGAGCTTGCAGAAAATCTTTTTCATACAGAAATCTGGGACAGAAATGGACTATACTGTACATCGAGGAGATTTAAGCTTATTCGAAGAGAAGGGATCTATATGCGGAGCGTAGATACATCCCCAAATATACTTCTAGCCAAGATGGTTGTAGCCACTGCAGTGAACATTTTTAGAATGAAAATGACTGAATCTCTAAAGGTTATGATATTACTGCTTTTTTGTTTTGTTGTTGTTGTTGTTTTTAAAGATCTGATGCGATTCTAATTGATCCAGGGATTAGCCCCAGTTAAGATCTCGAAGTCAGGAAAGGAATGAATTATATGCTGTCGAATCAATGCTCCTCCTATCCATTTCATTTCTAATCGGCTTCTACGCTATTTCTCACTCGCTCTTTTAAGCATTTCATGGCATCTGCTTCCATTATTAGGGATATAGACACTTGGTTGCACTTGAAAGCCAAATTTCACAGAGGTTATTTGGTATATAGATCTATCAGTTTATACCTATTTTTTTTATATGCACTTTACCTGTTCACAAGATAGAGGCAAAAATATGAGCATTTTCTTACTTTGGGTTTGGGTGCAAAGTGTCGAAAAAGTGCTTATTTTTATACGCTGCTTTGTAGCCTAATAGGAGAAGCGGTTAGCACATTTGGAAATTTAAAAAAAATTACAAATAAAAGTATCCACGTTTGGGTTATCATGTTTAGAAAAGAAGATGACTGGAGTCCATTTGATTACAATGAATTGTGCAGGGAATGAATTTTGCAGGGAATAATGTTATTTCTGAAGCAACAGACAAAACATAAATAAATAAAGGGCATCTTTTCAGACTAAGGGGGAGCTAGATTTCACCACCTCCAGGGAAAGATTCTATACTCAAAACATTTTGCCAGTGGAGACGGACTTGGCCGTGATACTAAAGTGGACAAGTTTTAAGAGGAAAAAGAGTTTATACCAGGGTGCAGTTAGGATCCAGGGAACGGTGTTGATTGGGGCTTAAAGGGGCGAGGAATGAATTCCAAACCTCCCCACCCCTCATTATTGTGGTGCAGAGTTAGATACAGAAGTACAATGTGTGGTTTGCTTTGCTTTGGATTATCATCTAGAGATGACTGTGAGAGGAAGGTTGGGTTTGTGAGATGGCTGCTTTTCTTTCAACCCAATACACTGTGCCGTGCATGCAACTTGCTGTTCCAGTTGGAGGGTCTGAATCTCTAACAAAGGTGACATAGGCCTTGAATGCTTTCTGTAATCTACATTGAATCTCATGTGTGAGAGGCATCCTCCCTGTCTGGCCTCCTCCAGTTAACCCTTGCATCACAGGACGCCCGAGGTGGTACATTAATCCCTCACGTTCAGAAGCTGCTGCAGTTTATATTGCAGTTCCTGAAATATTCTGTATATATGACAAATTAATTTGGGACTTTATTTACTAGATATTTTGGACTCTGACATCTGAGATAAACTGTCCATTTCATCCCAACCCCCTGAAAAGAAATACAGGAGAAACGCCACGAAGCATCATTTTTTCATCAATGATTGAGTATAAGTGCTCCTCTCTCGTTTATGGTGGAGAAATATCCCAATGGGTAACCCACCGAAACAGTGCCTGCACCGTAATAGAAACTTTGCATGATTCTCATAGCATGTCCGATTATTCCTCTCTCTGCCTTTATTGTCAGATTCCTTTTGTAAGGAATACACCGGCAGGATCAGCAGCACTCTTCTTCCATGTTTAAGCCCCTTGCTATCTTGTGGTGGCTTTAACGCTGTTGTTTTCTTGCTCTCTGCTAAGTACAAGACCAGGAGGATGGCGAGAGCGGGAAGGCCTTTCATCTTGGGCTCTGGCCTGATAAAGAGCTAGGAGTTCAGAGCTGGGAAATCCTGCTCCTTTAACCCTCTCTCAGAAGTTTTATGGTGCTGACTTGGGGTCTAATTGATGATGTGTGGGAGGAATGTGCTTCTGACAGCCAGGAGCGCAGCACATCATACTCCAGAGACTTGCAGAAAACTTTCTATGCAGAACAAATTAACACTTGTTTTCTGAATTGGGTAACCATGCGCCCGCTGTATGCGCATGTTATTTTCTGAAAGAAAAAAAAGTTTCTGAAATTATCAACCTAGAATCCTAGCAATAGAACCTATTAGATACTGTGACACTGTACTCTAAGGTTTATTTCACATATTTAATTTGCAAGTCAAAATGTTCTGTGGTTCAGTTTGACGCTATTCAGCATTTATGCGATCAAAATAAGTGGTGGTTTTTTTTAAACAAGACATGTTTGCAATATTTTCATTTTTTTTTAAATATCTGCATTTCTAATAAAAAAAAAAAGCTCATTCTGAGCAAAGTTAAGCCAAATCAACCCTATAATCTGCTGTCCGTGAAAAAAAAGACTTGAGGTCCAGTGTTAAGTATTAGGCAAATAAATCACATTTTGAAATAGCACATCTTTGATCCAAGTATTTATTTCCTGTAACTTCTGGAAGGGGAAAAAATAACAGAAACAATTATGCAATCACAAAATTGTGGAAATGTGCTTTGGGACTTTTTCTCCCAGTCCTAAATAGAATTATGAAGTCCCAAGTCAAGATTTGCTAGGATTTCTTCATGTGTTTGTGGAAATTCACAGATTCAAAGCACTTGACAATAGTACAAATCGTCAATACTTTAAATCTAAATGTATTATAAATGCATCCAACGGATCTGAACTGAGCAAACATGGCTTGTCCAGAATCAACTGATTATCTAAACCTTGCCAGTTTCGGTGGGGTTCATATTTAAGCAGAACTAGTTTTCCATGCCTAGCAGTTTGAATCTAGTTAAGGGCCAAAGGGGTTGTCACTTAATTGCTGTACACAAATCCATATCAGTAGTAGAATAATTGATTTACAGCAAAACGAATGGTAGATGGTGAAGCCCAAGAGCAATTTCACCACAGAAAAAAGACCTATGTTATTGAACAGATTGCCAAAGAAGACAACCACAGGACCTAGTAACAGGAGTCAGTCCCAGAAAGAGATGGGGAGATAACGAGCAAACTTATGCCCAAAGTGGTGGGATAGAGGTCCTGAAGAGCTCCTAAAATAATGAACCTACACATGCTTTAACTTACAATGGGTTCTAAGAGAACAGTGACAAGCTCCCAGAATTTGCTGCTTCCTTGTTTACTGCTCAAGTAATTGAATTAAATGCTATGATAATTAATTTGGTTCATTTTCCTTATTTGTGTCCAGTCTTCTTCAGCCATTAACTATTTCTTTGTAATAAAACCAAGGAAACGTGTGAATGTTTCATGATTCCTAATTTCCTTCTTCCATGCAGAAATGTGACTATGAATATTGCTACTAACCAAGGGCATGGCAGCTTTCAAAATACTCCCTGTCAACCAATGGCAGGGCAGCTTTCAAAATACTCCCTGTCAACCAATGGCAGGGCAGCTTTCAAAATAAATTTGTTCTGACTTCACTGAGATTTAAATTCTCTCTCTCTCTCTCTTTTAATTTCTGGAGAGTTGATTTTGTGGCATTTTGCTATACTTTAAGCTCTGATGAAAGGTACGGCAGCTCAGTAATATCAGTGTGCGCTGATTTACCTGAAATCACAACTGAACTGGCCTGTTTCCCTATATGGAGGTAGAGTAAAAAACAAGCAGTTCTAAGTGTAGTGGAAGTACAAGGCACATGAAAATTGTGTAACCGGGTGCTACTGGGTGCTTTAATATCCATTGCACAAATTTATATAATATTGTATAAACGCTTCAAAAGTTATTGGGGAGATCACGGATGACTTCAGGACTCCCTTTTCAGAAGCTGATTCACCTCTGGCCATTGCAGATGCTTTTGCCAAAACTGGCCACTGAAGGATGGTGAAATCCCTACTTTGTTATTGTGGAAAGTGTCTGGAACCTGGACAGTCCAAGTTCCTTTCTCCTCTGTGAGACCTCTGTTTGCACAGAGGTTCCTTCACATTCCTGCTGACCTTATCAAAGAAACTGAATACCACAAAAAAAAAAAAAAAACAAACAGTTGTCTACTGGCCAATATACTAAATTAAATTCAATGATTTGACTTTTGCTAAAATAAATAGAAGAAGGCAACTTATTGCTTTGCTGACAGACCTCCATACTCCATCAGAGAAGAAATTCTTTGCTTTGGTCTTTTCGGAATTATCATGCCTGAGAAAAAAATGGTAGCGTCTGATGTTAGGCTGTGCCAGAACTTATTGGGTTTCAGGATCTTCAGAAAAACTAGTCGACAAATGTTCAAATCAAGGTACATTGCATGAACTCCATTTGCTGGCCTTAGGGGTGTGCAACCTGTATAAGTGCACACTGCACAGGGTATTGCTGCTTCAGGGGTGTAGAGGCAGATTATTATAATATGTTCGTTACCGTGGATGGGACACATTCTTGTTAATAAGCTTTAAGTTTGTTTTTTCTTTACCAGTCCGCAAGACACGTTGATGTATACCTGTTATTTAAAATTAATAAAACTTTAAATTAAAAAAAAAAAAAAAAAAGAAAGGGTACCACTGACTGCAACATGAAAGAGGTGGGGAGACCTATCTCCCTTGACCCCTGGCCATGAAGGGTGCCATTCCTGGCACTAGCACAGTGTGTGGCTCGCTTTGGAAAATATAGCCTTTAATGATATGTACAAGTGAAAAATATTCCAAATAATACAAAACAATAGATAATATGAAGTCATATGCAAATTTATATTTACAGTCTGCATCTGCTTGAGGGATCTGAAACTCTAGGCAGATGAGGAATGTCCCTCTGCATCACCTGAACTCTCAATAGTCCTTCTGCTTGGCATATCTGGGAACTTCTGATTTAAAGTCACCATGGATTAGCGGAGGTGAGGAGTTGGTTCGGGGAAGGAGCCAGGCAGGACCAGAAGTGCCCAAATTTACTCTCATACATGCACACTCACATGTTCACACTTGCTTCCTCACACCTACATGTTCATTCTCGCATGCTCACTCTCATACATTCTTACATCCTCATTTACACCTTTATTCCTCTCATTCTCTCACATACACACACACATGCTCACTCACTTGCTTCTTTTTCTCTTCTGCACACACATGCTTACTCACACTCTCACGTCTCTTCCTCCTACACAAAAACACATACACTCACTCCAGAGGCCTAGTGAGAGTCTCTGGCGCCCGGGAGCCAATGCAATTGTGTTGTTACTCCTTCTCCCCCTTTCTCCCCCACCGTCGCATCACCACATGGAACAACTGTGTGGGATCTCTTTTCACTGGGGAAGGGTGGGAACCCAGCCAGTATGTCACCATACGGTGCTGCTGTGCAGTGCCAGTGCTAATGGTTTTGCAGCCCTGTGCGAACAATTACATTGCTAGCCCTTTCTCATTCTGGGTTTTGGTTTTTTTTTTGGTTTTTACATTTTATTTGTTTTCTTTTTCTAATCAGGGTCAGTATAAGGGTATTAGGTCCCCCTGAGTAAATCTTACAGCTTTATGCCCAGCTTTCCCCCCACCATGGCCCTCTCCACAAACAAGTTCAAATTATGCATTTATAATAAAAGATTTTATATGAAAAAGGACACTCAAAGTACAGTCTTTTGAAATATGGGAGCATCCAAGTATATTATATTTACATGCACTGCTGTGGTGTCAACCAGAAAACCATGTATAAAAGCCAAAAAGACCCTTGGAACACATATGATATTAGGACTATTGTAACACATGTTGGGTATGGGCTTGGTCCTCAGAAAGCCATGAGCAAACTAAATTACAATTACAATATAATAAACCTCCCATTCCAAAACAGCACTGCCAGCACTCAGTTACCATCCTATGAAAAGGTGACACTGCAAACATTACACCAGGCCCTAAAACACCAATATACCTCCTATTAGGAAAACAGAACAAACCAAACTTCTACAGATCCCTGCACTGAAATGACACATTAGCAGAATACTTAACCTCAATCACAAATGCAGAACATGGACAAACCCTCTCAAATATAGAATAAAGTGACCATAAAGTATAAATGGAAAAGTACAGACATAAACAACTGGAAACTGCAACAAGTCAGACTCACTATGTAGTGCATGTATGGAAAACCTAAAGCATCATCCTTCCTCAGAAAACATCAAATGATAAAATCAAGAAACATAAAGCATCAATCATAATAGTGAAACCTTACTAATAAAAAGAATTAATATTTCAAAACAGCAGATGAGCAGAATAACATCCAATAATTAAAAACTCATATTTTTGTAAATTTTACAAACACCAATACAGTATTTCAAAACTGCACACACATCAAATAACACCAGAATAATTAAAATCAATAAGGATTAAAAAAAAATCACTCACTCTCCATACCTGGGAACTTGTGACTTCTGGTCAACCTGAGACTGTCGGAGTAGTGGGAGGGAAAGGGAGGTGCACAGATTTTCTCCTACCTCATATACACACACATTCATTCTCATGCTCACATTGACACACACAAACACTCTTTCAAAACTCACACACACTCACAGACACACAAAAGCTGGCTGGCTCCCTCTTTCTCAGACTCACAGATACACTGGCTCACTCTCTCTTAGGCACCCGCATGTTGGCTCTATCCCTCTCTTCCATACACACTCACTGGCTCCACTCCTTCTCCTCCACCAAACACACACACACACACTCTCTCTCTCTCTCTCGTTCCACTCCCTCTCCTCCATACACACAGGCTGGCTCCATACCCTCTCCTCCACATACACACAGGCTCCATTCCCTCTCCTCCATACATGCACAGGCTGGCTCCATTCCCTCTCCTTCATACATACACACATACACTGGATCCACTTTTTCTCCTGCACACATGCTGGTTCTACTCTCTCTCCTTCACTCTCACACACACACTGACTCCACTCTCTCTCTTTCACTCACACACACATGCTGGTTCCACTCCCTCTCTTCTAGACACACACACGCTAGCTTCACTCCCTCTGCTTCACACACACACACACACACACACACACACACACACAGAGGCTTCACTCCCTCTCCACACAAACACACGTGGACAGGCTCTGGCTCCAGCTCCAGTCCCTCAACTTCAGTTAGGCCATCGGCCTCCTTGTCTTCTGCTGCCGGGTGGGATGGACTCCCCGGCAGCTGCAGGTCTCCTCCTCTTCTGCCACTGGGTGAGATAGGTACCCCCAGCAGCCACGGGCCTCTTCCTCTTCTGCCACCAGGTGAGATGGACTCCCCCAGTGGCCTTAGGACTCCTCCACCTCTGCTTCCAGGCAGGATAGGTACCTCCAGCAGCCGCAGGCCTCCTCCACCTCTGCTGCCAGGCGGCAGCATGCCCCCAGTGGCCATAGAGGCTTTTCTTCTTTGCATGGCATAGGATCCTCTGCCCCCTTGGCACCTCCCACAGCCTGGCATCTGGGGGCCTTGGCCCCGGTGGCCCCCTCTTGCTACACCACAGACTCACTCACTCACTTTCACAGTTATGCTCACTCGTTCTCTTCCCCCTCCCCTGGAATGCACCAGTGCCAGCAGCCTCCTTGTTGAGCCTCTAGAACAGCAAACCAATGCAGCTGACTGCTTTCCTCCTCCTTCTCTGCTGCAGGAATGGACGATGCCTTGTTCTTCTTCTAGAGGTCCAATGCTTCCCCTTCTGCTGCATAGGCTCAATGCTGCTCCTTCTTCCTACATGACTGAGGCTCCTCTTCCTTCCGACCCACATGGGCCTACTTTTGCGGCAATACCTGGAGTTTTCCAGTGTTGGCCTGGAGATTCGGCAATTTCTTTAGAATTCCAGAGTCTTGGGGCCAAATCCAGAGAGTTCCCAGGTATGCTTGGTTTCCAGACCAGGATTATCTCTTCAGTGAGCTTCCAGGCCAGAAGCATCCCTCTACATCACCTCAGCCAGAAGCATTGCTCTATATGACCTCTGAGCTAATTCGGCCATAAATTTCCTGAGATATGAGAACTTTCCAAGGCCTTCCTGGTTTTGACTGTAGCTCCCAGTCCTATGAAATGTGCCCCCCCCCCCCCCCCATAAAGTCAGGCAGGAGACTGTATGGGAGGCTTTGTGAATGAGGTTAACTTCATCAATGGGAGTCTTAAATGTTAATGGGAGACCTCTGCAGCCAATTCTGTCTAAAGGAGGCCTTCACTACAGAAACTACCAATTGTATTGGAGCACAGACCGGAAATGGATTAGCTTTAAGTGATGCTGGCTCAGCGGCTGTCCATAGAGAAAGTTATGTCAACAGCTTCTCATCCTCTATCTGCAGCACATATTCCAGGCCATCCCCCATTTTCTGATCACTGGATTTATAATACAAAATGTTTTTCATGATAACTACTTATCTACTCCTTGAAGCTTGTATGTCACAGGTCAGTAACAAAAACCTTGTGTTCGTTGGGCAGGGGGAGAGAGGGCTGTCTCACTTTTATGTGTCCTGCAGCTTTTTTTTTTTTTTTTTAAACCTTCCAATAAAAACCCTTTCCCCTTCCGGTGGGTTGTAGCTCAGAGCCTGACTGGAGCCAGAGCAATTACTGGCCTCTCAGGTTACTGATTAGTTCTGACAGAAGGTTCCACAAGAAAAATAATGTCCCCATAGACCGCAGACTACAGACTGAGGCCTCTGAACTCATGCACGAGTGCCAGAAAAGTTCCAGATTGTAGAAGAGGCAGTGAAACTGCCAGAGAATCGGCAAACACCATCACTTTTAATTATCCATTAGAAAGTGTGAGGATTGATTTTGGAATGCTTGAGGTCAGACTTTGCTGTCCAGGGCTGCTTTTGGGGAAGGAATGCGCACAGTAACCTTCCAGTTTCTTCTCTGTCAGGCCATCGTATTAAAATCATTTTTGCCTGTTAAGATGCACGTGCCCTGTACATGAATTCTGCATGCCGCTGGAAAAATGGGAATTGGTCATCTGTAATGGCATATACACATTATTTTTGAGGAAATGAAAGAGTCCAAAGCTGCATCTGAAACTGTGCCAGCAATAGCTGGAGCCAGCAGTAAAAGGCTTTGATTTGGCTTTGCTTTCGTAATTCTGTTTTTGGAAAAGATGTGGAGTGTAATCAGTAGGTTTATGGATCCATAACTAGTAAGTTTATGAATTGGCTAAGCCCAGGGGATGAGTTTGCCTGCCCCAAGCTTTATTTGAAACAGTGCCTCTTGGAAGAGGATGTGACAAATATAGCTTTGGAAGCTGCAGTTCCTAATTTACCTGACTCAACTTGAAAATTCTTTCTTCTGTTTTTCCATTCATGATTGCTCCTTTTTCCATAGCTCACACATACACAGCCTCTCGTGTTTGGCATTTCCCTCTCGTGTTGCTTATCTTAGGTACACTGCAAGGCGTCGCTACATGAGCAGTACTTGCCCCCAGCTCTGCTCCTATGAGCTGTGACACCCCAAAGTTTGATCAGGGAATGAAATCCAGGAGTCCTGTTAGTGGTGTGCACTGAGGAGCAGGGGTCTCCAAACTTTTCCACGGAAGGGCCACATCGAACATTCCACATCACCGAGAGGGCTGGAGGAGAGGAAGGTCTCCATCGGAGTCTGCTGTGGGGGTGGGGGGGGAGGGGGGATGTCTGGCCCTTTGTCTGATTTTAAATGCTGGGAAAGGGGGGGGGGCAGGGGAACAAGAGGCAGGGTTTCTAGAGGTATGGCAGATAGAAAGAATGTCAATAATAATATTTCTAGATTTCTCAGAAGTGGGTAACCCTGCCACTCCCCTAGCAAACTTACCCTCTGCCTCTCATCTGGCAATGCTTGTGTCACACACTCCTTCATTTCCCTCCTCTCCCCTTCCTTCCCTTTCATTCACTCTTCTTCTTTCTCTTCTCTCTCTCACCACCTCCCTGCCTTCCCTCTAACTCTCCTTTTTCTCCCTTCTCTCTCATTCATCCCCCTCACACTCATCTGATTCCACTCTCTGCTCCCTCTCTCTCTCTCTCTTACCCCTTCCTTCCCTCTTTCTCAGCCCGCTCCCCACACTCTCATTCATCCCACCAATGCTTGTCTGCTTGATCTTCCACTGGTGGGGCCCGGCCTCTCTGCTGTTGGCGCTGGCACGGGTCTGGCTGTCTCCTCTTCTGCTGGCCGGGCTTGGCCTCCCCACCGGTCACTCTCCGCAGTGGCACGGGTCTGGTTGGCTCCCTCTTTTATTAGGGAAAGCCCTGACAGCCTTTCTGTCATTGTCACCTTGTGTCCTCCTCTGCTTTTGCTGCTGAGGATTGGGAAATCCTACCGACCTGTGGTGCTGCCACTCTGCGTCAAAAGGAAAACAAAACATTTCTCCGCGAGTTGAATTCAGCTGTGGGAAGGAGAAAGTAAGGTGGGCCAAGAAACCGAGCTCCATGGGCCAGATCTAGCCTGCAGGTCATAGTTTGAGGATGCCCGCTGTAGAGTGTTATCTCTTTTTCCAAAGATGCTTAACTGTAGTCCTGCAGTGTCACCAGAAGTAAACACTTCAGAAATCTATAGCAATAGAAAGGCAGCTGACAAAGGGCTTCCTTTCTCAGCTGTTTTTTTTTCCCCCACAGACACAGAATGGGAAAAAGAAAAAGCCTTTAGTAAATGAAATCCAAAGTTTGGAAACAATGCATTTCTCACTTCAGCCCTTGTGTTTCATCGTGGTATTATGTTATATTCATGAGCCTTATTTGTATTTAAGGATATTAATTTGATAAAGAATAGAGTTAAAAAGTATGTTTTGGTGATTCTAAAAACAATCTCTGTCTCGGGCTCTGAATTACAGCAGTCGGTTGTGTCTCTGCGGTAGTACATGGAGTCAACCCAGTGAAAGATTTGCTATAGTTGAGGAATACTCATGACAGCCAAACAAAATATTGGGAGAGACTGTGGCATGCTTTTAGCATATTGGTAATTCCAAATTGTCTGACAGACTAACTTCTACGTACAAGATAAATGACCACAGACTGTGTGCCAATCTCTTTCCAAAAGCTTTTCTTGGAATCCTTCTTAGATGTGGAAAATGCAGCCTCTACAAAATGTTTTCTTTACATGAAAGTGATGATATTTAATTCCTTTCTCTCCTTCAGCTGAGCCCCTCTCATTCCACCATCCATGAAGGAGAGCACAGAGAGAGGACCTTAGAAAAATCACCTTTTCTGGATTAGCTCCCCATATGCTAGCATCAGAGCTTGCCTATGGTTTGTATTCAGCTATTGGCTGGGGTTGAATGGGTCCCTGTAAAGTTACAGGGAGATTTCTCTCTGCAGTCCCGTTCTCATATGCTTTTCCCATTTAAGTTACTCAGAGTTTATTTATTGACATCAATAAATGTATAATTAGAATCATCATTTCCATCCCCATAGCAGATATTTTTGGCTAGTAAATAAATGTGGTTAGGCTGAATGAAGACGAGATAGAGGTCAGAGTTGTTGCTATCACACAGGAAGCATGGGTCACCAAATGGGGTGACAAAATCATGCAACCTTCTATTTATAATCATCCTTTTGGCTCTTCAAAGCAGATTAAGGCTTAACGCATGCGTTACAAAGTGCAGAGTGGGGTGGGGGGGGAGGGGAGGGGAAGAGCTCCAGAGGAGGAGAAGGAGTCTGAGAGCTTGGGGCTTGGCCGGTCCCCAGAGTTATCTAGGAGGTGTTTCCAGCTCCCTTGCACCAGCCCGTCATAAGAGTGACATCATCTGTGGGCATCTGCTGGCCCTTTAAATTTCCCGGCTCGGCGGCGCTTCGGTGGGGAGCTCCAGAGGTGGAAAAGGAGTTGGTGAGCTTGGGGCTTCGTCGGGCCCCGGAGTTATCCAGGAGGCATTTCCAGCTGCCTCGCACCAGCCACCGTTGCGCCACCTAAGCCGTGTGCGCCAAAGGAGTGCGCGGCTTTGTCTGTCTGCTTGCCTGATTGCATTGCTACAATGGGAAAGAAAAGGAAGGTTAAAATTGTAACTTCTTCTCCCACTCCTCTTCCGATTACTAGCCGTATGGACACTCACCTGGCGAGAGTGAATGAAATGCCGAATAGTGACTGTAATGAGGGCACTTTCAGGGCCTCTCTGAGTCCAGGTATTGGTCAACCACCTCCACAACCTCCTGGAGCTATACCCAATGAAGTGTTCCAGGCTGAGGAGCCAGTGATTCTTCATGGGACTGAGACAGAGCTGACTACAGCAGTGACCGTCTGAGAGAGCTCCAGAAACTCAACATCTTGACTCTGTGAATGCTTTACATATAACATCTGATATTGCTATGAATCAATGGGGATCTGCTGAACCTCCTAACATAACCCTTACAGACTTGTGGAGGATCTTAGCTAAGTTGAAAATAAATGTCTCTCAGTCAAATGTTCATCTGTCTTCCTTAGTTACAGCTAATAGATCTCTTATCAAAGTACAAGGTAGAAAGATCTCAGAGTTGGAAACCTCTATTAATTTGATAAATTCTAAGGTTCAAGTATTACGAAATGCTGAAAATATGCATATTAAAGATAATTTGATGTTGCATAAGGAGTTGGAAAATGTTGAACACCTATTGAGAGCAAAAAATTTATGTTTATTTAATTTCCCATATGCTTGATTCTTATCAGCTTATGAAATGTTTAAAACTTTTCTTAAAGAGGTAATGCCTTATGATGAAAATAATATTCCAGCTATTTCTAGAATTTTCCGTCTACCGAGGCAAATAGATAATAACAATATTGAGCAGAGAGAGAATGAAGAGTCGGTGGCTAGCCCTGGTATAACCACTTTTCTAGAAGAGTCGGTTAATATATGTAAAAGGACTGCATTATTAGTATCTTTCTGCTCTGAACAAGACAAGGATCTAATCTTTGAAAATTTTTTTAGAAATAAGGATGATCTGTTTTGTGGTCAGAAAATGTGGTTATTTCCTGATGTCTCAAGAGCCACTCAGGCTCGTTGGAGACATTTCCTTTCCCTGAAAAACAAAACTTTAGCTTTGGTGCTTCCTTTATTAAAAAATTTCCTTGTAGATGTTTTGTAACTTTTCAGGCAAAAAAATGTTTGTTTACTGACCCGCTACATCTTGAGACCTTTATATCAGATAAAATCACTCAACGTGACAATTTGTCTTAGCTGAATATAAGTTAAGGTGACCCAGTAATTAGAGTTTCACTCTTCTCCTTCTTATTAGTTTCTTTTTCTTAATAGATTAAGTTCTTTTCTTTCTCCCCCATGATTATTGGAACCAGGATTATACAGATATTGATTTTTCTTTTTATGTAATACTGCTTGTTTTGAAATCCTTTTTTCCTCATTTTCTTATTTAATATATTGAAAATTAATAAAGATATAAATCTAAAAAATAGCACAAGAGGGAGAGAGAGAGAAAGACCAATATGTAACTTTACTATTTATATCACTATAAGAGGGGGAACTTTTAACTCGGGATGGGGTTTGGAGGGTGGGGTAGGTTTGGGGAGGGCAGTTTTACATATACAGTCAGTGGTACGAACTGCAAAGTTGACATGGTGCATCAAACACGGTAGAGAGCACATTGTACAAATCTACTCTTTTTTCCTTTCATCACTCCAAATGACAGAAAATTTTCAGTGATGTCAACTTTACTGTTCGTACCACTGACTGTGTATGTAAAATTGCCCCCCCAAACCCCACCCCATGTTGAAAGTGCCCCCTCTTACAGTGGTATAAATAGTAAAGTTACATATTGGTGTCTCTCTCTCCAACAGCATGAGCAATAAAAAAACCTTTTTGGTCGATAACGTGCCTGCAGTGGTTTAATCAGCATGCGATACAAAAATTAGCACTGGTGTGATGCATTTATCGCAGCTTGCGGAACTTACCTATGCGATGTGGGAGCAGGGAAATTAGCCTAACCACGCCCCCTTTTTATCGTGGACGCTATTTTGATAAATCTAGGCCTATGTTTGTACCTGAGGCGATGGAGGGTGAAGTGACTTGCCCAAAGTCACAAGGAGCTTCTGCGTGCTTTCAATGATAGCCCCCCCTCCCCCAGCTTCTCTACTCCTTCACCATGAATCTTCAAACTCCTGTCTTTGCTCTTTCTCTCTTCCCCATGGAGACCCCTTCTTCAGAGCAGTGTCTCTGTCATAGAGATCCAGGAGCTGGCTGCAGTCTGGCCCTAAGCAATGGGTGCTCTGAGTGTGTGTTCAGGATATGTAAAAGGCAGAGGAAACAAACACGGAGGCTTGAAGGTGCGTGTGGAGGAAGGGAGAGTAAAGTCAGCATATTTTACAGCTGCCTGATACTAGATCTGTTGGAGGTTTAACAAGCCCAGCTCTCATTAAGTGATCCAGAAGAAGAGAGAATAAAACACCAAGAGCCTCATTTACTAAACATTTTCCCCCAGAGATATAAAATGGGAGAAAAAAGTTAGTAAATCAGTTCCTAAATTTGAAATTAATTATGCATCATAACAGAAACAGATTTCATCCTCACTTCAGAAATGGCGCTCAACTTGCCCCTCCCCCCCCCCCCCCCCCCCCCCCGCTCCGAATCAGCATATTTCCCGAAGGAGTTTAATTAGATTATCAGACCTTTGTATCCTTTTGCCCTTCTAAAACACGTTCACTTTTCTTTTGAAGTTATTGAAGATTGCAGTCATCTCCATTGGCAAAATGTTCCATAATTTCATCCCAGTTGGTGACTCCAACACCAGCGTGATCTGGAAAGAAAGGCATTTAAATATTTGCCCTGCTCCTATAACTTGTAAATGTGCTCTGTGTGCGTTTGTTACAATTAGGGGCCTCTTTCCTGTGACCCGGTTACTTCCTCACTAACATTCCAAACAGCTTTTGGGGGGGAGAAGTAGAGAATGCAATGGCTCTTGTGCTTGATCCAGGGCAGTGGTGGTTTCATAACTTTATACCTGCAGAAGGAGAGGACACCATAAGCATTCCTTGATGAAACTGTGTATGTCGGTATGGACAACTATGGTGTGTGAAGATAAATAACATGGATAGTGCCGTCGTAGAGTGAGAGACTTATTTTCTACTTACCGGGCTGGCATCACATGGCTCTTTCTAACCCTGGGGTACTTTCCTCATGGAAGGAGTTCTCAACAATTCAGAAATGGGAGGGGGGGAGAACCAAAACTGGGCTTCCCTGGGCCCCCCTGTTGCTGCCTAACATGACTGGACCCCTGGGGGGCCTCCCTGAGCCCCACCATCCCCCTGCAAATAAGCTAGGACCTCCCCAGGGCTGCAATATCCCCACAAATATGCGAGAGCCTCCACTTACTCCTTCTGTAAGGTTGCCGGCTACAGAAAAGGGCAGGAGCAATTGCCACTCACTCCTGCCCTGCCAGTTCCCTTTTAAAAATGGCACTGGCTTTAGGGCTGCCATGTTTTTTTTTTCTTATGATCTTAAACCAATATGGACGTAAAATAAGCTTCTAGTAAGGCAGCTCATTATTTTCAAAATAAAGTGTTTCTTGAAATGAAAACCTCTATTTTCAGTTTGTTCTTAATGGAAGAGAAACAAAAGCAAACATCCACAAACGTTTGGATATTTTTGATTCATTATCAAAAACAAAGAAAGAAAGAGGGCTTCCCTGATATCCTGAATGCTGCCTAACATGACCAGGCTCCTCTGGGGCCTCCCTGGGCCCCTCAGCCCACATTGTCCCACAAATACACCCAGGCCAGGGCTTACCTGGCTCCCACTCACTCCTTGTGTGGTGGTAGTGTTGGCTGCAGAAAGGGACAGGAGTAATCCATGGTCATTCCTGACCTCCAGCAAAGCACAACCTACTGGCGGCCAAAGAAGAGGAGAGGTCTAGTAGCTTCTGGCAGAGCCCAACCTGCTGGCAGTAGATGGCCCAGTGACCACCAGCAGAGCCCAACCCACTGGCAATGCAAGATGAAGAGAGATCTCATTGGCTTCTGGCATGGCCTAATCTGCCGGCGGCGGAAAATGAGGAGAGGCCCCACTGGTCACTAGCAGATCTCAACCCACCAGAGGCCAAAGAAAATGAGAGGCCCCAGCTGCCTGCGGAGCTCATTCCGTAAAACAGCCAAAAAAGAAAGAGAGAAACTGAGTGTGATTGACAGCATGTGTAAGTGAGAGCATGTGTTTGTATGTGTGTGTGTGAGAGAAAGCATGTGATTGTGAGAAAGAAAGAATGAATATGTGTGCGTGAGAGACTGTGTATATGAAACAGGAGGACACAGTTCCTCCCCTACCCTCATTAATCCACAATAACTCAGGTAATTCTTATTACTTTTAATTATTGGATGCTATTTGATGTCTGCTATTTTGAAATATTTTATTGATGTTTGAGAAATTTAAAAAAATTATGAGTTTTAATTATTGGATATTTTATTTATTAGCTGTTTTGAAATATTTATTATTATTTTTTTTAGTATGGTTTTACTGTTATGATTGAGGTTTTATTTTATTTTATTGTTTCATGTTTTACGAGGAATGTTGTGTTTCTGTTTCTCCTTTGGCTTTCATTTCAATTTTTTTCTGCGTGTTTGTATTTATGCTTTATGATTTCTTTATTCTGCATTTGGAGAGAGTCTGTCTGTGTTCTGCACATGTGACTGAGGTGAAGTATTCTGCTAGCTTGTAGTTTCTGAATAGGGATCTATAGTAGTCTGGCTTATTCTGTTTTCCTAATGGAAGGTATATTAGTGTTTAGGGCCTGGTATAATATTTGCAGTATTGCTTTACATAGGCAGGGTTTTTCCTGTTTGAGTGCTGGCAGTTAAGGCTGTTTTAATATGGGAGGTTTACTATATTGTAATTGTAATTCAGCTTTTTCATGGCTTTCTGAGGACCAAGCCCACACCCAATTTGCATTATAGTAGGCCTAATACCACATTCATTCCATGTTTGTCTTTTGCTTCTTTCCAGGGATTTCTGGTTGGCACCACAGCAGTGTACCTAAATATATATTTAATTATATTTTTTTAACTCAGAAACCTGTACTTTGAATATCCTTTTTTTTGTGTACAATCTGTTCTTGCATATTCATAATTTTCAGTTTGTGTGTGGTGGGAGGTTAGGGATGGCAGAGCAATACTGTAAGGTTCACACCTAGGGCACCAAAGATCCTTGCACTGGCCCTGGTGTACAATATCCTGGGACCTAGTTCAAAGTCTCTGACTGGGTTATGTTTTTAACCATTACACAGAATTTACATTGGGGGCTTTTTTGTCATTTATTCTAGATTTTTTTTTTGACACTTTACATGTTGATAGCTGGATTTTGTTGGCTGATTTGCATTTTCCTGGTGCATAATTAATTCCCTTCTATAGGATATGTAATGGGGCTGTGTATTGGGGTTGAAATATTTAGTGGTTCAAATATTCAAATATTTAGTGGTTTCAAAATTCAAAGAATATGCTTTTAGATGTATTTTAAGAGTAGATTACTACAATTTTCCATGGGAACAATTCACCGGATAACTTCTTCCTGCAAATGAACTATTTGCCCACTGTTGGCACAATGGGAAAGAAAAGTCCCAGAAATGCCCACCATCCTGGTTGCCTTATTCTAGCGTCATTATCCTCACTGTAATTAAAAACGATGTTCAGGCACAAAAAAATTATTGTTAGGAAAAAAAAAAAAAAGAGAGAAGCCCATGAATGGCTCCATTAAAATCAATGGGAGTTTGGTGGCGCCGGTGGTGGTGGGCGAGGGGGCCAGCACCTGCTGTAAGGAAGAAAGTTTTGGATATATTGGGGGCTGGGGCTGGGGCTGCGTATAGAACAGTAAAAGGCTCTATGTCTGTGGCGGGAAAAAGGATCCTAAGTGAAAAATTCAAAACATATGCCATAAGGCATTTAAACTGGAGGACGGGGGTGACAGAAGGAAACTGGAATGTCACTGCAAAAAACCCAAGAGGTGGGTGAAGAAATTAACAAAAGTCATCTGACTAGGACAAAAAGAGCATCAAGCTGAGGAAGAGCAGCTGGAAAGCTGGGAGGAGGAGGAGGAATAGCCTAGTGGTTTAGAGCAGTGGACTATGAACCAGGAGACCAGGGTTCGAGTCCAGCTGTCACTCCTTGTGACCTTGGGCAAGTCACTTTACCCTCCATTGCCTCAGGTACAAAAAACTTAGATTGTAAGCCCTCTGGGGATAGAGAAATACCTGCAGTACCTGAATGTAAACCGGTGTGATATCTCAATTGAGATCAAATGTCAGTATATAAAAATAATAAATAAAATAAATAATAAATGAGCACAAATATCCATAGTCTGGCCAATAAAATCCCAGACCTGCAGGCTCTAATGGTGGAAGTGGATTTGGACATTGCTGCTGTTATGGAGACATGGTTCACGGAGACTCATGATTGGGATATGGCCATCCTTGCCTATAACTCGTTAAGGAAGGACAGAGAGGACAGGAAAGGGGGAGGAGTAGTGCTTTGTCAAAAACAATATCCAATAAACTGAAATGCAAGGGAGGTGGGGTAGGGAAGAAGCATTATGGGCTGTCCTAAAAAAGAAGATGGTATTTCCATTTACATGGATGTGGTCTACAGGCCTCCAACTCGGACAGAGACCTGACTGAAGATATCCAAAAAGTGGGAAAGAAGGGAGAAGTGCTGCTCGTTGGATATTTTAATCTGCTGGATGTTGATTCGAGTATCCCTCCTGCAGAATCTACAAGAAGAAGAGAAAAAGTGGATGCCCTTCAAGGGGCTTTGTTCAAACAAATAATATTAGAATCCATGACGGAGGGTGTGATACTCAATCTGATGCTCACAAATGGGGATAATGTCTCTAATGTCCGAGTAGGTGACCATCTGAGCACCAGTGATTATCAGACAGTATGGTTTCATATTGCAAATAAGATACATAGAAGATGCACAAAGACCTGAGTTTTGAATTTCTGAAATACGGACTTTGTCAAACTGGGGATGTTCTTGGAGAAAGAACTAGAAGACTGGGAGACAATGGGTGAGGTGGAACAACAGTGGGCCAAATTTAAAAAAAGCTAATACAAAGGCAACAAATCTATATGTTAGAAAAGTAAACAAAAGTAAGAGGGAAAAGAAACCAATCTGATTCTCAAAGGAGGTGGCTGAATAAATAAAGGCAAAAAGAACAGCATTCAGGAAGTAAAAAAGATCCCCAAAAGAGGAACATAGGAAAGAATACCTGATGAAACTGAGGGAGACAAAAAAAAGAAATCAGGAAAGCAAAAGGTGAAGTGGAAGAAAGGATTGCCAAAGAGGTAAAGCAATGTGACAAAACAGAGAATGAAGGGAGGCCTGTAATGGTTTAGTGAAATTGAAAGGTGACAGGAGCAATTTATGGAGAAAGATGAAGAAATAGCAGAAATATTAAACAAATACTTCAGTTTGTTTTCTCTAAAGAAGACCCTGGCAGAAGACCATTGCTGATTAACAAGATCATGGACAGGAGTGGAGTAAATGCAAGCCCGTTTATAGAAGAGAATGTATGGGAAGAGCTAGGAAATATGAAAGTGGACAAGGCCATGGGGCCAGATGAGGTACCTCTTAGGATACTGAGGGAGCTCAGAGATGTGCTGGCGGCTCCGCCGAAAGACCTGTTCAATAGATCCCTGGAAACGGGAGTGGTGCTGAGTTATTGGAGAAGAGCAGTTCTTGTCCTGCTTCACAAGAGTGGTAGCAGGAAGGAGGCTGGAAACTATAGACCGGATAGCCTTACTTCTGTGATGGGAAAATTAATGGAGACTCTGCTGAAGGAAAGGATAGTGAACTATCTACAATCTGGTGGATTTCTGGATCTGAGACAGCATGGATTCACCAGGGAAAGGTCCTGCCAGACAAATGTGATAGACTTTTTTGATTGGGTGACTAAAGAACTGGATCAAGGAAGAGCGCTTGATGTGATTTACTTGGATTTCAGTTATGATCGGTGGCCCATGGGTTGCCCCACGGACTGCTGCTCCTACCTTTCCCCAGTCCCAGCCATTCTGCAATACGGTGGGAAGCTGCTGAAGATGTCGCCAACAACACCTACCTTGGGCTATCCTTGATGCAGCTGGATGCTACTGCTGACTTCTTGCGTGATGCGCTGCCTTAAGTGTGCTTGTGTGTCCCTTCTCAGAATTTAAAGGGACCACAGTGGTAAATATCCCGCGGCCACTTCTGATGATGTCTGCTACTGAGGCATGATTTCAGTGCCTCGGCAACAGGTCAATCTGCTTCCAGCAGTGTGAAGTTGCCAGCGTCTTTGTTCCTGTGTCTCCAGTTCCAGTTTGTCTTTGTTTCCGGTTGCTGCTTCTCTGTTCCAGTTCCTGTCTTCAGATCTTGGTCCTGTGTCTTCAGTCTTCAGCTCTGGAAGTTTTGTCCTGTGTCTTCAGTCTGTAGCTTCAGCAGTCTTCATCACCAGCCTTTGTGGTCCTTGTCTTCTCGTCAGTCCTTTGGGTTGCTTCTTCAGTTCTTCAGTCTGCTTCTCCTCTTTGTTCCACTCCTTGCCTGCCTGTCCTGCCTGTCTGTCCCTCCTTTACCCTTTGTCAGATATTGGGTATTGACCTCGGCCTGACTCCTGAACCTGCCTGACTGCCGCCTGCCTTCGACCATAGCCTGCCACCAGATACGCCTTGCCATCTCCTGTTTGAACCCTGTTACATCCTCAGATCTCCTCACAAGCAGAGGCCCCTACCTAAGACCTGCCAGCCCCAGCACCCAAAGGCTCAACCTGATAAAGGCAAAGCTCCAGCTGGGCATCTGCCTTGTCTGAATCCGCCTGCCAATGGTGGGGACCTGCAGAGTGAAACCCTGCAGGTAGCGTCAAGTCCATCTCAGTCCAAGGGTCCACACTCGCAACAGTTGACTGACAGGAAACAATGTGTAATGGTAAATGGAACCCACTCTGCTGAGAGAAAGGTGCTAAGTGGAGTACCTCAAGGTTCGGTTTTGGGACAAGTTCTGTTCAATATCTTTGTGAACAACCTTGCGGAGGGGTTAGAATGAAAAGTTTGCCTTTCTGCAGATGATACTAAGATCTGCAACAGAGTGGACACGCCTGAAGGAGTAGAGAGAATGAAAAGTGATTTAAGAAAACTTGAAAAGTCGTCAAAGATTTGGTAATTCAATGCCAAGAAGTGCAGAGTCATCACCTGGGGTGTGGAAAACCAAAACAGCTGTATGTGATGGGGGCAAAAGACTATCATGCATGGAGCAGGAGATAGACCTTGGAGTGATTGTGTCTGGTGATCTGAAGGTGGCAAAGCAGTGTGACAAGGTGGTAGTTAAAGCCAGAAAGATGCTGGGCTACTTAGAGAGAGGAACAATTAGCAGAAAAAGGGAAGCGATAATACCCTTGTACAGATCATCGGTGAGGCCTCTGTTCAGTTCTGGAAACCGTATCTCAAAAAGGATAGAGACAGGATGAAACAGTCCAGAAGAAGGCGACCAAAATGGTGGGGGTCTGTTTCAGAAGACCTACGAGGAAAAACTGAAGGATCTAAAGGGTAGATTTTAAAAGGCTGGGCAGACTGGATGGACCATCTGGTCTTTATCTGCTGTCCATTACTATGTTAGTATTTATTACTGGTCCAGTGATTAGTACAATGATATACCCTAGGGGGTTATAATAAGCTCAATGATAATTTAAAGGTACACCAGGCCTTGGTACCAGTAAATTCAAAATTACACATTATTCATAGTTTTTTTATTCTGATGGCAGAATACAACCATGTTAATAATCGCCTAGGATAAATCTCTGTTTATGTATCTTTAACATATCGTTTTTTGTTGATTATATTTATCACTCTCCAGTTGTTTTAGTCTAAAATCTGTCCTGTCTTCCATCTCCCATGTTTTACGCTCCCTGTTTAATGTAACTTTACTTTCTACCTAGATGTTAATTGGTTTCCCCTCAGTTACATTGTAAACCGGTACGATAAGACCTGGTCTTGAGCATCGGTATAGTAAAAGAAATTAAATAAAATAAATAAATAAACTGTAAAACTGGTTTGTACTGATTTTGGATGTTTGTGTGTTTCAACTTTTATGCCAAACTTTTTAAATGCACTTCTGGTTCCTGCAACAATGCTAATTGCCATTAGCAATGGTAACATGGAATAGACTTAGTTTTTGGGTACTTGCCAGGTTCTTATGGCCTGGATTGGCCACTGTTGGAAACAGGATGCTGGGCTTGATGGACCCTTGGTCTGACCCAGTATGGCATTTTCTTATGTTCTTATATTCTTAACAATAAAAACAGTGTTGTTTTATTTCAGTGTGCTTGTTGGTTCTCAGGGACAGTTCCCTTCAGAAATCTATTCACAGAAGGAGAATCCATTGCTGGACAGGTCACATCCCTGGGTGGAACTACATGTGTATGTGTTTTGTCTTTTCTTTAACTAGCTGACAATTCTGTTCCTAAAACTGAGGTGAGATATCTAGTTCCAGTCTTTGGCACTGCTGCACTTTATTGGCCTCATGCAGCGGTGAATTTCATATTTTTGCCACCCCTAGGCACTGTTGATACAGTCGCCCTACCCCCCCTTCCTCCTGGTCAAGGGACAACAGAGCAGAAGGTGTAAGGCACAGCTTCCTTTGCTCTGTTCTGTTTGCTCCAAGCTCACCTCCTCCTTTGACAGGAGGAGAGGGACTAGATTAGGGGGGCAGAGTGGCTTTCCTTTGCTTCCTGCTGTGTGATCTGGCCCTACTTCTCTCCTCCTGTTCCCTGCACTGAACAGAAGGGAAGAGGTTGGAACAGAGAGTAGAGCAACTTCTTTGCTCTGTTCCTTTCAGCTTCATTTGTCCATGCCCAGTTCTCTGCACTGGGAGGGGAGGGGCTGGAGCAGGACTGTTCTCTGCTCAGTGAAGTTCAGTACAGCTGGGCAGCAGCAACATGATTTCAGCCTGCCTGCGGCTCTGCAGATGTTTGCCGCTCTAGGCCCACAGGCCTAGCGTGCCTATTGGCAAATCCAGGCCTGGCCTCATGATGCTTTGGCTTTTCTAATCTCGTCTAATCTAATTTCAGTTTGGGCAAGCCTTTTAATGGGAAACCCATTTCTCCATTGGTTTCTATGGAACTGGGGCCTTTGAATGTTTCAGAGAGTATGCAAATGAAGTGGTGTAGAAACAGAAGTGTGGGCAGGCATTTTTAGCTTCTTGCCCTTAGACCACAGAGGCACTGCAGCCCAAGCTTGTTTAATGTGATTTCCCTTTTTTTTTTTTTTTCTATAGGGGACCATGGTCATTAGAGCAACTTTCCATATCTATAAATGGATAATTGAATTCATGAATCGCAAAATGAGTTCAGTTAAAGTATTCCATGGCTGAGAAGTGGTTGGGTCAGTCTTCTTGAAGAGGTATATTTACCTCAGGCTCCTTGAGCAGTGAAACCATTTGATACACATATTACTTTACATTACTTTTGTGGGTAATGCTGTCAAGAGATGTTTCTGAAGATTGTTTTTAACCATTACAAAAGCTTTCTTTTTTCCCTAAGTAAATAAACCTCTTCTACAGGTTTGTTATTTTCTCCATGGTTTTGTGGTTTTTTTGATTTGCACTGCTCACTTTGTGGCACATTTAAAGAAGTTTTGTGTGCAGTTTCTGTACAGCACACTGTTATTTGGTACATACTTTCCAGATGATGATTACACATTGCCCCATGCTGAGCATGGCTTTGCCTTTTGAGCTAGAGTGGTATAATATTCCGGAAAGATTTAGCAACATTCGTTCACACACACATGTTGTACATTTTATTTATAAGTTTGGTACATTCGGCTGTTTTTCTGTAAATGAGTGGGGGGCTAGCTGCTGCTCTTTTTGGAATGTTAGCAGTGGGGTGGATAATTCATCAATAATGTTTTCAGGTTGCCTGAGCGTGGAGCAGGGCCTCCAGGTTCCCCAGCATATTTCTGGCACCTGTACTGGCACACAGTCTGCAAAAGGAGGAAGGAATCCCAGTAGGTCTTAAGCCACGAGTAGGTAGTTCTGCTCCTGGAGTGCCATAAACAGGTCTGCTTTTCAGGATACCCCCAATGCATGAGATATATTTGCATACAGTGGAGGCAGTGTTCATGCAAACATACCTCATGCATATTCATCCTGAAAACAAAACCTGCTTGTGGCACTCCAGGACTGGAGTTATCTACCCCTGCCCTAAACTCTAGGTTGTAGTTTCTCTCCATGGGCTGCACACTTCTCCATGCTACCCAACAAAATGCTATAAGGCATTTTTGTTGAGAGAACATTGCACAAATCTCATATTTGGATGAGTTTCTTCACTCCGAGGGTCATCAAATCTTCACAAGAGAGCACTGTTCTGTTCGTACTGCTCACTTTCGGGCCGATTCAGTAAAGTCCCGGGGAGAGCGGGCCACTCGCCTGTGCGCGCGATGCAGTATTTAAATGAGGCCCGGCGGTAGAAACGGGCAAAAGGAGGCGCTAGGGACACTAGTGCGTCCCTAGCTCCTCCTTTTGGCCCAGAGCAGCGGCTGTCAGTGGGTTTGACAGCCGACGCTCAATTTTGCCGGCGTCGGTTCTCGAGCCCGCTGACAGTCACGAGCTTGGAAATCGGATGCTGGCAAAACTGAGCATCCGGTTTTCGACCCGACAGCCGCCAGCCGACTTCAAATTTTTTTTTTTTTTACTTTTTTTTACCCTTCGGGACCTCCGACTTAATATCGCCATGATATTAAGTCTGTGCACTTTCCCGGTGCCGAAGAAATTAGCGCCTACCTTTGGGTAGGCGCTAATTTCTGAAAGTAAAATGTGCGGCTTGGCTGCACATTTTACTTACTGAATCGCTCGGGAATACCTAATAGGGCCATCAACATGTATTTGCATGTTGAGGGTGCTATTAGGTTCGGCGGGTTGGACGTGCGTTTTCCGCCCTTTACTGAATAAGGGGTAAGGGAAAACGCGCGTCCAATGGCAGGTTAACAGTGCGCTCCATCGGAGCACACTGTATTGTATCAGCCTGTTTGAATGTCAAAGTGGCCCCTAAGCCCTATACTAATACCTAAACCTCATCTCGAGTTACTAGGTGGGCCTCCCATACAGATATAAATACCTATCTAGTATGAGGGCATTATGGCTAGTCTCTCTCTCTCTCAAAACATGGTCCACCCAGTGGTTGTATGTAGGAATTACCACATTCTAGCACTTATCTCAAAGTGCAAAAAAGTTATCACAGTAACTTAAGTATTAGCACAAATTGCAATGAACTGCCTATTACCATAAAACATGCCCCTTTTTCTATCGCAGGCAATATTTAGTAGGGATGTGAATCATTTTTTGACGATTTAAAACAATCGTCAGATATATTTTAAATCATCAAAAATCGTTAAGAGTCGCGATACAATAGAAATTCCCCCGATTTATCGTGAAAAATCGTAAATCGGGGGAGGGGGGAGGGCAGAGAAAACCGGCACAGTTTGCAGACACCACCTAGTAATGTTGGCCCTGGAAACAGAAATACCAAAGTAGTGGGTGGTATTGTTGGAAATATGGGAGCTAGCAAGCTGATGTGATAAAAAAAAAACCCAGCCCTGCTGCACTTTACTGGTGTGCTAGGCCTAGGGAAATGAACAATTCCACAGAGAAAGCTTTGGCACACACAGAATTTGAATTTTGTACTATAACAGTTAGCTCATGTGCAAACTGGTAGTTTGTGTAACATCATTTCTTCAGTAGGTGCAAGTACTACAAAGCAAAAGGGCACAAATAGTCCATGTCATTTTCTTTGTAGCTGTGGTGGTGATGGGCAGGATCTTTTCTGAAACAAAACCGATCAAGCTAAATGGTAAATTAATTGTCAGTGACGAACCCCTATGTGGTTAGAAAGAAAACGGCAGACTCCAGCAGGGCTAATGTTCTGGTAGCAGCACTGAAACACCTGAAGGTGCCTCCATTAGAACAAGGGGTGTGGTGGAAGGCAGAGAGAGACCTGGGGGGGTGGTTGTGGCTGCAGTGAGAGAGTGAGGGGGGGGGGAGAGAAAGCTAGGGGGATTGTTGAGCCTGGGGTTTTGGGGACAGGGGAAAGAAAAGAAGGTCACAACTTTGGTGACTTATCCTTACTGTGAAGTGTTTACTTTGGAGAGGAGAAGATCGAGTGGAGATATGATCCAATGCACACTTCAGAGGTGGCTATATGAATTAGATGATATGTTTATGCTGGAGAGTACAGTAAAGGCAAACAGAACATAATTTAAGATAGAAAATAAATGAAACATAATTTGATTTTATGGAAGAACTGTTTTCCTGTTAGAATGATCAGGATATAGTAACCATTATAGCCCTTTCCCCAGTTTCTCCTGGCATGCAGATGCTCACGGGGGAGGTCATTATCCAGGACTGGACCTCTGATCCTATGTTTTTCATATGCAGGGGAAAGAATCAGTCTTTCAAGGCCCAAAGAGGTTTTTTCTTCTGGAAGCTTCTCTGAAACCAGTCTAGTAAGGAACAAAACACATGCCCTACTGTTGCTGCTGTTCAAAAAATAAAATCCTCTGTTGGTGAATTTGATTGCAGGAAACATAAATCACAGCAGGTACACTATAGCTTGGAGCGCAGTCAGGATAGAAAAGTAATGTCCATTTGCAGAATATACATTCTCAGTTAATAGCAATTCTACTCAATCCTGGCACTAAGCACTCTGAACATAAGCAAACCCTCCATGGACAATTTCCTTGGTGCCTTCTCTTCTGGATGCTGCTCTTTCTCTTTCTTTCTCTTCCAGTAGACAATAAACAGATGAGTCTGGATGTTTTCTTTCCTTAGTCAGTAACTGTTGTGACCTTCCCTTGTTAGGAAGTCTTCCCTCTGTCTCTCACAAAGCCAATCCTTTCTCTTCAATCTCTACTAAAATCTCTTTTAGACAGTCTAGGAAGTATGGGGCTTAACTCCCTTCTTCTTAGATACATCCTCTTCGGAAAATCTCAGGGATACTCTTGGACCCCAAGAGAAGACCTCCCTAATCTTGAAGAGCCGAGCATCCTGACCTTGGGCCTCATCCACCTTCCCGGGACAGGAGGCATCATCCAGTACGTTTCTCTTGAGAGAAGTATCCCCGAAGAACCCTGAACTTCAAGGACACATGAGTTTTGTTAACCTCAGGACGCCTCCCTCTGGGGAGTGCTAACATTCTTCTAACCTCATATGGAACTCTGACATCACCTACCTCTCATAGCAGGAGCTGTTGAGTCACCAATGCATTCTAGTAAGGACAGTTTTGGGACCCCCTTAAACTATTGTCAAGATACAGAACAAAGAATCCTCTCAACATCCGTCGTCAGTAGGAGTCCCACAGGGGTCCTCCCTGTCTCCTACTTTATTTAACATTTACCTTATACCGTTATGCCAACTTCTCACCAACCTCAACCTCAAACACTTCCTTTACGCGGACGATATACAGGTCCTGATACCCATTAAGGATTCCTTCGCAAAAACTCTGGCTTACTGGGACACATGCCTTCAAAAAATTAAACTCCTCCTCACCAGCCTAAACCTGGTATTAAATTCCGGCAAAACTGAACTCCTGCTCATCGCCTCAGAAAATAGCACCATCACCTCTGCACAACAAGTCACGCCAACAATCACACAAGTGAGAGACCTAGGAGTCCTAATTGATAATCGCCTGAATTTCAAAGCCACCATTAACAAAACCACCAAAGACTGTTTCTACCAACTACAAGTGCTGAAAAGAATTAGACCTCTTTTCCATGCCCAAGATTTCAGAACTATTCTACAAGCAATCATTTTTTCAAAATTAGACTATTGTAACACCATCCTACTCGGCCTTCCCGCTTCATACACCAAACCGCTTCAGATGGTGCAAAATGCAGCTGCACGAATTCTGACAAATACCAGGAGAAGGGACCACATAACCCCCATTCTAAAGAGCCTCCATTGGCTACCTATTCACTTTAGAATAATATACAAGGCCATTCTTACCACATACAAAATCATCCACCAACTGGCTCCCATTGACATACAGATCCCTCTCCGACTACACAATTCGTCAAGACCGACAAGAGATGCATACAAAGGATCGCTACAGGTACCACCGTCCAAATCTACCAGACACTGCACACTAAGAGACCGGGCTTTCTCTACAGCCATTCCACCGTTATGGAACTCCATCCCCTCAAATCTCAGAACAGAACCATGCATCTCAACCTTCAAAAAAAGACTAAAGACCTGGATATTCATACAAGCTTTCCCGGACACCAACATGGTCAACTAATCTCCAACTACACCTTGATTAACCATATCTTCTATAGTTTACCTGTGTGAATTAATCCTGTCCTTTCTCTTCCTTCTCAGCCAAGTTCTTATCACCCTGTTATATGTAACTGCCTTTTCAGCACCATTGTTATAGTTATGTTTACTATGCACCCCTGTTTTATGTGAACCAGCATGATGTGACTGTTGTCTCGAATGCCGGTATATAAAAATTTGAAATAAATAAATAAATAAATAAAATATTGTCTGGAAAGATTGTATGAGCAGCATCACTCGCCATGTTAAGAGATGATTGAATAGTTTCATGAGTATAACAATTATTAATAAATACAGAACTGAATTAGAGATGACAATTCAAAGGATAGCTAAAAATCCAAGTACTTTCTGGTAGGTGGGGAATATTGGATTACAGTCACAGAATACAGATTGTATGTGAAAGTAGGAAGAATTTTATATTTTCCTTTGTATGTCAGAGAATACGATTTAAAATGGCCATGTGATTTTTGGACTGGAAATTACAGATAATTGTACAGAACATTTCATTATAGGTAATGGGATGACAATTCTTCAACCTTTAACTTTGTGCTGTCATCTGTATAGAATAAAGTTTTTTGCTTTGCAGCTGAGGTTTGGGAGGATTTATGGCAGAAATCCAGCAAGGGAAATGCATGAGTTGGGTAGGATGAAAAGAAAAACAATAAGAATGTCTTTGGCAGAGTAACTTGAGATAGCTTAGGGGAACCAAGCCTCTATGTTTGAAGTAGATGTAACTGAATTAAGAGCAAACATTGGTAGCCTTGTTTAGAATCTGCTGAGAAGCTGTAAGCAGGAGTTCAAGGGCACCCCTGCCATCCCTTCAATAACTTGCAATGCAATAGCTGCATTAGCAGCTGATTGGGTCCAAGTAGTACAGGGTTCCATGTCTTGAGATTCTTCTTAATCACTTCCAGACCACATAGTACTGCACCACTGATGGAGAAGGATCCAGTAGTATCTCCTGAAAAAAGAGCCTGTCAGGTTCTATTCTTTCCTGGAGATGAACCAGGAGGGGTGGTGCTAAAATGGACACAGATCAGGAGGACCCAAAAAACAAAGCGGAAGCCAATCCAATACTGCTGAGTAGCGAAGAAACAACGAAGTTTGGTGTATCAAGGGACTTTTATTAGAACTTGCCGACTCTGGTCGAGTTTCGCTCACACAGGAGCTGCCTCAGGGGCTACTGTATAGATGGATCTCTGATTACAGATACTTCAGTGCAAAAAAACCATAAGAACATAAGAAAATGCCATACTGGGTCAGACCAAGGGTCCATCGAGCCCAGCATCCTGTTTCCAACAGAGGCCAAACCAGGCCACAAGAACCTGGCAAGTACCCAAAAACTAAGTCTATTCCATGTAACCATTGCTAATGGCAGTGGCTATTCTCTAAGTGAACTTAATAGCAGGTAATGGACTTCTCCTCCAAGAACTTATCCAATCCTTTTTTAAACACAGCTATACTAACTGCACTAACCACATCCTCTGGCAACAAATTCCAGAGTTGAATTGTGCGTTGAGTAAAAAAGAACTTTCTCCGATTAGTTTTAAATGTGCCCCATGCTAACTTCATGGAGTGCCCCCTAGTCTTTCTACTATCCGAAAGAGTAAATAACCGATTCACATCTACCCGTTCTAGACCTCTCATGATTTTAAACACCTCTATCATATCCCCCCTCAGTCATCTCTTCTCCAAGCTGAAAAGTCCTAACCTCTTTAGTCTTTCCTCATAGGGGAGTTGTTCCATTCCCCTTATCATTTTGGTAGCCCTTCTCTATACCTTCTCCATCACAATTATATCTTTTTTTAGATGCGGCGACCAGAATTGTACACAGTATTCAAGGTGCGGTCTCACCATGGAGCGATACAGAGGCATTATGACATTTTCCGTTTTATTCATCATTCCTTTTCTAATAATTCCCAACATTCTGTTTGCTTTTTTGACTGCCGCAGCACACTGAACCAACGATTTCAATGTGTTATCCACTATGACACCTAGATCTCTTTCTTGGGTTGTAGCACCTAATTTGTCATACAGAGTCGGGCAAGTTCTAATAAAAGTCCCTTGATACATTGATCTTCTTTGTTTCTTCGCTACACAGATCAGGAGGAGCAGATACAGGGAATGGAATACATTATAAAAAGACAAAAGAAATACATTCTTCTTCTTCCACTACCAAACAACTCTCATCTTTCCTAAATTTTTCCCAGAACTCTAGTTCCTAAGAACTAGAAGGAGCAGCAGACCCAAATAAGCTCTTTTGTTCTTTTACAATGTCACAAAATTAGAGTTTCCATAATCAGTGAGTTGAGTGAAGATGAAGTGGGTTATAAATATCAAGCTATGTTAAGGATAGCATAGAGTCAAACAAGATAAAGATCCTGCAGGAGACTAAATGCACAGTGGAATCTTCATGGATAAAAATTCCACGGGAAGCAGTATAGTGGAGGGGTATACTACTCTCTGCTTGGCAAAAATGAACAATTACATATTGAAATGCTAATAAATTTGGCAACAATAATGGGATATTTCAATTACCCCAATAATCAGGACATGCTAAGGAAGTAAAGTTTCTAGATGAAATAAATGACTGCTTCATGGAACAGCTGGTCCAGGAAATGATGAGAGGGTGAGTTATTTTACATCTAATCCTTAGTGGAATGCAAGATTTGGTACAAGAGGGAATGGTAGTGGGGCCACTAATGATCATGGTAGTGAATCAATAGTGATCTTACTAAGATCAAATTCGACTTATTAAGTGGAGGGGGTCATTAAGGAAAACTACTGCTCTAACATTTTAATTTCAAAAGGGTGACTATGATAAAATGAGGAAAATAGTAAAAACTAAAAGGTGCCAACTGATTCCAGATTTTCAGGACACATTGATCCAGTCCTGATTTTACCCCATTGCATGCTGGGGCTTATTCTGAATTTCCTACTGCATTCCTTAAGAAAAGCAAAACTATAAGTATATATATATAGGGGGGGAATAAAACCTGGACTGGATCTACCTGTCCTGAAAATCTGGAGCCAGTTGGCAACCCTAAGCTTGGACATTGTTATAAAAAAAATCATCTTGGAAGCCCAGACCAGATATATTCCACACATTAAAAAAGATAGAAGGAAGGTCAAATGACTACTAGCATGGCTAAAAGGCAAAATTTACACTTATGTTTATTAAAATTTATTAGTCACTTAACTCAAAAAGGTCTAAGTGACATACAGTATAAAATATTCATAATCCCATAATGTTCTACATAACAAAAATAGAAAAATCAAACATTTACTAGTTTATAATCCAGTCCCGAGCTGGAAAGAGTACCTTCAAAATAGTGGCATTCAACATACTGTCATTAAAAATAGGCCTTTTTAAACAAAAATGTTTTCATAAGTCCACTGAATGTTTTTATACAGTCACTGAGACGTAATTTGAGAGGATTCCACAGAACTGGAGCTGCAACAGAGAAAGCGGACTCCCTAGGTACAGAAAGGCGAGTGTACTTCAAAGAAGGAACATCAATCATACTTTTCTGTGATGACCTTAGTAGACTTGAAGGCTAGTAAAGTTTAAGTAATACATTAGCCCAAGGAAAAGAAACAGTATTGATAGAGGATCCAAATGAAGGGAATAGGAATAAACATAAGCACTGGATAATTAGATGCAAAATATTGATAAGACAGGCAAAAAGAGAATTTAAAAATAACCTTGCTGTAGAGGCAACAACTCATAATTAAAACGTTTTCAAATACATCTGAAGCAGGAGGCCTGTGAGGGAGTTGGTTGGACTGTTAGATGACCGAGGGATAAAAGAGGCTCTTAAGAAAGGGCCAAAGCAGGAAGACTAAATTAATTCTTTGCTTTGGTGTTTACTGAGGAGGATATTGGGGAGATATTGCAAGCACTGGAGAGTGTGGTTGCTTGCTTGAGAGAGTGAGCCTTGGAAAGTAGCTGGGCTTGGAACGTAGATTGTTCAGACTTCGGCTGAACCTGTATGCACAGGAGTGAGGCCCAGCAACACAATGCTGGTCTTCAGGATAGCCCTCCAGCTAGTCAATAGCCTCTTTGGACCTGCTATTTGAGGATGGCTTGTGCATCAGGACAGACAAAGACTGAAGACACAAGATGAAGACTTGAAACTTGGATGAAGATGCTGAAGACTTGGAACTTGGATGAAGACATAAGGTCAGGTTCAGGTTTAGACTCAAATGGGTTCTGCGCCAAGGGAGCCCTATACAGTCAAGGGCTGGTTGCAGACCATGCTGTCCCGCTACATATCCTACACAACCTGTGGGCTGGTTACGGACCATGCTGGGGCAAGGCAGGCTCTGGACTGAGACTTGGACATAGATGGAAGCCAGACATCCCTTGGAACATGACTTGGAATGAGGAACATGGCTTGGAATGAGAAACAAGGTGGTCCACTGGCTGGACTTGCTCCACCAGACCACAACTAGGATCATGACTAGGAACTTGGAACTTGAAACATGGAACGAGGATGGACTCCAAGGACTTGACCCAGAAAAGATGGACTTGGGACCAGGCCTTGTGCCAGGAGATGCCCTACACAACCTTCCATGGGCTGGTCATGGACCATGTTGCTGGCATGCCTGGAGGATGGACAAAAGAGGAGCTGGATGGCAAAACTTGGAACAAAGACAGGAATATCAGGAACTTGAATGAAGATTTGGAAGATATAACACTAGGAACAAGCAAAGACATAGAAGACTTGGACAAGGCGAAAACTCCAAAGACTTAGACAAGGAACCGACAAGAGGCCGGGAATGAAGAATAGGAAACATGGAGAAACTCCCATGAAGAATAAAGAACATAATCCTTGAAGAAGCAAAGACTCCTAGAATAAAGAGACGTCACAGGAACTCAAGGGGCAAGGCAACTCCTTGCAAAGGCAATCAGGAACTGACAGGAAAGCCTTTTTATAGGGCTGAAGACATGACTGATGTTATCAGAAAGCTGCAGGGCTTTACCTACTATGAGCCCCTTAAATAACCAGGAGAGGCATGCATGCACACCTAGAGGAGACCAGGTGCAACAGAAAGTCAACAGCAGCACTGGTGGTGTTGAGCCGCGAAGAACCAGGAGCCTCAGTGGCAGTCCCACCGCAAAGTTCAGACAGCGATAGGGGCAGTCCTGCTGCAGGAAAGCAGGCATCAGATGCACTCAGGCTGCAGTTTCACTGGTGGTGTCAGGGGTGGTGAGTGGAGCAGCTCACAGATCTGTCCTGCAAGTGAGCACAACAGGAGATACCATCTGAAAATGGTATTTAATGGTGAACTTTTGAAGGAACTGAAACAAATCATGTTAAACCTGGAAGATGAAATAGGACAAAATGACAAGCCAAAGAGTAGAAAAATCACCTGACCAGATGTTTACATCCCAGAGTTTTGAAAGAACTAAAAAATGAAAATGCAGACCTATTACTAGTAATTTGTAACCTATCATTAAAATCATTTATTGTACCTGAAGACTGGAGGGTGATCAATGTAATGCTAATCTTTAGAAAGGTCTCTAGGGGTGATCCAAAACTCTATAGACCAGTATGACTGATATTAGTGCTGGGAAAAATGGTAGAAACTATTCTAAAGAACAAAATTACTAAACATATAAATATATATGGTTTAATTGGGCACAGTCAATTTGGTTTTACACAAGATAAATATTGCCTCATCAATCTGCTGTATTTTTTGAAGGGGTTAATAAACATGTAGATAATAGTGAACTAGTGGATAGAGTGTATATGGATTTTCAGAAAGTATTTGACAAAGTCCCTTATGAGAGACTCCTCAGGAAATTAAAAAGTCATGGGATAGAAGACAATGTCCTGTTGTGGATTGTGAACTACTTAAAAGATAGGAAAACAAGAATAGGATTAAATGGTCAGTTTACTCAATGGAGGAAGATAAATAGGGAAGTGCTCCAGGGTTCTGTACTGGGACTTGTGGCTTTTAACATATTTATAAATGAACTGGAAAAGGGAATAATGTGCGAGATTATCAGATTTGCAGATGACACAAAATTATTCTAAATGTTTAAATCACAAGAGGATTGTGAGAAATTGCAGGATGATTTTGCAAGACTAGGATACTCGGCATCCAAATGTCAGATGAAAGTTAATATGGACAAATGCAAAGCAATGTACATAGGGAAAATAATCCAAATTGTAGTTACATGATATTAGGTTCACCACCCATGAAAGAGATCTAGGCAGGCATCATTTTGTGCAATATGTTTAAATCTTTGGCTTAGTATGTGGCAGTGGTCAGAAAAGCAAAGAGAATGTTAGGAATTATTAGGAAAGGAATGGGAATAAAATGGAGAAAATTATAATAACCTCTGTATTGCTCTATGATGTGACCACACTTAGGGCCAGATTTTAGTATCTGCGCCCGATTTTATAACATGTGCGCGCAGCATGTTATAAAATCCGAGATCAGTGTGCGCAAGGGGGTGCACACTTGTGCACCTTGCACGTGCTGAGCCTTAGGGGAGCCCCGATGGCTTTCCCCATTCCCTCCGAGGCCGCTCTGAAATCGGAGCAGCTTCGGAGGGAACTTTCCTTCCACTCCCCCCACCTTCCCCCCACCTTCCCCTCCCTTCCCCTATCTAACCCACCCCCCAGCCCTACCTAAATCCCACCCCCTACCTTTGTTTTGATATTTATGCTTGCCTGTGGCAGGCGTAACTTGCGCATGCCGGCCAGCTGCCGGCGCGTGATCCCCTGGCACGGCTGCTGTGCCGGAGGCCTCGGTCCTGCCCCCAAACTGCTGCCCCACCCCTGCCCCGCCCCCTTCCCGCCCCTTTTTCAAAGCCCCGGGACTTATGCACGTAACCCCCCTGTGCGCATAAATCCAGCTGGATTTACGTGTGCAGGGTTTTTAAAATCCATCCCTTAGAGTACTATGTGCAATTCTGGTTACCACATCTAAAAAATAATATAGCAGAACAAGAAAAAGTACAGAAAAGGGTGACCAAATAATAAAGAGAATGGAATGGTTCCTCTATGAGGAAAGGCTAAAGAGTTTAGGGATCTTCAGGTTGGAGAAGAAATAGCTGAGGAAAAATATATAGAGGTCTATAAAATCATGAGTGGAGTAGAATGGCTAAATGGAAATTGGTGGTTTACTCTTTCCAAAAATACAAAAACTAAGGAACATGCCATGAATTACTAAGTAGCACAATTAAAACAAATTGGAGAAAATATTTTTTTTCCACTCATACAATTAAGCTCTGAATTCATTGCTGAAGGATGTGGTAAAGGCAGTTAGTTTAGCTAAACTGGGATTAAAAGAGGTTTGGACATGTTCCTGGAGGAAAAGTCTATAAACTGTTATTAACCAGCTAGACTTGGGGAAAGCCACTGCTTATCCCTAGGCATAAACAGCATGACATCCATCTCCTATATAGTATCTTGCCAACTACTTGTGATCTGGATTAGCCACTGTTAAAAAAGGAATATTGGGCTTGATAGACCATTAGTCTGACACAGTATGTTAGTTCTTATGTTTTTAAATTGTGGCATGATCAGCTTGATCTGCCTGAGTTTGTATATTGTTACCATAGCACTATCCAGGATAAACAACCCTATATATTCTTTTCGTTCAGTTTAAGACGTCCCTAGTTTCTATCAATCAGGATGACTTAATATATTATTCCCCTCTCTTTATAAAGCACTGTTTTCTTGTGCCAGAAGCAGCATGGCCAGCATCACTACCTCTCCAGCATTACCACGCAGTGTAACATAAGTTTAGGGATAATTTTTTTATAAGCTGCCTAACGGGCAAAGTATGACAGACTTTTCAGCCTGCACAAACCAACCCGTTCTTCAAATGTAAAGTGTCCTCAGATTTTGACTCTGATGATTGGTTGGTTATAAAGATAAAAAGTATGGGCCTGATTATCAAAAGCATTTACATGCTTAAAACTGTGTTTTACATGTGTAAATGCACTTTACCTGTGTAACTGGGCTTTTGAAAATTGCTACGGTATATGCCATTGAGTTATCAATAGGTTTTACCAACGTTAAGTGCCCTTAAATAGCTTTTGAAAATTGCTATGATAGTGTGCTCAGTTTACATGTGTAACTCCTTTGAAAATTCACCTGTAAGTGCTTGCTTAATGTGCATGGGCTGATTATGCGCGTAGTTTTCTCCCCGGTCAGTCATGCCCTGGGAATGCCTCTTTATACCGTTGTGATGGTGCGCACATGCGTTTAGTGGGCTGAGAATCCGTTTTGTCGGATTCAGCCATTCTAGACGCATAACACCTGGTTTTACCTGCACAGGTCTCAACCAAGGCTTTGAAAATTGACCCCATTGGAGGGGAGAGGGAAGTTTCAGGCTTTCTGCATTGGCACAAAGACCGAGTGCACTTTTCTTTTTTGCCCTCAGGCTTTGCACCGGTTCTCACAGTACGGGCGTATCTGAACTCTGAAACTTGCCGCAGGCGCGGAGGCCATGCGCTCGCTCACCTTCCCCCCCCCCCCCCCCCCCCCTGCTGGAACAGACCCTGCAAAGATTTGACGATGACATCTGCACTGGTGCTTTTCTTCCCCTGGTGCTATGCATGCCCCCACCTAGGAATGCCTCCTCTTGAAGCGGCTACAATCATGTGGGCTGTGGCCTTTTAGCCATGTTGAGGGATTAACGCGGTTATCGTGCTTTGTATCCGTGAAAAGCACGTTCCAAAATTGTCCTCTTCATGACAGAAACATTGTCTAGAAACCTCATCAAGAGAAATCCCTTAGTGCTCTGCCTGTTTCGCATTTCCTGTCTTCCATGCTGCAGGTCTCAATCAGAGAGCAGGTTTCAGCTTTTGCTACTTCATGATTGTTCCCTGGACAGCAGAGGAGGTGAATTCCAGCTCCTACGCTTGGAGTGTGAACAGCAGGATGAAGGGCTGAGCACTGGACCTTGCAGCACACGCACACAAATGCTATTTCATGCTCAGCAACTGGGAAAAGCTCCTCATATAATCCTCTTAAGCAGCTGTCATGTTATCGCCATAATGTCAATGTTGTAATAATCAGTCTTTGACTGGTTTAAAGGGGGATTACCCTTCCTTTCCCTTCTTCTTCCACATCTGTTAGTGCGATTTGCCTTACACTAATCTTTTCTGTGCTACACAATTACTTAATATGCCCAATGGATCTTAGAAGAGCAACTAGGGCCTTTGATTTGTGCCTGCTCAGGGCTCTGTAAAAGCAGCGAGATGTTAACAGGCACTCAGCCCATGGTTATACAATTCCGCTGCCCTGCCCTCCTCTTCTGGAAAACTACTTACTAGTACACAGACCTTTCAAAGGAGGCTCCCTTGGGACAACCTCTTCTCTGAAAACGCCTATGAAATGCTAGCTCCGGCTCCCAGAGCTCCTTCACTGTCCAAGAGAATCTGCTTAACTGGCATTTTATTCAGACTGGAGACCACATTTCAGAATTCCAGTCTCCCCCCTCTGCTTCATGAGCAAAGACTGTATTTCAGATTCCCAGTCCTGCTCCCCCCCCCCCCCTCCTCTAACCCTGAGAGAGATCACCACATGTAAGAGCTCTAGGCCTCCTCCTCCATCTCACACACCCCTCCTGCAGCTGAAGATCATGTGAGAAGTGCAGGCCCACTCCCTCTGGTAGCTTCCCAGGGACTTCAGAGCACACCCCAGAATCCCAGGCACCCTTTCCGTCTTCTTGCGGTGCAAGTTAAGAATCTCATTTCAGAAATACATCCACTCTCCCCAACCCTTTCCCTCCCAAAACTAACGATCGCATTTTAGAATCTCAGGCATGTCTTCTTCCCCTCACCCTTACCAACAGGATCCAATGGCCAAGCTGCAGTATCCCAGTCCCCCTTTCCCCAATGGCTCCTCTTTCTCCTTCCCAGCCTCCTGTCTTCGGGAAGTCACTCATGCTTTTCTCCTTCCCATTCATCTCTCATGGGGAAGCCATCAGACATGGCATCCAGCATTTCTTTTTTTTTTTTTACCTCAGCCTTTCTCTGTACATAGGTCCAAGCTCATCGGTAACTCCTGCACTTGACAGAACGGGATATTAGTTTCCCCAAACCTATCTCTAATGCTGTTGCTTGACCAGCCCTTTGGTGTCACTATAAGAGTAGCGCTTGCTTCAGTTTTCCCAAGAACAGCTGTGAGTTTCAACGGCCTCGTAGGAGCTGAGGTTGTGCAGAAATGCTAGTGTTGTCTCCGGTAATTCACAGCTGGGGATCCCTTATCCAGCTGTGGTCTCCCAACCTTTTCCCCTCGAGACTTGGTGTAATCATCTGCTGAATAAATGTTGAAGTCTGAGATAATATCGAGGATATCAACTCTTAGGGGAACGGGGATGCACAAAAAAACTGAGATCAATAGGAGGCATGGAGGGCTTGTGAGATAGTTTGGTGACCCTGAGTGTTTTCACCCCTCCACCCCTGTGCTTAAAACTCCTTTCCCTTGAAGTTTCTCCTTCATACAAGAACCTGGGATGTTTTAATGATCTGTTACCAGCATGTGCAGCAAATTTCAGAGCAGACTGGGATTTCCCTTCTCATCCTTCCAACAAACATTAAAGTAAAATTATTACATTGCCTAACCTTTAACATATTGGACCACTCAATAACAAAATTACTTTTTGGTTGTGTCAGGAGAAGGAAAGGGCATTGAGCCTTTGCCTCAGTTACAGCCAGGGCTCTCGGCCAAAGACATTACCTTCTCCAAACCAGAGCCTGCTTCATAAATATCACCACGTGCTTCCGAGAAGCACTGAGAGAGGAAAACAGCCTACAGCTGGGAGCAATTACAATATTTTTCTGCTCTGCTGTCATAAGAGCTGTACTATTGTACAGTGTGGCAGGAGTGCCGTGTATTCCCTCTTCATGAGGGCTGTAATGGCCCTTGATCAGGCAGGAATGTTCTTGCATTTTCATTACAAGGGGCCTGCTAACGCCATGTGAGCCTTCTGTTCTCCACTGCATGGGGTGCAATGTTTGCGATAGGGTGGGATTACTTTCTCCTCCTTTATCATGATGGCCGCAGAGTCACGTGACAGGGCAGGAGTGTCTTCCGTGGAAAAAGGTAACCTGGCGGTCCATATTCAGCAGTACAGGGAGAGGGGGCTCACCTGGGTAACGTTAGACTTTTTTCTTTTCTGCGACCATCTAACTGCACCCGTAAAGTGGAACGTCACTTTCAGACCCTTTGCAAAAAAGCCTCTTCTTTGACATATCCTGGGATTTACAAAGGGAGTTTCGCACAATAGTTACAGTTCCAACTTGTTAAGCTTTTTCTCTTCTGGAGTTACCAGCAGTAAAAAGTAGCAATAATCACAAAACAATGGGTTACAGGATCCTAACTGCAGAGGTATTCACAGACAGCCTTGGATAAGTGTAGCCCAAAACTTTGTAGAGGTGCAATAGCTCTAGTAACAAAAACAAAGGAAACAAAAATCTCCAGCTTGACCCCACTATGAGTGTTACTCACTCATAGTGCTGAGTTCTCCTGGTGTGCCCATTTCTCCTTCTAGGGCACAATTTAAGAGACTAGCTAGTGAAACCCAGAAGCTGTTCTTTGGCTTGTCAACCTTCATAGCCAAAGGAGAAGCCATTTCTGGGCGGAACAGCAAAAGGCCTTATAAGATTCAAAGATTTGGGTCCTGCTCCCTTGGACTCCAACGTCTTTCTACCTCGGAACATGACTCCTCCCCTGACACTCAGAAGTCAGGCTTATATATCAGTGCCATACGCCTTCGAGAGGTCATCTCTCCTCAAACACTTACTTAAAGGAATAAGCAAATAAGTGCTATCCTGCACTGCAGAATCATCTACTCATAATAAACAATGGTAGAGGTAAAACAATGGAGGATAAGTACACTGCAGGTAGACCATAAAGTCCCTCATTAGGACCAGGGCCACACACACATTCTCAGTCTCTTTGACAGCTCCCCCCAAAGGAAGCATGCATCATGAACGAAGAGCAGCCAAGGGGACAGTAAGCACATGTCCTTGCCCCGCTGGTCTGCTATTATTGAGGTTCTTTTTCCATAGTGCTGCTATTATTTTTCCCATGGTAGTGTGCCCCAAGAGACTGAGAGTAACCTGAAGGAGAAGTGACAGAGACAAAGAGGAACTTGGGAGGGGTGATAGAGAGGAGGAAGGAGGAGGCAGAGGGGAATGTGGGGAGATGGGGACAGAAGAGATGGAGAAGAAGCAAAAAAGAAAGGAGGTGAGAGTCAGAGAAAAATCCAAGAATAGGGAAAGATGAAGAGAACCCTGGTGTGGGGAGAGGGAAGAGGATATAGAAAGAAATTTAAGGAGGGAGATGGAGATGGAGTGTAATTTAGTGGACAAGAGATGGAAACAAGATTAAGGAGACAAGAGGGAGACAGAGAAGTACCTGCAGGGAGTGGGAGCAGAAATAGAGTGAAATGGGAAGAGTTAAGTGAAGAGGAACCTGTGGTAGGGTAGTGGGGGAAGGGATGGGGAGGAACCTGGAAGGAGCAGAAGGGAGAAATGGGGGTGGGGGGATTAAGAAAGAACAGTCATCCCCCCAGGTCAAGGGTGGCCAACTGCGGTCCTCAAGAGTCAAGTCAAAAACAGGCCAGGTTTTCAGGATATCAACAATGAATATGCATGAGATAGATTTGCATACAATGGAAGCAGTGCATGCATATCTATCTTGTGCATATTCCTGATGGATATCCTGAAAACCTGGCCTGTTTGTGGCTCTCGAGGACTGGAGCTGGCCATCTCTTCCCTAGATAGACTAGCAGCTTCTTCAAGCATATGGTCACTGGATTGCGTACACCTTAGGTGAACCCAATCCTTGGGATAAGGATTCAATCCACATCTTGAGCTGGTGGTTCCAATAATGCCAAGTTTATTTAACACAGACAAGGGTATCTCCCTAAGATCCACATCCACAGGCTTTCACAATAAAAGTTACAGACAAACAACCAGTAGCAAAAAAACAAAATACTCTAGCAGCACTCCAAATTCCTAAAATAAGGGAGTTCATTTAAGACAGAAAAAATATTCTGCAAAGACCATAAGCAAGAAATTAGGAATGTGTGTGGAAAAAAATTTCTGTTGGTTTGTTCATTTCACGCAGTAATTCATTTCGTACAGTAAGGGACCAAACAAATTATTCAATCATTTATTTTCCAAATCAGTGGGGGGAAACAATGCATCATATTTTGGGCTCCAGAGCTGGGTTTCTCTATCTAGGTTCTAGTGAAACTTGCAGACAGACATGAGCAGCAAAGGGAAGAGCACTCCAAGACACCAAGGGTGCGGCAAAGTGGTGCCAAGAATTGCAAGAATAGCCCAAGGCATCGTGAAAGGGCAAAACAATCCAAACAAGGGCATCAACACCTCAAGGCATTGCAAGAGGAACAAATCAGCACCAACAGTGACAGGAATGCCCCAAGGTTCCAAAAGAGGGGCAACGGGCACCTCAACGGTGGCAAGAAGAACACCCCAAGGCATCAAAAGAGAGGCCCCAACAGTTGCTATAGACCTTGGATGTACAGGAGGGACCCTTGGAAGCCCTGAGCACCCAGACAATAGCACTGTTGCACTTTATTCTGTGGACTTTTGCGCTCTTTCTCCTGACTGAAGCTCCACCTATTCTCCGCCCTTTGCTGACGTTATTATCTCCGGCCAGCACTCTGAAAAAGAATCCAGGAACGCCGCCAGGCGTCTCACTGCTGCCAGCAAACTGAAGGGGCGAGCCAAAGGGAGTCGTCCCCTGAGAGTGGCCTTGCAAAACTGTACATTTTTGGAAATGGTTGCTGTTGTCTGCTATTTGTTTGCACCTTGTTGGAGTTTATGAATAAAGCATATACTTATCAAATTACTAGGAAGCAGTCCAGAATTCAATCTTACTTTATTTTTTTTTTTTCAGATGAGTTTTGTATTATGCACGCCTCTGAGTGCTCCTGTCGTTATTGGAATTGTATTTTACCAGTCATTTTTCTTTCTGCTGTATTTTTGTTTCTGGTACTAGCTATGTATAGGGGGATTCTTGCCTCTCTGGGAGTCAGCCCTGTTCTTATGGATCTGGGCAGGTACAGTTGCTCTCCTACATGTTGGCATAGATCTGCTTTCTCACCTAACTATGCACTAGTTTAAGCCCCTCTGGTTAATGGGAAGACGATCCTTGTGGAAATGTTTTAGAAATAGATTATGCGTATGCATGTTCAGTACAAAATAAGGTCCTTTTGTTTTTTGATCATCGTTTAGAGTGAGACTTGGATGTTTTCGGATTTATTGAGTCCTGGAATTCTGATGCAGATGCTCTGATTCCAAATAAACCTTGCCTCTTTGGTTGCACATATGAACATTATGCTAGGATAGGGGGTAGTGATATCTATGACTGTCTTTGCCTCAGGGATAGATTGCCTCCTGTTGGTCCTTAGAGCTGACTGTTTTGAATGTAGAGACCTTTTCTCTTTATGTTGTCTATTGTTGTCAGTCTGTCCTGGTGTTCAGATGGAAGTTCACAGGATGGATCAGCTGATGCTGTGTTCTCATTGATGTTTAGTTTCAAAGATTTTCTGAAAAGTTATTGGAGGTTATGCAAAGTTACCTTTAAATAGTTTTTATGTAGTTGTGCCTTATGAAACCCTAACAGTACTACTGTGCTGTTCTGGGTAGGAATTACTAAGAAAATATAGTAAATTGCTCCACATTTTTGGAAAGGGTACCCCTTTTAGGCTTAAGAAGGTGTCTCCTCCCTTTACAAGCATGCAGCATGTGGCTTCAGCTGGTCTGTGTGCCCTCAGTGTGACAGATGTCTCGCCAGACCCTGCCTGTTGGCGATGTCAGGTTAGTGTCAGCATGTTGAGGTGGAGCACCACTTCCCTCTAGGAGGAGTAAAATAGTGGTATAAAAACCCTCTTCTCCCATGTGAGTAGGAGGAGTGAGTACTGTAGTCATTAAGGGTGGATTGTTATGAGACACGAGGAGTAAGAATCTAAGCCCTAGTGTCCCGAGTGGTGTCTAGAGCCCTCTCTCACGGAGAGGCTCCATACAGCCTGTCTCCCACTGAGTGGGTCTCAGAGAGAGACAGTTAACAGGAGGAGTAAAATTTCAGGGAGAAAGTTCCTGGGAGTTTAGAAGAGCAAGAGAGAAATAGAAGAAGTTCTAGCAGTGTTTTGTGGACCAGTATACTGGGAGGTGCCAGGAGAAAGGGCAACCTGCCTGGGAAAATTCACCAGAGTTAAAGAAGACTGCTCCAACTATCATCAGCCAGAGACTCAAAGAGAAAGAAAGAGAGCAAATGATTGCAGAGGGAAGGATTATAGAGACCAAACTGGTACTGGGAGTGCCCAGGGTGGTGCAGGGTGCCTGCTCCAAAGAGCTGACCTGTTTGAAGGAGAAGTGGAAAGAGGCTGTGATTTATTTATTTTTTCGATGCTATGGAATTTTGTTACAGTGTCGGTGCATTAATCTATATGTGTGCTGTTTTTTTGAACTTGTGTTTTCTCACCAGTTGTTTTGAGTACAGACTTTATTTTGAATAACAAGCTGTGAGTGATGTTTGGTGTGATTGATTCGTGTGCAGAAGAACACCCGCCCCCCCCCCCCCCCCGAGAAACAAAGCCCTAAAGGCCTTGAAAACTGTGCTTTAGCCCCCTGTGTGGAAACCCCGGGATGATCATGGAGCCTTGTGCGGTCCATGGCCCTTCCTGTATGACCCTTGCCCAAGAGTTGACCAGGACATTTATTTTGTCTTGCTTTAACTATGAAAACGAGCCATGTTCATTTTGTTACTGCTAGTCTGCACTTTTCAATGCTGGCCAGTAGATGGCTCTGTTTTGTTCCAAAGTCATTTATGCTATGCTAGTAATGTTGAAACCAATCTAGTGTTCTGTAACATTAAGAATTTACACAATTCATTAGTAATGACTGATATGTCTATTCTTATTTTATTATCTACTGTATGGAATGTATATTTATGTTAGAGGGTGTGGGTTCTATTGGGAGACTTTTGTTTCTATTCTGTATAGATAACCATTTTAGCCTCCTAGTCTAAAAGGTCCTTTGTTATTGGGGGTGGATGCAAGAGGGTCACAAAATGTCCCCACTAACTCAAGCGGTTATAGGTCTATCAGTAAAGTGGAGCATTATGATTTCATAATAGTGAGAAGTATCTTTATGCTTTGTGTATTTGGAGGTTTGGGGTCTCCAAGGCAGGGAGCACCTGGGCTGCAGGATGGTGGATCCTTAGTGCCAAACAGGTCTCAGATGTATGGAGAGTGTTTGTACTGTTAGGAGTCTGTCTTCACCATAGATCAAGAGAGCAGTTAAATGAACCAGTGACGTAGAGGAGGTGTGTGAGAATAAGCTGGCTAAGGAGCTGGCAGAAGAGCAGCAACCCCATCCGAAGGAAAAATGAAACTGCCTGTTCATCGTCTGTGAAGAAGCCTCTATCTAGAGAGAAAAAGTCTGGAGGAATTTTCAGAAAAGCATTTTTCCTAGCATCATTTGATGTGAACTGTAGCCTGCAACTATCTTTTTATATTTCTTATTTTTATGGACTGATCCTGTATCAAATGTTAGTAAAATTACTTTTGCTTGTACAGCCAAACCTAGTCTGCTTGACTGAGTAATGGCTGTGCTTGCTGACAGAGTGCTGGCAAGTAGATAAGGAACCTAAGAGATCCACAGAAATTGGGTTTCGAAGCTTGCCTTTCCCCCAGAGGTATATAGAGATTAATATTCAAAGTGCATTCAGCGTTATTTAGCTGGATAAGTAGGACTTATGTGGCTAAGCAGCAGCCATTGAATATGTGCACAAGTTCAGCAGCTCTGCAGATTTATTTATTTATTTATTGTAAGATATTTATTACCCACCTTTCCTACATTCAGGGTGGGGTACAAAAATATATATAATAAAACGGATTAAAACAAACACAACATTAATTGCAATAGGAAGCTTTGAAAAGCACACACGTATCTATGATGATAATCCTCGAGAACTTAGATGAGTATGCCATTTGAAACAGATAGGTTTTCAGAGCTTTCCTGAAAAATGCTGATTCTAGAATTGATCTTTTCTTCTCTGGAAGAGAGTTCCAAAGGAGAGGGCCAGCAGTGTTAAAGGCACACTCTCTAGTTTCTTCCAAGTCGAATACTTTTGGTAGGGAACATCCAGTAGTCCTTGGTTTGAGGATCGTAACGTTCAACACAGCTGCAATCCATAGTGATGAAATATTTGCAGAAGAGGGTGAACGGTAACAGCAAGTTTATATTGAATTCAAAAAGAAATTGGAAGCCAGTGTAATGTTTGTAAAACAGGAGAAATGTGGGCACGTATCAGGATTTCAGTTAGTAGCTGTGGAATTTTGAATGATCTGTAAAGGACGAATTGCATAAACTGGAAGATCGATGAAAGAGAATTGCAGTAGTCAAGCTTGGAGAAGAGTAAGGATTAGAGAACAGTGAGAAAATGATTAGGGTCCAGTAAAGGTTTCAGATAAAGCAAAAGCCATAGTTTGAAAGGATTTGTTGTGGATCTGCATTGAGAGTGAGGGATCTATGAGGATACCGAGATTATGAACTGGTTTAGATATGGGAATGTGTTGGTTTCTGAAAGCAAATTTTTCTGGAATGTGAAAAATGGAAATTGAGAAAGAATCATAATCTCGGTGAGCAAGTTTGTTCTGATTATAAATGGGAGAAACTCATGAGGAAATGAATTGCTCTGTAAGAGTCCATGATGTTTTGAGAGGAAAGAGGAATTGAATGTCATCTGCATATAACTTGTAGTGTATGCCAAGGCCTGCAAGCAGATGACATAAAGGAGTCAAATAGATGGTAAAGAGAGCTGCGGATAGCACAGAGCCTTGGGGTATACCAGAAGTAAGTGGAATCCAGGCTGAAGTTGCAGGGCCAACCTTGACTTGCTGCACTCTGTCAGTAAGATAGGAAGTAAACGAAGAAAAGATAGTACCCATCATACCAGGAGACCGTAACCTAGAAAGAAGAATCAAATGATCAACAGTGTTATAAGCAGAAGAGCTGTCTAGTAAGATGAGTGCAAAAGAAGTTTCTCGATCAAATCCCTGCCAAATAGTGTCGAAAAAGGAAAGGAGCATTTCAGTATTATGGAATTTCCAAAAACCAAACTGGTGCTGATCTAACATATAATTTGAGTCAAGAAAAGTAGTAAGCTGTTGAAGTACTGTATTTTCTAGAATCTTAGCAAGGTACGGTAATGATGAAATAGGACAATAATTCAACTGAAGGGTCAGGTCAGCAGATACTTTTTTCAATATCTGGTGAATTGAAGCCCTTTTTAGAGAATGTGGGAGAGTGCCGCTAATCAGTGATAAGTTTACAAGCTTCACAATGAAATTAGCTGTTTATACTCTAATTAATTTTAACAGAACTGTAGAGCAGGGATTAAGATTAAGAAGACTAGTGGATGAATTAATCTTATTGATGAAATGAATAATAGCCTCCGACACAGAGCGGGATTGTTCCCATTTCATTCCATCTGAGAAAAAATCATCAATTGTAACATTAGCAGAAAATTGGAGTGTATTTCTAATAGTAATCACTTTTTCATTGAAGTATTTTGTGAATGTATATGCTACATTCTGTCCTGGAGAGGGGATGGTGCATTGGTCGGGAGTGAAAATGGATTAATAATCTGTTTGACAAAGCGAAACAACTCCCTGGGACTGTTGAATGATATAGCTAATTTGGAATAGATAAATGCTTTCTTAGCAGCAGTTATAGCATTCTTATAGTTAGAAAGGAGAAGTCAATAACTGAGCAGATTTGATTGAGTTGGATGGTGTCACCACTTCCTTTCACTTCTTCTCACTTCTTTCTTTTGCTGTTGCAAAGAATTGTTCAACCGTGGGGCAGTTTTAGTCCTTTTCTTTTAAAATGCCTTCATTGGTGCTAATTTATTGAGGGTAGCAATGAATGAGGTATCCCATAAAGCTTGCCTGATGGTCTGTGTGTATGAGGGAGCCAGTGAGTGAGTGCGTGTGTGTATCTTGTAGGTGTATGTGAGAGAATCAGTGAGAGTGTGTGTGTATATGTGAGGAAGCCAGTGACAGTGAGTATGTGTGTGTATATGGGTGGGTGAGAGAGCATTGTGTCTTTGTATGAGAGATGGCATGTGAATATGTGTGGGTGAGAAAGCATGTTCATCTGGCTAAGGGAGAACAAGTGTAGATGTGTGTAGGTGAGAGAGAAAGGAGTCCACATGTGTGTGCAACATTTCTCCTTTCTCTCTGCCTGCTAATACATGACAATCTCAAAGTTCATAGGTATGGAAAGCAGGGAATTTTTTTTAACATCCTTACTAATTTGAATTATTGGGTATAATTTGATGTGTCTGTGGTGAAATATTTTATGGATAATTGGAACATTTATATATGTGTTTAACTATTTGATGTTATTCTATTTGTTAACTGTTTTGAATTACTCTTTTCATTAGTATGGTTGCTGCTTTGCTCCTCTCACTGTGGGGTATACTTGCCATTGTACACCCTCCCCCCCCCCCCCCCCCCCCACACACACATACCTACACATAACACACATACACAAAGTTCTAAGAGGGATCCCCTCGGCCCCCGGATCCAATAAGCATCAGTAATGTGGCCCTGTTTAAAAATAGTTTGCCCACCCTTGACATAGGGCAATTTCTTTAAAAAATGGTTTGTTTTGTTCAAAGCAAGGCACCTGGCCACCCAATGAACTTGGGGGGGTCTGAAGTCACTCTGAGTTCATGTGCGTCAGTCATTGCATATGTACGGATAGCAGATGGGTTTGCCATCGGCCTGATTTCAGTTCTGAGGGACGGAAAGAGAGGAAGTTCAGAGGGGAAGCAACTGACTGAGAAGGAATAAGATTGCTTGTACAGCACTTTTTAATACACTGAGCTTATGATTTTCAGCTGATTTTTTGGCTCCCTCTCCCTATGAGTCCTAGGTAGAGGGGAGAGTTTCAAGGCAGCAGAGAAGTTAGCTGAGTTTGTATTATTATTATTGTTATTACAGCTGCTGTTACTGTTATTGTCCCAGCCACCCTGAGAAGGAAATGCTGTGGGGAAACCGCCAAGATGGCAAACCAGCATGCCTCAGAGGACCCCAGAAAATCAATTCAGTAATATTAAATAAGAAGTACTGCAGATTGAAAACAAATAGAATATTACTGTGAATGAAAATACCACTTTCAAAGGCTGTAATTTTGGAAGCATCTGTTAAAATAAAAGTCCTTTTCCTCTTTAATACGGTACTAATGTTTCTTGATCCAAAACATAAGCTAGGCACACATTTGATCATAAAAAAGCAATCAGGCAAATAAAGAAAAATGATCAAACAAAAATTCTGAAATCTATAACCAAACAAATCAAATACAGCACATGGTGACTTACTTTAAGTATTCTATTGATTTATTTATGGTGTTGGGACTATAAAATGAAATAAGTTGTGATTATATTCTTCTGAACTATACCAACATTGTACTGTTTGGTGCCAGGTATGAAAGTATCAGAATTTGTACAAAACAGTAACACCTTTATCCTTCCAGGTGACCTTTTAATTTCCTCTGTTCTCGATCTTTGAACTTCTGAAAGTTGATGGACCATTTGTAGCCTTGATTTGATATGAAGAGACGCTTATCATCTTGTACTAATGTCTCCGTGTGCCGCACGTTCTGATGTGTGTGCGAGTGTGTGTCCTCCTAGTGTTTGAATGACTGGACCTAGCTCAACCAAACTTGGTGTGGAGTTAGTTCATTGGGGGAACATTAGACTCTTTCAGTTTTCAAACTTGGGGAATGCTTTGGGAGGGCATGGTTGGGGGGATAGATTTGGGAACTTTGCCATAAGAAATGCTTTGGGACTAGCACCGAGGCTAGATAGAATGTTGCTCCTTCTACTTGTTTGTTTGTCTGGCTAATGCTGCTGTATAAAGGCTGTTCCTGCAGCAAAAGGACTGGGGTATAAATGGAGGACTGCTGTATGGTAAGCAATAATAGTGCTCACAGTAATACTCTTAAAACCTGGCAATATTATTATTTTGAGGTCTAACACTTGGCAGTTAAGATTTAATGCCAAAAAAATGCAGAGTCATGCACTTGGGGCAGAACTCAATGGGAGCAATATGTGGTAGGTGGTCAAGAACTTGGTGTGATAGTGTTGGATGATCTCAAGGTAGTGAAACAGTATGATAAGATGGTGGCCAGAGCCAGGAGGATGCTTGCATGCACAGGGAGAGGCATAACCAGTAGAAGAAAAGAGGTAATGATGCCTCTTTACAGGCCATTGGTGAGGGCTTATCTGGAGTACTGTGTTCAGTTCTAGAGGCTATATTGCAGAAAGGATATAGAGAAGCTAGAGATGGTCCAGAGAAGGGCATCCAAAATAGTGCAGGGTTTGTATAGGAATCCCTATCAGATGAGAATGAAGAAACTTAATATGTATACCCTAGAAGAGAAGTGAGATAGAGGGATATGATAAAGATATTTAAATATGTGAAAGGTATTATGCACAAGAAGACAAGCTTGTTCAATGGAAAGAAAGATGTAGGACCAGGGAGTCACAATATGAAGCTCCAGCAGGGAAAGTTGAGGAACAATGTCAGGAGATATTTCTTCACAGAGTCAGTGGTGGATGCCCTGAATGCCCTCTCGGGGGGAGGTAGTGATGACAAGGACAGAGGAAGACTTCAAAAAAGCATGAAATAAACATAAAGGATCCCTAGTGGCAAGAGCATGGTAATGAGGGAATTGCTCAGCCTTCACTTGGTGACAGTTGCAGCCCATGCCACCAGTGACAAGGTGCATTGCACTTCCTGGATGACACGGGGAAACTGCACAGAGCAGTACTGAAACCCTAAAAGGGACTCAACAGGACTTGGGGTTGGGTTCCATGTGAGAATTTGATCTACTTTGGGTAAATGTGCATAAAATCACTGCTGGGTAGAGTAGATGAGCCTTTTGGTCTTTATCTACTGTCATTTAATATGTTACTGTGTTACTATACTGTTTATCCTAAGGACGCAATGCATAGAAATTCAACATTAAATCAGCAAGACAATAAAAAACATAATTGTAAACCCCTGTGATGGCTGAACCCAGATAATATAGTTCCAGAGGCCATATCTCAAATGACATTTTTAAGCATTTCACTGTAGATGGTTAGAAGCAATATTGCAGGGTTATCTGCATGGGGGAAAGATCTCTTTAAAGGCCCTTCACATTGCAGTCACTTAATTACAGTTCAAAATGACAACAGCACAGATAAGCATCAAATTTATTAACCAAGAAAACACACTAAAGGCTTTGGTAGTTTCCAATATTTCTTTTTACTAATAGGTTATAAGATGATGAAATAAATTTCTTTTATAGCTGATTGATTCACTTTTAGATGTTCCAAGTGCTTTTAAATAAATGTGTGACTTCTTTAAAGTCTTAAGATGTTAGAACCAATTGATATACTCTTTAAGTGGATGTTTTCTTTCTTCCCATGGGTATAGGATAAGTCAATTGCTTCCCTCTCAATGTAGGTGAAGTATTAAAGATGGAATTCATATTGCACAGTCTTTTATTCTCCTACCTTCTCCATGCTGTCTCCTCACACTCCTTAGTCTTCTCACAATACCTGAATGGTACCAGTACTTCTTCTCATCTCCTTTGCAGTATCAAGATGATACCAGTAGCTTCTCTTTTCCAAATTGTATCCAGTAGATGTTCCTGGGCCCTAGGGTGGGTCTATATCACTCATTTTCTCCTTCTCACCAGATGGCTGAAAGTCATCCCTCTCCTTGGATCTTGATGATCTCAGGCTCTTCTTACATGAAAGGAAACTCTTCCATGTGATGGTAGAGCAGAAAATAAATTAACTTAATTGAGTCCCTAGTTAATGGGTGCGTCACACTTAAATAAATCAATTTAAGAATACAAAATGGATTAGGAGGGTGGAAAGAAACTCCCATCCAAATAAAAAGGCTCCATGGAGGCATAAACTCAATACAGAAAATCAGAAGACAGCCAAGACATGTTGCCTTTACAAAAGAAAACAAGGAATCCACACCCTAAGATGGTGCCAGTACTCTATATACTACTAGAGGGACTTACCTATTGCCAGATTCCACAAGGGGGAGCTATACACCCACAAGATTACTATTATATCTTTCCCCACAATCGGGCCAATACAGTACAGTGCGCTCCAGTGGAGCGCACTGTTAACCTGCGTTTGTTCACACGTTTTCGATGTGCTAGCTTTACCCCTTATTCAGTAAGGGGTCAAAAACGTGCGTCCAACCCCCTCTGAAACTAATAGCGCCCACAACATGCAAATGCATGTTGATGGCCCTATTAGTTATTCCCGCGCGATACAGAGAGTAAAATGTGCAGCCAAGCCGCACATTTTACTTTCAGAAATTAGCGCCTACCCAAAGGTAGACGTTAATTTCTCTTGGCACCAGGAAAGTGTACAGAAAAGCAGTAACAACTGCTTTTCTGTGCACCCTCCGACTTAATATCATGGTGATATTAAGGTGGACATCCCAAAAGTTAAAAATAATTTAAAAAAAAAATGTAAAATTGGCCTGCGGCTCGTGGGTTGAAAACTGGACGCTCAATTTTGCTGGTGTCCGGTTTCCAAACCCGTGGCTGTCAGCGGGTTTGAGAACCGACGCCAGCAAAATTGAGTGTCGGCTGTCAAACACGCTGACAGCCACCGCTCCTGTCAAAAAAGAGACGCTAGGGACGCGCTAGTGTCCCTAGCGCCTCTTTTTACCGCGGGCCCTCGTTTAAATACTGAATCACGCACACAGGAGAGTGGCCTGCTCTCCCGCAACTTTTACTGAATCGGCCTGAATAGTAGTATATCCTTACTGAATCCTGGTAGGGAGCTGACAGGATCTCAACTCAACAGTATATCAATGATCATAAAAATAAAAACATTATTTTATGCCTCCTTTAATCAGGCTGGTGCTTCCATTAGGCAAACTAGGCAGTCATCTAGAGTGCCAAGATCTGGGGGCAGAAAAATGCTGCCAGCATGAGGATCAAAGTGATGCTTTACTAGAGCCAATACCACCAAAGAAGGAAGCACTGTGCTGGAACCACTGCCACCAGTAGGAGGGAGCACTAGGCTTGAGCTGTCGCCAATAGTTAAGTTGGGGGAGGGGGGGGGGGGAAAGAATGACCAAATGTTTGCCTAGGGTGCCAAATTTCTTGCACTTGCCATGCCTTTAATGTGTCTGGCACTTCTTGGCTATTGCTACAGCCCTTGCAGCATCCCAGAAAAGGTTAAGTTTGCATTTCAGTGATTAGATTTGGAAGAAGTGTATCAACTGCTTCAATACTACTTAGGTCACGCTTTCACTATCATTTCTTTCTTTTTTTTCTTTTAGATGACCAACTGAATGCTGAGCAGAAAAAGAAAAGAAAGCAGAGAAGAAACAGGACTACCTTCAACAGCAGCCAGCTGCAAGCACTGGAGAGAGTGTTTGAAAGGACGCATTACCCTGATGCCTTTGTACGAGAAGACCTTGCACGCAGAGTCAATCTCACTGAAGCCAGAGTTCAGGTAATCATGACCATATCTGTGGTGTCATCGTCCAGAGTGAGTTAAGGCATAATAACACAGATAATTCAGGAATTACAGCCTGTACTTGTGACTTACAAAGAGGCTACTCCAGCATAGCAGACAAAAACATATCCAGCACGCTCTAAGTTAGAACATACTTGGCTATCACCTGGGGGTCAGTCTCCAAGGACCTGCTAAGCAGGTAAAATAACCATTAATTATGACTAGTTGTCTTTAGCAGAATTCTCAGCCAAACATAACATGCTAGATTTTCAGCTGAAAATGTTCCTGCCTAGCTGGGCAAAATTTGACTGGCTAGATTTGTTTGCTATTTTTCCGCTCAGACTTAACTGGATAAATTAACCAGCTGGCACTGAAAATCAGTGCTCAGCATTTAAGTTCCTTCTCCCAATCTAACCATATTTCTGGTCCTGCCCTTGTATTAATGGGCTAAGTTAATGCACCTTGTGAATTTAGTCAGTTAAATTTAACCAGTCAGAGAGGGCCCATTTTAACTAATGAGGTTTAACTAACAAACTCCCAAAGTTTTCCATTTAAACATTTGGAAAATCCACCCCCTTGTGACTGATGTTAACATTTACATGCTAGGCTAATTATATGAAATGCCTCCTCTCTAACAGGCCGTTACAGTACAGTGTGCTCCGGTGGAGCACACTGTTGACCCACGTTTGGACGTGTGTTTTTGACATGCTAGTTTACCCCTTATTCAGTAAGGGGTAACAGCGCATCGAAAACGTGCGTCCAACCCCCCCCCCCCCCCCCCCCGAAACTAATAGCGCCTGCAACACGCAAATGCAAGTTGATGGCCCTATTAGTTATTCCCGCGCGATTCACTAAGTAAAATGTGTAACCAAGCCGCAGATTTTACTTTCAGAAATTAGCGCCTACCCAAAGGTAGGCGTTAATTTCTGCCTTAATCATCATGGCGATATTAAGTCAGAGGTCCCAAAGTAAAAAATAATTTAAAAAAAAAAATTTAAAATCGGCCTGCGGCTCGCGGGTTGAAAACCAGATGCTCAATTTTGCCAGTGTCCGGTTTCCGAACCCGTGGCTGTCAGTGGGTTTGAGAACCGAAGCCAGCAAAATTGAGCGTTGGCTGTCAAACTCGCTGACAGCTGCCGCTCCTGTCGAAAAAGAGGCGCTAGGGATGCGCCAGTGTCCCTAGCGCCTCTTTTTACCGCGGGCCCTAATTTGAATATTTTTTTTAGTGAATCGCGTGAACAGAAGTATGGCCTGTGCGCGCACTGGGAGAGCAGGCGCTCGCCCGCTCTCCCGCAAACTTTACTGTATCGGCCTGTAAGCTCTTTTCCCTCATAGGACCTAAGTGACATTATTTAGATGATGGGGGTCAAAGTTGAATATGCTGTGAATTTTAAAAAATGGCTATATATATAGCCAGACACAGCATCAGTTCTAGTACAAATTATATTGAACAGTGTAATCATAAAAGACAGGGGTGGAGGTAGACACACATCATGAGAAAGGCTCAGTTATAAAGGAGAACGTCTAAAATAACTATAAAGGGATTTATAGGTGTTCTGAACACAAAATATCTACATCACCCTTCACTGAATAGTTTCGCTTTTGGTAGATAATATTTCCTGTATTTGAGTTTTACAAGAGTTTACCTTGGGATGAATCTTCCATACTTGGCCAGGGTGAATCTAGTAATGTGAATCAGCTGTAAAATCAGCGATATCAATCTCTGACTTAATGTTTAACCCACTTCAGAAGTCTGGAAGGCATATTTCTGGTATGAAAGCATGTAATGAGCCCAATGTTGGTTTCCACCTGTCTGCAAAAATATTGGACATGTCCACATGTCCACCACATATGTATATGACTGCCCCTCCAACACAGAGAACCAGGACTAGAAATAGGACAGAACTTGTAAAAATATGAAGTATATCTATCTATCTATCTATCTATCTATCTGTCTAGTGTATTAGTACTAGGCTTTGGACAAAAATAATTCATGGGTACCTAAATTACAATATCCAACAATAAACCCTATAATAAGGTAAATAACGCCACCACTATCTTAGTTGATATGAAAAATATTTGTTATTGGCTAACATTTACTGTGTTTGAATTGAAAAAATGCATTCAGGTCTGGTACGGGTCCTACAAAGTAGAATCATCAAAATAAGGGATCAATTTCTCTTCACTAAATGCAGTCCAGGGAACCACTGCAGGAATAGTTGTGAGCTACTTATTCCCCTAAAAAGCCTGCATGGCGAAACAGAGGCCTTTGTAGGGATTGAGTGAATACTGGGACAGAGATTACACAGGATATTGAGAAACATCAGGACAGAGTCAGTATAGGGCACAGAAACATCTGTGGAATATACATGAAGTAACAGAGAAATGCAGGGGACTCTATACAGCACCTCTGGGTAATATTTACAAAGTATCCTTTTCTTGTGGCTCAGTTGCATCCTTTTGAATGCTAGTGCCTTTTATGTGGTTTTCGCTTTTTACAACGTAACATTTTGAAGTCTAGCCTTATTGAAAGTGTTTCATTGAAAGTACTTTGCATACATTTTGGCAATACATGTGCTATGAATACGTAACACTGAAGAGATTTTAGAAGTGGTGTGAGTGAGGAATGATTGATTAGGGTATACAATCATTATATATTTGTGATCCTGTGTCATTTTATCTTTTGATATATTTTTTTGATGTTTTAATAGTTTGTAATAAAGCTTGCAATAATAAGTATTTTTCATATCAACTAAGATAGTGGTGGTGTTACTTACATTATTATAGGGTTTATCTGTCTTTGACATTATGAAGTACAAATTCTCTGTTCCCAACTTCACAAGTGTTAATATTTCCAAACGAAGAGAGATTTTAATTTGTTGAGTCTTCCCTGAGTTGGGAGCTGAGAAATTCAAATTGTCTTGAAAAAGAATTGGTTTTGGAGGGTACTAATCTTAGAACCACCTTATACAGTAGAGGTTAGAAAGGGGGTGGGGATGGGAGATTATTCCATGAAAGCTGGTAGACTTTTGGAGCATTGGGTTGGGTTTGAGCTTGTGCTCTGATAATCTATTTGGAAAATGCTTTGAGCAGTGGATATAATAGATATAACAGAAACATAGCCTTCCACTGCCCCCAGCGAAAAGACCCTGCTGCCACCAAGAGAAGCCAGCTTTCAGCTTGGTGCCATCCCCTGCAGTGCTCCCGATCTCATCCCCACACCAGTTCTTATCCCATCCATGGGTCCTCAGTGGGTCCAATGGTTCTGGTCCTGCCACTGCTGGATTTCGAAACGCATACATATGAGGTTGGCACTATTATGTTGTACAGTAGATTCTGCTGTATAACAAAATGGCATTTACCATGGGCAGACCAGTGGCCAGTTTGAGAACCAGCAGCAGCTGGGCAGGAGCAACCGGAGATTGCTCTTGCCCACTGAAGATCTGAGGATGGGGTGTGGGCACCCAAAGTCACATAATCAAAATAATTTTTTTTGTTTTTTTAGGATTGCCTTCTCACTCCAGGTCAATCAAACAGGATGATCCAGTCCTGGTTTTGCCTGTTTCTTTCCCCCATCCCATTGCATTTTTATAAGAAAATCAGTGGGAAAATCTGAACTGCAACTCTGTGTATGCAGTGCGATGGGGATAATGAAAGGGGGGGGGGGGGGGGGAAACCCCACAACTGAATCAGCCTGTTTGACCTGGTGGACATGGTAATCCTCTTTCATCTGCCTGTCTCCCATTACCACCCCTGCTGGCCAGCTCTGATCTGTTGCTGTCACATCTTTTCCTGCCTCTAGTGTGTAGCTGCCTGTATCCCTCGCTTTCCCCTCATGCTCTGCTAAACTTCTTAGACTGTAAGATCTCTGGGGAAGGAGCTTATTGTGTCACATACTTATCACCATTGTAAAATCCTATGTACGTCCATCAGCATTGTAAAAATGATAGTTAAGTCTCTCCCTCTCTTTCCCCTTACCCTCTGTCCATCTTTCTTTTCTTAGATTTATTTATAAAGATGTAATATAAACATGGAATATCCACATCAAATCAAATACAAGTAATGCAAAATTACAGTTACTAATAATAGAGCAAATCACAGAAGATCAGATGCACAGTCCTGGAATGCATCACATCATTTTAAACAAACAAACAAGCAAACAAAAAGCTCATAGAATGTCAAAGCATTGCACATAAACACGAGACATTCATTCCCACACCATTTGTACCTAGCCTGGAGCAGTAATATAATACATATGTTGCAGTTTATATCCATGCAACAGTAGGGCTGGTGCTAGTTTTTTTGCTGCCCTGTGCAAAAAATTACTATGTTGCCCCCCACCCCCACCCCCCGATTCATTCAGTGCCTGTCCCGGGCCTATCAATAAAGCCAAGCTCCGTCCTGCACTCTATATTTTTAAAAACTGACTCCCCCCCCCCCCCCTCCCCGCCCAGAACCCATGGACAGGGAAGGGTATTAGGTAACCTAGGCAAACCTTACAGCCTTGCACACACGCTGCATCCCCCACACACCCCCACATCCTTTACAGGCACACACAATTAAATTATGCTTTTATAATAAATTTTACATGAAAAAGAACATTCAAGAGTACAAAGAGGGCACGTTTAGCAAATCCTCACCAAGTATACACATCAAGATAAGAATCCTTTTTTCTCACCAAAAAAAAACCAACTGGGATAATAAATACTGCCAATAGTTAACCCAAACCACTAGTTACCATGCATGTTAGTAAAATTAAATGTGACTATGCTACCATTAGTAACGATAAATATGACCATATCACCATGCCTGTTTATAAAGTTAAATATGACCATGCTACCATTAGTAAAGTTAAATATTATTATGTAACCGTTAGCAAAGTTAAATGTTTTAACTGTAGCCATTAATTAGCAATATTAATTGTTATGACCTTCAATATAAGAAGTTGTTATATTTGTAAACCGGAGTGAAGGCTTGTACCAAACTTTGGTATAGAAAAACACACAAATAAATAAAAATAAATACAGTCTGCTGAGGCAAAAATAACACATCATGCATATTATATTTATATGCACTGCTGTGGTGCCAAACCGAGAACTCTGCAAAAAAGATATTTGGAATATTGGATGTGAGCTTGACCTTCAGAAAGCCATGAACAAACAGAATTACCATTACAATATAGTAAACCTCCCATACCAAAACAACCCTAACAACCTTATCTATGAAAAGACAATACTGCACACATTACATACACCAGGCCCTAGAACACCAGTAAAACTCTTATTAGGAAACCAGGCTGCTATAGATCCCTACACAGAAAGTACATGCCAGCAAAATACCTCACCTCGGTCACATATGCAGAACACAGAGAGATCCTGACCAAATATAGAATAAAGAGATCAGAAAGTATAAACAGAAACGTGGTGAGAAGAACTGAATTCAACGGCAGGGGAGAAGAAAAAAGGGTTCACACTCACAAAGCGGGGAGTAGCTGGCTTGTTACGGCGGTTACTACCCCAAACCAAATGTGCCTGATACTTCACTTTCGATGCATATCCAGCATGGCTCTCTGCTTCAACAGCATGGGAGAAGAATAAACTGATACTTCAAGCATATCCAGCATAGCTCCCTGCTTCAACGGCAGGGGAGAAGAAAAACAACCAATAAGGGCTGTATAACATAGTCTGGGTAAAACAAATAAGCATGGGTGTAGCTTGCTTATTGCGGCAGTTACTACCCCTACTACCCCTAACTAATCAAGCTAGATATTTCACTTGGATGCAGCTCCATCACTGCTTTCTACATTAATGGTGGGGGTGGAAGGGAAATAGAACCAAGAGCTAAGAGAAACAGATAAGTATGAGAGAAAAAAATGTGTGAAGCTTGCTGGGCAGACTGGATGGGCCGTTTGGTCTTCTTCTGCCGTCATTTCTATGTTTCTATGAATTGGAACCCACAACAAGCCAGCCTGTATATGCAGAGCAACAATGGAAAAACAGAGACATTACCATTCATCATAAAGCATTAAATACAATCAAGAAATATAAAACATTAATCATAATAGTAGTTATATTCATAAAAAGAATATTTCAAACCAGTTAATGAATAGAATATAAAAAATTTCCCAAACAATAAAATATTTTAACACATCTGATGAATAAAAAATCCAATAATTAAAAAATGTTCTATTTCCCCCCCCCAAAATTAAATATTTTAAAAGAGCAGAATCATCAAATTACACCCAATAATTAAAACTAATAAGGATTAAAAAAAATCTCCTGCTCTCCATACCTGGGATCTTCTGATTTCCAGTCACCATGAGATTGTTGTAAATTGTGGGAGGTAGGGACACACACATTTTATCTTCTCTCTCACACACATGCACAATAACACATTAATTCTCTCACACACTCCCTCTCTCTAACACACACAGACTGCCTCTCCCACACCCTCACAGATACATTATGGGGTAGATGTGAAAACATGTGCGCAGGTGTCCATGTGCATGTGCAACCGGGGTGCACACATGGATGCCCGATTTTATAACATGTGCGCACCAGTACACACATGTTATAAAATCAGGGGTCGGAGTGTGCAAGGGGGTGCACATTAGTGCAACTTGCACGCGCCGACGCCCACAGCCTTCCCTGTTCCCTCCCAGGCCACTCTGATTTCGGAGCAGCATGGGAGGGAACTTCCCAATCCCCTAACCTAATCTCCCTTCCCCTAACCCTCCCGCCCCCTAACCCTAACCTAGCCCCCCCCCCCCCCCCCCGACCTTTGTCCTACCTTTTGCACCTGCCGGCAGCCTTCCAGCACACAATCCCCCAGCACAGCGCAAATGGCTGCTGTGGCGGGAGCCTCTGACCCCGCCCCGCCCCTTTTCCGAAGCCCCAGGACTTACTCGCATCCCGGGGCTTTACGCGTGTGGCCGGGCCTTTTTAAAATAGGCCCGGTATGTGTAAGCCCTCCTACGCGCGTGAGCCTTTTAAAATCCGGGCCTATGTGTGTGTGCATGCCTGTGAGAGCCTATATGTGACTCATAGTCTCTCACAGGCACACAAACATACACAAACACACAGGCTCTCACACAGACACATTCACGAGCACACAAGTTCTCACACAGACACACACAGAAGCGCTCACACAGACACCCACATTGGCTCTTACACAGTCACATGCACACACATATAGGATCTCACACAGACACACACACACATGCACACACAAACAGGCTCTCAGATGCACACAGGCTCTTACTCATAATCATATACATACAAGCTCACACACACACATGGTCTCCTGTTATTATCAGGCTGTGGTTGGATAAGGTCCACTATGGTCCCACAGACCTCTTGTGCTGTCTTCGGGCTATGGCGGCATGAGCTCCCCCATGGCCCCGCGGGCCTCCTGGTACCTTCGGGCCGCAGAGCCCACCGATCTTCCTGCTTGGGGGGGGGGGGGGAGGGAACAGAAACTGTGTGTGGGTGTGCACGCACACATGCCCATACCCGGAAGTCAGGCTTCTCTGGGTATGGACATGTGTGCACATACACCCACACGCAGCTTACGCTCCCTTCCCCTCAAGCAGGAACATAGGTGGGCTTTACAGCCCAAAGATAGCAGGAGGCCCAAGCTCTCTCCTTCTTCAGCCACCAGCTGGTTAGGATCCACCAGCAGCCCATGGCCTCTCCTGCTGCCGCCAGCCCGCTTCCTGCCTGAGTGTGTCTCTCCATGCAAATGCACGGTATGCACAGCTGGCCGTGATGGGCCTGTGCATCATTGTAATGTAAATCTTGTAATTTTTCTTTAATTGAATTTGGTAACAAAGTATACACATTTCCTCATGCTTTTACATAATCCTTAGCAATTAGTTGTCATGAAGAAATAACTTCCAGTCTTTTCAGCTGCATCCAGTCTGACATGTATTGATACCACTATGCAAATTCCGCCACTAAAAATCCTTAATTACTAAGGATGTGCATTCGTTTCATACGTTTCCTATACAAGCATGCAATATGAAATGTATGAAACGAATGCACATCTAATTGACATGTAATGGGAAACGTATGAAACGAATTAAATGAATAAAACGAATGCACATCCCTATTAATTACCCCAAACAAAATTATTTCAATAAACAAAAAAAGACCTCAGAATGCCCCAATGAGAAATCTCACTTTATTGGGCATCAAACAATTATCATCAGTCTACAAAAAAACTGTGTGCATCCATGTGCACACGATTCCTGGCACATGCACATGGATGCGGCTATTTTTTAACATGCTCGTGTCGGTGCGCACATGTCATAAAGTACCAGTCCTGCATGCACATGAGCCCCAGATTTTCAAGTCCGCATGTGTGGGTGGGTGGCCTGCTCTGCGTAGGGGGGGGGAGGGATTTTAGAAAATACACGCTGTGATGGAATCGGGCCTCCCCCAGTTCCCTCCTAATCTGCTCCAATTAAGGATCGGAGTGGGAGGGAACTTTCCTATCCCTAACCCTACCCGTCCTACCTCTTCCCCTCTCCTTCCTGACCCCTAAACTAACCCTAACCTTTCCCATTTTTTTCTTTTTATACTTACTGCTGCTCAGGAGCAGAAGTAAATGCCACACACTGGCCGGCTGCCAGCACGCGCTTCCCTGGGACAGCATCTAATGATGCTGTCCCGGCCTGCCCCGCCCCTCACCGCCCAGAGCCTCCCCGCAAGGTCCACCCATTTTGCAGGGCCCAGGACATCTGCACATAACAAGGGTTATGTGCATGACCAGGCCTGTTCTAAAATGCACGCAGCACGCGCAAGGCCTGGCCACACACGTAACCCCCCCTGTTTTTTTTATGCGTGCAGCCCTTTTAACTCGGGCCTAAAGTGCTCAAGTGAATAAAAAAATACAAAATCAACTTAACTCAAAAGTGGAGTAAAAATGCCCAACAAACTTGAACATTGAGTCCAACATGGCCAGCTTTCTGCCTTTCCATCTTTATAGATGTCAGCTTGATGATTAAATAAAGATAAAACATCTGGGACATTAAACTGCTGAGGAATTCATTCTGTTGTATTAAAGAGTGAAATAATTATAACAGATTAATATACAGTATAAAGTAAGCAGCCATCTTCAGTGATGAGAAACATCATCATGTCAGGGTGCCAGCAAAGTTGGAAAACTACTCAGAATTGGATTTCATGATTTCAGTTGTCAGCAGAACCCATTGATGATAATAGTTTTCCACACTAGATCATTTTTTGTTAGTCTATATTACCAAAAGACAGAAGTCTCTGTATAACAAAGTTGGGTTGTGTGATGCTTTCATTTCACTCTTGTAATTTCTATAAAATTGTAAGAGCTAAAAGGCTGTAATTCCAGCTACTTACTAGAAATGTTTTCCAACGAGAAGAAATTTTTGCCAGTGATTACAGCAAAAGTACAAAGATTAGAATTCAATTAATGACTTTGCCAAATAGGCAATGGTCCAAGTGCGTTTCCTAGATAGTTTGGAGAAATATTGCATAGACAGTGGTAAGCTTGGATGAACATTTGTTCATTTTACCATAACAGCCAGGAGGTTGACTTTCACTAGCTTTTCAGAAGTGTCCTCTGGACCAATGTTTCTCAACTTTTCATGACTATTGTACCCTTTTCAAATGTTTGACATGCCTTGTGTAGCCCCAGGATCACAAAATTTCACTATTTATTTTATGGTTTATTTTATTTAATGTTTTCTATTCCACCCAATTCTGTTATGAACACTGCCCGCGGGTCGCCCCGCGAGTAGGCTCCACTCACCTTGCTGCTTTTCCTGCTGCCCAATGCAGCTGGACGCCGCCGAAGTTGGGCCCTCCCGCGCGGCCAGAGCTGTGGACTCGATTTCTTCTCGCGGCCCGGAGGCCCCTCCTCTCACTCTCTTCACCGCGGCCAGAGCCGCGGACTTCTCTGCTCTCCTACACGGCACAGAGCTGCCGCCGACATCGCCATCCTCTTCGGCCAGAGGCCGCAAGCCCCGGCCTGGATTGGTGGCTGGAGCCGCCCTCGGGGCTTCCTGCAGCGGCTGGAGCTGCTGCCGTCATCGGGGCCTGTTTCCCAGGCCCAGCCCTGCATCTGCGTCTTGGACGTCGGTGCAGGACCGCTGTCCACGGTCCTGCACAGCTTGCTTCCTGCTTCCTCTAGGCGCGTGGCTGCGCCTCTCTTCAGAATTTAAAGGGCCCACGGCCGGATATGCCCTGGGCCCCACTTAGTGACTGTTTCCTGTTGCGGCCAGTGGCGTAGCCACGGGTGGGCCTGGGTGGGCAGGTGCCCACCCAACTTAGACCCAGGCCCACCCAACTGGCACCGGAACTGCAAGGCTGTTGCGGGATCCCATCCCCGCGACAGCGAACAAGAGAACCCATGCCTCACACGCCATCACAGCACACATGGGGAAGCGCTGCTGCGGCCGTATGGCCAACCGGTCTTCCTGTTGAGGGAGGGGGGGGAGCGGAAGCGCCGCGCGCAGCTTCCGCTTCCTCCCCCCCAATGCAGGAAGATCAGCTGGCCTCTCCTGCTGCCACCCGTTCTCCTGCTATCTTCGGGTCAAACGGCCCGCCGAACTTCCTGTTTGGGGGAGCGGAAGCGCCGCGCACAGCTTCCGCTTTCTCCCCCAAAGCAGGAAGATCAGCTGCCTCTCCTGCTGCCACCGGCCTCCTGCTATCTTCTTCGGGCGTCGGGCCGTATGGTCCGCCGATCTTCCTGCTTGGGGGGGGGGAGGGAGAAAGCGGACGTTGTGCGCTGCGCTTCCGCTCCCCCCCCCCCGAACAGAAAGTTCGGCGGGCAGTACGGCCCGACGCCCGAAGATAGCAGGAGGCCGGTGGCAGCAGGAGAGGCAGCTGATCTTCCTGCTCTGGGGGAGAAAGCGGAAGCTGTGCACGTGCTTGAATGTGTATGTGTGGATGAGAATGGGAGTGTGTGTGAGTGAAAACTGGAGCCTGGGTGTGTATGTGGGTGAGAATGGAAGCTTGAATATGTGGGTGAATGGGAGCTCGAATGTGTGTATGTGTGGTTGAGAATGGGAGCCTGGGTTTGTGGGTGGGTGAGAATGGGAGCTTGAATGTGTGTATATATGGGTGAGAATGAGAGCCTGGGTTTGTGTGGGTGGGTGAGAATGGAAGCTTGAATATGTGGATAAGAATGGGTGCTTGAATGTGTGTATGTGTGGGTGAGAATAGTACCTTAAATGTGTATATGTATGGATGAGAATGGGAGCTTGAATATGTGTGGGTGAGACTGGGAGCATGGGTTTGTGGGTGAGAATGGGAGTCTGGGTTTATGTGTGTGGGTGAGAATGGGTGCCTGGATGTGCGTCTGTGTGTGCATAAGAATATAAGCCTGGGGAGGGGTGAGAAAGTGAGAACTTGAATGTGAGCTTGTGGGGGGGGGGGGGGGAGAGCATATGAGAGTGACAGCTTGAGTGTGTGAGAGGGAGTCTGTGAGAGAAAGCGTGTATGTGTGTGTGTGTGTGTGTGGAAGGGAAGAAGACAGTAATAGAAGAAAGACACTGAAAAGGAATTAGGAAATGAGCTATAAGGGAAAAAATGGGAAAAAGAGACCAGGACCAAATGATTAGAAAAATACAAAGATCAGACAACAAAGGTAAAAATATATATCTATATTTTGAGATGTTAGCAATTTAAATATAAGCAACACAACCGCTCTCTCAAAATTTATGGACAGGTAGGAGCCGTGTATAAAATCGTAATAATAAGAAGGCTAAAGTACCACAAATCACCGTGAATTATGTTTGTATCATTAAGTAAACCTCATACTTAGGCGTAGATGTGAATGCTATGCTGCATAATTTGGCATTATTTATCAGTAAAAAAACAACTAGTAGACCTGCATGCCTACAGCCCACCCATGTTAACCTTGTGCCCACCCAAAAAATCAATTCTGGCTACGCCACTGGTTGCGGCCCTATAAAAGGGCTGGTCTTGCCATTGTTCTTTGCCTTGCATCGGAGTGACTTCAGTCCTGGAGGCTCCTGCCTGCCAGAGCTCCGTCAGGTCTTCTGTCTTCTTCGTGGAGCTCCTCGTCTCATCTCATCTTGTCATCTCATCAAGCCATGTCTTCATTGCCTGAGGTCCCCGTCCAGGTGTCCTGGTGTCTCATCTCCGGATGTCTCGCTTCCTGGTGTTCTAGTCCTCCTTGTTGTTCGTTCTTACTCCAGAGTCTTCTGTTCTGCCGGCCATGGATCTCCAGATGATGCAGCTTCGTCATGGGAGATGCCAGTAGTGGACTGGTATCCTGTGCTCCTGAGCTGTCTTGTCCTGCCAGCCTTTGTGGTGCTTCGGATGGCATCTGGCTCCGTCATCGAAGTTCTGCCTCAGCTGGATTCTTCTCTGCGCTTGTCCCGCTCTCCTCGTGTTCAGTGACCAGCCTCCTTGGACTGTGTAGGGCACGTAGTGGGACAGGGTGGTCCTCGACCAGCCCATTGGGTCCACCCGTGAAGGTGGGCTGAGTAGGGTGCCCTGAGAGACAGTGCCAATGTCTTCCTGCCCAGCTTCTCGTCTCGTCTGGACTTCGTCAAGTTCCTCATCTTGCCTCTGATGCCGTTGCATCAGCCTTGGTGTCTTGTCTTCAACAGCACTGGTGTCATGTCTTCAACAGCACTGGTGTCATGTCTTCAACAGCCCGGGTGTCATGTCTTCAATAGCCTTGGTGTCATGTCTTCACTTCAACCCTCGTCTGTGATGCCGTCGCATCAACCTTGGTGTCATGTCTTCGTGTCAAGGCCTCGTCTGCCCTCATCCTCAGGCCGGCCTGCTGCTCCATGCCGATCCAAGAGGCAGGTTCAAAAGGGCTTGGAATGGTCGGAGGATCGTTCTCCTACCAACATCATCTTGTTGTTGGCGCTGGGAGCTTGCAGGCCTGGCAGAGGGTAAGACCGTGTCTCTGCCATCCTGGGATACGTTGCCAACCCTTGGTTCGGTCCTGGATTCCTCTGGGGTCGGGCTGAAGCCCATGGGCACACTAAAACACCCGTTACATAACAAATTCAAGTCCAATTTATTGTAGGTGGATTATAATATTAACATAGATATCAGAATAAAATCAACATGATATGCTTGCTGTGAACCATATTAAGTGTAGCTCATTGTCCTATGCTGCAATTATCAATCTCTCATCCTTAAGTGTAAGTTTATCTCTCTTTAACCATCTTATGTCTGTATTTGATCTACATGTAGGTGCTGAATTGACTGCATTTATCACTATGTTTATACATTTGCCATTTGTTTTATCTTGTTTTTTGATCCAGGTCTTTAAAGAGATTTTTTCTTTTGTTTTTCAAATTCTGTTTCTTTTCCCACATGTGTTGGTAGATTCTCACACATTGCTTCTATTCTTCAGAATACTTGCCTAATTTTAAAGATGGAGACTGTGTCATTTACTCTTGTACTTTAGCATCTTTTCAGCATTTGGATCTGTTGATGGAACAAGGTGTGCTTGGAGGCCAATGATATTACCTCTGTATGTATAATTTATTTTGATAAGACTCATATTTCCTGCAGCTCTTGGCATTCACTGATGCTAATAGATTAACTGATGGGTATGGAGGAGTTTTCTTGTTCTTAAGTCCAACTGGCTGTAATCTTTCTGGTGCAATTTCAAAGTTGTATGAAAGTACAGGGATTACAAATTGGTTAATGGATTCTATTTTATTCTGTGTTAAAGCACTTTTCAATATCAGTGTCATTCTCTTGCAGTATTCTTTGCTGATTTTTTTCTGTCAATGATTTGTGCTGAATTGTTATACCTTCATCTATTCCTAGACAATTCTATATACAGTACTTTCCTGCTCAAGTTTCTCAAATTCACAATAAATACTATTTATTTCAATGTGAAATTTGGTCATGTTTTTCAATTTGTATTTAACTGTCAAATAAAAAGCTTGCACACCTATCAGATGCTGGTACTGCTTTATTCAAACTAAATATAGCATTATATGACTTTAGAGTGGTGGATCTGGTTGTACAGGGACATCTAGAGATCACATTTGTTGCAGTGCTTTGTCACATTTTGACAAATTTGTGCCAACTTGAAGCTCAAGGAAAGAACAGTGAGGGCTATGGCAAGAGAAAGGAGTATCTGCAGGGCTAGTGCTTACATTAGGTGAACTAGATAAATAGCTAGAGGGCCAACTCTTAGGAGGTGGCAAAATAACCAGTCTAAGCCACTGGTCACCAGCTGAAGAAAGAGAGGCCACTGTCAGAGCCCATCCTGCCAGCAGCTGAAGACACGGCTAGTGGTGCAGGGAAGCCCACCTTGTCCACAACTAAAGATGAGAAGGAGAAAAGCTTGATAGCAGTTGTGGGTCCGAATGGGTGGAGTCTATCCATTTGCAGGTTAAGACAAGAAGGAGAGAGGCCTGGGTGTAATGGGTGGAGCTCATTCCATTCACGGCCGACGACACATAGTTCCGGAAGGTTGTGGGCATCCTACCTGCAACCAAAGACATAAAGGCTCAGGAGACTGTGGGCAAAGTCCATCCCATACACAACTAAAGACACAAATGGGAGAGGCCCACGAGGGCCATGGGTATAGCCCATCCTGCCTGCGGCCAAAGACATGAAGAAGAGAGGCCTGGGAAGGCAGCAGATGAAGCTCATCCCACCCACAGCCAAAGAAAATGGAGAGCCTGGAGTGAGGATGTCGGGATGGGGGTGGAGGGGCCACCAGGCTGTAAGCTTCACCTAGGGCACCTAATACCCTTGCAATAGCCATTCTCTGTCTCTTTCCCCATCTCCCTCACCTTGCTGCTCTTATTCTCTCTTCCCACCTGTCAGGCCCATCACTGCTGCTGTTCTCCCCAATAGTCCCCATCTCCCTTCTTAACTCTTCCTACCTCTCCCCACTCCATCTCCCAAATCTTGTTCTCTCCCATGGAAACTGAAGAGCAAAAGCAAAGCAAGCACCACAAGCACAGGAGCAGCAGTAATCAGGCACCATGGGGCTCAGTGAAAGCACTGTATTTCCATTCTCAATAGCTTCCTCCTTTTCCTTCTACCCATTTGCAGGCTTCATTTATAACCAGGATGTCCATGCAATAGGAACGGAAGCCAGGAAGAAGAGGCAGCAACAGTTGCAGGGACAGGAAGTGCACCACTTTCACTGTCCCTTGCAGTGACTGCTGTTTGTGCTTCAGTATTGTGCCACCTACTACTCAGCTGCCGAAAGACTCTGAGTTGTTGCAGGTGATCCAGAAAGTTGCAGTGGCAGGTATCTCTTGCAGTTTGGGGGTCCTCTTTTCCACATGGCAGTAGCTGTCTGGCTATGTACTCCTTGATAGGCATCCTCATATCCCTGGTTGAGAACCATTGCTTTGGATCAGACTTGATAGATTTAGTTATGTTCTTCTAGTGTGCAAGAATTTTGGGAAATGAACTTTAAAAGGACATCTACAACATCATCTTAAGTTGATCTTAAGTTGATCCAATAAAAGTGATCACTACCTGCAAAGAACATCTTAAGTTGATCTTAAGTTGATCCAATAAAAGTGATCACTACCTGCAAAGAATCCATTTTCTCCAGGAACAATATGGCTACTAGAATTCTCTAAATAGGCTCCCAAATGAATGTTTTAGTTCTAAGAACATAAGAACATGCCATACTGGGTCAGACCAAGGGTCCATCAAGCCCAGCATCCTGTTTCCAACAGTGGCCAATCCAGGCCATAAGAACCTGGCAAGTACCCAAGTGTGACTTGGAAGATGGATAAGTTTCCAATGAGCAAAAACAACAGCAGGCAGTTGATAGTTCTACTCATCAATGGGAAAAGAGAATTTTAGAGGCCAGTTATAAACTGAAACAGGCCATCTTTGCGGATGGCCTGTTTCCTAAGGGTCCATAAAATAATTTATTAACCATGGCTAGGCCCTCAGTCTCTTGCCCCACATTCTTTTCCCAAGGGGTGGGTCCTTTCTGAGCGGGTGAAGGTAAATCTTCTTGGCCCAGGTAAGGTTTTGTAGTATCCCATAGGTGTTTTACCCTTGCTGTTTGGTTCAGGCTGGACTCTCTGGATGGGTGTTCAAATTAAAGTTTACTTTGATTGAGTTCAAAATAATCATGAGATGCAATAAATGTAATGTTCAGTTACATCCAGGGTCCTTAGATTTACATGAGTCAGGATTTAATTGATCTCTGACTCTGTGGATGTGTCCCTCCAGGCAGGGGCTTGAAACTGGCTTATCCTCCATGACTGGGAATGATAAGTGTCCTAAGTGAGTTGGGGGTGTCCTAACCGAGACGGACACCTTACTCAGTACTCAAGGTCCACGAGGAATCGTGTACTCCAACCTGGCAGTGTCCTGTGTGTCAGGGATGGAAACTCTGTTGGAGGTCTCCAGATGTCCTTCTCCTTTTTTCTCCCTCTGACTCCTCTTCAAAAGACAGATGCAACCCTCCAGGAGGGAAGGCCAGCCACTGAAAGCAGTCCTCACAGCTTCTAGCTTGGGGCAAGGAAGGGTGGCAGAAAAACAGCTTCCTGCCCTCTTGGTGGTAAAAACTCACTCTATTATCAAAACACTTCTCTTCTGTCTGCACGGTCACTGCAATCTCCTCTTAGATTGGGTGACGAGGTGCACAGCTCCCTCCTGACTCACTGAACAGCGGATTCTGCCTGCCAGAAGACTCAGGGCAAAACTGTGAAAAACTTCGGGAAAAACTTCAAAAATACTTCTGCTTCTCTTTCTTCCCTCCAGTCCATTTCTGGGGACCTGGCAGGGCAGTATCTCTCCTCTCTGTGCTAAGCTGAGGCTCTAACTTGGAGAGCACACTGAAAACAACTCCTCCCTCAGAAATCGAATCTACACTGCCACGCTCTCACAAGGGCCTGGGAGAGCATCATCCACAGGCAGGCTCCGGGGAAGGGCCTGTGCAGGAATGCTGTCTCCACCTAAGCTGATATCAATCCTAAGGCTGGGAGCTAGGGTCAATTAGTGGCTGACCAAAGGTCTGGCCACAAAAGACATGGAAAAATGGAAGTTTTGCTCTATCCAACTAAAGGGTAGAGGATGGAAATGAAGAAAAGCGTGCATGGGGGTAACCTGCATGGAGCGGCAGTTACTACCCTTAATCAGAAGGCGTGGGGGATTATTACCCTTAACCAAGTAACCTTGATGCTTTTGATTCAGATGACAGCCAGTGCTGGGCCCCAGCTTTACAAGTCTGGAGTTCTGATACGCAGCATTAGGGAAAAAGCGCAGGACTGCTTCTAATGCCAACTGCAAACGCAAAGCACGTTCAAGCAGCATTGTCTGAATTAACAAGGAGGCTGCTCACCACGTATACATGTTGCTAGTACTAATTTTGTTATGGGTTAGACAGTTGTTTGGTTTTGATTGGAAATATTCCTATCCTTAACATAAGCGGCAGATACTACCATAAGAAACTTACTGGGCAGACTGGACGGACTATTGGGTCTTTTCCTGCTGTCATTACTGTGTAAGTATGTAACATTGAATGAAAGGAAATTCCTCTCTGACTGCTGCTGAAAAGCCCTGGTAGAGAGTCCATTTTTTTTTTTGTCAGGAATCTTTTCAAATAACACCCTCAAGCACATTGGAAAATTTAAACTGTTTATTGCTCGCTGTCCCTTTTAAGATTTCCCCTGTGTGCTTTCAAAGACCAAAGGTCATTTCACAGCCTGAGCTACAATAATAAATGGAAAAAAAAAGATAAAACAATGGGGCACAAACATAAAGATAGTCAAGTTAACTGGCATCTAAAATTATTCAGTTTTATACCTAAGACTTATTCTCCCAAACAAAAAGTAAAATCAGGATGGGGTTTTAAAATGCAAGCCATTCTCACTCAGCAGCTCTTCCATTGCTGCTATGTCCAAAAGGGAGCAAAAGGCAGCTTTCAGCCTTCACTGCTTTCCCCTGGCTGTCACTCCTTACCTATCTGCAATCAGCTTTCAGGAAGCCCCTCACCCAGCCATGTTTTAGGACAGGGGTGGGCAAACTTTTTTTATTTAACAGAAAACTGGTCCTTGGCTGTGCCAGGGAGCAGTGGGGGAGGGGGCTCCCTCTTTGGAGCTCTTTGAGTGACGAGGGGAGTAAATCCCCATGCAGCTTGTATGTCAAATATAGTCCTCTCTCTCTACCTCTTAGTCACCCTCTTCCTCTCACTCTCACTCTCTCTCTCTCTCATGCTCCCTTCCTCCCTTTCTGTCACTGTTCCTCTTACTCTCTTACTCTCTTGCTCACACTCTTCCTCCCTCTGTCATGCTCTTTTCCTCACCTTCCTTGTCACTGTTCCTCTCACTCTCTTCCGCCCTCTCCTACTAATTCTTTCTCTCACTCTCCCACGCTTTCTCTTCCCCTTCTCTCTCACGCTCTCTTCCACTCACCCTCTTTCACTCTCGCACTCCCTGTCTCTCATCCCTCTGTCTCTTCTTCTCTCTCATACATTCCCCTCTCTGGAGTTAACTCCCCTTCTTTGTCTGTATGCCTTCTGCAGGGCCTGGAGTTGCAGCTCAGGCTTGCATTTAGTTCCGTGCCACCTCGATGCTCTCCTTGATTTCCTGCAGCAGCACTTCTGCTTCATGCCATGGCAGCCTGAGACTCCACAAGAGCTCTAGCTATGCTGATGAAGCATGAGGAAGAAGAGATCAGGGAAGAGGCTCTAGAATTTTAGACAGCTAGGACGGCGTTGGGAACTGTAGTTTGGGCAGGAGCTGTGGTGTCCAGATTCCAGTGGAAGGATGGGGAGAAGCAGACTACAACCCCCATGGAAGCCTGTGGAGGGGGAAAGATAAAGCCCTGACCTCCTTCAGCCTTTGGTTACTATGGGATGGTAGAGCTCCCCTGCCATTGACTGCCAGGGAAGAGGAGCAAGGTTTCACAGACATTGACTGCTAGGACGGTGTGCAGCATTTTTTTGTGTCACACGGCACAAATGCAAAGGTTAACTACTTCCACTCTTTGGTTCCAGATTCCAACGATTGGTTTTGGGCCCTGACGCCACCTTTGATCTGCCTGATGGGCCACCAATGGTGATCTCTGACCAACAGCTTGAGGATGGCATCAGTGGGCTGGAGATGAGGGAGCTGAGGACACAAGTAGGCAGGCCATAAAAAAAATGTGGCAAGGGGCCACTTTGAGCCCATGAAATGTAGTTTGCCCACCCCTCTTTCAGGACTGTGCCCCTTGGATACTTTTAAACTACATAATTGGCAGAATCCTATCAGACTCCTCCCTGGGCTTGTTTCAGTTCTTTTCCAGCAGGCAGCTGGATTAACAATTTCTCAGCCTTTCTTCTGATATCTGAGAGGCTCTTTTATGTGATGGTTTCATACACACAGATGTTGATATTCAAGTTTTTAAGTTAGCCTGACAAACCCCTAGATCTGAATTTCCCGTCTTTCTCACTGGCAAAATTTTATTCAGTAATTCATTATCAGTGGGGGGCATTCCAAGAGTATGGCTAAGCTTTATCCAGCTAATACAGGTAACTTTAGCTGGTATATTTAGCCTTAGGCTTATCCAGCTAAGTGCTGCTGAATATCAAGGTAAAGTTACCTAAGTAAGGTTTCCACTCACCGGCCCGCTGAATATCGACCTCACAGTGACATTGACTTCTGGAGGAAAACCAGAACCCCAACTGTACACAGTGCTCCTCAGAACCTCTGGTGGCTTAGCCCCACATCTCCCCATTCTGTGAAGATGGGGTTTCAATTTGATCTCTGGAAGCATGCAGTAAAGTCGATTCTTGCTGTACAATTTTCTTTATTCAATACTGTCAAATTCTTCCCAATGTTACTTTCTTAATTTTTTTGAAATTGGTTTAAGCTATTAGTGTGGGCAGCCCTCCATCATTTTTCAACTTGGAGTTTTAGCTTAACTGCCAACGGGCCAATATTTGCAGAATTTACAATCGAGGGATCGGAGGTGTGTGTATGGGGTGGGAGAGGGGTGGGAGGAAGAGAAGCTATAGGAATATAGGAGGGGGTAATTATTTAAACGGATTACTTTTATAAACCTGGGTAGCTGTGAATTAAAGCTCATGGTGCCATAGCTTCAGTTGCCACCATTTCTGAGTGAGCTGGAAACTCAAAGGAATAAGAGGAATCTCCTAGGTCAAGATGACCTCATCAGTGCACAGTGGTGTCATGATATTTACTTCTGTCATGTGCCTCTTATTTAGGCTGACATTGCTGATCATGGAGCCTAGGGAGCATCAACATTCCACATCATAGTTCAGTTCTAAGCACCTTCAGCTATATTGGTGTTACCCTTGAACCAGCACTACCCCTTGTGCCTCATTTCTCTAACATCTGTAATTCTGTCAATCACCAACTGTGCATAGGCTGTGTCTTCCGAGTTTTGGATTGCGTTATTACCAAGATTCTTACCTATACTTGTGTTTCATATCTTGACTATTGCAAGCATCTGCTTTTTTTGGCCTCCCTCAGTTTCAAATCTCTCATTTTTTGTGTCTTCCGAATTCTGTTCCATTCCCCCTTCTGCTCCATTCTATAAAGCAAACTGAGATGGACTGAGACGTGTTGGAACTCTGGGCAGGCTAGCAATTTGGTGCCACCCCAGCCTCACCGGCTTTTCTCTCCCTTGGTGAAACCACACCAGCCTCCATCTGGCTCCTCTCCCTGAATGTGGCAGAAGATTGACAATATGGCTGCAAAGTGCAGGGGGAGGAGCCGGATGGAGGCTAGTGAGGTTTCAGCGCCCTCTTGATTGGTGCCCTGGGTGATTGCCTGGTTGGTCCGTCCCTTAATCTGGCTCTGAAAGCAAGATCAGACTTCTCAAAGTCCCATTGTCTCTCTGTATCTTTCCAAGACTTCTCCCAACTGTTCTCCTTTTTTTCAAAAACATACACAGATTTACATCTCTTACCTTATTTTTATTCATCCCTGTTCCCTTGTGATGGGTCCTCACTGCTTACATCCTCTCATCGTCTTGCACTTTGTATTATGGATGTGCTTTCATTTGAAACTACATAGACTGTGTCAACAACATAGTCTATATTATTTCATGTCACTTTTAAAATGAAATGACAGTAAATAAAAATCACCAAATTTCATTTTTTATTTTTTTATTTTCAGGATGCAGTATTGATTTTAGTACATTCTTTGCAATTAATGCATACTAAATGGCAATAATATGCACTAAAACCATTAGTGCGCACTGGCATCAATAGTGTGAGCTAAAATCAGTTTGAGTTAGTGCACATTAATTCAATGTAGTGCTCAGAGAAAATGAAAAAATGAAAAATCATATAAAACAAAACAAAACAAAAAACAAAACAAAAATTATTGCCACGCACATCCCAATTCATATATTTTCACAAAAATCACTGACATTATCTCTCTTTGTTAATTTTCCACTTTTGTCACCAATTAATTTTACTATTCACAATTGCTTTGAGGAAGTGATACGAATTATGAAGCTAAATTAATTGGGTGGATGGGGAGACTAGATAGGACATACAGTCTTTTTCTGCCATCATAGTTCTATGTTTTTATGTTTGTTTGGTAGACCAAATAGTATCTCCATTTGAGCTATAGTCCAAACCTTCTTCTGGTTTCCTACCAGCCACAGCAAAATCTTGTTCCTTTCAGACCGGGATGTTTAACCTGTTGGACTCTATGCCATCCCGGACATAAAGTACTACACCACCACCACTCGGTTGCTCCTCTCTGTCATTGCGATATAATTTGTACCCCGGTATAGCACTGTCCCATTGGTTGTCCTCCTTCCACCATGTCTCTGAGATGCCAATTAAGTCTGTCATCATTCACTGCTATACGTTCACATTTTCCCATCTTACTTCTTAGACTTCTGGCATTATCATACAAACATTTCAAAGTTTGTTTTTTGTTTGTATGTTCATTCTGCTTTTTAATTGATAGGGATAAGTTAGAATTTTTTAGCTCAGGTGAGTTTTTAGTTACAGGCATTTGGACTACTTTTCTTATTATTGGAACCTCACTGTCGGGATGCCCTAATTCTAATGCATCATTAGTATCCTTTAAAGATACCGCTCTCCGAACCATGCGCTGCTGAGCGACTGTCGGCTTTCCTCTTTGTTCTAGTTTAAAAGCTGCTCTATCTCCTTTTTAAAGGTTAGCGCCAGCAGTCTGGTTCCACCCTGGTTAAGGTGGAGCCCATCCCTTCGGAAAAGACTCCCCCTTCCCCAAAAGGTTCCCCAGTTCCTAACAAAACTGAATCCCTCTTCCTTGCACCATCATCTCATCCACGCATTGAGACTCCGAAGCTCTGCCTGCCTCTGGGGACCTGAGCGTGGAACAGGGAGCATTTCAGAGAATGCTACTCTGGAGGTTCTGGATTTAAGTTTTCTACCTAAGAGCCTACATTTGGCTTCCAGAACCTCCCTCCCACATTTTCCTATGTCGTTGGTGCCCACATGTACCACAACAGCTGGCTCCTCCCCAGCACTGTCTAAAATCCTATCTAGGTGACACGTGCAGTCCACCACCTTCGCACCAGTAGGCATGTTACCAGGTGATCCTCACGCCCACCAGCCACCCAGCTATCTACATTCATAATAATCAAATCAACAACTATGACGGCCGACCTAACTCTTCCCTCCTGGGCAGTAGGCCTTGGAAACACATCCTCGGTGTGAAAGGACAATGCATCACCTGGAGAGTAGGTCCTTGCTACAGGATCCTTTCCTGCTGCACCAGGTTGATGCTCTCCGATCATGAGACCTTCTTCCTCCAAGGCAACACCAGGGCTGCTAGTCTGAAGTTGGACCTTGGCTACTATGTCCCTGAAGGTCTCATCTACATACCTCTCTGTCTGCCTCAGTTCCTCCAGGTCTGCCACTCTAGTCTCCAGAGATCGGACTTGTTCTCTGAGAGACAGGAGCTCTTTGCATCGCATGCACATGTACAGTTTCTCACTCGATGCAAAAGACTGGGAAGTCCTCCTCTTGCTGCTGGACTGCTGTCTTCATCTCAAATTTGTTCAGTTCCTACTTAAGTTTTAGGTTGCTATGGGAGTAGGAATGTGTCTAATTAGCATCCTTTAAATGTATTAGTGAATTCACTATATGTCTGGTAGTGGCCTACAGGGTGTTATGGTTGAAGTGGACTCTTGGGCACTTTGGTGGTGGTTACTCCCACAGGGAAGAGCCCCATGAGGATCCGCAGTGCTAGACCAGACTCTGTACACCCACAAGCTCAGAAGATCTATCTTTATTATACGGCAAGATGATACCACCAAAGGTGGCAGTAGTGAGGTGATCCAATAGAGGTAGTCCTGGGATCCTTGGCAGAGGGGACCCGTCTCACAGTGATGGCATAGGAATCTCCCAGAGTATGTCTCCCAGCACGGCAAAGTTGTAGAAGAGACAGACTGAGAATTAGATTACTCACTAGATAGTAGCTGTAAGGTTGAGATCCCAGCAAGCAAGTAGTTGGATAGCAGGCACCAAGACAGGAAGAGCAGGCCCTCGAAGAGCGAGTACCTGATCCCAGATAGGCACCTGTAAAAAGCAAAGGGCCCCCGAGGAGCGGGTATCCAGCTAAGAGATAATACTCCGAAGGGCAGAGAGAGAGCTTCAAGAACTAGCAAGAAGCAGCAGAGTAGCATAGACCAGAAGGGCCCAATCCTTGCTAACTCGCTGAGAGAAGGAAAGTTTGCAATTTAAATACCCCCACTGGGGCTGGTAATTTCCGGGGCTGTCCCGGGTATTCCCGCGCTGGTCCCTTTAAAGGAAGGAACGTCCTCGCCGCGTGCGTCTAAGTGACATCAAGGGGTAGGGCTTCGGTGGCGGCAGCGTTCCTGCCGCGAAGGAAGGCCTCTCAGCTTCGTGCCAGACCTCGGAGCCAACAAGTGTGCTGTCTTTCCTCTCCTTGACATCCTGGGAACTGTCGGTCCCCCACGGAAGTGGGTAAGCATGCTCGACCTCGGGACCCGAAGTCAAGCAGCGTAACAGTACCCCCTCTTCAAGGATCCCCTCCAAAGGGTTGTTGTCATCTGTCGTCCAGTCCACTTCATCCTCTGTAATCCAATCCTGTTCGCTGTTGTAGGAATCCGAGTTGTAAGTCTCTGTGTTATACCAGGAGGAAGGTCTCTCCAGTGTTCCCGGTATGGAATTTACAGAGTCCTGGATAATTGAGGATGATACCGTGGAATCCCCTCGAGCATTCTTCTGTCATAAAAGAGCGTGTAACTGTTGAATCTCCTGTTCTTTATAAGCCAGTATGGTTAGTAGGCCTTGTGTGGCTTGTCCATGAGATTTCACCAGTTCCTCGTTCTCCGCAGTCTTATGGTGCAACTGGTCTTCAAGCACGTCTATCTGATTAAGGAGTCCTGAAGACTCGGCCCTCCTGGGGTCCTCCTCGACTCTTCCCTGGGGAAGTGTAGCCTCTGATCTGACCATAGCCATCTTCATGGGCCGAGAAGATTCAGGAATTTCAAAGCAGACTCCTGCACAGTGAGTTCCCCACTGAATCTGGTCAGGAGAAGACCAGTTGAACTGAGGCTGTTGTGTCTGTAACCAAGGTAACTCTAGAATTATAGGGCTCACAGCCTTGGGTATGACAAAGAAAGAAAGGTGCTTGACGTGGTATGTTCCGATCCTTAATGACACTGGTTGAGTGATCCGTGTAACTTCACCCGGAAGAGGATTGCCATGTACAGATGTGAGAACCAGTGGGAGCTTCACCGGTGAGTTGAGGAGATCACAATGATCCACAAGGTCCTGTCGGATAAAGTTCACCCCAGCATCCGAGTCCACCAGAGCCTGCAGTGGCAGTCAGCTCATCTTTAATCTGTGAAGACAGACCCTCCAAAAATATAGTATTCAAACAGTTCCCCTGCCAGTTTTGTTCGGTAGCCATAGTGCGGAATTCTATAGCATATTCACATAGGGTTCGAGAGCCCTGTCAAAGATGAAGAAGGTCTGCACCCATCGCTGGCAGCCTACCGGGTTCCTCGAACACCTGTTTGAAGGTGGAAACAAACTGAGGCAGGTCGGATAGCAGAGGATCGGAGCGCTTCCATAAGGTTGAAGCCCAAGCCAGGGCCTTGCCTTCTAGTAGGGAGAGAATACAAACAGTCTAACTTCTGTTTATTAGCTGCCTTACTGACTATTAAAAGCCAAACTCACTAAATAATATTCCCCAATAGTTAACTTCACCCCAGTATTTTTAAAAAATACAATTTCCCAAGCAAACTTAATAATTCCTTTCAGCCACCAGCAAGGTGATCCTTTCCTCTCAGTGCTCCCACTGCCATCTTCCCCTGATGCCAATGCTAGTGGTTGCTGCTTCTGCAGGTGATGCTGTCTACCAGCATTTGTCAGACGCCACACTTGCTTCCCTTGACTGATATCCTTCCTGCAGTGAAATCACTGAGCAAAACATAACCTCCCTCTTTTTAAAGTGTGTCCATATCAAGTATGGCTTCCATGATCTTTTGTTTATCGCCTTAGGGGCAGATGCTGGCACTGGAGTTGAGGTTGAGGATGGACCCTGAGCAAAAATGCCAGGAGCATTGCTCACACTTTCTAACTGTGCTGCCTGCTTTCCCTGGAGGTGGCTCTCATCACTATTGGTATTTCCCTCACCACGCTGGAGGCTAAGATGCTACTGACAAATCCTCCTTAATTTTCTTTAACTACTACTTGTTCAATTTCTGATTCAGGGAATCCCAGTCAAGATTCTTTCTCAGATCTGTTATTGAAAATATTGCCTCAGAAGCAGTAATCAATGTGGAAGAGCGTGCTGCTGGTTTTGACTGTTGCACTTTTGCTGCCTCTGTCAATGTCCCTGATCTTGATTTCTTTCCCACCTTTTGCCTCTGCTTCAAAACAGCTGCTTCAAAACAGTCTTGAACTGCCTTCATCACCTGCCATTCTGCACTAGTCTGTCTTCAATTTAGAGGCAGGAATAATGTTTTATTATTTCTAATAGGCTGGGCCAGCTCTCCACCAATTCTTCTACCCTTGCAAAAGCTGCCAAGCCTGCCATTTCCTCCTCTCCTTTTTTCTGACATGCTGGAATTTGTTGAAGTGCACTGCCTATTGAGGATTTAGATATTACAAAGGAATGTATTTATTGATACTGTAACCGTATTCCCACTCACAGTATGGAGAACTGTTTGTCTCACACACAAACACATATACAGTGTATGTGTGTGCATTTAGTGCACTCAGTCTCCTACCTTGACACTCCCCCAGTGAAGAGAAAAAAAAATACAGCAACAGTGCCACTGCTTCTGTTCCTCTGGCACAGAGAGTGTGAACTTTACAGCACAGAGAAGATCAGAAACAGCCTTTTACCAGTGACAAATCCCAAAGTTTCTAGCTTTTTTAAAAACTCTGAAAATCCTTTCCAAGCACATCCTTCTCTACCAAGTGCTAGAGAGGAAATACAGAGCTTCTTGCACATGGTCAGTTAACAGTAGGAGTAGGTCAGCATCACTTGATCCAGATAGCAGCTATAGGCTACTTAAAAATAAGATGCACTGTGATTTGTTCTCTGTATGGTTTCCTTGCCAACTTGTCCTGCCTCAGCTCTGACAAGGCTATGAGGTCACGCAGTAAGTGAATGTCTGAGATTTTTAACTGCTATACTGAGCAAATCTAACCTGAACATCACAGAGCTGCCATGTGTAAAAATCCCCAAAGTCTCTTTCTATTGATTTTTATCACCAGCAGGTCTTCTTTAACTTATGATCTTGGTATCTGCCAGGCTTATTTCTCTTGAACAAGCTAGACTGACATTGCAGTACAAAGGTTAGGAAACAGAGCTGCATTGCAAACCTAAAGATCATTCACTGTGTGTTCTTCAGTAAAATACTTGAAACCCTTTCCCTCCATACTTAGGCTTACATTTGATACTCTTTTGGACAATGGCACAGTGTAACCACCAGAATTTTCTTATTCCATGGTGTGTAGCTGTGCACCGATAGTACTGCCTAAATAAAATATATTATAATTTTTGTTGGCTAGTACCTTCCATAAATCTTAAATGCTTATATAATGTCATCATATTTTCCCCTTTACCTCTTTTATTCTGTAGTGAGCATCCCTAATCTCCCCGGAGATGATAAATGTTTCTCTAAGTACTGTGTAGTCTGCTTTAATGATAAAATATGAAGTTGGGAAAACCAGCCTCTCCCACGACTGTTAACATGGCAGCACACATGGAGAATGAATGGCACTTAGGCAAGCTGTCCAAGTAAAACTGTATAGTAATTATGTCATTATGAAAATAATTGTCAGGAGACTGATAACTTGGATATGTAGTCTTACATTTTTTCTTTCCATTTGCCTCTCTTCTGGGTCTAACTATGAAACTTACAGGGTTGAAATTTTTTAAGTTTTCCACAGATGTGCACACAGATGAGATAATCTCAGAGTCATAGTCTTGTTTCCTGTTCATAGTATCCCTAACACCCCCAGTGACTGTGGGCTCAAAAATCCACCCCTACTGTTATGGGCCTCCACTTGCAGAGTTTTGCCAAACAACAACTGTTATAAAAGGGTTTACATTTTTATGCTGAAGGGGGGAGGGGGGTAGTATTTGGGGCAAACAAACAGTTTGATATAGCCAGTAAAAAGAAATCTGGGGCATGGAGGAGGTGCAGCCACAATTGATGCCCTATTAATGCCTTCTGCTTCACCCCTTTTAATCTCACCATCATGATCCTCCCTCCCTGTCCCATCATGAAATTTTTTTCGTGCGGTCCGATCGGGTTTTTTTTTATTGGCTGCGCCCGAGCCAATAAACAAAAAATCCACCCGACCCTTTAAAACAGATCCCTTAGCTTCCCCCACCCTCCCTACCCCCCCAAAACTTTTTAAAATTACCTGGTGGTCCAGTGGGGATCCTGGGAGCGATCTCCCACTCTCGGGCCGTCGGCTGCCACTAATGAAAATGGCGCCAATGGCCCTTTGCCCTTACCATGTGACAGGGTATCCGTGCCATTGGCCAGCCCCTGTCACATGGTAGGAGTAATGGACGGCCGGCGCCATCTTTAAAAATGGCGCTGGCCATATTCTATGATATTTTCAATCGTCAGAAAATCGTCAGAAAAATGATTCACATCCCTACACAGCACCTTTGTGGCATACCCAAATCTGATAAGGGCTCACATAAGAAGCCTCGTTCAGGCTTTCCTGCTTGCAGTGCTACCCACACGGTATGGAGTTGGCCACTGCTGTTAGTCTTGCTATTTATCTGTCTTTCAGCTGTAATGCACAGAACATTCTGTGCACTGGGCCCAACTAATTCCACTTTGCAGCAGTTAAATAGTATACATGCTGCTGTTCTCATCACATAGTATCACTACATGGGCAAAGCACTGACGTAAATAACTCTCACAACTCTATGTCAGAGTTACAGATAATTCAAAATATTCTGATATGTTGGAAGTACATCCTTCAGTGTCCCAGGGCTCTGCATACAAAAAGTCTATTGTGATATGTGACAGACTGGATAAGCCGCATGCCAAAAAGGGGCCATGGATCCCCTGTGCTGAGAGCACCCTCAAAGATGACTGAATACCTCCCGGGTGGGGCAATAGCCCGGAAACTTGCTTTGGCAAGAAGAATGAGAGAGAAAAGTAAAGGCCCAGAAGCTCCCATGCTTGTTGTGTGTGCTCCAGTACTGGCAGAGGGGGTACAATTCTGTTAGGGAAAAGGACTATGTTTGAAACCCAAAGTGTTGTCTCGTATGTACCAGGATATTTCGATGACTTTCCCCTGAAGCCACAACCTGGGTGCGTACTGTTACAGAAAGGAACCTGTGCAGGAAAAGGAAAGCTCCAGGTGGCGCTAGGCTTTTCCTTTGCATAAGAGAAGTCTTTAAAGGACCAGAACACCCTTTAATTTCTGGGCATTGTGTTAAACATTTCTGTAATTAAACCAACATCGTCATCTAAGCATCAAACTCGTGGTTGTGGAATGTTTCTCAGCCACCTTCAGTGGCCTCACGAGGAGAGCCTTCCTTGAATGGCATTGGGTTTTGACATGATCCCTACATTTTCAGGAGAAATGGCAATTGTTGAGAACTAGGTGATCTCCTCTCCAGGACTGTTTTTGTTTCCAAGGAGGCTTTCATTGACAGAGGATGAAATCCCAGGAATGGAAACAACAAGCTACCAAAAAAAAAAAAAGGCTGGCCAGTAACGAGGCATCTGACTGAGGAATGTTCAGCGTTTCCAATTCCTGCCCAAGCACCAGGAGAAACAATGAAAAATTCCGTTATGACAAAGGAGTTCTTCGGACAACTGAAGGGCTCAAACTGATTGACCTTTGTTAGCATTTCTTTATTGCGTGGGTTTTTTTTTTCCACGCACAGTAGCCTTTAGATTTGTTTCTTCACAATTTCCCAAACCTTCAGAGCTCTAAGGCCTACTCTACATATACATTTTTCAAGTTTCTTTCCTTCATTTTAGGTCAGCTGAACATGGCTATGGGCAATACATTTTACTCAACAGATGTCACTACTGTCCGAAGTGGCAGTTTCTACCTTTAAAAGAAGGCCCGGGCTGGGGTGGTGGTGCAGTGAGAACCTGCATGGAGGGGCAGTACTCATTACCCATGCAACTTGCTGAGCAGACTGGATGCACCATTGTGGGTCTTTATCTGCTGTCATTTACTATGTTACTGTGATATTTTTAGAATTTAATTTAACCCAGATTTCAGCTAAGAGCTGCAAGCTGGTTGGGTTTTTTTTTTTTTTGGGGGGGTGTCCCTTTTTTGCCATTTCATTTCTCTGGCCTAGGCCAGTGGCCAGTACATTGTAAAATGAAATGTGATGACCTTTAACACAACCAGTTTACTGCAATGTAGTATATCTGCTAAAAGTATTCCGAGTACTTGCATGCAAATGAACATGTGAAATGCTAGTGTGTAGCTTCCCAAACTTCTATATGTGGCACTGCTCCAAGGCAAACATCAGATTTTTGGGACTGAGCCAACTCATCAGATTCCAGCATGGAACGGTTATGTGGCACATCAGTGCAGAATGCCTCCATAGTTGGTTAGTTTTAAAGAAGGCGATCATCAGCCCATCAAGTCCAAACTTCTTTTAATTGTTAAACATCTCTTGCTAGACTATTTCCCCAATCTCTTTAAACGCAATGCACACCTTCATTAACAAAAAGTTAGTATAGCTATCCATGTAGCAGGCAGTGCGGACATGGAGAGGACTTTGGCCAAAAGAAGAGCTAGGGAAAGCCCTGCCAATCTTTCTTTCAAATTTTAAAATAAAGGGAGAGAGGGGGCAGAGACACCCATGGTATTTTCCAAGTGGACCAATCCCCTCTGTATACCAGTAGTGGAGAAGGCAGTATGGTGCCGACAGCAGCTTGATTAGTTACCTCGGCTGACGCATGTAGTTGCCAGAGCTCCTCCACTGCTGCTGCTCCCAACACTCAGAGTAAGTCCAAGTATTCAGAGAACACAAGCTCCCCATCTCACTCAGCCTGGGGTTAACACAGAGGCTGGAAGGACTCAATGGAGGAGGTTCAGGAGGGGAAAGATGAGGAGATGTTGTGTGCAGTATGTGTGCTGAACAAAACGGGGTCCAGCAATCTGTGCTCCAGGGTCCATGCTCTAACCAGGAAGAAGAGGCATGCATGTCTGCACATGTTCTCAGAGAGGAGCTTCTGTACATTTGCCATGACTCAGAGCCATGAATCAGAGTGAGAAAGAACGCCTTCCGCACATGTTCTCAGAGAGGAGCTTCTGTACATTTGCCATGACTCAGAGCCATGAATCAGAGTGAGAAATAACGCCTTCCTTGCTCTCCATACTATGAAGAGCTTACCTCCCAGGGCCAGCTCATTTCCCAATGCTATAACTCCATCATTGTGCCCCACTCTTTCTGCATCTACCAAACCATCCAGTTTCTTTTGGAAGATATTTATTGTTATGGCCATGACTTGTGCTGGCGAAAACATCCATAAATTCACTATTCTTTGAATAAAGGACCCTTTCCTTTGAAGGTGGTGAGATCTCTTTCCTTTTAATTTAAGAAGACAACCTTTCTTTTCTTTGCTGCTCCGGAGGTAAAAATATGACATGTACAATCCAGTGATATAATTGGACAGTATAATAAATGCCTATCTTCTTTCTACTGGAAATTACCTTGGTTTGTATTTTTTTTTATAAGATTTGAATAACATTTTTGTTTATGGTGGCTGAAAACTGAACCACCTACTCTAAATGTGGCTTGACAAAAAAGCAAACATCATTATTAGGAATTGTTAGGAAGGGAATGGCAAATAAAATGGAGGCTGCTATAATGCCTCTCTATCTCTCAATGGTTCAATCGCACCTTTAATACTGTGTGCAGTTCTGGTCACCACATCTTAAAAACAATATAGTTGCACTGGAGAAAGTACAGAGAAAGGTGATCAAAATGATAAAGAGCATGGAATGGCTCCCCTATGAGGCTAAAGAGGTTAGGGTTGTTCAGCTTGGAGAAGAGACTTTTGAGTGGTGATATGATAGAAGTCTACAAAATCATGAAAGAACTTGAATGGGTAAATGTGAAATGGTTATTTACTCTTTTGGATAATACAAGGACTAGAGGACATTCCATGAAGTTTACAAGTAGCACATTTAAAACAAATCAGAGAAAATTCAATGCACAATTAAGCTCTGGAATTTGTTGCTGGAGGATGTAGCTAAAGCAGTTAGTGTAGCTGGGTTTAAAAAAGATTTGGATAAGTTTCTGGAGAAGAAGTCCATTAACTGCTATTAATCAATACGGAATAGCTACTGCTTGTTGCTGGCATTAGTAGCATGGAATCTATTTAATGTTTGGGTACTTGCCAGCTACTTGTGACTTGGATTGGTCACTGCTGGAGAGTTGGTCTGACCCAGTATGGCATTTCTTATGTTCTTATGAAAGGATGGCATCCTTTTCCTTGCTTCTGTCATCCATTTAATGTGCAAAATAGATTTGTGGGAGTTGCAAAGGGTCAGTACTAACACCAATCCTTTTTAACCTTTATCTCACCTCACTTCTCCAGAGGTTGGGCATCAGCTGCTATATCTTTGTGGATGATATTCAGCTGGTAGCCTTTCTAGATGCAAACCATTCTGAAGGGTTAACAGCTTTGAATAGCTGTTTGACTGCCATTCATTCCTGGTTAGTAGAATATAAACCCAAACTAAATCCATCAAAATGGAAAGTCTTGTGGATTTGCAGGGCTAACTGTCCTCTCATAATTTTTCCCATGATTGGGGGAGTTGAAATTTCCCTAAAGAAAGTCACTTTATTAGGAGAAAGACTAGATATAAAATTAACAATGCAAGATCTGGTCTCAAATACTGTTTGGTCTTGGTTTTTTTCCATTTATTTGATTTATATTCCACCTTTCAGGTATTTCAAAACATATTACATTCAGGTACTGTAGATACTTCCCTCATTAAGTAAGCACCTTTCCCATAGAGTCAGAATGGGAGAAAAGCCTTAGCAATTCAAGCCCTAAGTTTGTACCTGAGGCAATGGAGGGTAAAGTGACTTACCCAAGGTTACAAGGAGCAAAAGAGAGATTTGAACCCTGGCTTTCAGCCAAGTGCTCTAACCACTAGGCTGCTCATCCACTCTGTCTGAACTTTCCATATCTTATAAAAAAAAGTCTCGAAATGTTAATTTATCACTTAATACTGAGCCATCTAGATTACTGTAATATTTTATATTCGGGTTATGCAAATGTATTAATTATGCGTCTCCAACTGGTTCAAATTAAGAACATATGAACATAAGTTATGCCATACAGGGTCAGGCCAAGGGTCCATCAAGGACTGTCTCCAACAGTGGCCAATCCAAATCACAAGCACCTGCAAAACTTCTTTTTGGAGTGAAAATAGGGGACCATGTGATCTCCTTACTTATGGAAATACATTGGCCACCCATAGCTTATGGGTTCATGTTTAAAATTCTAGCATTGTTGTTTAGGGGAATTTATAAAGGTCTTTCACAAAACCTGACCTATTGATTGGTAGCCTTTGCAAACTTTACCTTCTCGCAGTCAGATTTGCTTGTGGTCCTATCATCAACCTTTATTAGAGAGGAGACAAAATGGAAAACAGCTTTCTTGTTACTTTGCACCTGCTTTCTGGGACTCACATCCCCTTTCCCTTGCATCAAGAAAGCAATTATCATAAATTTCAGAAGCTCCTGAAGACAGGGCTTTGCTAGCCAGGCTTTTAGTAATTCTTAAAGTATTGCCCAGAACGATTTTAAATGTGAGATTATGCATTATGATTTTTAGGTAACTTATTCATAGGGAGCCCAGTTTCATAATAGCCTGTGTAGGGCTTGGGTTCACATATAGAAAATGCATGCGGCCTTCAGTCCTAATTTTCAAGGCAGACTTATGCATGTAAATCTGCTCTGAAAATCAGCAGGTACACACGAACCCTTGCGGGGCATACATGTACACATTAGCATGGGTACGTTTACGTGTGTACGTTCAATTTTTGAAAGTACGCATTTAATGGCTTCCCCGCCCTAACTTCGGCCCTGCGAGCAACTCCTTCAGGGAAGTGCAAAAGTGGGAACGAAATTGCTTCCATGCGTACTTTTATGCATACAACCTCCAGGGCAATTTTCAATAGGCCTATATACGTGTGTAAAAATGGCGTTATACTCATGCATATGCTTTTAAAAATTTCCTCCATAGGTTTTTTTTTGAGTATAGCCCATAAATTGTTTTAAATTACATTGATTGTTTAATTACAATAGCAGGAGTGTCATTATGCTTTGTTTTTAATTATATTTATGCATTTAATTATTTTGTAAAACTCTACGATATCAAATTAAAATAGCGGTGAATCAAGACTATAAATAAACTAAACCAAATCTTAACCCCCGATTAACCTGCTCATAGTCTTAGTGATTCTAACCATTCCATTTTCTTAATAAATACAATTTCTAGTTTTTGCCCTGTATGTTTGTCTTGATTTGATTGTAAACTCTGCGGAGCAAGGACTGTCACTAATGTGTTTCTGTAAAGCACAGCATATGTCAATTAACGCTATAGTAGCAGTGGTAGGAGTAGTAACCATTATCTTTTCCTTCATGTTCAGGTGTGGTTTCAGAATAGGCGTGCAAAATTTCGCAGGAATGAGAGAGCAATGCTGGCCAGTAAAAATGCTTCTCTTCTGAAATCCTATTCGGGAGATGTGACTGCAGTGGAGCAACCTATTGTGCCTCGTCCAGCCCCAAGACCCAATGAGTATCTGTCCTGGGGGACAGCCTCTCCATACAGGTAAATGCTGCACAACCATTTCATTTCTTCACTCTACAGAGACACAAATTCAATTCATAGCATGAGATTTAGAAATGATTAAAAGAAATCATGCATACTGTAGTCCAGTTTATGGTTTTTTCTATTTTGCCTTTTATCATGTACAGCGTGTGGGAGTCTCTGAATACTTTTTGGGTCCTGAGAATCCCAGGGATGCATAGTCTTAGCTAGGAATGCATTGGATCTTAAGGATTCTAGGAAAAGTCAGACTGCTTTGTTAGTGGACACGGAAGGCAATTTCATTCGGCTCCCATGCCCATTCCAATTAGTCCTTTCTCTCTTTACACGCCAGTCCTCACCCCGTGATTCATGGTCCTTCCCTACCCCACTAGCCGAAAATCCGCAGATGCCTACGGGGAGAGGGGGAAGAAGGAGGATGAGTTTGGATCATGATGGAGTGGGAAAGAGTGAAGGATCGGAGTGAGGTAGGAGATAGAAAAAGAGGGAATGAATTGAGCTGGAGGGAGCAATTGTAGGAGGGAAAGAGATTAGGGAATAATCTGGGGGAAAAGGGAAAGGAAAGAAGACCAATTTGGGATCAATTTGGAGCAAAGGAGAGGAGAAAACGTAGGCAGACCAATCACTGAGCCCCTCTCCCCCCCCAAATAAGTGAACGCTTCCCTTCGTGTTGTGCTGCAATAGGCCCTGGACATGCCCATGAAGGGGCTGAACCCTAAGAATCCCAGAACGGTTTCACAGATGAAATGCATTTTGGTCTGAGGATCCTAGGGATGAACAATTATGTCTATGAATGCAGACGTCCTTGAGAATTCCAGGAACAATCACACATGCTCAGGCCTCACATTATGAGCAGACTGGGGGGCATTTCATCTTCAGCTTCCATTCCCCAAGTTTCAGGTTCATCTCCCTTCATATTGATCCTCTCTCTCTCTATACCTCTCACTCCCAACATGGGGGCCTGCCAGGAGAAAGAGAGTGAGGCTTCATACCCATCTCCTGCTGGCTTCTGTCTCTGCCATGCTGTTTCTAGTTCTGTGCTTTGAATCCTGTGGTATTGCATAGAGCCCATGGATTTCGGAATGGTGTAGAAAGGCAGCATTCATCAGGAGTAAACAATTCCACTCACCTCCTGCTGGTTGAAGGGAGAGGGTGACATTCTGGATGGGAAGGGAGCAGGGCTGGTGCATCCACTAGGTGAAACTAGGCAGTTGCCTAGGTTGCCAATCAGTAGGGGGCGGCAAAGAGCAGCCATGTGGGGCTGCAAGCAGAGCCCATCTCGCTCACAGCTGAGAGGAATAGAGACTCAGCGGGCTGCGAGCGGATCCCATCCCATTCGAGGCTGAGAGAAGGGTCTTGGCAGGCCGCAAGTGGTGCTTCTGTGTGTGTGTGTATGAGAGAGAGATAGATAGAGAGAGGAAACCTGTGTGAGGGAGTGAGAGTGAAAGTGTGTGTGTGAGAAAGGAAACCTGTGTAAGGAGATGTGTGCCAGAGAGAGAGGGAACCTCTGTGAAGGGGGACGAGTGTGCAAGAGACAGAGAGTATCTGTATGAGGGGGTATATGAGAGAGAGAGGGAGCCTTTATGAGGGAATGTGTATGTGAGTATGAGAGAGAAGTATGAGGGGGTATATTTGTGTGTGTGGGTGAGAGAGATTGTGTGTGTAGGAGAGAGTGATGGTGTTAGTGAGAGAGAGGAAGCCTGTGTAAGGGTATGTATGTGAATATGTCTTTTTGTCTTCACATAAAAAGCATATTGAAGTCTGGTTTCAATATGTTTTCTGTAGCACGCCCAAAGCTATAGAATTCTTTGCCTGAGACATTACGTATTTTACCAGATAGAAAGAGAATCAAATGCGAACTAAAAACATGGCTAGTCAAAAACGAGTATAAACTAACTTAAAACACAAGAAAATAGAGAACCACAAAGACAAGAATGACTAAAATAATAATCAAAAGTTGAAAATGTACCCAATGAAAGAATAAATGAGGTGGAAAATTATCTTATCATTTGAAATCCTTGTACTCCTTGCCTTAACTACTAGACCGGTTATTGATAATGTAATAGAAAACTCTCTAGATAGGTATTAATATAGTATAGTATAGGAATACTACATCTATAATGTAATAGAATAGTATAGGAATACTACATCTATAATGTAATAGAAAACTCTCTAGATAGGTATTAATATAGTATAGTATAGGAATACTACATCTATAATGTAATAGAATAGTATAGGAATACTACATCTATAATGTAATAGAAAACTCTCTAGATAGGTATTAATATAGTATAGTATAGGAATACTACATCTATAATGTAATAGAATAGTATAGGAATACTACATCTATAATGTAATAGAAAACTCTCTAGATAGGTATTAATATAGTATAGTATAGGAATATTACATCTATAATGTAATAGAATAGTATAGGAATACTACATCTATAATGTAATAGAAAACTCTCTAGATAGGTATTAATATAGTATAGTATAGGAATACTACATCTATAATGTAATAGAATAGTATAGGAATACTACATCTATAATGTAATAGAAAACTCTCTAGATAGGTATTAATATAGTATAGTATAGGAATACTACATCTATATTAATATAGTATAGTATAGGAATATTACATCTGTAACCAATCATTGTTTGTCTGTTAAGTTATAACTATGAATGTCACTTTGTAAACTGTTGTGATCTATACATAGAACAACGGTATATAAAAGGTCTAAATAAATAAATAAATAACATTATGCATGCTGTGTGGTCTTAAACATCTCTTGGATAAGCCAGACTTTCGGACTGTGGTCCAAGCGTCAATTTTACCAGTCGTTGATTATTGTAATTCCATCCTGATTGGTTTACCTGCTGTGATCTTAAAACCTCTCCAATTACTGCTTAATGCTGCCACCCATCTTATTTCCAATAGTAAAAGGAGAGATCTCATCACACCCGTACTTATAGGTCTTCATTGGCTCCCAATATCTGAATGCATTGAGTATAAACTTGCAGTTATTGTTTCCAAACTGATTTCTTCCTCTGTTACATCATGGTGCAATGCCTTGTTGCACTTGTATAGTCCTTCACGCCAGTTGGGCTCCTATCAAAGGGCCTTTTGGATGTACCTTCACTGCACCATGCTAGATTATGCAGTACCAGAGACTGTGCTTTTTCTATTGCAGCCCCAATCCTCCTGAATTCTTTTCCTGAGGCTCTACGCCTGGCTGACAGACTGAAAACTTTCAAAACTTTGCTGAAGACATGGTTGTTTAAACAGGCATACTATTAGCCTATGGGGCTTTGTCTTAAGCATTTCCTTTTTGTGATATTCTTGGCGGCTACGGTTTTGTTTTATATGTTGCATATATGAAACTCATATTTTATGTTCATTTTACTTGTACATCACCTAGGTTTTTTTTAGGTGATTTATAAATTTGAATAAAGATAAATGAGATAAGGTACCTAAGTGTGTGTGTATGAGAGAAGGGGCCTGTCTGAGTGAATAAGAGCATGTGTATGTGAGGGAAAGAGGGTGTGAGAGCGTATTTGTGTGTGTCTAATAAAGTGTGCATGGGAGACCTGTGTGAGTTTGTGTGTGAGAAAGAACAAATGTATAATTATGTGTGTGTATAGGAGAGAGAGGAAAAATTTTGAGTTGCATAATTTTTACTTGTGTGTTTGGGCCAGGGAGGTCGAGGTCAGGACCTGAACCTGGGGTGGGAGGAGGGGTGGAAAGGCAAAAGGTTCTCCTAAGGTGCCTATTACCCTTGCACTGGCCTTGGAAGGGAGCATGGATTGTGGTGGACCAGTGTGAGGATCATGGGACATGGGTGCAAGCACTGTGGATGTTGTGTGTGCTTGAGTATCTCTAAAATCAGATATGCTTCCTTTGTCATCTATTCATTCTCCCAGACCTAGCTGAAAGGAGAAAGTTCTTTTTCATCAAAACAGAATTAAACTCTGGATTTCATTGCTAGAGGATGTGGTTAAGGCAGCTAGTATAGCTTGGTTTAAAAAAGGGTTGGATAAATTCCTGGAGGGGAAGTCCATAAACTGCTATTAATCAATAGGGACTAGCCACTGCTTGTTGCTGGCTTTAGTAGCTTGGGATCTGTTTAATGTTTGAGAACTTGCTAGGTACTTGTGACTTGGATTGGCCACTGTTGGAGACAGGATACTGGGCATGATGGATCCTTGGTCTGACCCAAGGAGAAGGCAGATTAAATAGATGATGTTGAATGCAGATCAGTATTGAGGGGGCTTAAGCACCCATGGATCTAGTACCTATGGATGTAAATGACAGGGAGGAGGAACTGGGTTCAAGATGGAATGAGGGAAGGGATTGAGTTGGGAGGGAGGAAGGATTGAGCTGGAGGGGGGCAAATGAAGAAGAAAGGAGCTGGGGGAGAGAGTGAGAGACAACTGGTCCAAGGATTGTGCTTTGAGGAAGAAGAGAGGACCAATTTTGGAATCATTTTGAGAAAGAGAAAAAGAGAAGACCAGGGATTGAGAAGACACTGAATCCACTTCCCCCAATATGTGGATGCCCCACATAGTATAGAGGCTGCAGCAGGCTCTGGCCATACCAAAATATATGAGAATACCAGGAAGAGTCACACTTGTTAATGCATTTGTCCATGAGAATATAGAGCTATTTCTCTACAGTCATACTTATAAATGTTTTGGGGCCCTGAGACTTCCAGGAAGAGTCAGACATGTCTTTGAATGCATTGGGCCCTGAGATACCCAGGAAGAGACAGACATGTCTTTGAATGCATTGGGCCCCGAGATACCCAGGAAGAGTCAGACATACCCATGAATCTGGATCTAAGTAATTAAATGCATAGTCTAATAATGTCAAAAGTATACAGTTTATCAGATGTGCTCTCTACTGCTTTGTTTCAGTAACTGCTTAGTAAATATTTTATTATATTAATATTTTCTCTTTTATGTTTGTAGAATAATTGATAAAATAGAATATATACATTTCATGAAATATGCTTGAAAATGGTCAAGAGCAAGAAACACAGCTCCAATCCTGAATGGGAGCTGTTTTTCAGGGTAACCAAACAATACAAATTAATCTGTTTTTAAACCAAATGTATTTAAATAGTTCTCAGAAATATTTATTGTGGTTATCCTGTAAAATCAGTCTTATTTGTGGCTTTTGAGGACTGGAGTTGTACACCTCTGGTTCAAAGAGGCACAAGTAGAATATTAAAATTTGTAAATTAGATATGTATCAATATCATTATGAGGCTAAGTGATGAAGTGGAACCCTGCTCCTACAAATGTTTCCTCTATAAAATACTAAAATCATTGACTTTAGAAGTTATGTGACAACACAAATCTGACAAAGAGTCAATAAAACTTTAAGAGCATTTTGGAGTTTCTCCCATTTGATATCTATGGAGGAAACCTTTTGTGAAAAGGGCCTTAAATGCAGAATCAGAATTTAAAGGAGATGTCTCCAGGACTCCTGGACCATGCTGATATCTGTGGTATTCTATGTCCAGCTAAGAGACAAGCAACTATGGGAGTCTGCCTGGAAATACATCCTATAATCAACAAATTAGATTTAAAAACACATGGCTGAATCAATAGCAATACTTCTCCATATATGTCCTATGTTTGCCAATCCTGGAACAGGTAAGTTTTCACTGTTAGGCATTGGCTGCACCCACATGATGACGGAGAAAAACAATCTGCTTTCAGATAGCGATATATAAGCCAGACCTTCCATGCTGACTTTCCTCCCCACACAACATATGTGCCTTTACCTTCAGAAGCATCAAAGACTCAGAAGTTTTTGGATTGTGTTGGGGGCTCAGATGCATCACATCAACCTCTCTTTCCAGCCATTTTCTCCTGTCTCACTCTAGCGTCTGAACTGCATTGCGAAGATTGCTCAGAGAGAATGTACGGACTTATAAGAGGTCCAGGATTAATCCTTTTTCTTTCTTTTTTTTCCGAGACTGAACTTACTTTCTTGGTGAGGCAGAATCACATTCTTTTTTAGACATTTCAAGGATATTTAGAAATTTTCATGTGTTGATTCCATGAAATACAAGTGCTTGGAGTGTCCAGTTGGTTCATGTATGAGAAGGCCCATTTGAGGTTTTCACTTTGGTTTATCCAGGTAGTAGAAAGGACCATGTATGCCCATTAAATCTAGATGTAATTAAAAGAAAACCAAAAAAGTATTTGTACATTGTATATAGATGATATCCGCATAAGGCTAAAAAATATACTGCATAAAGATGCAAGCCCCATGGACAATGTATTGCCTATTACTATCATTTCTCTAGTGCTACTAAGCAAAATGCAGTGCTGAACTAAGGAAGGGCTCTTACTAGTTCCAGAAGCTTGCATCTTTATACATCTGTTAGCAGCATAAAATTATTATTTCTACATAAATACTCTTTGGATTTCTTTTAATTCGTTTCTTTGATACCCCCTACATGTTATCATAATAATTACTTCCCATTTAAAAGACCGAATGAAATGACCCTAGTTTGTCCTACTCCTTCTTCTCCTTTCTACAAAGTCTCTAGTAGAACAGGGCAGCCATATTGCCTTAAACACCTGTATAAAATGTGACATTACCAAAAGTTCAAAATACTGCACTTTATTCAAACCTTCATTTAAAGTGTGCCAGTTTTTAAAGTGCCTATACAACGTTAGTCTATGATGCAGGTAATACCAGAGGTATCCTGGCCTGGCTGTTGGCTGCTTTAATGATCTTGCCCCCAGTTTACAAAGGAAAAAGCCAAAAGTCACATCAGGCTACCTCTATGAATGCTTACGTCATATGAAGCATAAATGGTACGCTTTACATGAGAGTTTGTCTACTGCGAGACATGGTGAACGTTTGAGAGTTCGGTGCTATATTTTGGGTTTATGAGTGGTGGCAAGACCACTGAGTAATGGCCCATCCTTGAATTATGTATAAGATTAAAGCTAGAACTGAGGTCAAGCTCAAAACTCTGCTATGAATAATTGGGTCTCCTTGCACTTAATGACTCTTTAACATCTGCAGCTCCAATTCTTGGCCTTGCTCCCCTCCTCAATATATGCTTGTCAGCTTGTAAAGGTGTGAACTTGCCTGTTCCAAGACTGTTAAAGTTGGAGCCAGGATTTCAAACATTCACCACTAATAGTAATTTTTTAAGTCCGTCTTTTTACCTGCTAGATCTGCTTTTCCCCTTCCTTACTAGTATCCTGCTGGAAGAGGTAAAGGGAAGTATTCTTATTCGGCCAAGAATAGGGAAGGTCTGGCTTGTAGTCTGGCAATTGACAGCAGATTTTTTGCCTCCTGCTTCTAGTGGCTGGAGTCAAACCCCCAAGGTGAAAACTTATCTGCTCCAGGACTGGTGAGGAGGGGGAACCATGAAAAACACCTCTATTGGTGAGTAACTAATTCTTCCAGTTCCCAAGACAGAGATTTAGCTTTATGTTTTAGTGCAAGTTAGTACAAGGAAAAAAGAACCATGGGACTTATCCGTTTCAGTTTAGTAAATAACATAGGCTAAGCATAATAACTTTAGATTCATACAACACCTGTAATCAACACATTTTAAAATGTTTATTACTTTAGAAACAAACATACAGCCACCACTGGGGTGCAGGTTTTAGGAGCATACTTCTGGTGGCTTGACTGCATGAAACCTTTGAAAGGGAAGAAGGAAAAATCTTATGGTCATTGTTCCCTACTTATATAAACTGAAGCACAGAGAATGTGAGTAACCTGGGGGTGGGGGGGTCACACAGAGAATCAGGGGCAGAACTGTGGCACCGGGCGGCTTTCTTAAAGCCCCCACAGAGTTAGCATCGGAATCAGGATGAGATGCGAAACACAAGAAGAAACAAAATAGGTCAACATTACTTAAGATGCTTTCCCAAAGACACTCTGATGAAGAGAATAAAACAGGGTGTGGTAAATAGCCTCATTAAACCAGACCCTGTCAATGTCATCCTCTTCGTAAGACTGTTTAGCACTGTCACATTTTGCCTGTCAATGTAAATCTCTTCCTAAGATATAAAAGCCTAAAGGATAACTTTCTGAAAGAAAGGAAATTGTGAATAAAACTGTATCCAAATGTAAACAACTACACCTATGCTATATCAATTTTGGTGTTTAATATTGATATTATTAAATGTATTATTGAATGTAATTAATCCTAGAGCTAATGTATGAGAGCCAAGACTATATTAAGAGACATAGATTATGATCATAGCTGTAGTTATTCATCGTAGCATAGGTCAGGTTGAAGAGAGACTGAAGGTTTATCCTCTTAATAGTCTTCCTGTTACAGGGTTCCCGCATGGAGTATATATTATATGATATATTATATGATGGCCTCATGACATGATTTTACTTGCAGCTATTCAGTAAAGCCCGGTGAAGCAGTTAACATATTTGGGCTTCGGTAGAATTATGTTGATGATAGCCTCAGCTGTCACAGTAACATGCCTGTTCACCAAAGTGTGCTACTGTGTTATCATGCATTAACGCACAATAATATGTAATACTAATGCACTTTTATAAAGAGGCATTCTTTGCTATAAGGTAAATTGCATTGAAATCGGGCAGTTAGTAGTGTGTGCTACATGCTCCTATGCAAAATGGGGGTGCTATATGTGCTTTTCAACCTTGTGGAAAACTGCAAGGGCAGATGCTGGGATATACTGGACATGTAAAGGCTTTCATATATCTGCAGACTGTAGGGCCCAGGAGTTAGTGTGCTATAGAAGTCACAAAAGTGGACATGTCAGCAAGGCTTGTACCCAACTCTTGGAACATATATTGTCATACTAAATATGACAAAGGGAGGAATGTTAGGGTGCTTTAAAAGGCACCCTATGAAGCCAGACTAGTTTGGTGATTGTGAAGAAAAAGTAATAATTACAGCACAATGAGATTACACTGATCAGCCAAGGCTATTAAAATGCTAGAAAGTATGTTAGAGGTTAGCATTACATTTTTTTTTTCTGTCTTCTGGGCTCAAGTTACAAGAAAACATATCACTTACAAGAATCCAGTATTATTAGCATAAATGAGATAAAATTATAATGCCAACTAATTGGAAAAATGTTATGCCAATTGGAAATTGTATGCCACTGGTAAGAAAAAAGTGAGCATTATTAATAATGAAATGTTTCCTTATCCATTTATTATTATTACATTGCAATTAATGATGCTGAATTTTTATCCAGTCTTGGTAATGAACAATAATACTATTTATTTTATCACTAAATTGTATCTTATAGAGTATATGAACACAAATATACATTTAACCATTTTTCAGTATTGTGCAACATATATTTTATTAGCAATTTATGAATAGACAAAATTATTTTTATGTTGTCATATTCTGTAAGTAGAAGAATCCAGATGTGATTATTTTCTTTTTAGAGCTTCCACTTAAGTTGTTGCTACAAGATAATAAAAACGCCATTAAATAAAACAAAGGGATTCAATTAATAGACTTTAACGCATAGGTTTCTATATTGCATCCAGCATACAAGAATTCAGTTGTTTGTTTTGTCTCCAATTCCAGTAGGTATTATAAGGACAAAACAGAAATAAAATGCATAGTTTAATTCTTGTTCCATAATTTTGTTCTTTCTTTGTTTAAAAATTTAAGCTGTTAATATAGTTATAGATAAGTTAAATAATGAAAGTTTATTAATAAATTATAAATATAATTGTTTCCAACATCATTTGCATATTGTAGCACATATATTTGTTCAAAAGTTTATTTAAAAAAACCATATAGAAGTCATTTCCATAAGAAGATTAAGGGGGTCATTTTCAAAAGCTTATCGCATGTGATAAGCCTCTATCGCACGCGAAAAGTCCCTTTTCGCGTGTGATAGCATGCTGGGGGCATAGTCAGGGTGGCTAGGGGAGGAGTCGGGGCGGCAAGGGGGCAGACTCGGCGATATCTTCGCTAGCGGCGATAAGATTAATAACCTTATCATCGCCAGTAGCGCGCCATATAGCACCACCTTTCATGGTGGTGCTATTCAGTGCGAAAGCCGGCAGCGAAGATGCCGTGGTGGTGCAAAGGCTGCCGGCTTTTGCAGGCCCACCCCCCCACGCCCCATTTTCACTGGATTCATCATTCTGCGATAGAATGGTGAATCCAGGCCTAAGGCAAGGCAAAGCTTAGTGAATCCCGGCACTAACAGGGGGCGTGGGGATGAAGCAGGGGGCGGTCCTTCCCTTTTTTGCTGTCGGCTCCGTCTTCAAGGAATCGGCTCCAGTGACGCCCCGACTCCTCCTCTTCCGGGGCTGACTCCGACCCGATGTAGCTAGCGCAGGCTTGCACTAAGCTTTCCAGCTATCGCACGCTTGCGCTGGTAGCACAAGCGTGCGATAGCCTTAGAAAATGAGGCCCTGAGGGGCCTCATTTTCTAACGTTAGTGCACGCTTGCGCTATCAGCGCAAGCCTGTGCTGCTAGTGCAAATGTGCGCTAGCGTCATCGGGGTGGGGTTGGCCCCGGAAAAGGAGGAGTCGGGGCGTCACCTGGGCCGACCCTGCGAAGAAGGTGCAGACAGCGAAAAGGTAAGGGGCCTTCTATGGTGTAGTTATTGGGCGCGATGCCGGCAGCAATCGCACCGTGGAGGTGCAATCGCTGCCGGCTAGCGCAGGACCGCCCCCCCCCCCCCATTTCGGCCCCCCTCTCCTCATTACCGCATTTTTCTAAAGTATCGCAGGCCTGCGATACTTTAGAAAATGAGGCCCTAAGTTTGTTGAAGTAGACACAATTTAGAAAACTTTCTTTCTCTGCATTTTCTGTAGACAGAAAAAAGGCAGGGTTTAAGACAATCAAGGGGGAGAAATTAGTCGGATGGCCATCTCGACTAACTATATTCAAATATACTTCTATACAAATGTGCATTTTCATTATTCATTCACTTATTTGCAGGAAATATATTTAATAATTCAAATGGAAACTCCTACATTCACTGACAGATATCATGCTGCCCAATAATCTCTCCTTTTCCCTAAAATGAATCTCCTTATTCATTTACCTAAATGAAAGAGTGCTTCAATATAAGTCAATAGAGGTAAAATCATATATTCAATACAAGAGAAAAAAGAGAAAAATACTTTGAAATGAAATAGAATTACCCCTTCCTCTCAAGAGGCAATACAGAGGAAAAAAGGTAGCATATGCTGGGGCAGTAATAATAAATACTGCAGAGAGGAGAGTTGATTAAGAGCAGAGAAATCATAACTTGCAAAAAAAAACAAAAAAAAAAAAACAGTGCTGATTGCAGCTGTTTACAGTGGTAGGACAAAGGAGCTAAGGAATGCATGGACCTTTAGCAACAGAGTACCCCAAGTAGATAATTTAAAGATACACTGAAAAAGATCATTAACACATACACAGGAGAGAGATCTGACAGAATTGATGATCAGCATGAAAGAAAATATGGACTGGAATCTGGAGCAGGGTTTTAGACAAATCAGGAAAAAGCTTAGGGCCTGTTTTCAAAAGCATGTACATGCTTAAAAATTAGTTTTACACACGTAAATACACTTTAACCAAGTAAGCAGGCTTTTAAAAATTGTTATAATATATGCCATTGAATTGTCCATAGGATTTATATGCCTAAGTGAACTTTACATGGATAAATGGCCTTTGAAATTTGCTACAATGGTAATTACATTTACATTTATTTATTTATCTATCTATCTATCTATTTATTTATTTTTAACTTTTTTATACCGACGTTTCTGTAGAAAATACAAATCACATCGGTTTACAATGAAACTAAAAAGGTCGCCTGGGAGCGATACAAGGAACAGGTTGTACAAGTAACTGGGGACAGGGAACTATAGATATCTTCACTTAAAATCAACTTTGAGTACGCACATTAATTACAGAGGACATGAAAACTGGTAGCATGCCGTGTAATACGCTCAAAACTTTGCATTCAAGTTAAAAGAGTACATTTAAATGCATTTGATAACAACATATGTACAGGGTAACATAAGAGGACTTAAATACGATATTGAGTAAGTTCTGAATAGGGGTGGTCTGAACATACTAGTGGGCAGTCGGAAGTAGAGGGATTGGGCCATTGAGTGGAAACACTCTCGGGAGGATCCAAGGAAAGATCTGGGAAGAGTGTTATATTTCCGGGAAATATGTAACTCCTTTTAAAATTACATTCTTAGGGCCTGATTTTGAAAAGCATTTACACACATACAATCTGGTTTTACAATGTAAATGCACTTTACCCATGGGCGTTTGAAAATTGCTACAATGTATACCATTGAATTATTCATAGGATATTCATGGGTAAGTGCACTTTATGCATATAAATAGCTTTTCAAAATTGCTATGATAGTATGTTACATTTACGTATGTAATTCCCTGTAAAATGACTTCCTTTCAGGACAATTTTCAAAGAAGTTCAGCACATAAATGTAACATACTACTGTAACATTTATCAAAAGTTACTTACAAGCGTAAAGTGCACTTACACAGATAAATGCTATGGACAGCTCTATGGCATATACTGTAATAATTTTCAAAGCCCACTTAAATGGGCAAAGTACAATTACACATGTAAAACCCAATTTTAAGCATGTAACTGCTTTTTAAAATCAGGCCCTTAAAGGTGAATTGAATTTTAAAAGCCAGGAACAAACCAAAATCAGATGTGTGTGCATGTAGCACATGTGCATGTTCAGCTGATTTTATAAGCCATCCACATGTGCGCATAAGTCCCGATGTGCTAATATCTCACATAAGGCCTCATTTTCTACACGGATCGCACGCGATAAGGGACGTCTCGCATGCGAAATGTCCCTTATCACGTGCGATACCCAAATGGGGGCGGAGTCGGCCCCGGAAGAGGAGGAGTCGGGGCGTCACCAGGGCTGACTCCGTGAAGACGCCGTGGACGCCGAAAAGGTAAGGCCCTTTTCGCGTCTGAGTTCGCGCCCAATAGTTACACCTTCTATGGTAGCGCTATTGGGTGCAAAACCGGCAGCGATCGCACCGCGATGGTGCGATCGCTGCCGGCTAGCGCAGGCCCACCCCCCCCCCGTTTCGGCCCCCCGCCCCACATTCCCTAAAGTATCGCAGGCCTGTGATACTTTAGAAAATGAGGCCCATAGAGATGAAATGCGGGCATGGTGTGAGTGGGGCATAAGCCTTCCGGAGCTGAGCCAAGAGATGTACATGCAAGAACCTATGCGCCTGGGCACGCACCCAGGCATACTTGAGTGTAAATTTGCTTCAGCTATGGAGAAGGTGTAAGTCTCCATAAAACTATTTCCAGGCACCTCTGAAGTTTTTGAAGGCTTTGGGTTAACTAGGGGGAGAGCAGGCTAAATAACCAGGGGGTTTGGATGACCTAGTTGTAGACTGGGCAAACTGGTGGCTGAACTGGAAATGCTCCTATTATAAAATTCCCTCACTTGCATGGCTCAAAGCAGACATTACATGGCTGTGCACATACACTTGTAAAATTAGGAGTACTCATACGTGCACCAGGGATATTTCATAACATATACATGTAGGATATAAAATTGCCATGTATCTGGCCACATGCCCCCTCATATGCATATATGTATGCCCGTGCGCCTGTTTGAAAGTTACTGTCCAATTACTTAAATTAACAATAAGTGAACAAGTAATAGGAAAGAGTAAGATATTTTCCTAGTTTAGTATCTGGCAGTATATTTTTACTTTAATTGAATTATCCTTTAAATAAATAAAAGTCTTGTCTGGTTTTAAATGTGCATCACTAGTTGCTCAAAGGGAAAATTAATGAGTATCCTCATGGACAATTCTTATCTCCTGTTATATAAGACCTGCATACCAAGTTAAAACTAAATGTTAATAGTTCTGTGAAATAAAATTAGCACAACAAGCAAGTATATTCTCTCGCTCTATATATATATGTACACATTTGTAATGATCTGTACTTAAATAGACAAACATTTATTATACTTATTAAGCTAAAAACTCAAGCTAGTCCACATAACACTAACACATACACACACACACACTTTAACAAGTAGCAATATAATGAAAACAATTAGAAAAAGGTTAGACCCCAAAATTAACTTTATAACAAAATGCGTATGTACCAGAAAATGGCTGCACATCTCAACATTTTCAAAATATTTAAATATCCTCAAAACATTCGAATTAAATATTTATTTATTTAAAACTTTTCTATACCGACATTCATGTAGCATATCACATCAGTTGATATGGTACAGGGGTATTAAAACTTAGAAAGGAATGATAAGTTACATAGAACAGGGGGCTACAAGAACTTGGTTAACGGAAAGAGAAGGGTAACAGGAAAGGAATAGTAGGTGAGAGATAACCATATTATATTAAGGGTAAAAATATCAGTAGTTAACATTGTATAAAGATGTATTGATTAACATATAGGAGTAGATTTTCAAAGGGGTACGCGCGTAAGATACGTGCGTACCCCCCGAAAACCTACCCCAAACCCCCCCTGCACACACCGAGCCTATTTTGCATAGGCTCGGCGGCATGCGCAAGCCCCGGGACACGCATAAGTCCCGGGGCTTTGCAAAGGGGGCGTGTCAGAGGTGTGTCGGGTGGGCGGCACAAATTTCGGGGCGGGGCGGGAGGCGTGTCGGGGCGGGAGGCCAACCCGGGGGCGTGGTTGGGGCCTCCGGACCAGCCCCCAGGTTGGGTGATGGCGCGCCAGCAGCTCGCTGGCGCGCACAGATTTACACCTCCTTTTGGCAGGCGTAAATCTGCCAACAAAGGTGGGGGGGTTTTTAGATAGGGCCGGGGGGGGGTGGGTAGGTAGGGGAAGGGAGGGGAAGGTGGGGGGACGCGGAAGGAAAGTTCCCTCCGAGGCCGCTCTGATTTCGGACGGCCTCGGAGGGAACGGAGGCAGGCTGAGCGGCTCGGCGCGCGCAGGCTGCCGATTTTGCGCAGCCTTGCGCGAGCCGACCCCGGATTTTACAAGATACGCGCGGAAAGGGAGGGTGGAAGGAAACATTAAATTGAGGGAAACATTAAATTGAGGGAAAAATATCGAAAGATAACATAATGGTATCATATTTATGGATAGCATATGGGTAACATGTAGGAAACATATTATATTGAGGTAAAAATATCAATAGTTAAACAGAGAGTGGTGACTTATTGAATTAAATACATGAATTAAATAATGTATAACAGTGATAATATTCCTAGTGTTGTGCTATTGTTTCCTAGTTCCTGTTATTAAAGGAGTTCTTTTATTTGCAATATGTTGGCTCCGGGCCTTGTTCTCTTTGGGCAGAGAACAATTTCAAGAGACTTCACCTGAGTATATTAGCAGACATAATTCTCTCAAAGTTCAATGTTCAAAGTTATTTTAGAACTGTTAAGAAACTATAAAGAAAAAAATCAGAAAGTGCTATACTTGGCCCTTTTAATATGCCTCAGATGTTCTGGGAGATGGAAGGCCAAAAGCCATTTGAGATGTCATTTAAATGCTCTTTCAGTAGTTTTGACAGAACAGAATAGCGCTGAGTTAGAGCAAAATTATAATTATTTTTATTCATGTTTCCACAGTGCCATAGCTACTTATTCCTCCGCTTGTGCCAACCCTAATCCTGCCCAGGGCATGAACATGGCAAACAGTATCGCCAACCTGAGGCTGAAGGCAAAGGAATACAGTCTACAGAGGAACCAAGTGCCAACTGTCAACTAAATATATGGCTCCAGTATACAAAGGAATATTTGTAAAGTATCCTGCTTCCCAAATAATCTGCAGAAAAGAGGATTATTTACTGGCAGAATATGGACAAGAGCAGGATAACAAACGAACCTGGTTAAGCTCCTTTCTCCTTTGTGATAATGCTTCCGTCTGGTTCTACAGTTTTCCTTCCAGCTTTGCTCAGTATACTATGAGCTTCTCCACTTAACATCTTATACTTCTTTTTTTATGTCATGACAATAAAATAAACCTACAAAGCTGTCTGGATAAAAGTATATACCATAGCTTCCAGCCCCCTCCTAGTCTTTGGCCACCTCACTCTTCTCTCAAGGTCCCCTCTTCACATTAAAAACGCCCCAGTCTTTATATCGTTCTTTCACATCACTGTGTTGTCAGTTATGTCACATTCTCCTCCTGTTCTCTGCCAGTCCAGCTAGTTGAGACTTTCCTTCTTTCGATATTTACTGGGGGATCTTCAGAAATGAAAGCTCCTACAAAATGGAATGCACTTGGAATAAGATTCTTCCAGGATGGGAAGGTCTGAGAACCATAAGTTGGAAAGATAAATCATGCTGGGGTGGGAAAGTGTGAGGTTTAGATGATGAGAAGCAGAAATCCCCCCCATCAGTGGAAATGTTAAGCTCCATGGGATGAGAAGCAGAATTGTGGAGTTGTGGGGGAGGTTGTAACATCCAGAGGATGAAAAGAATTCTGGATGGAAAGATGGGAGATTGTAAATTCTATGGATTGAATAGGGGTCAGCGGTATGGGTTGGGAAGAAAAGCTCTGCGGGGGGGGAAAAGTATGGGATCTAGGGAAATAAGAAAAACTTAGCAGGAGTGAGAATATAGGAACTGCATGCATTAGGACAACAAATCCTGTAGAGGAAGAAAAAAATGCAGGATAGAAGGTTTGAGATGAAGAACCCTATATGGTTTGGAAGATGTGAATTCCATGGAGTGGGAAAGTATGAATTCCAAGGAGTGAGAATTACCCTGCCATAGAGGTAAGAAGACAAAGCCTTCAGGAGTGAAATATAACAAATGTGGAATAAGAAGATTTTGGAAGGGCTGGAGAGGGAGACAGGGAGATCCTATAGGGATTAAAAAGTTTGAACGTCATGGGCTAAAATTAGAATCCTGCAGTGGTGGCAAGGTGTCAGGATGACCAGACAGAAGTAAGAAGGTGTGACCTCCATAGAGTAGGAGGGAGGCAGAGTGATAGAGAATGAAACCTCCGGTTACTTGATTCCTGAGTAGGGAAAGGAGGGGAATGGCAGACCTAAAATGTCATTAAATCTGTATTTTTCTGTTCCTCTACTTGAACTGCTGCAAAATTATCTTTAAGATCAATGTTTATTTCATACATATATAAAATTCCAGGGCATGGAAGATTAGCAATGTCACTTTCATTACCTGCTACAAAGCTTTTAACAAAGCAAAAGAAGAGAAACTCTTCACTCCAGAGGAAATGAGCTTTGCAGAATAATAAACATGGGACTTGTAATTATTCTCTGTTCATTTTTTATGTTTTGTACCACTGACAAGAAGTTGTCAAAATGCATTTGTGTACATATATATATATATATTCATGCAAGCTTGTTAGGTTTTAAATTTTTTTAATTAAAATATAGTACATTTGAAACTTCTGGATGAATGCATCATAATTATGTTTCATTTACTGTTCTACATGGAAGAAGGTGGAGATGCTAGGGAGGAAATGATTTAGCGTCCGACTTTCAAAAAGCCATTTGAAAATTCATTTGGAGTCTATGCGTTTAAAAGTAGGTGTGGAACACAATTTCACATGTACTTTTGTGTACATTGAATGTAGGCATACCAGAGGATGAGTTGGGGCAGGGATATCCACATGCACCAAGTTACACTTGCTCTCAAGCAAGTATTACTTTATCTGTGTGTATCACAAGAGGTTCAGTGTACCACCTGCAAAATTTCAAAGCAGGTTTATGGGGGTCATTTTCTAAAGGGATCACATGTGAAAAGGGACTTTTTGCATGTGATACCTGGATCGGGGCGGTGTCGGGGTGAACTCCGCGACGACTTCGCTGACGGCGAAAGGTAAGACTCCTTATCACCGCCAGTAGCGCGCCCAATAGCGCCAACTTTCTCGGTGGGTGCGAAAGCCGGCCCGCCCCCCACTTCGGCCCCCCGGTACCGCGTGATTCATTATTCTCTGCGAGAATAGTGAATCCAGGCCTATGTGCATAAATCCACTATAAATATTCAAGCTAAACAAACCCTGCAGAATTGAGCCATATGCAGCCCATCGAAAACTAGCATCATATTGTATTAATTTCAATTCCCTCTTTCCCCCCAAAAACAATCAAAATCTAGTCAGGTTTGGCAGGGTCAACGGAATTTGTTTTATGCTTCATCTTATATTTATGTGAAGGATTTTTCATTTCATTTCATTTACTAAAATGTGATAATCCTGAAGGAGTGCTGATAGCAGAAGCTGCAGTTGCTAGTGGGTGAACAGGGTAAGTATTGGCTTCCTGGGGAAAGTTCATATTTAAATCTTGCAAAATAATGTATTTGAGAGTTGATCTATTAATATGCATAAATACTGTGTGTTTGGAAATTAGTTTGCAAGTTTCAAGTAATTCTCTGTGCATTTTGAGATTTAAATAATTATGCTTAGGGTATCTGTGTGCTGGGAAAATAGTTTGCAAATTTGAATTAATACTATGTGGAGACTGCTTAAAATGCTATCTTGGAAGCCAGATAAAATGTATTCTATGTATTAAAAAGGTCAAAGAAGCCTGCATGGTTTAATGGTGAGGTGAACGAGGCAATTAAAGCCAAAAGGGCATCTTTTGAAAAATGGAAAACAGACCCAAATTAGGACATAGGAAACATCATAAGCATGGACAAGTTAGATGTAAAACAGTAAAAAGGCAGACCAAGAAAGAAATTGAAAAGAAACTTGTCATAGAGGTAAGACTTAATTTATAAAAGTGCTCAAGTGCATTTGAAGCAAAAAGCTGTGAGGAAATCACTTGGGTCATTCGATAATCAAGGGATAAAAGAGGTGCTCATAGTAACATAGTAATGATGGCAGAAAAAGACCAACTGGTCCATCTAGTCTGCCCAGAAATTTGCTTATGGTAATATCTGCTGCTCCATCCAGATTACCCCCATGCAGGTTACCCCATATGCTTTTTGTTAAGGGTAGTAATTGTTGCTCTGTGCAGGTTACCCCCATGCTTTCTGTTAAGGGTAGTAACTTCCACTCCATGCAAGTTACCCCCATGCAAAAATGTTATACCATCCTTTTCTTTAGGTCTTTAGGGACTCACAGTGTTTGTCCCATCTCTTTTGAATCCATTAACTGTTCTTGTCTTTTCCACCTCTCCTGGGAGGGTATTCCAGGCAATCACCACCCTCTTCCTGAAGAAATATTTCCTGATATCGGTTCTTAGTCATCCCCTCTGCAATTTTAAATCATGACCACTGGTTCTACTCTTCCCTTTTCAAAAGAAAAGGTTTGAAGTTTGAGCATTGTGGATACCTGTCAGATATCTGAAGTTCTGTATCAAATCTCCCCTGCACCTCCTCTCCTCCATGATGTACATATTTAGATCCTTCAGCCTCTCCTTGTAGGTTTTCTGAAACAGACCACGCAATATTTTGGTAGCCTTCCTCCAAACAGTTTCCATTCTGTCTCTATCCTTTTTGGGATATGGTTTCTAGAACTGAAGACAGTGCTCCAGGTGAGGCCTCACCAAGTATCTGTGCAAGAGCATTATCATTTCCATTCCCTGCTAGTTATACCTCTCCCTACGCAGCCCAGCATCTTTCTGGCTTTAGCTATCACATTGTCACTTTGCTTCGCCACCTTCAGTCAGATCACCAGACACAATCACCCCAAGGTCCCTCTCCTGGTTCGTGCCACAATAGTCTTTCACCACCACCCCCATCACCATAACTAACAACTGGCAGATTTAAAACAAATCATAGAAAATAGTTTTTCATTCAAAGTGTAATCAAGCTATAGAATTTGTTGCTGGTGGATGTGATTAAGGCGATTAGAATGGCAGGGTTTAAAAGAGGTTTGGACACGTTCCTGGAGGAAAAAGTCCATAAAGAATTAATAGCCAGGTAGATTTGGGAAAGCTATCACTTACCCTGGTGGTGAGCAATAAGGAATAGATCTACTTTCAGGATCTTTTCTATATGTTTCTTTTGACCCAGACTGGCCACAATTGGAGCTAGGATGCTTGGTTCAATGGACCTTGGTCTGAGCTAGCATAGAATATCTAATGTTCTTATATGCTTATATTTCACCTATTAGCACCGGCATCAAGGTGGATTACAATAAATAACATAACAAATTTAATTTTACAAAACAAAACATACTAACATTTCAATAAACTAGTACCATAAAAATTAGGACAATTTAAACCTCCACTAACTCATACTCCCCATATTCCCCCTCCCCTTTGTTGGAAATCATAATGTGCATGCAATTCTCCACGTAACAGATGGATATCAGCCTCTCATTGCCATATGCCTAAGGAAACAGCCACAACTTCACCCTTTTTTTTTATGAAGCACAAATACTTTGCTTCCTCTCACAAGTCTGTGGGGATTGCATTCCAGATAGCTGGACCAAGTAGCTGAAACACCAAACATCGGGTACTGGTAGACATCAAAGATGCCATTGTCAGAGATGGCATGCTAGAAAAGCCCCCGTCGTGCTAACCTTTGGAGATGAAAGAGGGACAAACCTTTCAAAACATTTAAAATGCATTGCATTGTGCATAATAAACTTAAAGCATTATAATAAGTAGAAAGTCTTTTATATTGTCCCAGTTTCCAACATATTTATTTATTTATTTAACAGTTTTTTATACCGACCTTCATAGTAAATTACCATATCGGATCGGTTTACAATTTAACAAAGGGAAACTAGAGTAACAAATTCACGTAAACGACTAGCATTTCAGAGATAGCTGCAGTCACCTTTGTTATTTATGGCATGTCATTTTACTAGCGCAAGTAGTTTCTGGAGGGAAACAGGAAAAAAGGAATGATGTTCATCACCACGTTTAAGTTGATTCAATGTGAAAAAGTACAGAATCAAGCATTTGGGATGCCGAAATCTGAGCAAGCAATACGCGATTTGTGGTGAGAAGCTGATATGCATGGACCAGGAGAGAGATTGTGAGGTGATAAGTCTGATGATCTCAAAGAGGCAAAATAATGATAAGGAAGTGGCCAGAGCCAGAAGAATGCTAGACTACATAGGGAGAGAAATAACCCTTAGGAAAAAGGAGGCAGTGGTAAAGAAGTGTTGCCATTGATATCAAGATGGCAGCAAACATTGAGTGCTCCAACCATATGTTTTAAAGTCTGCTTTAACTTGCAACAATTTGTAAGTGAAAATTATGTTTTGGAGCACTGACTGAGTCAGCCACTAAAGTGTGAAGCATGATGACCCTCCGAAAAACAGCAGAAATAAACCGTTTCTTTACAATCGGTGAGCTGAGTTCCAAGCAGGAGGTCGATGACCACACTTTGAGAGAGATAGGCTCCTTGTGCTTCGGATATATTTTAAAACGTTTTTACTGTGAGTTTTTGCCTCTACAGCCAACATCTTTTCAAATTTCTCTCTTAGCCGTCTTATCAATGTCTTACATTTAACTTGCCAACGTTTATGCTTATCCTATTTTCTTTCTGTTGGATCCTTCTTCCAATTTGTGAATGAAGATCTTTTGGCTAAAATAGCTTCTTTCACCTCCTCTTTTAAACCATGCCGGTAATCGTTTTGCCTTCTTTCCACCTTTCTTAATATGTGGAATACATCTGGACTGTGCTTCTAGAATGGTGTTTTTTAACAATGACCACGCCTCTTGGACATTTTTTACTTTTGTAGCTGATCCTTTCAGTTTTTTTCTAACAATTTTTCTCATATTATCAAAGTTTCACCAAACCATGCTCCAGCGATGACCCTCACTGACCTACTACCCTGAGGCCCTAAAGTCCCTCGACAAAAGCGACGCCAAACTCTGCCCACAAACTCCTGGATCTCCGTCAACGCAGATATAGCCAAATCACTATGCCCCACAGTAAGAAAAGTAATCAAAGCCTCCACGAAACCCAAATCCCCATGGTACACCCCAGAACTAAAAAACTCAAAGCGAACCCTAAGACAAATGGAAAAACTATGGATAAAAACCCCAACAACAGAACTGAAAGACAGATACAGAACATTACTTCACAAATATGCATTGGATCTCAACACAGCAAAACGAAACTTCTATACAACAAAGATACATGAATACCAATTCAACCCCAGGACCCTTTTCTCCTACGTCAAAGACCTAACCAACCCAACCCTGAGTGACTCAACCCTGGACACCCCCACCATCTCCAGCAAAAAGCTAGCATACTTCTTCAAAGACAAAGTCAACACCATCATCGCCAAATTCCCCCTGTCCACCCTGACGCAACAGAAACTCTCCAGCTCAACACCACATGGTTCCAATTCATCCCCGTTGCATCGACAGAAATAGAACCCATCATCAAAAAAATCAACCCTGCCTCCCACCCCTTAGACCCCATCCCCATCAAAACCCTAAAACTCATCAGCAAGACCATCACCAAACCCATAACCGACATCATCAATCTATCACTCGAGCAAGGAATATTCCCTGATGAACTCAAAATGCCATAATCAAACCAATCATAAAAAAACCTCAACTTGACAAATCCGATCCAGCTAACTACAGACCAGTATCCAACCTCCCGTTCATAGCGAAAATCCTTGAAAAAACGGTCAACAATCAACTCACGGAACACCTCGAAGCCCATAACATCCTTCAACCTGCTCAGCATGGCTTCAGAAAACTTTTCAGCACTGAAACACTCCTTCTTACACTCACCGATACCATCCTCAGAGGACTCGACCATAGCCAATCATACCTCTTGATACTCCTTGACATATCTGCCGCATTTGACACCATCAACCAAAGAACACTCCTCATCAGACGCAAAGAAATCGGACTGCGAGACACCACAATCAAATGATTCAAATCATACCTCACAAACAGATCCTACAACGTTAAAATAAACACATCAGAATCCTCCCGAATACCACTTACACACGGTGTCCCACAAGGATCTTCCCTATCCTCCACCCTATTCAACATTAACTCCTCCCACTCTGCAAATTCCTCTCAGAGTTACACCTCACTTATTTTGTATACGCAGACGACATTCAATTATTACTCCCCATAAACAAAACCAGTGAGCACACCCTAGACGGATGGAACCAACTTAGCACAAAAATAACTCATCTGTTATCACAATTATCACTCTGCCTCAACCAAAACAAAACTGAAATACTTCATATATCCCGCCAGATACTTAGCACCCCCGGACTCATCTCTGCCATGAAAATGAATCCCTAACTGTCATCTTCTTACCCAAATTCCACCCTCCAGCCCCCCAACTAATCGCCCTTCCCACCCCCCCCACACCCCCTCCATCCCTTCCTTCCTCCCCCCCCCCCCACACCCCAAAGCGTTCCCATATCTCCACCCCCAGCTAACCACTCTAAGACCCCATTTAGATCGTAATCTATAACTTACCTCCCCAAGTTAAAATGTTATAATGTTATAATATAAATGTTCTCTCCATCTTTTATACAAAGTTACCATGTTACAATGATAAGCAGATCTTGACTTATTTGTTCAGTTATATGTAAACCGATGTGATATCTCGATTGAATGTCGGTATATAAAAGCAAATAAATAAATAAATAAATAAATAAATAAATATCCATATTAGTTAAATATTTCCCAGTCTGATATATACATTAAATGTAGGGGTGCAGTGCACTACCCATCAGTTTTGAGGAAAAAGTGCAACATTACATTTGTAAGATAACAGGAGTGATGTTACCATTGGAAGCGTCTGTCTTTCTTTTTGATGATGTGAAGGATATTATCTTTAAAGATAAATATGACAGACTGTGGGGGTGGAAAGTCTTATTATTGGCAAAAAGGTCTATTTTGCAAAAATGGCTACTACTGGATGCCCCTGCACTGTCACAACTAAGAAACAACATACATCATGTTTGTGTTATGGAAAAGTATGCTGAGAGATTAGATATGACTGAAGGTTTGGGGATTTATATTTACAGTCATTACCACATAAAACAAAGAGTTTGATATTATAGGAGAAATGACTACTTACCTGATAATTAATAATAAGATTTGAACTAAAGTTCCCTGATAACTTTACACCTCCTCATGCCCACATCTACTCATAGCCAAATCAAATATCTTCTGTCTTGAAAATCTGGAACCAGTTGGCAGCCCTACTTCCAAAGGCAGGCTGTTCTTTCTCATACTGCCCCCATGATTCCTCCCAGGAGCTTTCAAAAAAAAAAAAAAAGCTGGGGAGCTATGCCTTAAGCATAAGATTTAAGTGACTGATTTAATCCCTTCATGAGAAAAATGACTTCTGCAACAGGGAAGAAAACCAAACAGAAAGAAGTCAGAAAGTCTGCTTCCCAGAAACGCTGGGCAAAAAAAAAGTCTCACCCTTTATACCCACTAGATGTCACTGCTGGCAGCATCAAGGCACACATCCAATTTACACATCTTCTACTGCTGAAACCAGTATTGTTTTCTATAGGTAGAGGCTAAGTATAAGCCATTTGGACCTGCATCACATTCACAAAAGTGTCCACTGACATATTATCATCCTAATAGTAGTAAGAAACTCTAAGCTATCTTAATATGTTATTTTATGTTTGTTTTATTTTCATTTTATGCCATTTTATGCTATGATGTTATTTCACAATTTTATGAGTGTTTTGTTATCTGCTTTGAACAATTGGAAATGTGTGGAATATGTTTTTTTTTAATAAAAACAAATAAAAAATAGCAGAATGCCATCAGCTGTAATCCTAGTAGAAGAAAGTGCACTTTTCAACTGAAGTATTCAAGTTAAAGCCAGAGTAAAGGTAGCGCATACACATAGTAGACACACTTACAGCATGGCAGGGACCCTTTTACCAAAGAGCAGTTAACTTGGGAACAGTCATGGTTTTTATTAAAGAGGTTAAGAATATTTAGTACAATTTGTCCTGAATCAAGAAAGGCTGAAAAGGTCTGCCCAAGAGAATTCTTCCTTGCATGGACAGTCCTCAGGTGCTTTCATCATGCCTGATCTTCAAACATAGCGGCAGCACTGTGGATCTTCAGTTGTTTCCTTATGTCATATGAACTCATTAAAAGACAATTAATTCTGATCAGAATTAACCTGGTTATAAAAGATTATAGAAAGTAATTCTTTGCAATGCCATTTCTTTAAATGCACCTGTAAAGGGACTGTGTAGTATGTTATAACAGGTAAATAATTTGTTTCACAAAATCCTACAATTCTTCTGAATTAAAATAGACATTATCTGTTAAGATGAAAGAAAAGTTAGGAGGGGAAGGAATTTTGACAGTAAAACATACTGTTAACTATTGAACTTTAGATGGTTTCTTACCTGAAATTCATTTCCATCAGAAATGCGAATAGTTGCTGGAAAAATAAAATGCCATCTTAATTGTCTTTTTATGTAGAATATGCTACCTGATGAGAATTCTGCAAAGTGAGCTGTGAGGACGCTAATTCATTTGAAATTACATGCAGAGATGCCTTTTTTACTTGACTGTACTCAAGGGATAGTAAGTATTCCGCGCAAGCGATCCAGGGATTGAAATCCACAGCCCCAGCTTTCAGAGGCCCTGCACCCTGCAGTAGTGAGGACCAGAAGGCTCATCTGCATACAGCTCCCAGCATCCCCAGGGAGAGGAGTCTAGAGGTCACCGCAAGCGACCCAGGGATTGAAATCCATAGCCCCAGCTTTCAGAGGCCCTGCACCCTTGCAATAGTGAGGACCAGAAGGCTCATCTGCATACAGCTCCCAGCATCCCCAGGGAGAGGAGTCTAGAGGTCACCGCAAGCGACCCAGGGATTGAAATCCATAGCCCCCTCTTCCAGCAGCCCTGCACCCTTTGCAGTAGTGAGGACTGGAAGGTTCATTTGCATTGAAAACCACAGCCCCCTCTTCCAGAGGCCCTGCAACCTTTGCAGTAGAAGAGGACTGGAAGCGTGTGCCGTTAGGTGCGCGAATCTCAAATCCTTCAATTAAAATAATTTAATGGTTTAATTAAAAGTTTGGTGAAAGGTGAAATAGAGGGATATATTCTTTAGAGTTTGTGTGTGTCTGAGGTAATAAGCAAGCCAGAGATAGTTAATTCTAGTGTCTGTCTTTCCCACCCACTCAACCCTTGATTTTTAGGCAAGAGACACTTTCTTATTAAAAATCAATCAGGGTCTTATCTAAATCATACTATTGTGCCAGCCCTTTTTGAAAGTTTAATCATCCCCTTGTAGGACACTAGCTGATTCACCTCTAAAATTAAAGTACTCTAATTCCAACTCCCTTAGTAGCCTAAACTTACCTAGAAACTCAATTAAACTAAGATGAAGGCAGCAGTCCAGCAGCAAGAGGGAGGCTTTCTAGTCTTTTGCATTGAGTGTCACATGCATGATTTTTTTATCTGCCTGTGAGAGATTGTATGCAAAGAACTCCTGGCTCTCAGGGAACGAGTCCAATCTCTGGAGGCTAGAGTAGTGGAGGAGCTGAGGCAGACAGAGAGGTACATTGATGAGACCTTTCTGGGACATAGTAGCCAAGGCCAAAACCCAGTCTGGCAGCCCCAGTTATGCCTTGGATCAGAAAGATCTCCCAGTAGGAGAACATCACCCTGGTGTAGCAGGAAGTGATCCTGTAGCAAGGATGACTTCAAAAGGCCAATTTCTAGTTTGGGTATTGTGCTTGTGGGGAGTGATGCAAATTTCAGCTCTTTTTTTGCTGCTAGTAGGAGACCTACTCCTCTTCTTTTTGGTCGAGGTATTGAGAATATGTCATAGCTGAGTAGGGGTAGTTGGTTCAGGAGGACGGTGTCTGTTTCCTTGAGCCAGGTTTCAGTTAAGGCGAGTATGTCAGTATTATAGTCTAGTAGGATGTCATTGAGAATGGGCATTTTTTTTTAGACAGATTGAGAGTTGCAGAGAAAGAGAGTGAAGGCCGTTAGGCCCAGAAACTGTGTGAATGGGGAGAGCATGATAGGAAGTAAGGTTCTGTGGCATGGGGGGTGTAAGTTAGCAGGCTTCCTAAGGTTGTGGGACCATTGGTTGAGGATAGGAATTGGGTGTATGAGCATGATGGCCGTTGCGGGAGAGCTTGTGGAGAATTATGGGATATGAGGGCACTGAAGACAATGTAGGGGGGGGGGTGGTCAGGGACGTGGGGTGGAAGGAGGGGGAAGAAAGTAGGGGTGGGTGTTGTGATAATATAATCCAAGCTATGGGTGGATGGTATGATAAAGGCAATGAGTTTGTTGAGGTTGCCGTGGGGGGTAAGGAATGAAGAGGTAGCGATCGGTGTGGCTAGCAGGGGGGTATGGGAAAGAAGAGCCTGAATCCAAGTGTGAAGAAAGGCACGAGGGTGCAAGGTGAGCAGAGGCGAGGGGGTGGAAGGGGGGTTAGAGGAAAAGGAGGGGGAGGAAGAGGGCAGACGACGTGGTAGGGGAAGCGCAAAGGGGAAGTGCAAAGGGGAAGCGCAAAGGGGCGAGCTAAGGGGCACACCCCTTTGTCATGTTCCTTCAGTGTGCGATGCAGGCGCAAGGCGCCAAAGGTTAACAGGTGTTGATTTTAAAGGGCTTCCAGACCCTGATGTCACAGGTCCCGCGTCACCACCTTGAGAGCGTCAATGGGCGGGGACTCGGTCGCAGCAAGTGAAGGGATGGATCGGAAAGTCTGCTTCCAGGCCTGGTGTGGTCGGTAGGCCTCCCCGAGTAGGTGGTGCTTTAGGAGCGATGGCTGACCCCTCAGCATGGTGAGCGGGCGACGGTAGGCCGTTACGAAGCCTAAGTAGGTGGGGGAGCCGGCGGATCCAGACTCCGCTTCTCGGTGCGGCTGGCGGAGCAGGAAGGCCTCAGTACAGAGGCTGCATTGGCCCGATCAGAATCCCGGAATGGCGACCATATGGGAAGGGTCGGTGCGGCGGAGTTCCCCCTGGTGGGTGGTGGGAGCGGCGAGTCAGGCGAAAGGGTGGGGAGACTCAAGGGAGTAGAATTTAAAGGGCTTCCAGACCCTGATGTCACAGGTCAAACAGGAGTTTATCCAAACCTTTTTTAAACCCAGCTACACTAACTGCCTTAACCACATTCTTTGGCAATTAATTCCAGAGCTTAAATGTGCATTGAGTGAAAAAGAATTTTCTCTGATTTGTTTTAAATGCACTACATGCTAACTTCATGGAATGCCTTTTGGTCCTTGTATTATCTAAAAGAGTAAATAACTGATTCACATTTACCTGTCCAAATTCTTTCATGATTTTATAGACCCCTATCATGTCCACCCTCAGCCCTCTCTTCTCCAAGCTAAATAGCCCTAACCTCTTTAGCCTTTCCTCATAGGGGAGCTGTTCCATCCCCTTTATCACTTTGGTTGCCCTTCTCTGTACCTTCTCCAGTGCATCAGTATCTTTTTTGAGATGCGGCCACTAAAACTGAACACAGTACTCAAGGTGCAGTCTCACCATGGAGTAATATAGAGGCATTATGATATTTGCTGTTTTATTCACCATTCCCTTCCTAATAATTCCTAATATTCTGATTGTTTTTTTAGGACTACTGCTGCATACAATGAGCTGACAATTATAATGTATTCACCAGTATGATTCCAAGATATTTTCCCTGGGTGGTAACTCCTAATATGGAAGCTAACATTGTCTAATTACAGCCTGGGCTTTTTTCCTTATATGCATCATCATGCACTTATCTACATTTTATGTCATCTGCCATATGGACACCCAATCTTCCAGTCTTGCAAGGTCCTCCTGCAATTTATCACTATCCACATATGTTTTAACTACTACATATAATTTTGTTCCAATATACCTTGAACAGTCATTGATTAGTGGAATTTAAGATATTGTAAATCGATAAATAAATTCCCAGAAGAAACTGCTACCAATGGCACAACTGTCAACTGATGCCAGTATTTTCACAGGGAGGGAGGGAGTGGGGTCACCAATTACCATTTTTGCACAGGTCACCATTTAACCTAGAATCGGTCCTGAGGAAACTGTTAATTTTCCAGAAACAGCACTGCTCTATAAAGGGAAAATCTTCTGAGCAATTGCCGTGTTAACCTCTAAGTGCCACCTGCCTCCTGTCATTGTTACTCTGTACAGTGAAAAGCTCTGGAGGGATCGCCGTGATAGCCTCTAAGGTGTCAACGTCCTCTTGTCATTATTACTCTCTGTACAGAAAATCTTCAGTGGGATCGTCCTGTAACCTCTTAGATGTCACCCGCCCCCTGTCATTCCTTCTCTGTACAGTGTGTTTTTTACCTGATACAGAACTGCTCACACTATGTTGGGGGAAAGTTAAGTTTGCAGTTCCTTCAGGTGCATCCCTCGGGTGGAGTTGGGGTGAGGTCTGCACATATGCACATGTTTTTGCATTTTCATGTATCTTCCCTTGCATCACTGCTCACGCACATTAGCAGGTGTGACAGTGCACAGGGAGTTTTCCTAGAGTAATTTTCAAAAGGAAATACCTATTTACTTTCAAGTTGAAAGTTGGTGCTAAATCCACAGGTAAAAATACCCAAGGCCTCTGCATGGTCTTAAAATTGCCCCCATAGTTATCAAGTATGTGGGAGTTTTAGCGAGCAGACTTTATGCTAATATTCAAAGGAAGCAACGTGAGTGGTGTTTGGTTGAACATTAGTGTAAGGTAAAGGCGTTTACAGCGTCTGGGTACTTTGTGCAAGCTATGCTGTGCGGGCAGCTGAGAAGGGCAGAAGAGTGTGTGCTATGGAAGGCTGCACTTACATTTATCCCCACTGAGGACAAGTTTCAGAGAGGCCGATTTCCCTGTATAAATCACAAAACTTGTCCCTCACACGTGAGCCTCTTTTGCCTCACAAGACAGGAGATGCACTCTCAAGGTTTCTGTGTCAAAGTGCTCAGCGCTGTGGATTGAGTCATGAGGCTGTCTCTGTATATTTTATTTTACTGACATATAATGAGTTGTGAGGATCTTCTGCATTATTATACAGTAAATAACACAGACTCACCTGGAATTTCAAAGCTTTTATTTTATTAGTGGAATTGGATAAGTTGTTTACATGGTGCCATTAGCCAACATTTATTTTCCTGAATAAAGCAATACAAGAGCCAGCAAAGACATGAAAATATCCTGGAGGATGGCAGAATTCATGTGTGAGAAGAACTGGAAGATGAGCTCTTGTGTTAATCGGAGAAAGTTCTTTTTTACTCAACGCACAATTAACTCTGGAATTTGTTGCCAGAGGATGTGGTTAGTGCAGTTAGTATAGCTGTGTTTAAAAAAGGATTGGACAAGTTCTTGGAGGAGAAGTCCATTACCTGCTATTAAGTTGACTTAGAAAATATCCACTGCTATTACTAGCAACGGTAACATGGAATAGACTTAGTTTTTGGGTACTTGCCAGGTTCTTATGGCCTGGATTAGCCACTGTTGGACACAGGATGCTGGGCTTGATGGACCCTTGGTCTGACCCAGCATGGCATGTTCTTATGTTCTTATGTTCTTAGGATATGATACAGACATGAGATGAAACTCCTGGGGGGACGACTCAGAACCAATGTCAGGAAATATTTCTTCATGGAGAAAGAGGGTGGTAGATGCCTGGAATGCCCTTCCGGAGCAGGTAAACACAAAAACAGTCAAAGAATTAAATAGGGCATGGGATAAACATGCGATCCCGTAGCGATAGTTTTTTTCACATTGAATTTTTGATGCGATTTGGATTCTGTACTAAACCTATTTGAGACATACTGGAGACGCTGTGCTTGCTTGATATGAATTCGTATAAGATGAGAAGCATACATTTTTTGTATGTTATAAGACGAAGCTATGTTGGATTGTTACATATGATTTGATTGAGAACACTGAGAGACTTTTCTCCCTTGAAGCCATCCAGGGTCTCCTTTCAGATACAGATGTATTTTGTGATTGAGATCTGAAATATAGAATTGTATCCACTTATTTCTACACTGGGATATGTTTTGTGGACCTTCTCTTGAAGCAGCTTTGTATAGCGAAACATGTTGGGAGGCAGTCCCTTTGTAAATTAGTTTTTTAAGCAATGCATAGTATGTATGGTGAATGTAAGTGGAGTGTTTTTAGATTATAGTGAGTGGGAACATGAATACCGCTAATAAATCCTTTTGTATTGTTTTGTACAATTTGTTAACATTTCTTTGATATTAACGTTTTTATATATTATTTGATCTATCACCAACCTGTACAGCACAGGTGGCAGGTTCTCACGCGCACATACTGTGCCTCCCCACCTCAGAATACGTACAGCATGGGCAATGGCAGTGCAAGCTGTGGAAGGATGAGCTCTCTGAATAATGGGGAAGAGGAGAAGATAAGTTTTCAGACGCATTCAACTTTTGACCTTGTTTGAAGGTCGTCAATTAGGGCTGACTGCTGTAACTCAATATTGTGGGAACTAGAGTGAGCCCATCAACTCAAACAGGTCGGTGGACACTGGACAGAAACAAACTGTCAGTACCTGCCAACCTGGGCCAGTTTTGCACAGATTAAGATCAGGTGCAAGCAACTGAGTCATTACTAAAGGGAAAAATGCTTTGGCAGTAAAAGAAATCCCTTACTGTTTGCGACTACATCGGTCAACTAGGCCTTCCCCCCTGGGCACTGTAGTTATAGGGCTGAAGGTACATGGCACAGCATACCCATGTATAACCTCTATGTAGCAGGGACAACTCTCTTCCCTCCACTATAAAGATCCTACTTGATGTCCTAGAGCAGCTTGCCTAAAGGTGATCCTGTAAGATCTGGACCTAAAAGGGGATTTCCAGTCACCACGAACCCATATGCTACAGAATTAAAATGACGCAGTAATGGAGTGTTCCACTTTGCCCACTGTTACAATAAAATGAAGACTGGGTGAAACAGCAGCTTTTTACATATTCTATGCACCTTCTTTCAACGTGATCAGAGGTAAAACTTCGCTCTCAATGCATTTATACTCAAGTCCAATAGGATGGATGCCATCAATGACATGGCTTCCTCCACAGCAGATGCTTTGAAAATCCCAAAGCCATCATGAAATCTTGAGTGACAGATTTAAATGTGAAGATTTTTCTTATATGTTTTGTATTATCCTGCCATTGTAAACCACCTAGCACTTTTTTCCTGCTATGGACAGTCTAAAAAAATAAATAAAAAATTTTAATATTGACTGACTTATGCTTTCTTGTTTAAACTTTACAGGATTTCAGCCTGGGAGGAGGAGGGGGGAGATATGTGTCCTTTACATTATAGGATTACAGCCTAAGGAAAACTGCTTTTAAACTGCACACTATTACAGATCTTCAAAAATATACCATTCCTGGTTTAGACCACTGGCCTAAGATCCAGAACATTGAAAGGTTCACAAGTTACAATCAGCTGGTCACTGCAGTTTATTATTTTTAACAATTATGCATGTAAAAAAACTTTCAGGCAAGCTGAAAATTGAATGCTACAGTCATGTGCACCAACCGCAATTAATGTGAATGGCTAAAAAGGGCATAAGAGAAAAAAAAAAGCTACAAGGGACTCACCAACACCATTAACAAACCTACATCTGTGAGACAGCTATAAGCCAGTACTAGAAAACCTCTTGCATAAAAAGGTTGCAGGTTTTAGGCATCCTCTTACCACTGCTGAGAGATTGATTCTATTGTTGAGTAGCCCAGGCACCGAATGTCAGGCCCTGAACAATAAACTTGTTTGGGCAGCCGGTACACACAACCCGCGCTCTCAGTCTCTCTCAGGCTGAAACCAAGCGCACAACACAAACACAAAGAGAGACACATTCCTGCTCTTACAGTACCTGAATATTCAGCAGTTAAATGGCCCATACTGTCGTCTACATTCTGACCAGAGGCAGATAAATCTAGCGCTCTTCCAAGAGGGGCAGAATCCAGCCTTGAACTACCACGGCTGAGCAGGACAGATTCATGCAAGCACAGGAGGTGCCTACAGTGTCTGAACTTGTTTTAGGATACCTCAAAAGCAGGTGTGGTTAAGCCAGGAAGCTGCACTCAGATAGGTTAGGACAGGCAGCGCTCTGACACTTCCTTTCAGATTTATAATCAATTCAAATGTCTGTAAAGCAAGACACAGCAGCAGACTTCACAGAAATCCTTTGCCTAAAAGCAGAATGATTTATTCTGAAATTGTCAATGTGTCATCCGCTTAAGGTTCTCCTGTATTTTGCTGTTCACGGATACAGCCGCTGGGATGTACAGGATCCAGCTTCCTAGGAGCACTGCGTCATAGCCCCCACTGCCGTAACCTGGGAGTGGCATTTCTTTCCTTCTTTCCCAGCCTCCAAACCCTTGCAGGGCCCAGTCAGGAAGTGCATGTTTCTTGCAAAGCCTCTGTGGTTATGTTAAAAAGACTGCACCAGACCCAAGTGATGTCAGATTTTCAAGGATTGCATGCTTATGATACAGTGAGTGTCCAACGCGGCAGACAGAGGGGATGGGAAGAGCACTTGAGGTGGGGAGGCAACAGCCAACAACAATGGAGAAAATGCCTTAGAACTGCCTCTTCAATTCACTGGAAGTCAGAACTGAAACCCTGGAAAGCTTCCTCCTCCAATCCTCCTGCCCTGCCTTGGTCAACAACCCAGCACCAAGAAACACCAGAACAAGGGGAACTGCACAACTCCAAGTACTAAGGAAACTAGGAGCAACTGCCCCCCCCCCCCCCCCAGTAAAAGCTGTTTAGATTGTGTTATGCATGCAGTCAGTCGGCAGATCCCCCTGGGTAATACTCTGCAGACCGTTTCCAGCTCTCAGTGGTTGTGTGCTGTAGCCACATCTCCAGCGTGTGAGGTTCATCAGCGCTATTGACTTCCAGCACAAACTCTGCAGGCATTTCTGGGATGTGCCTGGAATGCCTTATTTTTTTTTTTCACACCCTCCAATCATCTTTCTCTCACCACACTACCGAAGAAGGGTATCAGAATAACGAAAGAGGTTAAAACTTGTTCTTGGACTCCTTCCGAAGATACAAACTGCCTTGATTTAGGGTCCAGCTGCTAATACATCTGTATGGTCTTGTGCCCTCTGAGTTCAAATGGTGTAGTTACCCAAGTCTTAAACCCCCAAACACAATGAAAAATTAATTTATTAAGACTCAAGATGAACATAAGTGAAATATTCATCAGAATATAGCAAACTACAGATTTGCTGGAGTCCCTTGATATTAATAACTCATGAACCATATTGTGAATTACCTTTTACAAATAAGCTCCCTTTCAGTTTGAGATCTGACTGCAGTTTAGGATGATATCAACTGTAAAATGCCGTGAGATGCTTTTTTATATATAAAAACCAGATGAGCCTTGTTACCTTCTGGGGTCCCTGTTCTCATGTGATGGTATGATGACCACCTTCACAGTGACTGAAGTGCGCAGTAGGTCAATCATCTGATCATGGGTCAGTGTCACCACTGCAACCTTGCAGATCTCGACCAGCCGGCTTCCCTGCCGGAGTCCCGCATGCCATGCAAAGCCATAGTCCTCCACTTCTGCCACTGTGCCATCGTACTTCACGTGGAAGCCAAGCTGACCCAAGCCATTCCGCCGCAATGTCATATCCACTGTCTCACAGCCTGTGGTCATAATCTGCAAAGTCACCAAGGAACAGAATGATTAACAGGGGCTACACAGATACAATAGCTAAAGACATTGCCAGATCCAAAAATAGCTTACAATTTGCATGCTTAAAATCAGCCAGTTCTCTTTTATTTCATTTCACTTTCAGTGTTCTACACTGAACTTTCATTTAAAAAGAAAGTCACATCAAATTTGGATACATAGAATTTTATTTTATTATTTTTTACTTTCCCACTATCCATGTGGCTATAACACTATACACCATATACCAAGGGTTCTCATTCCAGCCCTCGTGATGCACCGTGGCAATCAAGGTTTTCAGGACATTCACAAACATGCATAGAATAGATTTACAAGCACTGCTTCCATTGCATGCAAATCTCTCATATATATATTCATCGTGGATATTCTGAAAACCAGTCTGGGTGGCACTGTATTGAGAACCGCTGCCTTATACAGTGCTACACATATTGCCAGCATTGCACAAAACAAACAGGCTGGAGATTAGATTCAGAAAACTGAGCTTCATTTTTCTTTGACTGGGGACAGAGGGATTTTACTTCCCAGCCTGATTACACCATCTCTGGAAAGCAGGACTGCAGGAAGCTGGAAAACAGTAGCCTGCTGTTCTACAGAAGACATTAATGCAGCCTCCATGGGAGAGTCTCTGTCCTATTCATGCATTTCTCCAAGGGCACATTCTGCACTGCATGACACATCGAGTGGTAGCGAGTCGTGAGCAGGAGGCAAGAAAGCTCTTCCTTCTCACAAGGTCAATACCTGCTTTGCACCTCTAACAAGACACTGGACACCAAATATTGCAGAACAGAGAACAAAATCCATAAATCTAGGTCTAATCCTGCCATGGTTTGTGTGTAAGATCTTAGGATAAGTCATTCTTTCCCAATACCTTAGTGGCACAGTTCTGAATCTTTTCAACATAAAAATACCATTTTGTATTTTGAGAGGAGTCACGTAAAATGTCCACACATTTTCCATTAATCTTTGGAAAACATTTTTCATGAAAAAAAAGTGGTGTCTTGCTGGACAAAGACATACCTTTAACCTTTGCACGATCTCCTTGATATCTTCCGAGTTGCTGTCCTGGGCACGTATGAAAACGTGATCGCCCCTCCCGTAAAAGATTTTGATGGTGGACGCATCTGAGGTCCAGTCAATCACATCTCCACAGAAACAGTTGAAGACCACCTCCTTTGAGTTCTGCTCGAGCAGCACAATGGAGATGCCCAGGACGCAGTCTATTTCCACAGCTTGCGCAAAGTCCTGCGCATGGGCATGCCAGGCGATGGCTCCTACACTCTACAGCTCCGCTCCCAGCTGTGGCTTGGTCTTCTCTTTCTTTTTGGAGGTCAGCGAGATGAGGTTGAATTTGAAGGTGGAGTCTATGGGCGTGTTGGTCACAGAGTTCTCGGCCAAGTCTTTGAGGTATTCCTGTCTGGTGTGGGTGGCCATAGTGTGAAACTTGTCCGACTTGTGCGCTGCGTTTTCAGCGTTTATCACCTTGGCCAGCAAAAAGTCTCTGAAGACGTCTGATTTGCGGAAGGTAATGCCATTGGGAATCGGGGGACCAAAGGATGGAACGTCTTTAGATCATATCAGAGCCACGCTTTGGGGAGAAAATAAAACCAGTTAGGATTGAGCAGGGTGGCTTTGCTCGGATCCAGGTAACTAGTGTACTGTATAGGCAAGTGATGTCCTGTACACAGTGCACCTTACTAGTGCCTTTCACACACACTTCCACTCAAGCTGAGTGGGCCATGAAATCCCTCACCATAAATTAATTAGTTATCCATCAGTAGTTATTCCCCCCTCCCCCCGAGTATTTATTATTAACAAATAAACTTAATATTCTGCCTTTCTAGTATACCTTCAGGGTGGATTATATGAAAGTGTATGCCATCTAGCTCCTGTTATTCTATTCTGTACAGTGAAAATCTCCAGAGGGATCGTTGTGTTAACCTCTAAGATACCACTCGCCTCCTGTCATTCTATTCTGTACAGTGAAAATCTCTGGAGGGATCGCTGTGTTAGCCTCTAAGGTGTCAACGTCCTCTTGTCATTATTACTCTCTGTACAGAAAATCTTCAGAAGGAACATCCTGTTAGCCTCTTAGATGCCACCCGCCTCCTGTCATTGCTTCTCTGTACAGTGTAGTTTTTACCTGATACAGAACTGCTCACACTATGTTGGGGGAAAGTTAAGTGTGCAGTTCCTTCAGGTGCATCCCCTCAGGGGAGTTGGGGTGAGGTCTGCACATATGCACATGCTTTTGCATTTTCATGTATCTTCCCTTGCATCACTGCCCAGGCACATTAGCAGGTGTGACTGTGCACAAGGAGTTTTCCTGGGGTAATTTTCAAAAGGAAATACCTATTTACTTTCAAGTTGAAAGATTTATTTATTTATTTATTTATTTATTTATTTATTTTTTAATTTTTATATACCGATCTTCTTGCATGTGATACAAATCAAACCGGTTTACAGTGAAACAATAACCTCGCATGAAAGCGTTACATAGAACATGAAACATTGAATAAACTTTGAATACAACATTAGGAATATAGAACATTAGGTAACATTACAATAAATTAAATTATATTTATTTATTTATTTATTTATTTAACATTTTTCTATACCGACTTTCAAGGTTGAATACCATATCAGGTCGGTTTACATCGAACAGGGGTAGATCAGTATAACATAACGTAACATAAGGAACAATTTTTTTATAATTAGCGGAGATAAAAGCAGAGAAGCAAAAGTTACATAATAACAAGGACCTTGAACTTGGAAGCTGGTTCAGCTGGAAAAAAGAAGCCTTACGAGTGTATTAAAATAAATACATTGTGAAATATCTGAGCTTAGTCTAGAGCTAGTTAGCTTATTAGGGTAGTAAACTAGTAAATGAGGTGAGTATTGGAGGGGCGAAGTTCGAACTTCATATATAATATAATATATACTATATTATATTAAATATAATATAGTATTAGACAATGGATAGCATTGAGCAGTTGGGGCTAGATCGGGTCAAATATAAGCAGATGCAGAAAGAACTAAAAAATTGATACTTGCTAAGTGAGGTGAAGTAACATAGAGATGTGTGAACTTGATCAGGAAAAGGTTGATGAGAGCCTTGCTTAAAAACATAAGAACTGAATATACTGCTTGCTGGATGCAATAAGAGCTGTGCTTGCTAGATGATATAAAAAGTTATGGTGATTTAGTTTGGTTTGGCTTATCCGGCGGTTCTGGATAAGCCAATCTAAATAACCATGTTTTGAGGGGTTTTTTTGAAGGAGGTTGGGCAAGTGTCTTGTCGTAGGTCTGGTGGGAGAGAGTTCCATTGCGTCGGACCTGCTGTAGATAGGGCTCTATTCCTTAGGGACGTTTTGGCTTGAGGGGCATATAGCGTGCCTTGATAGGCTCTTCTAATCGGTCTGGCTGAGGTGTGACGGCGTAGCTGGATTGTGAGATCAATTAGGGCGAGGTTGTTTAAGGTTTTGTGCATGATGGTCAGGACTTTATAAAGTATTCTGAATTTGATGGGGAGCCAGTAGAGGTTGTAGAGGATAGGCGTGATGTGGTCATTCTTTTTTGCATTTGTCAAAATCCTGGCAGCCGCATTCTGTAACATCTGGAGGGGCTTGATGGTGGCAGAAGGAAGGCCGAGTAATAAAGCGTTACAGTAGTCCATTTTGGTGAGGATGATTGATTGTAGAACCAAGCGGAAATCTTGTGGGTGAAGAAGGGGTTTTAACTTTTTTAGAACTTGTAATTTGAAAAAGCATTCCTTAGATGTATTGTTAACAAATCTTTTAAGGTTTTTAGAAAGATGGTGCTAAATCCACAGGTAAAAAGTAGGGATGTGAATCGTTTTTGAACGATTAAAATTATCGTCAGATAATTTTAAAATCGTCCAAAATCGTTAGAGTGCACGATACAATACAAATGCCCCCGATTTATCGTCAGGCAAAACAACCCCTAAACCCACCCCGACCCTTTAAAACCAATTTCTTACCCTCCCCCACCCTCCCGAACCCCCCCAAAATGTTGTTACCTGGTGGTCCAGTGGGGGGGGTCCCGGCGCAATCTCCCGCTCTCGGGCCATCGGCGCCATTTTGGCTGCCACTAATTAAAATGGCGCTGATGGCCTGATAAAAAAAAAAAACCCACCCGACCCTTTAAATCGACCCCCCCTTAGCATCCCCCACCCTCCTGACCCGTTTTTTTTAGGGAGGCCTGCGCCGCTAAAAAAAACCCCCCACCCGACCCTTTAAATTGACCCCCCCCGACCCCCCCAAAACCTTTTAAAATTACCTGGTGGTCCGGGGGGGCATCGGGAGGCCTCAGGGAGAGATCCAGGGGGGCCTCGGGGAGAGGAGAGATCCAGGGGGGCCTCGGGAAGAGATTTCCCGTTCCCAGGCATCAGCTGTTCTAAAAAAAAAATGGCGCCAGCCATCCAGTGCTCCTACCACGTGACAGGGGCCGGCCAATGGCACGGATACCCTGTCACATGGTAAGGGCAAAGGGGCATTGGTGCCATTTTTTTTTTAGAACAGCTGATGCCTGGGAACGGGAAATCTCTTCCCGAGGCCCCCCTGGATCTCTCCCCGAAGCCCCCCGAGGCCCCCTTGGACCACCAGGTAATTTTAAAAGGTTTTGGGGGGTAGAGAGGGGGGGGGTCGATTTAAAGGGTCGGGTGGGTTGGTTTTTTTAGCGGCGCGGGCCTCCCTAAAAAAAAAAAATAGCGATGTGAATAGGAATCGGAAACGATTCCAATTCACATATCTTAACGATCAGATTTCCCCCCCCCCCCCCCCCAGCCGAATCTGATCGTTAAGACGATCTGGCACACGATTCACATCTCTAGTAAAAAGTACCCAAGGCCTCTGCATGGTCTTAAAATTGCCCCCATAGTTATCAAGTGTGAGGGGGTTTTAGCGAGCAAACTTTATGCTAATATTCAAAGGAAGCAACGTGAGTGGTGTTTGGTTGAACATTAGTGTAAGGTAAAGGCGTTTACAGCGTCTGGGCACTTTGTGCAAGCTATGCTGTGCGGGCAGCTGAGAAGGGCAGAAGAGTGTGTGCTATGGAAGGCTGCACTTACATTTATCCCCACTGAGGGCAAGTTTCAGAAAGGCTGATTTCCCTGCATGAATCACAAAACCTGTCCCCCACACGTGAGCCTCTTTTGCCTCATCAGAGAAGAGATGCACTCTCAAGGTTTCTGTGACAAAGTGCTCAGTGCTGTGGATTGAGTCATGAGACTGTCTCTGTTATTTTGTTTTACTGACATATAATGAGTTATGAGGATCTGCTGCATCATAATACAGTAAATAACACAGACGCACCTGGAATTTCAAAGCTTTTACTTTATTAGTGGAATTGGTTAAGTTTAGCCTTTAGCCTACATTTATTTTCCTGAATAAAGCAATACAAGAGCCAGCAAAGACATGAAAATATCCTGGAGGATGGCAGAATTCATGCGTGAGAAGAACTGGAAGATGAGCCCTTGTATTAAACCGGAAGATAAAGCAAATTCAGTAGGGATGTGAATCGTTTTTCAACGATTAAAATTATCGTCCGATAATGTTAATATCGTCTTAAATCGTTATAGAACACAATACAATAGAAATTCTAACGATTTATCGTTAAAGATCGTTAAATCGTGTTAGTGCGCACTAACTCCCGTTAGTGCGCACTAACTCCCGTTAGTGCGCACTAACAGAAAATTATACAAATTGACACTTTCCAGGTCAGTAAAGGTCAGTTAGGAATGAATATGTGTTCCTATTGGCTGGCTGCCCTCTTATCTATTGATGTTACCAAGGTTCCCACTGAGGTGATGGTTGGGGGGATGTGAAATGGAAACAGTTGGAAGCTTGACAAAAAAAGTAACGTGATGATCATCACTCATGTGACTAGAACTTGTTTGTTTATTATTTTTGTTATTTTTGTCAGTAAGCTCCCCCCTGTCTGTGAAGCCAGCCTCTCACTAGTAATGCAGGGAAGGAGCTGTCTCATCCTTCACCATCCTCCCCCCCTCACCCACACACCATTCACTGGCTGGGACATGGGGAGGGGAGGAGTGAGGGTCAGGCAGCTCCCCCCTGTCTGTGAAGCCAGCCTCTCACTAGTAATGCAGGGAAGGAGCTGTCTCACCCTTCACCATCCTCCCCCCCCTCACCCACACACCATTCACTGGCTGGGACATGGGGAGGGGAGGAGTGAGGGTCAGGCAGCTCCCCCCTGTCTGTGAAGCCAGCCTCTCACTAGTAATGCAGGGAAGGAGCTGTCTCACCCTTCACCATCCTCCCCCCCCTCACCCACACACCATTCACTGGCTGGGACATGGGGAGGGGAGGAGTGAGGGTCAGGCAGCTCCCTCCTGTCTGTGAAGCCAGCCTCTCACTAGTAATGCAGGGAAGGAGCTGTCTCACCCTTCCCCATCCTCCCCCCCCCCACCCATACCCACACACCATTCACTGGCTGGGACATGGGGAGGGGAGGAGTGAGGGTCAGGCAGCTCCCTCCTGTCTGTGAAGCCAGCCTCTCACTAGTAATGCAGGGAAGGAGCTGTCTCACCCTTCACCATCCTCCTCCCCCCCTCACCCACACACCATTCACTGGCTGGGACATGGGGAGGGGAGGAGTGAGGGTCAGGCAGCTCCCCCCTGTCTGTGAAGCCAGCCTCTCACTAGTAATGCAGGGAAGGAGCTGTTTCAGCCTCACCATCCTCCCCCCCCTCACCCACACACCATTCACTGGCTGGGACATGGGGAGGGGAGGAGTGAGGGTCAGGCAGCTCCCCCCTGTCTGTGAAGCCAGCCTCTCACTAGTAATGCAGGGAAGGAGCTGTCTCACCCTTCACCATCCTCCCCCCCTCACCCACACACCATTTACTGGCTGGGACATGGGGAGGGGAGGAGTGAGGGTCAGGAAGCTCCCCCCTGTCTGTGAAGCCAGCCTCTCACTAGTAATGCAGGCGGGATAGGGCACTGCATGCAGGAAGATCACAACACCCCTGGTGTCAGGGTTAGGGCACTGTGTGCAGGAAGATCACAACACCCCTGGTGTCAGGGTTAGGGCACTGTGTGCAGGAAGATCACAACACTCCTGGTATTAATAGGGATAGGGCACTGTGTGCATGAAGATCACAACACCCCTGGTGCCAGGGTTAGGGCACTGTGTGCAGGAAGATCACAACAGCCCTGGTGCCAGGGTTAGGGCACTGTGTGCATGAAGATCACAACACACCTGGTGCCAGGGTTAGGGCACTGTGTGCAGGAAGATCACAACACTCCTGGTTTTAATAGGGATAGGGCACTGTTTGTACATGAAGATCACAACACCCCTGGTGCCAGGGTTAGGGCACTGTGTGCGGGAAGATCACAACACCCCTGGTATCAGGGTTAGGGCACTGTGTGCAGGAAGATCACAACACTCCTGGTATTAATAGGGATAGGGCACTGTGTGCAGGAAGATCACAACACCCCTGGTGCCAGGGTTAGGGCACTGTGTGCAGTAAGATCACAACACTCCTGCTATTAATAGGGATAGGGCACTGTGTGCATGAAGATCACAACACCCCTGGTGCCAGGGTTAGGGCACTGTGTGCAGGAAGATCACAACACTCCTGGTATTAATAGGGATAGGGCACTGTGTGTACATGAAAATCACAACACCCCTGGTGCCAGGGTTAGGGCACAAGTTCTAGTCACATTGACTGATCACATTACTTTTTTTGTCAAGCTACCAACTGTTTCCATTTCCCATCCCCCATATCCTGTCAGTGGGAACCTTGGTAACATGAATAAATAAGAGGGCAGCCAATAGGAATACATATTCATTCCTAAACTGACCTTAACTGACCTGAAAAGTGTCAAATTGTATCAATTTCTGTTAGTGCGCACTAACTCCCGTTAATGCGCACTAATCGGAAAAACCGATTTTTAACGATTTTTCAATGAAATAATCGTGCCTAACACGATTTTCTTCTCCTGCCACACGATTTCAATCGTTAAGACGATATGGCACACGATTCACATCCCTAAAATTCAGCCTCGGGGCATCCTTAAAAAGAAAAAAAAAATCAAAATGGTGGATTCATCCATATTCTCAATTTAGAAAACTACAATACAAAGAAGTTGATATTCAATGCTAGATAGCCAGATAAATAGGACTTATCTGGCTATCTAGCAACTGCTGAATATCTAGTTAGCCACATAAGTTGAGGGCGGTCCATAGGAGGATCAGGGTGGCGGTACTTAGTCGGATAAGTTATTTGTCTTGGTAGCGCTTTCTACAGGGATATTCAGCAGCGTAGCCAGGCTACTGAATATCCCGTCTAAGGCCAGGATTCATCATTCCATTCGGATGAGAGAGCGAAGCAGGGGGTGGTCGGGTGATAGCCTGCGCGATTTCCAGCGCTACTGACTGCCTATTTCCCTAATCCCCTCCCTAACTCTTCCCCGACTCCTCCCCTCCACCTAATTTCAATGCTACCACCGTGAAAAGGCCCTAACACACGTGATAATGGCCTTTTGCGGGTTAGAAAATTATCCTGTAATTTAGCTAAGCGGCTATCTTTCAGATATTGACCCCCTACATTTTAGTATCTTGGCAAATAAAAATAATCTCATTCTTTATAACAAAGCAGGGCTCAGACGCTTTGCATATCTCAGGAAAAGGCAGCTGTCAGAAGCTCAGGACAGCTAGAATTTGCACTGTCGTGAACACTTTACAATTTCATTGTAACTATTTTAAATGTTTTGTAACCCGTTTTGAGTATAATCACAGAAGGACAGAAAAGAAAACAAATGCAATGAAACAAAGCCTTTTAAGTACAATTGATAACACTTATCTCACTGCAGAAGTGAGAAACTCCTTATGGCTATATAGGAAGCTCTCACCACATTCCTGTAACTTGCTTTTTGCTCATAGCCTAACTGAACATTAACGATGGCAGCAGCAGGTCAATCTCTTCTCCATCTCTGCCCAGGATACCAGCCCCCGTCCTGATCTCTGCTCAGACACCCTGGCACATCATACTCCACACCCCAATAAGTGATTTTTAAACTTTAATACTTTTTGGCTAAAACATTGAAAAATGGGCAGGTTATGTGTATAGGTGATGAGTCCTGCATGTGTTGTGCTGACATGCTAGTGTTGGAAACATGTGGAGTAAGTATACTAAGATTATCTTTTCTGGTTTGAGAGTATACATTTGAAAGAGTTTTGAATTTTCAAATTCTTAATCACAGATCGTTCCTTTTTGGTTTTAATGGTTATTGCAGTATTTTTCCTCTTTTTTTCTTTTGCTGTTACTGCATGTGTTCTTTAATCGTGGGAATGCTATAGAAACTTGTGTGTCAACGTGTCAGCTGTAGTGCTGTCTGTGGGATGAAGGACAAGTGTGTGCAATATATTTTCTATAAGTTTTCATTCTGGAGCGTCATCCATGCTGAATTAAATGTTCTATCCAAAAGTATACCGAGGCACTTCTATAGTTCACTGCATTCATGTGCATGAGGAAGGCAATAACAAAAGGCACTTCCACAGGTGAAATGCTGACTTACTGCAAGCAGAATAAGGACAGGGAAGGCTATAATGCACATTTATTTTATTTATTTAGGGTTTTTATATACCTAGTTTTAGATTTTCAAAACCACACGCAAACAATGACAAACCTACCTATAAAAAGGCACACTGCCCTACAACAGGCCCTAAAACACCAATGCTCCTCCCATTAGGGAAACATAACAAGCCAGGCTGCTATAGATCCCTACAGAGAAATAACACCCTAGCAGAATATTTTACATTAGTCACATATGCAGAACCCAAACAGACCCTTACCAAAAAACCCCAGAATAAATAGACCATAAAATATGAATAGTAATGTGCAGACAAAAAACAATCTAGAGCAAGCAAGTCTCTGTAAGCAATAATGGAAAAATAGAAACATTGCCATACCTCTTAAAATATCAAACAATAAAATCAAGAAATATAAACATCATTTGTAATAGTAAAACCATAATACTAAAAAGAATAATTCAAATTAGCTGACAGTTATATCCAATAATTAAAAATTAATATCATTTTTTTAAAATTCCCCTAACACCAGTTCATATTTCAAAATAATAAACCCATCAAATAACACCTAATAATTTAAACCAAGTATAAAATGATCCACTGCTCTCCATATCCAAGAGCTTTTGATTTCCAGTCATTATGAGATTTTCAAGGATTAGTTAGAGAGCTGTGGGAAGGAGAGGGGGCTGTGGTACAGGACAAACTTTCTTCTCTCCTTCTCACATACACATACATATACATGCTAGTTCTCTCTCCTGTTTGCTATCTCAGACACACACAAACACAAACACACACACACACACACACTTACTTGCTTACCCAAACTTGCTCACACACATATATGTTTTCTCTTTTTCACACACATACAGTCTGTCTTACAAACATATCCTTCTTTACCACATATACTCTCTCACTTACATGCACATGCACATATACACACATATGCTTTTTCTTACATCTTCCTTTTCTCTCTCTCCCTCACACACACACATGCTTTCTCACGCATACATATACATACACTTTCTCACTCTCACACACACACATGCACACATACTCTCTCTCACACTCACACACATGCTTTTTCTCACACACATGCATACATGTACATGTCCGTGCTATTTCACAAACACTCATTTTCACACACACACACTCTCTCTCTTATACATGCTATCTCTCTCTCTTACATACACACATGATCTGTCTCTCACACACTCTCTTATACACTCTCACATGCATGTTCTTTTACATATATTCACACACAGACATGACTTCTCTCTCTCTCACACACTCATCCATATGCAAGCTCACACATACCTATGCTCTCTCTTGCACACACACACTATTTCTCACACATACACTTACACATCTTTTCTCTTACATATAATGTCTCACATGCAAAACACACTCACACTCATGCTTTTTCACACATACATACATACATGCTCTCTTTGTGTGTTTGACTATCTGTGAGTGTGTGTGACAGTCTCTCATACATCTCAGACAGTCACAAACACATACACACACACACACACACACACAGACTCTCTCTCTCCGAAATATGCAGGCAGCAGCAGCAGCCTCCTCCTCAGTCCTTCGGGGAATGGAGACAATTCCTTTATCTCCTTTTTGTAAGGCAAATGCTGCCTTTAAGCCTAGAAGGTTTGGCCACTGCTCCTGCTCTTCTCTTCACCATCTGGGCCAGAGCACTGCTCTTGTCTTCACTTTGGTGGCTGAAAGTACCCAACTACTACTACTTCACCTCCTCCCTTGGAGCAGAGCTGATGTTGTTCTTCAAGGCCTCAAAAGCCTACTTTTTTTTTTTTCCAGTTCTGTGGGGCCCGGGCTTCCTGCTTCGTCTGGTGTGAGCAGGTTTTCTTCTTTCTTCCTAGCTTTGGTCCCATTGTTTGGGGAGTTTATGTAGATGCAAAGTATGTTTAATAAACTTGAGGTGCAGGACTTATTTTGAGGTTCTCTTCTGTTCTGGATAGAACTCAGATTTCCTTGTTGTAGTCTGTGTGTGGGGGGAGGGGGAGAAGGGGGTCCCATGAAGGCGGGTGTTAGGGAACCAATAGGGCTTATAGCATAGCAAAACAATGGGAGGAGGAGGATGGAAGGAGTGTCAGGGAGTGGAGGTAGGAGTCTGGTTGTATTATTTAATGTATATGCTAGTGTGCTGAAGTGCTTTAAGTTTATTTACGCTTTTCATTATAATAAGAACATAAGAAGTTGCCTTACTGTGTCAGACTGAGGGTCCATCAAGCCTAGCATCCTGTTTCCAACAGTGGTCAGTCCAGGTTACAAGTACCCAGCAGGTACCCAAATATTAATTAGATCCCATGCTATTGATGCTGGTAATAAGCAGTGGTTATTTCCTAAGTTAACATTAGGGATGTGAATCGTTTTTTGACGATTTAAAATATCGTCCGATATATTTTAAATCGTCAAAAATCGTTAGAAGCGCGATACAATAGGAATTCCCCCGATTTATCGTCAAAAATCGTATATCGGAGGAAGGGGGAGGGGAAGGGGAAGGGGGAGGGCGGAAAAACCGGCACACTAAAACAACCCTAAAACCCACCCCGACCCTTTAAAATAAATCCCCCACCCTCCCGAACACCCCCAAAATGCCTTAAATTATCTGGGGTCCAGAGCGGGGGTCCCGGTGTGATCTTTTACTCTCGGGCCTGCGTTGCGTTGTAGAAATGGCGCCGGCGCTACCTTTGCCCTGTCATATGACAGGGCAAAGGTAGCGCTGGCGCCATTTTGTTTTTTGTCCCCCGACGTCAGGAGCGTAGGAGATCGCTCCCGGACCCCCGCTGGACCCCCAGGGACTTTTGGCCAGCTTGGGGGGCCTCCTGACCCCCACAAGACTTGCCAAAAGTCCAGTGGGTGTCCGGAACAACCTCCTGCAGTCGAATCGTGTTGCCGTACGGCCGGCGCCATTTTGTGCAAAATTTTAATGTATTCACCACTATGATTGTGCAAAATGGCGCTACCTTTGTCCTGTCAGGGCAAAGGTAGCGCCGGCGCCATTTCTACAACGCACCGCAGGCCCGAGAGTAAAAGATCACACCGGGACCCTCGCTCTGGCATTTTGGGGGGGTTCAGGAGGGTGGGGGATTTATTTTAAAGGGTCGGGGTGAGTTTTAGGGATGTTTTAGTGTGCTGGTTTTCCCGCCCTCCCCCGATTTACGATTTACACGATATTTACAAAAACAAAACCGCGACGATCCGATTCCCTCCCCCCCCCAGCCGAAATCGATCATTAAGACGATCGATCACATGATTCACATCTCTAGTTAACATGATTAATAGACATTTATGGACTTCTCAAACAGGAGCTTATCCAAACCTTTTTTAAACCCAGCTACACTAACTGCCTTAACCACATCCTTTGGCAATGAATTCCAGAGCTTAAATGTCAATTGAGTGAAAAATAATTTTCTCTGACTTGTTTTAAATGCACTACATGCTAACGTCATGGAATGCCCTTTGGTCCTTGTATTCTCTAAATGAGTAAATAACTGATTCAAATTTACGTGTCCAAATTCTTTCATGATTTTATAGACCTCTTTCATGTCCACCCTCAGCCCTCTCTTCTCCAGGTTAAACAGCACTAACATCTTTAGCCTTTCCTCTTAGAGGAGCTGTTCCATTCCCTTTATCACTTTGGTTGCCTTCTCTGTACTTTCTCCAGTGCATCAGTCTCTTTTTTGAGATGCGGCAACTAAAACTGAATACAGTACTCGAGGTGCAGTCTCACCATGGAGTAATATAGAGGCATTATGATATTTGCTGTTTTATTCACCATTCCCTTCCTAATAATTCCTAATATTATGATTGGGTTTTTATGACTACTGCAGCACGCATTGAGCTGACAATTTTAATGTATTCACCAGTATGATTCCCAGAACATTTTCCTGAGTGGTAACTCCTAATATGGAACCTAACATCATGTAACTACAGCCTGGGCTTTTTTCCCTTTACGTACCATCATGCACTTGTCCACATTTTATATCATCTGCCATATGGACAGTCTTGCAAGATCCTCCTGCAATTTATCAGTATCCACATGTGTTTTAACTATTACAAATAATTTTGTGCCAATATACCTTGAACAATCATTGATTAGTGGAATTTAAGATAATTTAAATGGATAAATAAATTCCCAGAAGAAACTGCTACCAATGGCACAACTGATGCCAGTATTTTCACAGGGAAGGAAGGAAGTGGGATCACCAATTACTGTTTTTGCACAGGTCACCATTTAACCTAGAATCAGAATTTTGTAAACTTTTAATTTTCCAGAAACAGCACTGCTCTATAAAGGGAAAATCTTCTGAGCAATCGCCTTGTTAGCCTCTAAGGTGCCACCCGCCTCCTGTCATTGTTATTCTGTACAGTGAAAATCTCCGGAGGGATCGTCCAGTTCGCCTCTAAGTGCCACCCTCCTTCTGTCATTCTACTTTGAAAATTATTCTATTCTGTACAGGGTCATTTTTACCTGATACAGAACTGCTCACACTATGTTGGGGGAAAGTTAAGTGTGCAGTTCCTTCAGGTGCATCCTCTCGAGTCGAGTTGCACATGGTTTTCATGCATCTTCCCTTGCATCACTGCCCACGCACATTAGCAGCTTTGACTGTGCACAGGGAGCTTTCCAGGGGTAATTATCAAAAGGAAATACCTATTTATTTTTATGTTGAAAGTTGGTGCTAAATTCACAGGTTAAAAGAACCCAAGACCTCTGCATGGTCTTAAAATTGCCTCCATGGTTATCAAGTATGTGGGAGTTTTAGCGAGCAAACTTTATTTATTTTATTTAAGTGTTTTTATATACCGTTGTTTGGAACTGGCCTTCACAACGATTTAGAAGAGAAACAGTACATAGAACAGCTAACAGGTGCACCGAAAGAACATGAATAAGATGCAATTTGAGAACGAACGTAAATAAGATACACTTTGTGATCAAAAACAGTGGCATACAAATTAGGAGCATTGTGGGGTTACAAAATTTAGAAGAAGTAATAGGGAACTATAGAATATTTAGGGAGGTATTAAGAACTGTAAACATATAGCAGGAAATTGAACTATCATTGGTATACTATACATAATGGTGGATTGACTTATTTAACAGGATCGTGATTAAGTGTGTGGAGTGTGGTATCTGCTTGTTTAGCTTATCCGATGCCGTCTTTGTAGGTTTGTTGGAACAACCAGGTTTTGAGGAGTTTTTTGAACACTTTGATGTTACTCTGAAGCCTTAGATTTTCAGGGAGCTTATTCCAGAGGGTTGGCCCAGCTATTGAGAATGCTCTTTCGCATATGGTAGTACGTTTAGCGGTGCAACTGTGGGAATTTCTAATATTGCCTTATTTGCAGATCTTGTGCTACGCCGTGATATTTGTATGTGTATATCATCGTTTATCCATTTGACTTCATTCCCGTGTATGGTTTTATGGAGTATGGATAGTGTTTTGAATTCTATCCATTTATCTATGGGGAGCCAGTGAAGTGATTTTAAGACAGGTGTGATGTGATCTCTTTTCTTTTCACTGGTTAGAACTCTAGCTGCTGCATTCTGTAGGATTTGGAATATGCTAATATTCAAAGGAAGCAATGTGAGTGGTGTTTGGTTGAACATTAGTGTAAGGTAAAGGCGTTTACAGCGTCTGGGCACTTTGTGCAAGCTATGCTGTGCGGGCAGCTGAGAAGGGCAGAAGAGTGTGTGCTATGGAAGGCTGCACTTACATTTATCCACACTGAGGGCAAGTTTCAGAAAGGCCAATTTCCCTGCATGAATCACAAAACCTGTCCCCCACACCTGAGCCCCTTTTGCCTCATCAGACAAGAGACGCACTCTCAAGGTTTCTGTGTCAAAGTGCTCAGCGCTATGGATTGAGTCATGAGACTGTCTCTGTATATTTTATTTTACTGACATATTATGAGTTGTGAGGATCTTCTGCATCATTATACAGTAAATAATACAAACTCACCTGGAATTTCAAAGCTTTTATTTTATTAGTGGAATTGGATAAGTTGTTTACATGATGCCATTAGCCTACATTTATTTTCCCCTGAATAAAGCAATACAAGAGCCAGCAAGGCCAAGAAAATATCCTGGAGGATGGCAGAATTCATGCGTGAGAAGAACTGGAAGATGAGCTCTTGTGTTAAACCGGAAGATAAAGCAAATTCAGCCTCGGTGATTCCTTAAAAAGAAAAAAAATTCAAAATGGTGAATTCATTCATATTCTCAATTTAGAAAACTACAACACAAAGAGGTTGATATTCAATGCTAGATAGCCAAATAAATAGGACTTATCTGGCTATCTAGCAACCGCTGAATATCTAGTTAGCCACATAAGTTGTGGGCGGTCCATAGGAGGATCAGGGTGGCGGTACTTAGTCAGATACGTTATCTGTCTTGGTAGCGCTTTCTACAGGGATATTCAGCAGCGTAGCCAGGCTACTGAATATCCCATCTAAGGCCAGGATTCAACATGTGAAATGATGAACCCTGTGCTAAGGCCATGCGGAATGATGAACCCTGTGCTACAGGGGGGCAAGAGGGCGAAGCAGGGGGCGCTCGGGCGTTAGCCAGCAGCCAGCCATAACACGGCAGTGTGGTTTCGCCTGCTGCGGTGCAGCCATCCTGCAGACTAACTCAGGCATAACACCACCATAAAAGGTGGTTCCATTTCCCACGCTACTTAAATGACAGCCTAGCAGAATATTTTACATTGGTCACATATGAGGAACACAAACAGACCCTTACCAAAAAAAGCCAGAATAAATAGACCATAAAATATAAATAGTAATGTGCAGACAAAAAACAATCTAGAGCAAGCAAGACCTCTGTAAGCAATAACGGAAAAATAGAAACATTACCGTACCTCATAAAACATCAAACAATAAAATCAAGAAATATAAACATCATTTGTAATAGTAAAACCATACTACTAAAAAGAATAATTCAAATCAGCTGACATTTATATCCAATAAGTAAAAATTAATATAATTTTTTTAAATTCCCCTAACACTAGTACATATTTCAAAACAGCAAACCCATCAAATAACACCTAATAATTTAAACCAAGTATAAAATGACCCATTGCTCTCCATATCCAGGAGCTTTTGATTTCCAGTCATTATGAGATTTTCAAGGATTAGTTAGTTAGAGAGCGGTGGGAAGGAGAGGGGGCTGTGGTACAGGACAAACTTTCTTCTCTCCTCACATACACACACATACACATGTTAAGTCTCTCTCCTGTTTGCTATCTCATATACACACAAACACAAGCATATACACACACACACTCACATACTTACTTGTTCACACACATACATGTTTTCTCTTTTTCACACACATACACTCTGTCTTACAAACATATACATGCTTTCCACACATTCACACACATACTCTCTCACTTACATGCACATGCACATATACACACACATGCTTTTTCTAACATCTTCCTTTTCTCTCTCTCTCTATCTCTCTCCCTCTCTCACACACACACATACACACACATGCTTTCTCACATATACACATACTTTCTCACTCTCTCACACACACACATGCACACATACTCTCTTTCACACTCACACACATGCGCACATGTACATATCCCCACTCTCTCACAAACACTTACTTTCACACACACACACAAACACACATACACACTCTCTCTCATACATGCTATCTATCTCTCTTACATACACACAGGCTCTGTCTCTCATACACTCTCTTATACACTCTCACATGCATGTTCTTTTACATAAATTCACACACAGACATGTTTTCTCTCTCTCTCACTCATCCATATGCACTCTCACACACACTTATGCTCTCTCTTGCACACACTTACACACACACAATATTTCCCCACACATACACTTTCACATCTTTACTCTCTTTCATACACTGTCTCACCTGCACAAACACACTCTTTGTGTGTTTGACTATGTGTGAGTAGGTGTGAATGTCTCTCCTACATCTCAGACAGATCTCAGACAGTCACACACACACACACACACACACAGACTCTCTCTCTCTCCTCACCCTCGAAATATGCAGGCAGCAGCAACCTCCTCCTCAGGCCTTCAGGCAATGCAGACAATTCCTTTTTCTCCTTTTTATAGGGCAAACAGTGCCTTTAAGCCTAGAAAATCTGGCTACTGCTCCTGCTCTTCTCTTCACCTCTGGGCCAGAACACTGCTCTTGTTCTTCACTTTGATGGCTGAAAGTGCCCAACCACTACTTCAGCTCCTCCCTTGGAGCAAAGCTGATGTTGTTCTTCAAGGCCTCAAAAGCTTACTATTTTTTTTTCCAGTTCTGTGGGGCCCTGGATTCCTGCTCCTTCTGGTGTGAGCAGGTCTTCTTCTTCTTCTGCCTTCATGGGCCCATGACACGCTTCGTTTTCTGGGCCCCCAAGGGTGGGAAGAAGGAGACCCATGATCCTGCCACCAGGAAGACTCTGCTCCATAATGTTGCTTCCACATCTAAGCAGAGCTAGTGAAAATACCAGGTGGCTGCCTCCTGTAGCACCCTAGTCTGCCTAGTGCTTTCACCAGCCCTGTTTGATGGCAAATGTCGAAGCACATGTATGTGCAGAAGTATCCATTTAGAAAACTTCTAAACACCCTACGTGTGCATAAACTTCTGTGAGCAAAGCCCATGTAACTGAAATGGTATGGTCATATGATAAGGAATGGGATTTAGAAAGAATCAGACATTGTCTACCCATCCCAAGTTTTAAATTATTTTACTCTCAAGAATAACTATACAGACATATCCTACTCTCACTTACATAAAAAAGGGGAATCTTCTATGCCTGCCGGTTCTATCTTCTCCATCAAGCCCCTGCACAATGTCTCCATGCTCATCTGCCTGCATCAGCTCTTCACAGGCAACAGCAGCTGAAAATGAAAGAAGACTCCATTAATTCACCAGACAAACAAATCCAAATAGTTCAAATATTATTTCAGGAGTTATTATTATGACTCAAACATGTTTTGGCTATTTATTATTTTGTCCATTCCATGCTTATGGCCCCAAATTTTTATTCCCTGTACGTACCAGGATCAGTCCAGACGGTGGGTTATGTCCCCCGTCCAGCAGATGGAGTCAGAACAGAGCTCGAGGGCTCCGCCTCCTATACCAGCTCACCCTCTGCTGGAGCTCAGTATCTTTCTGACTCCAGCAGATGTGAGTTGGAGAACCAGTGCTTTCCCAGTCTGACAGGTTTTTGAGTCTCTTTCTACTTTTCTTTGAGTCCTACCTGTTTTTTCTTTGCTAGCTAACAATTTGGATCAAGTTATTTAAAAAAAAAAAAAGTTTTTATTCTTGTCAGTGGTTTTGAGGAGGCGTGCTTCTCTGTTCTGCCTCCTCCTGCAGTGTCACTTTCCTACGTTTCGGGGTAAGTGTATTTTTTTCTGTGTGGTTTTCTTTCTTGCAGCGTTTCTCTTTACTTGTCGGCGCTTGCCGGTGCACTCGGCTCTCTCACGCGGTCCTTGACGGTCCTGCGGCCCGGCGAACGCTATCTCGGGCCTGGGCGCGCCGGTAGCGGTTCTTCCCGCCGGCGCCTAAGGATCTGTCAAGCGGGTTGTGTCGGCCTTTCGGCCCCCCCGCGGTGCGCTCCATTTTTGGCCCCCCCCCCCCCCCCCGAGGCGTTTTTCTCATAGCGGCTTCTTCATGCCGCGCTTTTCCCGCTGCGAGACCTGCGGTGAGGCAGGGTCTCGTTTTTCGAAGGAGGGAGTTTGCCCGCGCTGCCTTCCTGAAGGGGAAGGTGGTTCGCGTGGCTCGAGTTCGCGCCCAGCGCCCTCCTCACCTCAGCCAGGGATGTGTGGGCCAGCCACGTCCTCGCCAATGGCGGGAACGGCGGCCATGTTGGAGCGGGATTTTCCTTCAGAACACGCTCCGGAGGAAACAGACGCAGTTCGGGGCGCCCCCCGCCTGCACCGAAGCCCCGAGGAAGCTCTACCGGCCCGACCACCGCAAGGGGCCCCTCCGGCTGCGACTTCAGCCAGCCTGCCGTTCTTTTCCCCGGACTTCATTTTAAAAATGCATACGGCTTACCTGCAGGGCCTGACAGAGCCGGGGGGAGCCCCCTCGGGGCCTCCTGCGCCCAAAGTGCCCAAGCTCTCGTTTCCTGCCTCCGGGCCCCTGACCTCGGCTGGGTCAGCCACAAGCTCCTCGGCTTTGCCATCCCAGCCTCGAGTGGTGGGAGCGGCTCCCCCTTTGGGTCCTGACCCTTCGGACCCTCCGGATCCGGCGCAATTGGAGGGACAAACGGAGGGCGACGACCCGCGAGCCTTACGATTCTTCCATAAGGAGGAACTAGAAGACCTGCTTCACCAGACCCTGCAAGAGCTAGATCTGGATCCTCCAACGGAACCCCCGGCGCCTGTGGCTCCGGCGGTCGCAACGTGCTCCAAGAAAGGGGACCCGGTCCTGGCCGCCCTTAGGCCTAGGGCTAAAGCTTTCCCGGTCCATGAGTCTTTTCTCCAGCTCCTCACTGGGGAATGGGACGTCCCTGAAGTGGCATTGAGGGTCACCCGGGCCATGGAGAAATTGTATCCGTTGCCAGAGGATTTCTTAGATCTCATCCGGTTCCCTAAGGTGGACTCGGCGGTCTCAGCGGTGACGAAGCGAACTACGATCCCGGTGACGGGCGGGACGGCCCTACGGGACACACAAGACCGCAAATTGGAGACATTCCTCAAGAGGGTGTTTGAGGTTTCGGCCCTAGGGATGCGAGCTGTCATGTGCAGTTCTTTGACCCAGAGGGCTAGTCTTCTCTGGGTCCAGCAACTCCTGACGTCGCAGCAGTTGCCTCCGGAAGAAGCAGCTCAGGCTGACAGCCTGGAATCTGCCATCGCTTACGGGGCGGATGCTCTGTATGACCTTTTTCGCGTTCTGGCCCACTCCATGGTGTCAGTAGTAGCGGCTCGTCGCCTCCTGTGGCTCCGGAATTGGTCTGCGGACGCCTCCTCCAAATCGAGCCTGGGATCCCTTCCCTTTCGGGGGAAATTTCTTTTTGGGAACGACCTGGATCAGATCATGAAGTCTCTGGGGGAAAACGCAGTGCATCGTTTACCCGAAGATCGCCAGAGGCCTTATAGGCCGTTTGCCTCCACCAGAACCAGGGCTCACGCACAGCGACGCTACAGATCCTACCGGCAGTCCAATCCTCGCACTGCTCCCAGTAGATCCCAACCGTGGTCGCGGTCCTTTCGTGGGCGGAGGCCCGCGAGAGAGGGCTCGGGCCAAGGGAACCCCCCCTGGCAAATCTACCCAATGATGCCAGACCGACCCACTCCTCCTGTCCGCCCATCGGGGGCCGACTCACGGATTTCGTCGAGGAGTGGGTGAAGATTACTTCAGATCAGTGGGTCCTGGACACCATCCAATACGGTTACGCCTTGGAATTTGTCCGTCTTCCTTGGGACAGATTTCTCTTCTCTCCGTGCGGCTCCGACCTCAAGCGGATGGCGGTTCAACAGACACTAGACCGTCTGCAAGTCATAGAGGCTATTGTTCCCGTTCCCTTCGCCGAGGTGGGCTCGGGCCATTATTCCATCTACTTCGTGGTTCCCAAAAAGGACGGCTCGTTCCGGCCCATACTGGATCTGAAGGAAGTGAACCGCTCGCTGCGGGTCAACCGGTTCCGCATGGAGACGCTGCGTTCCGTGATTGCTGCGGTACACCAGGGGGAGTTTCTGGCTTCCCTGGATCTGACGGAGGCGTATCTGCACATTCCGATACGTCCGGAACACAGACGCTACCTACGCTTCAAGATCCTCGGTCAGCACTTTCAGTTTCAGGCCCTACCCTTCGGGCTCGCAACGGCTCCGCGGACCTTCACCAAGATCATGGTGGTGGTGGCGGCGGCCCTCCGGCGGGAGGGGATCTTAGTGCACCCCTACCTGGACGACTGGCTGGTGCGGGCGAAGTCCTTCTCGCATGGGCAGGCCTCGGTGGCCAGAGTCTTGGAGATGCTTCGCTCCCTGGGCTGGGTGGTGAATCTCCCCAAGAGTTCCCTCGTCCCATCCCAACGCTTGGATTTTCTGGGGGCGACCTTCAACACTCAGCAAGGCATGGTCTTCCTGCGTGCGGACAAGGCCCTATCCCTGAGGGAGCACGTCCGTCAGTTCGCGACTTTGTCGGAACCCACCGCTTGGAATTATCTACAGCTTCTGGGAGTGATGGCGTCCACCATCGACATGGTGCCCTGGGCGTTTGCTCACCTATGTCCACTGCAGGCGTCCCTGCTGTCGCGATGGAAACCGGTGTCACAGGAGTACCAGGTGGTTTTACCCCTCCCCCAGTCAGCTCGAGACAGTCTGGAGTGGTGGCTGGTCCTGGCTCACCTGGCCCGAGGCGTCTCCCTCGACGTTCCCTCTTGGGTGATCGTGACCACCGACGCCAGCCTCATGGGGTGGGGCGCTGTCTGCGAATGAAGCGCCACACAGGGGACGTGGTCCTCGGAGGAGGCGAGGTGGTCGATCAATCGTCTGGAGACCAGAGCAGTACGCCTCGCACTTCGACGTTTCCTCCCCCTGCTTCGGAACCGAGAGGTACGGGTCCTTTCGGACAACGCGACCACGGTGGCGTACATCAATCGTCAAGGCGGAACGAGGAGCGAACAGGTCTCCGCCGAAAGCACGCTCCCGATGGAATGGGTGGAACTCCATCTGGTTCGGCTCGCGGCCTCCCACATCGCCGGCGTGGACAACGTGCAAGCAGATTACCTGAGTCGTCAGTGGCTGGACCCCGGCGAATGGTCCCTTTCCGACGAGGCGATGACACTCCTGGTTCGCCGTTGGGGAACGCCGCGACTGGACTTGATGGCGACCGCCCTCAACGCTAAGGCCCCGCGCTTCTTCAGTCGCAGAAGGGAGCGCAGCGCGGAGGGGGTGGATGCTCTAGCGCTACCGTGGCCGGCAGATCAGCTTCTCTATGTTTTTCCTCCCTGGCCCTTAGTGGGCAAGATACTCCGCAGGATAGAAACTCACAGCGGACCCGTGATTCTAGTAGCTCCGGAGTGGCCGCGTCGTCCTTGGTTTGCAGACCTGCTTCACATGACAGTGGACGGACCGGTACGCCTGAGTCATCTTCCTCGGCTCCTACAGCAGGGACCGGTATTTTTCGAGCAGGCGGCACTCTTTTGTCTTGCGGCTTGGCTTTTGAACGGCACCGCCTCCGCCGCCGAGGCTACCCGGAGGCGGTAATCTCTACGATGCTCCGGGCCCGCAAACCGTCTACCTCTGTTGCCTATGTGCGAGTGTGGAAGGTCTTCGAGGCCTGGTGTGCCAATCATGGGGCCCGACCCACGGAGGCGTCGGTGCCTCTGATCCTTCAATTTTTGCAGGACGGGCTGGATAAGGGCCTTGCATACAATTCCCTACGTGTGCAGGTAGCGGCCCTGAATGTTCTGGTACAGACAGCGGTCGCCCTGCCTCTCCAGGCGGATATCGCCCGATTCCTGAAGGGGGCCAAACATCTACGGCCGCCGGTCAGGGACCCTTGTCCGTCGTGGAGTCTTAACCTAGTTCTCCGGGCCCTAGCGGGCGCTCCTTTCGAACCTCTACAGGAGTCTTCGCTTAAAGACCTCACTATGAAGACGGTCTTTCTGGTGGCCATATGCTCTGCCCGTCGCATCTCGGAGCTGCAGGCTCTTTCCTGCAGGGAACCCTACCTTCGCATTTCGGAGGCGGGGATCTCGCTGCGTACAGTACCATCCTTCCTCCCGAAGGTGGTCTCTCCGTTTCACATGAATCAGACGGTGGAACTCCCGGCGTTCTCTCCAGAGGAGTCGAGGTCTCTTCGTCACTTGGACGTCAAGCGAGTCTTACTCCACTACCTAGAAGTTACCAATGACTTTCGGGTTTCCGATCATTTGTTTGTGCTCTGGTCGGGACCTAAGAAGGGCTCCTCAGCATCAAAGACGACCATCGCCCGCTGGATCAAGGATGCCATCTCGTCGTCTTATATCGGGGCTGGACGGGATCCGCCCAGGGGCGTCCGGGCTCATTCTACACGCTCTCAAGCAGCGTCTTGGGCGGAGTCTCGTGCCGTCTCCCCACAGGAAATTTGCCGGGCGGCGACGTGGAAGTCGCTGCATACCTTCGCTAAGCATTATCGCCTACACCTGGCGCCCTCGGCTCCTGGACACTTTGGCGATCAGGTTCTCCGAGCAGGGCTCTCAGGGGCCCACCCATAGTAGGGAAGCTTTGGTACATCCCACCGTCTGGACTGATCCTGGTACGTACAGGGAAAAGAAAATTATTCCTTACCTGCTAATTTTCGTTCCTGTAGTACCATGGATCAGTCCAGACGCCCACCACGCTGGGATCTTGCGACCTGCTCGGATTCATTGTTATCTACTGTCTCTTCTTTCTTAACTCTGGTTCTCTATCAGAGTTGTACAGCTCCTCACAAGTTGACGTTGGCGGCCTCTTTTTGTTAGGTCATGCCTGTTCTATTGTTCTTGATGTTGTCTTTCATCAGGGTTTTGATCCAAATTGTTTTGTTATTGCTCTTTTGGGCTTTGTTATTCACGATACTGAGCTCCAGCAGAGGGTGAGCTGGTATAGGAGGCGGAGCCCTCGAGCTCTGTTCTGACTCCATCTGCTGGACGGGGGACATAACCCACCGTCTGGACTGATCCATGGTACTACAGGAACGAAAATTAGCAGGTAAGGAATAATTTTCTTTTTATTTACATTTTTTAATATAGATTATCCTATATGCTAAGAAGTTTATATTAAGATTCATAAAGTAAATCTAACTACTATACAACAAGGATATGCAGAACGAAAAATTCATTCCAGTTTAAGTTATTTCAGTAGCACCTCAATTAGTTTCATTAATTTTAAAAAAAGTGTTAATTTGTTTCATTCATTTTTTTGTTTTATAATTAAGTCAAAAGGAAAAGGCACCATGGACTTCACTATCAAAGAAAAATGGGCCTAGGACGCAGACCAATGCTGGTTCCTAGCCCAAGGATGGGTCCCGTCCATTCTGGGGAAAGGCACCATAGTAGCATCATTGCAGCACATCCTCTGGGCAGATGATATCATTATCATTCACTGGACCAAGAAAGAAGATGCCAGATGGCCTGTTCCTGGACCTCTGGTCCTGGGCCTAGCTTAGGCCTGGGCCCTGGCATCAGGATCTGGCTTCAGCTGGGTCTCATCGTCAGACCTGGCAATAGTCCTTGGCTCTAGGCCTAGATCTGGTCCTGGCGATGGGACCCAGCTTCAGCTCAGGACTAAGCCTTGGAGTCTGGCCTTAGCCTCAGCGATCAGGACCCAGACTCATGCTGGGACCCAGCATCGGGTCTAGACCTAGGACCGGGCCTCGGCATTGGTTCCCAACATTGACTGGGCCCCAGAATTAGATCTGAGCTAAGCTGCAGGCCTAGGCCTGGGTCTTGTCTACCAAGATACGGCCTCAGGCCAGGGCCCGGTAGAAAAATATTTCCACAGTTTTTACATGTCTCAGAATTTAATGGAAACAAATATGAGTGAAAATGAAAATAGTCATTAAACTTTGAAGGCACTGGATATTACTATTTATTAACTATGAACTGAAACAAATCTAACCTGATTCAGTGTTTTTGCTTATTTGTTTTAAACAAATGTGCATCCCTAATAAGCACTTAACCTCCTTCTCAGTACTTCAACTGTCTTGAAAGGCATAAAACTTACCTATAAGTAACAGCTTCTCTCTCAGTATATAATAATTGCAAGTGGTTAGTTATTTTTCTATTTTTAGTTGTTGCATAGATTGTTTGGTTTTGTACAAATTTAGTTCTCACTCCTCTAGACTATTACAATGCCATGTACAGAGGGCACCCCAATCTCCAATCACCAAACTCCACTGCCAGAGCAATCACTAACTGCAGAAAATGAGAATGGGCCTCCCCCTCCTAATCTCACTGCACTGGCATCCAATCCCACTGTGATTTAAATTTTATATCTTACCCATTACTTTCAATGCCTGGAAGGACCCTGGTCCCACCTACTTGAAAGGAATAACATTTGTCCCAAAACCCACAGTTAAGTGAAAATCAATGCCTGGCCATGCCCTCCCTCTGGCTGATCCAGAACCTTCAATGGAGTAGCTCCTGCCCTTTTGAGCTCTTGCCTTGGCCTTTTGTTGCCAATTGAAGATGTGGATTTTCAGCCAGCAAAGCACAGTAGTAACAGCCTTGACCCCAAACAAAGCCTCAAACCAACACACCTGTGCCCTACAACTCCCTAAGGGCCACGCAAGCCAAACAAACAACTGTGGCAGACTCTCCCATGAAAAAATCCCTAAGAACAGATTTCTAACCCTAACATCAAAGACTATGTTTGCTATCCCCCAACCCGTAATTGTTTTGTAATACCTCCTATCTATTTAAATACCCAACACTCATAATCTCACTGTACTAAGAATCACTATTTAGTGACAAACCTCCAAAGGGTCATTTTTTAAGCCATTCTGTTCATAAAACAGAGGTTTATGCAGGGAAATGGCTTGCTATAAAATTGTCCAGAAGTAAAAGTATGCGTATAAGGTGACTTCACATGTATTTTTTCCCACTCTGTAAAGAGGTACTCCCAAGCAGAATCAAGGTGTTGTTTTGTCTTAGACACGTACTTTATATTTTAAAATTTATGCACATAAGGGTATATTTTCAAAAGCCATTTAGATGGATAACTGGAATGTTCTCCATCTAAATGGATTAGCTGCATATTTAAAAGGCTTATCCGGCTAAATTCTAGCGGTTAATGAATTATAAGGCTAGAATTTATCCAGGTAAATTGGGGGCAATCCTGGGGCAGGAGGTAGGCGTTCCAGGGAGGAGCGGTATTAGCTGGTTAAGTTAATCTACTAACTCTAGACGTGCCATAGGGAAGGTCTGAAGTTAGCAGATACCACATATCCGGCTCACTCTAAATTATCTGGGTATACTCAGTAGCACGGCTGCACTGCTGAATATCCCGGTTAAGTTAACCTACTAACTCTAGACGTGCCATAGGGAAGGTCTGAAGTTAGCAGATACCACATATCCGGCTCACTCTAAATTATCTGGGTATACTCAGTAGCACGGCTGCACTGCTGAATATCCCGGTTAAGTTAACCTACTAACTCTAGACGTGCCATAGGGAAGGTCTGAAGTTAGCCAGATACCACATATCCGGCTCACTCTAAATTATCGGGGTATATTCAATGGCACTGCTGCACTGCTGAATATCCCGGTTAAGTTAACCTGCTAACTCTAGACGTGTCATAGGGAAGGTCTGAAGTTAGCCAGATACCACATATCCAGCTCATTCTAAATTATCCAGGTATATTCAGCAGCACAGCTGCACTGCTGAATATCCTGGTTAAGTTAACCTACTAACTCTAGACGTGCCATAGGGAAGGTCTGAAGTTAGGCAGATACCACATATCCTGCTCACTCTAAATTATCTGGGTATACTCAGTAGCACGGCTGCACTGCTGAATATCCCGGTTAAGTTAACCTACTAACTCTAGACGTGCCATAGGGAAGGTCTGAAGTTAGCCAGATACCACATATCCGGCTCACTCTAAATTATCGGGGTATATTCAATGGCACTGCTGCACTGCTGAATATCCCGGTTAAGTTAACCTGCTAACTCTAGACGTGTCATAGGGAAGGTCTGAAGTTAGCCAGATACCACATATCCAGCTCATTCTAAATTATCCAGGTATATTCAGCAGCACAGCTGCACTGCTGAATAACCTGGTTAAGTTAACCTACTAACTCTAGACGTGCCATAGGGAAGGTCTGAAGTTAGGCAGATACCACATATCCTGCTCACTCTAAATTATCTGGGTATATTCAGCGGCACGGCTGCACTGCTGAATATCCCGGTTAAGTTAGCCGAATATTTACCCCATAAATTTTTCCAAAATTCTTGGGCACTCAAAATAGCAAGTATAACTTTATGCAGGATATTTTGTGGGATAATTTTCAAAGGATTAGTGAGCTGACACATAAGTTAGGCAGCTTCTTACAAAATTGTCCTCCAAATATATTGTAATCCGTTTTGAAGTGTCTGACCAGCCTCAAAGAAAGGAATAGAAATCTTAAATGAAAAGTATTCCATGATTCTCTTTTTCTTTGTGAAGTGGCAGCACAAATATTGAAAGACATAAGTTAATATTTTACAAAGCTATAAAAGGGTAAACTCTGATATTGTACTACATGCACATGCTGTGTAAGGACTTACATCTTTAATACTCCTTTTACTGTCAAACTACAGTCTTATGAAAATCAAACCTCAAGCACTAGTCTATTGTCAGTAATATCTACTTTGGAAAAGCTTACATTTCTCCTTCAGTTTATTAGTTCTGCAGTAAAAACATTACTCACCAAAGTAGTAGCACAGTGCCAGTGTGATCAGCAAGAAGGTAACAGTGAGTCTCATGGTGGTTGATGATTCTTCTCTAGGAAGTCTAGTTTTGAAGTACAGCAGATCTCACTGTGCAACTGCAGAGAGAGAGCTCAGATATATATACTGAACTGTAGGTATGTACACACACATGCAGGGCTCTTTCTAACAGCTAACGCAGCAAAAAAAAGTTCTAGAATCCAGGTGACCAAAAATATACAAAGATGAATATTTACTCATTCTCATATGGGTTTGTGGTAAGAATACATATTTGAAAGTCATTTGTCTTCTTTCTTCCAGAAGGAACAATTATTTACACAACTTATAATACTTGCAGCCATCCCAAGTCTCCTCTAGGCCAGTGGTTCTCAACGTTTTTTCTGTCGGGATACACCTGGCAGATAGCTCTCACCTGTGTAATACACTGAACACAAGACCATCATAGGGCTAAATGTAAACATACACTCTGCATCAACAGTAACCCTCCTCCCCAGCCCCCCTCCAACAATGGATACAGAGCAGAACTAGGACATTTGCTGTACAACTCATCATACCAGAAAGATATTTCTGGTGTCATCTCAGTAACAGCAAAACAAGCTCTTCCATACCACCAAGCGCAATAGCCCTACTTATGAAAAGACAGCAATTTACCACCAATGCATTTTCTATTGACATAATCCAATAAATAAGACTATTACACATGCCTACCTATTAGTAAAATACCTCATCTCGGTCATACACACAGACCCAACCTTTACCAAGTACAAATTAACCACAAATACAAATATGGAGACAGAAACTGGAATGGAAACCAAAAAAAGCCATTCTGCATGCAGTGCAAAACCAGAGAAATGGAAACAGAAGTATAGCACCTAACATACTCCCAGGATTTGCAATAATGCACACAAACCAGTCCACACAAAGTTACACCTGCATTATGGAACGTACTCCAACAGTAACAACCCTTTTTTAAGGGGGTTAATAAGCATTTAAATATAGATGAACAGGTAGATGTAGTGTATTTGGATTTTCAAAAAGCATTTGACAAAGTCCCCCTCATGAGAGGCTTCTAAGAAAACTAAAAAGTCATGGGATAGGAGTGATATTCTTTCATGGATTACAAACTGGTTAAAAGACCGGAAACAGGTCAATTTTCGCAGTGGAATAGGATAAATAGTGGATTGACTCAGGGATCTGTATTTGGATTGGTGCTTTTCAATATATTTATAAATGATCTGGAAAGGAATATGACGAGTGAGGTAATCAAATTTGCAGATGATACAAAATTATTCAGACGAGTTAAATCACAAGCGGATTGTGATCAATTGCAGGAGGACCTTGCGAGACTGGAAGACTGGGCATCCAAATGGCAGATGAAATTTAATGTGGACAAATGCAAGGTGATGCTTATAGGGAAAAATAACCCTTGCTGTAGTTACACAATGTTAGATTCCATATTAGGAGCTACTACCCAAGAAAAAGATCTAGGCATCATAGTGATAACACATTGAAATCATCGGTTCAGTGTACTGTGGCAGTCCAAAAAGCAAACAGAATGGTAGGAATTATTAGGAAGGGAATGGTGAGTAAACCTGAAAATGACATAATGCCTCTGTATTGCTCCCTGGTGAGAGTGCACCTTCAGTACTGTATACAATTCTGGTTACCACATCTCAAAAGAGATATAGTTGCACAGGAAAAGGTACAGAAAAGGGTGACCAAAATGATAAACGGAATGGAACAGCTCCCCTATGAGGAAAAGCTAAAGAGGTTAAGGCTGTTCAGCTTGGAGAAGAGACGACTGAGGGAGGATATGATTGAGGTCCTTAAAATCATGAGAGGTCTAGAACTGGTAAATGTGAATTGGTTATTTACGCTTTGAGATAATAGAAGGACTAGGGAGCCCTCCATGAAGTTAGCAAGAAGCACATTTAAAACGAATCAAAGAAAATTCTTTTTCACTCAATGTACAATTAAGCTCCGGAATTTGGTACATGTAAGGAAGCAGTTGAGTGTGACAAACCCCAGTCTTGTGGATGGGGACAAGTAAAGAGGAAGAAGCTGAGACATATCCCAGTTGTCTTGATAGGGATACGTCAGAAGGCAGCAGAATGTGAAGGCCCCAGTCTTTTGGATGGGGACAAGTAAGGAGGAAGTAAGCCGAGATGGATCCCACTTGTCTTGATGGGGACAAGTCAGCAGGCTGCAGAATGTGACAGACCCCAGATGTCTTGATGGGGACAAATCAGAAGGCAGCAGAATGTGAAGGCCCCAGCCTTTTGGATGGGGACAAGTAAGGAGGAAGTAAGCCGAGATGGATCCCACTTGTCTTGATGGGGACAAGTCAGCAGGCTGCAGAATGTGACAGACCCCAGATGTCTTGATGGGGACAAATCAGGAAGCAGTAGAGTGTGACAGACCATATCTTTGTGGATGGGATCAAGTCAGGAGGCAGCAGAATGTGACATTTTCTAGTAGATGGAGTCAAGTCAGGAGGCAACAGAGGGTGAAGGCCCCAGTCTTGTGGATGGAGACAAGTCAGAAGGCAGCAGAGGGTGACAATCACTGCAGTTTCATGTTTATTGAAATTTCCTTATTTCAGTAATGCAGATTGGGTTTCTTTATTTCTCCTCTTAATGTTTTCTCCCTCCCATATTTGTGGACGCTTTATATTTTTTGAAGTTACTCTTATCTTTCTTTCTGGTTTTCTGAGATGTAGCTGTTTGTTTTTCTGTGCAAAGTTTATTCTTTGTAATAATGTAAAATTGATTGAATAATAATAATAAAAAAATGTCAAGAGAGGCAGGCAACAGCACCTCAAGCCTTAAAAAACCGAAATTTGGTGAACATATGTCAGTACCACCAGCATCTCTCCCAGACCCTGTTGGGTCTGAGGGGAGGGAAAGGGCAGGCATTAGCACTGGCAGCAGGGCACCAGCCACACCACCAGTGCCATTGGAGGTAGAACTGCAAGTCCTGAAAGCACCAGCACTGCAATCCTTTAGTGTTGTAGAGGCAGCAAAAGCAGTCTTGTGAGAAGCTGCTTCTGACTCTGAATCGGAATCTCCATTTACAGGATTTCCAGAAGTGGAGATGGGAGAGCTGTTAGTTTAAGACCCTCTACCTTATTGCCAACATCATCCACCCCCAAGGATGCAGAGAAGGGATTATGAAAGAAATCTGTGATCTAGAGGCACTTCAAAATCAGAGAGGACATGCGCTTTGCTCGGTGTAATTATTGTGTCATGTCATCAGCTGAGGCAAGTAAATGGGCCATTTGGCCAATTTTGGCATGGAGCGTCACCTGAAGAAACTACATCCTCTTCAATATTCTCTGAGAGTAGCCTAGTCAGGGGACCCATTCTTCAATGCAGAGGACACTGTTGCAAAAGGGAACAAGTGTTCCTCAAGCTGCTTCCAGGCCCTCAGCTCCTTCCACCAGTCAGGTGCCAGGCCAGCAGAAGCAGTCCCCCACCATACATCATAAGCAGCAGCCCATGACAGAGGAAATGGGGTGGAGTTCTGTTGCATTAGCATGGGGAAAGAGGCAGGCAGCATCCAAAGTGGTGACCAGGAGCATTGGCAAAATGATCGGTTTAAATAATCAGTCCCTGCAGGTACTGGAGAACATGGGTTTAAGGCGTTTGCTCCAGGTGTTAGTGCCAAACTATGAAGTGCCCTCCAGAACCACTTTCAACAGAAAAATCATCCCCACTTTGTATAATTATTGCCAAAGTCACATCCAAGCAATGCTGCAAAGGCAGGAAGCAGTGTTACATTTCACAAGTGACATCTGGACATCCTCAAACGCCTCACACTCCTTCCTCTGTCTGACAGCACATTGGTGGGATCTGGCTGAGGTAGGGACAGGAAGCAGCTCCACATGGGAAAGAGTAAAAGGACATAGTTAGGCTTTGCTGCACACTCACCTGATGGACATGGCCCAAACCTCAGCCAATATTCTTTGCTTCCATGTTTAGTAAAGAGGATGTTGAGGAAATACCAATTCCGGAGTTGGTTTTCAAGGGTGATGAGTCAGACGAACTGAACCAAATCACTGTGAACCTGGAAGATGTAGTAGGCCAGATTGACAAACTAAAGAGTAGCAAATCACCTTGACCGGATGGTATGCATCCTAGGGTACTGAAGGAACTAAAAAATGAAATTTCTGATATATTAGTTAAAAAATGTAACCTATCATTAAAATCATCCATTGTACCTGAAGACTGGAAGGTGGCCAATGTAACCCCAATTTTTAAACCTGGCTCCAGGGGCGATCCAGGTAACTATAGACCATAGAGCCTGACTTTAGTGCCAGAAAAAATAGTGGAGACTATTGCTCTGTCTATTGGTCGCAGACAGCTGTGACTGCGAGTACTCATTTCCTGCAATGTTCTCCTGCCCTCCCCGGGGCTGCTCGCTGCGCGGGCCTGCCTACATCGATGCGTTCCGCAGGACATCTGTCAGCGGCATGGACATCGCTACTTCCTACTCTGATGCCAGGCCTTCCTAGGCACGCGCGTGCGTCACAGGCCCCGCCTTTGAAGTCTCTTCAACAGGAACCTCGGGGGCGTCCTGTTTGATGACATCATCGGTTCTTTGTTTTTAAGCTCCACCTTCACCTCCAGCAAACCGACCTGGCAACAAGTTCCATCCACAGTCTGAACTCCTGCCTTGTGTTCCTGAGACGTCGCCTCCTGCCTTCTCTTGGACCCTGTCTGGCACCTGCTCCTCGGGGTCAGTGTGCACTCCTAAGGGGACTCACTCCCCTGGCCTACCCAGCTCCTCGGGCTGGCTCTGCGCCTCTTGCGTCCTGCTCTACATTGGCTCCAGCTACTCTGATCTCCATTGGAACACCGTGGAAACCTGTGAGCTCCTCATCTGGCCTTCCCCACTCCTCGGAGTGCACCTGTATCCTCACTAAATCTGGCTGCGCTCGCCTGCTCCTCGGACCGCGCTTCTATTCAAGAGAATGCCAAGTACCGCCCGCTCCAAGGGGCTGGACTCCAGCTTGTCCCTGACTGTCCGCTGTCCTGCTCCTCGGGTAGTCCCTCTATTACATGGCTGGCAGTTCCTCTGCTCTCCGGGTTCCTGCCTACACCAGCAGCAGGGTTCAGGACTGGACTATCCTACCCCATGTGTGATCTATGTCTCCTATCTACGCCCACCACACTGCAGGTCCGCCCCCTCGGGACTGACCTCCTGGAGAACCTCCTACTCGACTATCCCTCTGCCTACCACTCCACGGTTCGCCTAGTGCCTGTCTCTTCAGGGACGAACTCCAAGAACCACTTGTAGCTTACCACCCTTCGGGGGTATCACCTGGTCCCTGGGGCCTCTTCATCACTGTGCCTAGAGCTCCCCGCTGTGCCAATACCTCGCCTCCTGACGCGCGGGCCTGTGGGGCTCCTCCCCACGGGCTATAACAACTCGTACCTCAGGCCAAGGGTCCACATACCCACATACCATGTGTACCATGTGCCTGTGACCTCCACTGTATACAAATCAGTCTTTTCCAAGACTGCCTGTAGATGTGGGATTTTAACTTCCATACTATAAGCATTAGTGGGCACAGCTTTTCACATATTGCTCTTTTTTTTGCCATTACTCAATAAATGTTAAATATTTTATTTATTTGGGTACTTACCTTAGGGCTTTGTCAACCCATCCCTGATAATCCTAGCTTAAAGCCTTCCATAGTAGATTTGCATTCTCTTTTGGAAGACGCTGCACCCCTTATTTATTTTAAAAGATTTATAACCTGCATACATTCAAAATGAGGTACAATATTCATGAAAAATCACATGAACACAAGATGTGAAGCAAACTGAATGATTCCTCAACAAGCCGTCTAACATTTTTAATTCCTGCAACAGAGCATGCTGCCAAACTGACAGCTAATGGGGACAAAACCAAGAATGAAAAGCCTGCATAGCAATCATTCTAGCCAGGCACATCAAATACTTTTCTAATTAAAAAGGTTTTTGCAAATTTATGCTTTCCTAATTAAGCGGTTCCTAACAGCTTTGTGCAAGTAGTGAGATGTAGGGAGGGAATTCTATAATATAGAACTTGCAATTGAAAAAGTTCTTTGCTGGATTTTTCACCGTGAGCCAGGTGTGGAGAAAGAAAATCCAATAAGGCACAGTGGACAGAGCCAAATACCCATGAAGGATTATAGATAAAAAGGTGTAGATTTTAAAATCTATGCACGCACATACTTTTGTTCGCGCACCAGGCACAGACAAAAGTACGTGGGATTTTATAAGATACGCGCGTAGCCACGCGTATCTTATAAAATACAGGGGTCGGCGCGCACAAGGGGGTGCACATTTGTGCACCTTGCACGCGCTGAGCCCTGCGCGCGCTGCCAGTTTCCTCTGAGGCCGCTCCGAAATTGGAGCGGCCTCGGAGGGAACTTTCCTTTCACCCCCCCCCCCCCCCGCACCTTCCCCTCCCTTCCTCTACCTAACCCCACCTCCCTATCTAAACCCACTCCTTACCTTTATCTTAAAAGTTGCGCCTGCCAGAGGCAGGCCTAATTCACACGTGCCAACGGGCTGCTGGCGCACGATTCCCTGGCCCTGGAGCCGTTTCGGAGGCCTCAGCCACGCCCCTGGCCGGAACCACGCCCCCGGACACACCCCGAAAATGCCACATCACTCCCAACATGCCCCCTGGCATGCCCCCGAAACACCCCCCCATGCAAGCCCCGGGACTTACACGCATCCCGGGGCTTGCGCGTGCTACCGAGCCTATCCAAAATAGGCTCAGCGCGCGCAGGGGCGTTTTGGGGTAGGTATTCGGTGGGGTACGCGCGTATCTTCCGCGCATACCCCTTTGAAAATCTACCCCAAAATGTAGCACACAATGGAAAGTGGTTTTACCCAAGCTTATATATTAACATGGCCAGTTTGTACGTCATCCTCAACTGCATCAGAAGCCAATGGAGAGTACTGAGAACCCTTGTAATATGGTCTTTCATGCTAGACCTAGAGAAGATATGAGCTGCAGAGTTTTAGATGGCAATCTTATATATACTGAGTTGCAATAATGATAAGGACTAATAAATAAATGTAACTTTCTGGAAATCATGTGTGCTCAGCAGGGGCTTCAAAGTGAGTATCATTTGAAGTTTAAAGAATGTTTTAATCACTGTCTTGACTTGGTTCCTCTTTGACAGGTAGACCCCATCTCTGCTCTGCAGTCCATGAAATATCATCCTTAGATCCAGGAAGCTGATACTCTCATTATTATTATTTATTTGACTTGATTGACTGCAATTCAGTTTATAAACTAAAATAGCAGCATATGATAAAAGAATACATAAACAAGAATAAGTAAATATAAAAAAATAAAAAAATTAACATAGCATAACATTTAGAAACAAAGGGGTAGATTTTAAAAGCCCTGCGCGCGTTAATCCTGCCAGATTTTCGCGCGCAGGGTACTTGTGCGCCGGCGCGCCTATTTTGCATAGGCTGCCGACGCGCTTAAGTCCCTGGGCTTTACTTAGGGGTATGTCGGGGGCATGTCGTGACGGCGCGTCATCCAGGGGCGGGGCCGCGGGCATGCTTCCAGCCTGGGGGCATTTCGGGGGCATGGCCGAGGCCTCCGAAACTGCTCCTGGGCCAGGGATTCGCGTGCCGGCAGCCGGCCCGATGCGCGCAAGTTACGCCTGACTCGGGCAACCATAACATTTGCAACAAAGGTAGGAGGGTTAGATAGGGCTGGGGGGGGTGGGTTAGGTAGGGGAAGGGACGGGAAGGTGCGGGTGTGTGGATGGAAAGTTCCCTCCGAGGCCGCTCTAATTTTGGAGCAGCCTCTGAGGGATCGGAGGCAGGCTGCGCAGCTCGGCACGTGCAGGCTGCCGATTTTGCACAGCCTTGTGGGCACCGACCCCGGATTTTTGTTTGCGCCAGTTGCGCGAACAAATGTACGCATACACGTACTTTTTAAAAATCTGCTCCAAAGAATAATATTTCTAAATCAATAAGTAAATACAATAAGAAAAATAAAAATGAAATAAAAAAAACATTGCCCAAACATTTATTTACTTCCAGAATGCAACATTCCCTGTCTGGTCTTTATACTTCCAAAAACACCACACCGCTCATGAGGATTAATTCATAGATCAATCTAAAAATATTTTTTTCGAGGGATTCAGTATCCAAGACTGTCGTGCTATTTCAATCTCCAGGCTCTTGCACGCAATGGGCTACAACCAGTATCATCAAAAAGCATTTGATTTCACATCATATACTGCTTCCCATATTCTATTTTAATTTTTCTTCCCAAAAGTTTTATTATTTTAATTTAATTTTAATTTATTCTAATGCTAATATTTTCTTTTATACTTATATATTTATACTTATGTATTTATACTTATATTATTTTAATTTAATTTTAATTTATTCTAAAGCTAATGTTTTCTTTTATACTTATACATTTATACTTATGTATTTATACTTACATTATTTTAATTTAATTTTAATTTATTCTAAAGCTAATGTTTTCTTTTATACTTATATATTTATATATATGTATTTATACCTATATAAATACATAAGTATAAAAGAAAATATTAGCTTTAGAATAAATTAAAATTAAATTAAACTAATAAAACATTTTGGGAAGAAAAATTAAATTAGAATGTGGGAAGCAGTATATGACATGAAATCAAGTGCTTTTTGATGATACTGGTTGTAACTCATTGCGGGCAAGAGCCTGGAGATTGAAATAGCACGAAGTCTCTGATACTGAATCCCTGAAAAACATATTTTTAGATTGGTATATGAATTAATCCTCATGAGTGGTGTAGTGTTTTTGATATTAAATACGTGAGGTGATTTGAGCCACGTAGTGACTAAGAATATCCGTTTGGTCTTTATACTAGACAGGAAGGTTTGAGGAGAATATCACTTGGGCATCTATTTACTTTAACCTTTCTATCAGAGCCATGAAGTCACTTTCAACATGCTTTATATGGTACCTAGCAGTACCATGTGCTAACATGGATTATGCAATATAATGCCAAATTGGATGAGCGGCTTTGGATAGTAAACATTAGGCTTGATCAGCCATGGTACCCTTGTGTTTTTTTCTTTTACCACAGTATTCCAGTTTTCTTGCAACAAGCTTTTTATCTGTTGGAAGAGAATTGTTTCAGGTGATCATAACTTCTTCATTCTCCACAGTTCTCAGGGTCATGATCCCAGTACCTTTCTGGCACAAAGATGTTAGTGTTTACACAATTTCTAGTGGATGAGCCATGACATCTTATCTATCAAGCTTTTTGGTATGCAGACCTTCTGATATCAACACTTGACATCCAGTCATGAGATGTTTAACTGTTTCTTGTTCTATATTATTGTTCTGGTTGTGAGCCATCTTGTCTGTAGTCCACTATCCTGGGCTGCAATTATCACCCTCTGAGATTTAAACTCACCTCTCCATAGCCATTTCTGAATCAGGTTTTGATCCATGTGGGGTTTTTGAAGCATCTCTATATTTCTCTCTATACTTTTGCTTTTGCCAGTGGGTTTTCTTTGTTTGCTAATCAGATTCTTTAAAGAGTGTTTTCTCACATTTTGCAAATTCCCTCATGTGTTGCTACTCATTCTTTCCACTTGCAGAAACAATCCTCCAAGCTTAAGAACGGAGAACGATTTTGGCTGTTTACTTTTGTATTTTAGCACTTTTTGAGTAGTGGGATCTGTTGATGTTGTTAGATATGCTCGCAGGCCTATAATAAAAACACTATGGGGTAGATTTTAAAAGCCCTGCGTACGTAAATCCTGCTAGATTTATGCGCACAGGGCACTTGTGCGCCGGCACGCCTATTTTCCATAGGCCGCCGGCGCGCACAAAGCCCCAGGACGCGCATAAGTCCCGGAGCTTCGTAAAAGGGGCCGGAGTGGCGTGTCCGGGGGGGCGTGTCGTCAGTTCGGGGGTGTGTCCGTGGGCATTTCCGGGGTCAGGGGGCGGTCTGAGGCGCGTCTGGGGGCATGGCGACGGTTCGGGGCGGGCCGGGAGCGCAGTCCTGAGTCCCCCGGCACTGTAGCCTGTGCCTGGGGATGGTGAGGTGGCGCGCGCAAGTTACGCCTGCTTCGAGCAAGCATAACTTGCACAACAAAGGTAGGGGGGGATTTAGTTAGGGCTGGGGGTGGGTTAGATAGGGGAAGGGAGGGAACGGAGGCAGGCCGCGCGGCTCAGGGTGCTCAGGCTGCCGATTTTGCGCAGCTTTGCGCGCACCGACCCTGGATTTTATAAGATATGCGTAGCTACGCGTGTATCTTATAAAATCCAGCGTACTTTTGTTTGCGCCGGTTATGCGAACAAAAATACGCACGCACGTTCTTTTTCAAAATCTACCCCTACATGTATAATCTATTTCTATAAGGCCCAGATCACCTTCAGCTCTTGGAATGTGCACTTTCACCAGCACAAAGCACCTAAAGATGCAACAAAGCAGTAGCAGCGGTGGCATGAGCACCCCAAGGCACAGTGAGAGGGGCGAAGCAGCAGCAGCAGCAGCAGCGGCACTGCCTATGGAACGTGCTTGTCCTTTACAAGTAGTGTTAGTGTGTGTACTCCTTGTGCTCTCTCACACGTTCACACAGACACATGCAGGCAGAGAACGCAGAGGACACAAGCAAACATGGTCTTGACTTGTGCTTTGCTGGACTGCCAGTGCCTGCCCTGGTAGTTGTACTGTTTTTTTTCCATAGATGATAACACAGTTTATTGAGAAACAGCATGCCAGAATAGTGGCATGAACACCACTAGGCAGTAGGCACCACTAGAGGAGCAAAGGGCTGCCAAGAGTAGTGGCACTAAGATGAATTATTAAATATATTATTGCAGGAATATTCTATGAGAGAAACATGAGAGAAATGACCAAAGAAATTAAGATTGCTGAGATGATGTAATCTTCCACAACCCAAAGCAAAACCTATCAATTGAAGCGTCTCTGGGAAGGGCATTACAATACCAACAGAAAATCCCAGCAAGACAAAAGCCCATAAACAAAGACCCATCAGAGGTATACAGTAAGGCAAAGATCAGTTATTTACCTAAAACCATTGGGCCTGGGTATTTACCAGGATAGACCAGTTTCCCTACTATGCCACACATCTTTCCTGACAATAGCCTGCAACTAAGGGTCAGCAGGTTTTGATAACCTATGGTGTAATTATTTGATGTTTCTAGAAAAGATACAGCCAGAAAATGACCACTTCACCTGAAAAAAAAACCAAAAAAACCCAGGATCAGAACTGGTCCAAACAAATTCCACTTCTCTTCCATCTCAAGAACTTGAGAAAATTAGGATACCATTTTCTGCTCTGAGATTGGGTGATTTGTATCCATCAGTTCTTGCACAGTTCTATGAAAACAGCATAAAGACAGAGAGATGGAGCAGCAGATCCAGCGGGATGCACAAGAAAGAAGCCAGAAATAAGAACTTCAGACTACAGCAAGTTCCAGAGACCAGAACCAACAGCACCAAAGAATTTCTGCTTGTTGAAGCCACCAGCACAGAAGAACCAGAGAACTGTCAATTCCCACACGTAAAGATCACCACAGAGAAATCACAAAGAAATTCTTCAGTCAGTAAGTTCAGACTAATAATTCGTTTATTTTTATAAAGAAAACAGGGTATGGTGAAAAGCAAAGTGGCATCAAAAGCCCAAGACATCATGAGGAGGACACAGGGCACCAAGAACAGTGGTATGATCAGCCCCAAGGCACCAAAAGAGCAACAAAGATGGAACCAACATTGGAATGAATACCCCAAGGTACCATAAAAGGGCAAAATAGCACCAGCAGTGACCGAGTAGCAACAGTGGCAGAAATAATACAGCAAGGCATGGAATTATTTATTTATTTATTTATTTATTTATTTAATGAGTTTGATATCCATCATTCGGAAACGTTAAAATAACGTCATCATAATAGTTTACAAAATATGGTTACAGGGATAAGGGGGGTTAAACAAGGGATGCAAAGTGCAAACTGTTATTAAGCATAGGGGATAACGTGTAAGGATTTAGTTCAGTTTTTGTTTCATTTCTTATTTATGAAAACCTAGATGCGATGAATTTCATTTATTTATTCATGAGGTTGGATTGGAGGGCGATGATGTTGTGTTGTTCATTGGGTGAGTTGGTATGCTTTGCTGATCTTGGACCGGTGCTTTTCAATATATATATAAATGATCTGGAAAGGAATACGACGAGTGAGGTTATCAAATTTGCAGATGATACTAAATTATTCAGAGTAGTTAAATCACAAGCAGACTGTGATACATTGCAGGAAGACCTTGTGAGATTGGAAAATTGGGCATCCAAATGGCAGATGAAATTTAATGTGGATAAGTGCAAGGTGATGCATATAGGGAAAAATAACCCTTGCTGTAGTTACACGATCTTAGGTTCCATATTAGGAGCTACCACCCAGGAAAAAGATCTAGGCATCATAGTGGATAATACTTTAAAATCGTCAGCTCAGTGCGCTGCAACAGTCAAAAAAGCAAATAGAATGTTAGGAATTATTAGGAAGGGAATGGTTAATAGAACGGAAATGTCATAATGCCTCTGTATCGCTCCATGGTGAGACCACACCTTGAATACTGTGTACAATTCTGGTCGCCGCATCTCAAAAAAGATATAGTTGCGATGGAGAAGGTACAGAGAAGGGCAACCAAAATGATAAAGGGGATGGAACAGCTTCCCTATGAGGAAAGGCTGAAGAGATTAGGGCTGTTCAGCTTGGAGAAGAGACGGCTGAGGGGGGATATGATAGAGGTCTTTAAGATCATGAGAGGTCTTGAACGAGTAGATGTGACTAGGTTATTTTCACTTTCGAATAATAGAAGGACTAGGGGGCATTCCATGAAGTTAGCAAGTAGCACATTTAAGACTAATCGGAGAAAATTCGTTTTCACTCAACGCACAATAAAGCTCTGGAATTTGTTGCCAGAGGATGTGGTTAGTGCAGTTAGGTTAGCTGGGTTCAAAAAAGGTTTGGATAAGTTCTTGGAGGAGAAGTCCATTAATGGCTGTTAATCAATTTTACTTAGGGAATAGCCACTGCTATTAATTGCATCAGTAGCATGGGATCTTCTTAGTGTTTGGGTAATTGCCAGTTTCTTGTGGCCTGGTTTTGGCCTCTGTTGGAAACAGGATTCTGGGCTTGATGGACCCTTGGTCTGACCCAGCATGGCAATTTCTTATGTTCTTATGTTGAACAACAACTTTTTAAATTCCTTTTTGAAGGTTTTTAGGTTTTCTTGAGTTCTGAGCTTAGTCGGTAGGAAATTCCAAAGTTTTGGACTACCAAGGGAGATTGCTCTTTTTTGAGGTGAGTTGATTTGAGTGTGTTGGTGGTGTTTTTAGGCGTCCCTTATTTGCTGAACTAAGGTTTCTGCTTGGGGTATGTAGTTGTATGTAGGGGCTTAGCCAAATTTCTTGTTCTCCATATATAATTTTATGTAGGATGGATAGGACTTTGTATTCAATTCTGTATCTTATTGGTAGCCAATGAGGTGAAATAAGTGTTGGGGTGATGTTACGAAAAACACTGGGTGAGAGAAAAATAATGGTCAAAACCCCCCAGCACAACTGAGCGAGGTAGGATGGGAAAACTAGACTGGGACCTGAGAGTGACATAGGGAAACAGCAAGGTGCAGAATCAGGTTGGCAGGCAGGCCAGTACAGCAGCAGCAACATGAGAGGCACCTGGCGACAATACAGCAAAGTGCTGAGGACCAGTACTATGGGCATTGGTTCTCTTTAACTGTGCTCTCAGTCCTTTTGCCACTAGCATGGAAATTCCAGGAAACCGAACTGAGGGAGGTTATTATTTTAAGAAACACCAACTTTTCCACAGTCTCCTGTGCCAGCGCTGAATGATGTGGACCCACAATATCCCCTGCCATACACATTCATTAGGAACTAGTTTTTGAAATAATTACTTGAGAGGGAGGAAGATTGGGTAGAAGGCCCATGCTGGTAAATGTGATTTTTTAAAATTTAGTGAAATTCAGTCAGGGCGGGGGGGGGGGGGGGGGCGAGTCCTGGTCTGCTGTAGATTTTAATATTAGTGATGGTGGGGTGGGAACCGGGACTGGATGCCCATAGTGCAGACTTTTGTTTTTGTTATTTTGACAAGATCACCATTTACCCGAATATCGAAACAGAGGTTATGATCTAATATATCAAAGAAAATCCGGACAAGGGGTTAATTCGCTCTTCTGCATTGCCTGCTGGAGCTGGCTTCTTTTTTGTATGGAAAAAAGCAGCTAACTATGGCCTTTCATCGACTACTGAGAGCTCAATGCAATTACCAAAAAGAACCAGTATCTTCTCCCATTGATCACGGAACTCTTTGACTGCCTCAGAGGGGCAAAGATATTTACTAAGCTTGACCTGCAGGAGACATACAAAGTAATTAGGATCCATGAGGGAGACAAATGGAAGTGTGCTTTTAACACCAGAGATGGGTACTATGAATATCTGGTGATACCCTTTGGGTTATGCAATGCCCCCACAGTCTTTCAGTTTATGGTTAATGAGATGTTTCGGGACCTGCTCTACTTTCATGTGGTAGTGTATTTGGATGATATCCTAATATTTTTAAAATCCTTGCAAGAATATCAAGGTCATGTAACGCAAGCTCTCCAGTGGTTCCCTGAGCACCACATGTAAGCAAAATTGAAAAAATTTACTTTTGGACAGGAGGAACTTTCATTTCTTGGCTACATCATGTCTTGGCAAGCCCTACATAAGGATCTGGAAAAGCTGAAAGCCATCCTGGATTGGTTCCAGCCGCATAACCACCTTTACTGACCATAAAAATTTAACATATCTTCACCAAGCTCAACGTCTGAACCCTCGTCAGGCCCGTTGGGCCCTCTTTTTCACTCGCTTTGACTTCGAATTACGGTACCGTTCTGCCAACAAGAACATTAAGGCTGACGCCTTATCTCGATCATCCTCCACAGAAGACACTGAGGATCCTGTACAACATATCATTGATCCGGCTCGTATCATTCTGTCTGTTACTTTCATGGTACCACCAGGGAAGACGGTGGTGCCTAAACGGCTTCGTAATAAAGTTTTGGCGTGGGGCCATGATTCCAGGTTGGCGGGACATCCCGGACGAATGCAAACGCAGCCTCTCTTACAACAGTACTATTGGTGGCCTGAGATGCACAAAGATATACGAGCCTATGTAGATTCATGTCCAGTCTGCACACAACATAGTCCTCACTGGGAAAACTTGGGGTCTGCTACAACCATTACCCATTCCCACTAGACCATGGACACATATCTCCACAGACTTTATAGTGGAACTTCCTCCATCTGATGGCAACACTGTAATATGGGTAGTGGTAGATCGTTTTTGAAAAATGGCTTATTTCATTCCACTCCCCTCCCTCTTGTCTGCTTCACGACTGGCTCAATTGTTCATGCTTCACATTTTTCGCCTTCATGGACTGCCTCAGCACATCACCTCTGACCGGGGTCCTCAGTTCACGGCTCGATACTGGCTCAACCTCTGCAAGAAATTCCGGATTTCGCTGGACTTTACTACGGCATTCCGTCTTCAGGCTAATGGCCAGGTGAAACGTACAAATCGTACGCTGAAACAGTTTCTACTTCTTTATGTCAACTCTCGAAAAGATGACTGGGCATCACTTCTTTCCTGGGCTGAGTTTTCACATAATTCGCATGCTGGGACCTCTATGGGAGCATCCCCTTTTCAGATAGTCTTTGGTCATCAGCCCAGACCTCCCTTGCCTGTACCCCTGCCTGTTCCATCACCAGCAGCTCAGTTAACAGCTACACAGCTGAAACAGCTTTGGATCCATACTCAATAGATGCTATAGAAAGCAGCTCTCTCCGCTAAGAAATTTGCTGATCTACATCGACGACAGGCTCTTCCGTTTCATCCCGGGGAGAAGGTGTGGCTCAGCACCCGGCATATCCATCTGAGAGTCCCTTCCATGAGACTGGCTTCTCGTTATATTGGATCTTTCCAGGTACTGCGACAGTTAGGTCCAGTGACCTACCAACTTCGGTTACCTGCTACATTGCGAATTCACAACTCATTCCATGTGTCTCTTCTGAAGCCATTGGTCCTCAAGTGGCCTAGCTGGAAACCGCCCGAGGCTGCGCACCATCAAGCAGTGGACGAAACTATTTATCAAGTTCGTGACGTTCTGGATGTCCAGAGACGGGGCACCACTTGGGAGTACCTCCTAGCTTGGGAGGGATTTGGACCTGAGGAGAATTCTTGGGAGCCGGTGAAGAATATATTGGACAAATCTCTACTCAAGGACTTTCATTCAAAACACCCTGGTAAATCCAAACCTTCTAGGGGGAGGCCTAAAGGAGGGGGTACTGTTAGCACCGCCAGCCGCGGCGGACCGTGACTGAGGCCAGGCCGGCGGGTGCTGAAGAAATAGTTACCCGGGACGTCTGATGGCATTCGGGGATCCTGCAGGGCAGGCTGCTCTCCTGCTTCTTCCTGCGGCCGCCGCCGCGTTGCCGGACTGGTTGGCTCCTCGGGGTTCAGCTCCGCCCCCATTGCTTCCCCTAGGGCCACGCGCGTGGCTGAAGATTGTTCTTAAAGGAGCCATGACAGGAAGTTGTCATAGCTCCTCCTGAGTCTCCTCCCCTGGCTTCTGGTACTTAAGGCAAGGTCTGAACATTCAGACCTTGCCTTGGTATTGAGGTTCCTGCCTGAGTTTGCTTCTGTGTTCTCTGGTCTTGGTTCTTCATCCTGCTTTGCTCCCCTGCTCCGTGGATTGATTCTTGGCTTCTGACTTCTGGACTGGTGGACGTGTCTTCTCCTGGCTTGACCCTGGTACGGCTTTGGACCCTTCTCCTGCTTAGACCCTGGACTGGATTCGGACCTTATCTGTGTAGCGAACCTCGGACCGGCTTTGGGATTCTTCTTCGACTCCGTCCTCAGACTGCTATGACCTGCTGGAGGCGCCAGCCGTCTGGAACCCATGACCTGCAGGAGGCGCCTGCATCCAGACTTTTCTACAGTCTTCAGAGGAGTCGCCTAAGTCCCAGCGGCCGGACACCTACAGGCTCTTCCTGGGGGGGTTGCGTGCTTCCAGGGTAAAGCCTTCAGTCAAGTCTCTCCTGTCCAAATGGCCTCGCCCTTCGACGGTAGCTGTCTACCTCAAAACAGGGGTCCACTTTCATAACATCTTTTATATTCTCTTTGCAGTAAAAACACTCTAGTTGGAACCAAGAGAAAAGCAGGGCAGCAGTAGAGGCTTGGTAGCAGCAGCAGCACCAACGGTGGCAACAAAACAGCAAGGTTCAGTGAGAGTCCAACTAGGGCGGCCAGAACGTAACAATATAACTGGGTGAATGGTCTGAGTGGATTTTACAGTTGGAACTGCAAGCACTCCATTAGCACCAATGGTGCCATTTCCTGCTTCTAACGGAAGCCTTTTTAACTTCTCTTCCAAGAAATTGGCAATGGGAATGACCTTATCTGGGTGGCCTTTGCCAAACTCAGGGTTTCTGTAGTATCCTTGAAGGACTTTAGGATGTGTAACTGATCTTGATACCCAAGAGGGCAATCAAAACCTATGTCAGCCTCCACACACATCTCATAAAGGGGTATCTACTGCTTCACTGACCTCTGTGCCAGGAGATATATGCAATTCCACCTGGTGCCCACATCCTGAATAAAGTAGTTTGGAGTCATCCCAACTGATTCCTGCACCTGCCTGGTTATTTTACTGCATCTTTCTACCATATACGACAGAGAAAAGCTGCTATCTTCCTTGTCTCCTACCTTAAAGGCACAAGGGGTGTGCTATGCACCCAAAATGTTTGCATTTCATTTCATTTCCAGCACTTTTTTTTTTTTGTTGATGTTTGCTTTGTAGAGATGTAGAGGGTTAGATTAAGGTTACGCAGGATTTTTTTTTTTTTAGGGCACATTTCTCTTGCTGTTTTGGTTATTTTAGATTTTAGATTTTTTTTTTTTTTTTGCTTGTCCCTTCAGTCTTCCATTGGAGTTTAAGGAAGAACTCTATCTCTATTCTCTACTGTTTTGTTTTAGTTATTTCATTTTACCCTTCCTCCATAAATGACTTGTTTAGTTTAGTTTAGTTTAGTTGAAGAATTTAAGAAGGCAATGTCTTACCTTTTATTTCCTGGGTGCCTGTACAGACACTCAGCTTGGTTACAAGCTCTAAAGCCTGGCTGAGCTAATCAGCCCTTCTCTGTACAGCCAAAGAGTCCAAGTAGTTTTAGTGAGTTTCATTTTTACTTGGTTTATTACCCACTCCCTGTGCACTTATTTCAGAGCACAGGTTATTTTTTATTAATAGTTTTCAAATGCACTTAATTCAGGGTAACATTTATTTAAATCAGAAACAAAATGAAATAAAAAATTCACACTTGAAGGGAACCCTCACTTCTGCTTTGATTTTATTAAAAGCTGCTTCAACCCCAATTAGGATAACCTATATTTCAAGAGAGAGAATAGCCTGGTCAGTGGAGAAGAAGCAGCAGTCTCAAGTAGGTGCCAGCAGAGCCTGGAGAAAAAAAGAAAAGCACCAGCTGGAAGACTATGAACATCTCCCAATTTCTGGCTGTTGACGCAAAAGCTGCAGCAATGACCTCAGCTTCAGCCAAACTCCTGGCACCTCAAACTGCTGCTGTACTGATTTCACAGCAGCAGAAATAGCGCATATCATCATCATCATCACTCCTGCTGCCACTGGGCACACTACAACACCTGCCCCAGCACTGCCAAATCCTTTTCCAGGGAATATTCAGTGGCTGGAATCACTTTTCCAGACCCCATGCCCATCTCCCCTGCCTTGGCCCTATCCACAGGGGAGGCAGCCACTCTGGCCGGCACAACTCCTCCTTCTAGCTCAGAGGTGGCTGCATCACCAGCCAGTGAGACAATCTCTGTCCCTGCTGCTACTACTAATGACCATACAGCTCACGAGGCAGATCTGCTGCAGTCAAGGGGCCACCTGATAGTTGCTACATGATGGTTGTATCAAGTGCAGCAGTGGGAAGGGAGAAGGGCAACTCAGAAGCCAGGTTCCTCCCCGCCCCCCCCCCCCCCCCCAGATAAGGTATGTCACCTACCCCTTTCACGGATGAATGCGGAAGCAAGGGGCCAGGTATTCAGCCATGGGAGGGGAAACTGGCCAGGGAGACTCCAGTACTCAGCTCCCTGTAAAGGGAGGGGCATGCTTTGAGGTTTTTTCCTCTACCACTCGTGCAGAGGAAGCCAACTGGATACTGGTGTGGTGTGGCAATGTCTTCTTTAACCACCTCACTGCTACAACATTTGCAGAATCCTTTCAGCCTGAGATGCTCTATGTGAATGCTGCCATGCCAGGAAAACTGCAGCACTGAGAGTGGCATCGTGACATTCCTAAGTGCTATGAGCATGTCATCAAAATTTAAAAAGTGAAGCTGCCTGCCCTGGGCCTTCCCCTAGCCCTCCCTCACCCACCTCCAGAATGATCATACCCCATCCAGGGGGATCTCAATGTTGAAATAGGGCAGGAACAATCCCCAGTCTCTCCTGCCCCATCTGATATATATTTAAAAAGTGCCCCAGTGTTGCACAGAGGAATGGATCTTTCTCCATGCAATAAAATGTCACTATCCTCAGGGCCCACTGGTGCCACTTTTAAATACTGACCTGGTGGGGCAGGAGAGACCAGGGATCACTTCTGCCCTTTTGGGATGTTTAGTCTCCACAGATGAGGTAAGATGGATCCCTGGGTTTGGACAGGAAAGGCCTAGTAGAGCTTTAGTTTTTATATTTGATGGTATGAGCGGTGGTTTATTTTGCAGCAGGGGAGGGGCCTAGGGCCACTGCTGGTAGCTGGTGCTTGCTGCTTATTGAAAATGAAATGAAATGAAAGTGAACAAAGTTGTGTTTATTTGTTTTGTTAAGCATATAGAACATAAGAAGTTGCCTTACTGGGTCAGACTGAGGGTCCATCAAGCCCAGTATCCTGTTTCCAACTGTGACCAATCCAGGCTACAAGTACAAAATAAAATATAACTGGAAATGTTATTCCTGCAGGAAAATGGAAATTTTGTTTTGTTATATTCAGTTAAAGGGGGAACCTCCTAGCTTTCGTCCCATTGTTTGGGGAGTTTATGTAGATGCAAAGTATGTTTAATAAACTTGAGGTGCAGGACTTATTTTGAGGTTCTCTTCTGTTCTGGATAGAACTCAGATTTCCTTGTTGTAGTCTGTGTGTGGGGGGAGGGGGAGAAGGGGGGTCCCATGAAGGCGGGTGTTAGGGTACCAATAGGGCTTATAGGATAGCAAAAATCTAAATTTGTCAGTGGGAGGAGGAGGATGGAAGGAGTGTCAGGGAGTGGAGGTAGGAGTCTGGTTGTATTATTTAATGTATATGCTAGTGTGCTGAAGTGCTTTAAGTTTATTTATGCTTTTCATTATAATAAGGACATAAGAAGTTGCCTTACTGTGTCAGACCGAGGGTCCATCAAACCTAGCATCCTGTTTCCAACAGTGGTCAATCCAGGTTACAAGTACCCGGCAGGTACTCAAATATTAATTAGATCCCTTGCTATTGATGCCAGTAATAAGCAGTGGTTATTTACTAAGTTAACATGATTAATAGACATTTATGGACTTCTCAAACAGGAGCTTATCCAAACCTTTTTTAAACCCATCTACACTAACTGCCTTAACCACATCCTTTGGCAATGAATTCCAGAATTTAAATGTGCATTGAGTGAAAAATAATTTTCTCTGACTTGTTTTAAATGCACTACATGCTAACTTCATGGAATGCCCTTTGGTCTTTGTATTATCTAAAAGAGTAAATAACTGCTTCACATTTACGCGTCCAAATTCTTTCATGATTTTATAGACCTCTTTCATGTCCACCCTCAGCCCTTTTCTTCTCCAGGTTAAACAGCACTAACATCTTTAGCCTTTCCTCTTAGAGGAGCTGTTCCATTCCCTTTATAACTTTGGTTGCCCTTCTCTGTACTTTCTCCAGTGCATCAGTATCTTTTTTGAGATGCGGCAACTAAAACTGAATACAGTACTCGAGGTGCAGTCTCACCATGGAGTAATATAGAGGCATTATGATATTTGCTGTTTTATTCACCATTCCCTTCCTAATAATTCCTAATATTATGATTGGGTTTTTATGACTACTGCAGCATACAATGAGCTGACAATTTTAATGTATTCACCAGTATGATTCCAAGATATTTTCCCTGGGTGGTAACTCCTAATATGGAACCTAACATCGTGTAACTACAGCCTGGGCTTTTTTCCCTTTATGTACCATCATGCACTTGTCCACATTTTATATCATCTGTCATATGGACACCCAATCTTCCAGTCTTGCAAGATCCTCCTGCAATTTATCAGTATCCACATGTGTTTTAACTATTACAAATAATTTTGGGCCAATATACCTTGAACAGTCATTGATTAGTGGAATTTAAGATATTGTAAATGGATAAATAAATTCCCAGAAGAAACTGCTACCAATGGCACAACTGATGCCAGTATTTTCACAGGGAAGGAAGGAAGTGGGATCACCAATTACTGCTTTTGCACAGGTCACCATTTAACCTAGAATCAGAATTTTGTAAACTTTTAATTTTCCAGAAACAGCACTGCTCTATAAAGGGAAAATCTTCTGAGCAATCGCCTTGTTAGCCTCTAAGGTGCCACCCGCCTCCTGTCATTGTTATTCTGTACAGTGAAAATCTCCAGAGGGATCGTCCAGTTCGCCTCTAAGTGCCACCCTCCTTCTGTCATTCTACTTTGAAAATTATTCTATTCTGTACAGGGTCATTTTTACCTGATACAGAACTGCTCACACTATGTTCCTTCAGGTGCATCCTCTCGAGTCGAGCTGGGGTGAGGTTTGCACATATGCACATGGTTTTCATGCATCTTCCCTTGCATCACTGCCCACGCACATTAGCAGCTTTGACTGTGCACAGGGAGCTTTCCAGGGGTAATTATCAAAAGGAAATACCTATTTATTTTTATGTTGAAAGTTGGTGCTAAATTCACAGGTCAAAAGAACCCAAGGCCTCTGCATGGTCTTAAAATTGCCCCCATAGTTATCAAGTATGTGGGAGTTTTAGCGAGGAAACTTTATTTATTTTATTTTATTTTATTTAAGTGTTTTTATATACCGTTGTTTGGAACTGGCCTTCACAACGATTTAGAAGAGAAACAGTACATAGAACAGCTAACAGGTGCACCGAAAGAACATGAATAAGATGCAATTTGAGAACGAACGTAAATAAGATACACTTTGTGATCAAAAACAGTGGCATACAAATTAGGAGCATTGTGGGGTTACAAAATTTGGAAGAAGTAATAGGGAACTATAGAATATTTAGGGAGGTATTAAGAACTGTAAACATACAGCAGGAAATTGAACTATCATTGGTATACTATACATAATGGTGGATTGACTTATTTAACAGGATCGTGATTATTTTATTTATTTTATTTATTTATTTAACACTTTTCTATACCGACCTTCATGGACAAGAACCATATCGGATCGGTTTACATCGAACAGGGTCAACAACTGTAGTGCGAACTAACTTAAATCAGCAAAGGTGTGGAAGAGGCAAAGTTACATTCAACAGGGAGTATGTACATTCAACAGATTAAGTGTATGTAGTGTGGTATCTGCTTGTTTAGCTTATCCGATGCCGTCTTTGTAGGTTTGTTGGAACAACCAGGTTTTGAGAAGTTTTTTGAACACTTTGATGTTACTCTGAAGCCTTAGATTTTCAGGGAGCTTATTCCAGAGCTCTTTCGCATATGGTAGTAAGTTTAGCGGTGCAACTGTGGGAATTTCTAATATTGCCTTATTTGCAGATCTTGTGCTACGCCGTGATATTTGTATGTGTATATCATCGTTTATCCATTTGACTTCATTCCCGTGTATGGTTTTATGGAGTATGGGTAGTGTTTTGAATTCTATCCATATATCTATAGGGAGCCAGTGAAGTGATTTTTTTTTTCCTTTATTTATGAATTTTCAAACACAAATTAAAATTCACTTGTTCTGTTTCCAATTATACATTGAAATTTTAAGGAAAATGAGGAACATAAACATTGTATACATTATTAAAAGAAAAACATAAATAATAATTTCCTAATTTTCCAATTACCAAACAATATGGGAGCCCAAAGAGCAGACCTAAACATATTCTTTTTAAGAAGAAAACAAAATTCTTAATAGGTAAAGAGAGAAGAAACACAGATTTCCTTAATTCCAACTACTTTAACTGGGGGAATCCGCTGCCTGACCCTGAGTTCTACGTTCTTCCAGGAACCTTTCCAATTCTGAAGGATCATAATACACATATTTTGTGCCATCAACCCTCATAATGCATTTACATGGGAATCTTATTATGATATGAATTCCAAAAGTTCTAGCTAAGTTAGCTAGCGTGATAAACTTTTTTCTCCGTAATTAGGGTGTCCTTTGCTACATCCGGGTAAACCCATAACTTCTGGCCCAGGTATGAGATGGATCTATTCTGCTTAAAAAGTTTAGGAATTTTATCCCTTTCCATAGAGAGGGCAAATTTTACTATTAATGTTCCCCTTTTCTCAACCTGGTCACTAAGAGAAGTTTCTATTAACTCGGTAATATTCAAGGTATTTTCCTGTGGGGGAATAGTTAAGTTAACATTTTGATTTCCTTCACCTAGAAAATACGCATTAATTATAGATGGAAAATTATCAGATGGAAGGGACAAAACGTCAGTAAAGTAGTTCCTAAGCTGTTCTATTGGTGAAATCATCTTGCATTTAGGGAAATTTACAAACCTTAAATTAGGATATCGGACCACATTTTCTAGGTTCTCGAGTTTCCTAGCTATAATACTTTCCCCTTTTATTATAGATGTTTGCACTTCCTTTATTTTACTTATTTCTACTTCAACTTTCTTAAGAGTAGTCCCATTACTTATTACCATCGGGCTTAATCCGAGCAATGTAGTCTGTACATCCTTTATATTAACATTTAAATTTTCAACATATTTCTGTAAAGACATTACCGCTGTCCATAACATTTCCAATGAAACTTTTTGTGCATCCCCAAGATCAACATTAGGGGCAGGTGGCATGTGCAATAGTTGAACCAGTTCCTGTTCTGAGGTATTACCAGGGGAAGGAACAGGCGCACTAGCTCCAGTTGTCATAGTTCTCCCACTTATTTCACCAGATCTTTGATCCAATCGCTGGAGTAATGGGGATTCCCACTTCTCCTTTACCATCACTGCTGGATTATTATGAACTTCCTCTAACGGGCTAACCGGCACATACGCAGTCCGTAGTACTGGAGAGCCTTGGTCACAAATACCAGCAGTGGTCATTGGTTGAATTGGTGTCGTTGGGACCCCGGGACTAAGGCTCACTTCTCCCGACAAGGGAGATATCTGCTCAAAATCTCCACTTGTAATGGGACACTCCGGGGTTACATTTTCTGTGTGAGAGTAAAAACCAGTCAAGGTAGTTTGTAAGGGGCCTGGTCTGGCAGGGGTAGAGGCATCCTGCCTGACCTTGCCCTTTCTCTTAGTATGAGGCATATTTATAATCAATACTGTAATATAACTCCTTGTGGGATTTACTCACTCTTCCGTCGCCAAAAAATAGAGGTAGAAGGATGAGGCTTAGCAGTTCGTCAGCCAAGTTGATATCAGCCTCCCAGCCTGTAATGAAGCGCGCGGCCTAGCCACTGCCTAAGCGGCACGCGCCGGACGGCGGCGAGCGCCGATTGCTCCTCAATTTAAAGGAGCGGACGCTCCACTGACGTCACTTCCGCCTCGTTTGGGGTCCCAGGAACCGGGTCTCCTCTGCTGTACCGGGGCTTACCCTGGTTGTTATCGGGTCTCAAAACAAGTGACGGCAGGACTGGTCGCCCCTCTTTCCTCCAACTCGGGCCCCCCAGTGAAGTGATTTTAAGACAGGTGTGATGTGATCTCTTTTCTTTTCACTGGTTAGAACTCTAGCTGCTGCATTCTGTAGGATTTGGAATATGCTAATATTCAAAGGAAGCAACGTGAGTGGTGTTTGGTTGAACATTAGTGTAAGGTAAAGGCGTTTTCAGCGTCTGGGCACTTTGTGCAAGCTATGCTGTGCGGGCAGCTGAGAAGGGCAGAAGAGTGTGTGCTATGGAAGGCTGCACTTACATTTATCCCCACTGAGGGCAAGTTTCAGAAAGGCCAATTTCCCTGCATGAATCACAAAACCTGTCCCCCACACCTGAGCCCCTTTTGCCTCACAAGACAGGAGATGCACTCTCAAGGTTTCTGTGTCAAAGTGCTCAGCGCTGTGGACTGAGTCATGAGACTGTCTCTGTATATTTTATTTTACTGACATATTATGAGTTGTGAGGATCTTCTGCATCATAATACAGTAAATAACACAGACGCACCTGGAATTTCAAAGCTTTTATTTTATTAGTGGAATTGGATAAGTTGTTTACATAGTGCCATTAGCCTACATTTATTTTCCTGAATAAAGCAATACAAGAGCCAGCAAAGACATGAAAATATCCTGGAGGATGGCAGAGTTCATGCATGAGAAGAACTGGAAGATGAGCCCTTGTGTTAAACCGGAAGATAAAGCAAATTCAGCCTCGGTGAGCCCTTAAAAAGAAGAAAAAAATCAAAATGGTGAATTCATTCATATTCTCAATTTAGAAAACTACAACACAAAGAGGTTGATATTCAATGCTAGATAGCCAAATAAATAGGACTTATCTGGCTATCTAGCAACCGCTGAATATCTAGTTAGCCACATAAGTTGTGGGCGGTCCATAGGAGGATCAGGGTGGCGGTACTTAGATAAGTTATCTGTCTTGGTAGCGCTTTCTACAGGGATATTCAGCAGCATAGCCAGGCTACTGAATATCCCGTCTAAGGCCAGGATTCAACATGCGAAATGATGAACTCTGTGCTAAGGACATGCGGAATGATGAACCCTGTGCTACAGGGGGGCGAGAGGGTGAAGCAGGGGGCACTCGGGCGTTAGCCAGCAGCCAGCCATAACACGGCAGTGCGGTTTTGCTTGCTGCGGTGCAGCCATCCTGCAGACTAACTCAGGCATAACACCACCATAAAAGGTGGTTCCATTTCCCACGCTACTTAAATGACACCCTAGCAGAATATTTTACATTGGTCACATATGAGGAACACAAACAGACCCTTACCAAAAAAAGCCAGAATAAATAGACCATAAAATATAAATAGTAATGTGCAGACAAAAAACAATCTAGAGCAAGCAAGACCTCTGTAAGCAATAACGGAAAAATAGAAACATTACCATACCTCATAAAACATCAAACAATAAAATCAAGAAATATAAACATCATTTGTAATAGTAAAACCATACTACTAAAAAGAATAATTCAAATCAGCTGACATTTATATCCAATAAGTAAAAATTAATATAATTTTTTAAAATTCCCCTAACACTAGTACATATTTCAAAACAGCAAACCCATCAAATAACACCTAATAATTTAAACCAAGTATAAAATGACCCATTGCTCTCCATATCCAGGAGCTTTTGATTTCCAGTCATTATGAGATTTTCAAGGATTAGTTAGAGAGCTGTGGGAAGGAGAGGGGACTGTGGAGCAGCACAAACTTTCTTCTCTCCTCACATACTCACACATACACATGCTAAGTCTCTCTCCTATTGCTATCTCATATACACACAAACACAAGCATACACACACACACTCACACACTTACTTGTTTACACACATACATGTTTTCTCTTTTTCACACACATACACTCTGTCTTACAAACATACACATGCTTTCCACACATTCACACACATACTCTCTCACTTACATGCACATGCACATATACACACACATGCTTTTTCTTACATCTTCCTTTTCTCTCTCTCTCTCTCTCCCTCTCTCACACACACACATACACACACATGCTTTCTCACATATACACATACTTTCTCACTCTCTCACACACACACATGCACACATACTCTCTCTCACACTCACACACATGCGCACTTGTACATATCCCCACTCTCTCACAAACACTTACTTTCACACACACACACAAACACACATACACACTCTCTCTCATACATGCTATCTATCTCTCTTACATACACACAGGCTCTGTCTCTCACACACTCTCTTATACACTCTCACATGCATGTTCTTTTACATATATTCACACACAGACATGTTTTCTCTCTCTCTCACTCATCCATATGCACTCTCACACACACCTATGCTCTCTCTTGCACACACTTACACACACACAATATTTCCCACACATACACTTACACATCTTAACTCTCTTTCATACACTGTCTCACCTGCACAAACACACTCTTTGTGTGTTTGACTATGTGTGAGTGGGTGTGAATGTCTCTCCTACATCTCAGACAGATCTCAGACAGTCACACACACACACACACACACACAGACTCTCTCTCTCTCCTCACCCTCGAAATATGCAGGCAGCAGCAGCCTCCTCCTCAGACCTTCAGGCAATGCAGACAATTCCTTTTTCTCCCTTTTTATAGGGCAAACAGTGCCTTTAAGCCTAGAAAATCTGGCTACTGCTCCTGCTCTTCTCTTCACCTCTGGGCCAGAACACTGCTCTTGTTCTTCACTTTGATGGCTGAAAGTATCCAACCACTACTTCAGCTCCTCCCTTGGAGCAGAGCTGATGTTGTTCTTCAAGGCCTCAAAAGCTTATTATTTTTTTTCCAGTTTTGTGGGGCCCTGGCTTCCTGCTCCTTCTGGTGTGAGCAGGTCTTCTTCTTCTTCTGCCTTCATGGGCCCATGAGACGCTTCATTTTCTGGGCCCCCAAGGGTGGGAAGAAGGAGACCCATGATCCTGCCACCAGGAGGACCCTGCTCCAGAATGTCGCTTCGACATCTAAGCAGAGCTAGTGAAAATACCAGGTGGCTGCCTCCTGTAGCACCCTAGTCTGCCTAGTGCTTTCACCAGCCCTGTTTGATGGCAAATTTCAAAGCACATGTATGTGCAGAAGTATCCGTTTAGAAAACTGCCCACCCTACGTGTGCATAAAATTCTGTGAGCAAAGCCCATGTAACTGAAATGGTATGGTCATATGATAAGGAATGGGATTTAGAAAGAATCAGACATTGTCTACCCATCCCATGTTTTAAATTATTTTACTCTCAAGAATAACTATACAGACATATCCTACTCTCACTTACATAAAAAAGGGAAATCTTCTATTGCCGCCAGGTGACAGCATCTTCTCCATCAAGCCCCTGCACAATGTCTCCATGCTCATCTGCCTGCATCAGCTCTTCACAGGCAACAGCAGCTGAAAATGAAAGAAGAATCCATTAATTCACCAGACAAACAAATCCAAATAGTTCAAATATTATTTCAGGAGTTATTATTATGACTCAAACATGTTTGGCTATTTATTATTTTGTTCATTCCATGCTTATGGCCCCAAATTTTTATTTATTTACATTTTTTAATATAGATTATCCTATATGCTAAGAAGTTTATAATAAGATTCATAAAGTAAATCTAACTACTATACAACAAGGATATGCAGAACGAAAAATTCATTCCAGTTTAAGTTATTTCAGTAGCACCTCAATTAGTTTCATTAATTTAAAAAAAAGTGTTAATTTGTTTCATTCATTTTTTTTGTTTTATAATTAAGTCAAAAGGAAAAGGCACCATGGACTTCACTATCAAAGAAAAATGGGCCTAGGACCCAGACCAATGCTGGTTCCTAGCCCAAGGATGGGTCCCGTCCATTCTGGAGAAAGGCACCATAGTAGCATCATTTCAGCTCATCCTCTGGGCAGATGATATCATTATCATTCACTGGACCAAGAAAGAAGATGCCAGATGGCCTCTTCCTGGACCTCTGGTCCTGGGCCTAGCTTAGGCCTGGGCCCTGGCACCAGGATCTGGCTTCAGCTGGGTCTCATCGTCAGACCTGGCAATAGTCCTTGGCTCTAGGCCTAGATCTGGTCCTGGCGATGGGACCCAGCTTCAGCTCAGGACTAAGCCTTGGAGAGTGACCTTAGCCTCAGAGATCAGGACCCAGACTCATGCTGGGACCCAGCTTCGGGTCTAGACCTAGGACCGGGCCCCGGCATTGGTTCCCAACATTGACTGGGCCCCAGAATTAGATCTGAGCTAAGCTGCAGGCCTAGGCCTGGGTCTTGTCTACCAAGATACGGCCTGAGGCCAGGGCCCGGTAGAAAAATATTTCCACAGTTTTTACATGTCTCAGAATTTAATGGAAACAAATATGAGTGAAAATGAAAATAGTCATTAAACTTTGAAGGCACTGGATATTACTATTTATTAACTATGAACTGAAACAAATCTACCCGATTCAGTGTTTTTGCTTATTTGTTTTAAACAAATGTGCATCCCTAATAAGCACTTAACCTCCTCTCAGTACTTCAACTGTCTTGAAAGGCATAAAACTTACCTATAAGTAACAGCTTCTCTCTCAGTATATAATAATTGCAAGTGGTTAGTTATTTTTCTATTTTTAGTTGTTGCACAGATTGTTTGGTTTTATACAAATTTAGTTCTCACTCCTCTAGACTATTACAATGCCATGTACAGAGGGCACCCCAATCTCCAATCACCAAACTCCACTGCCAGAGCAATCACTAACTGCAGAAAATGAGAATGGGCCTCCCCCTCCTAATCTCACTGCACTGGCTTCAAATCTCACTGTGATTTAAATTTTATATCTTACCCATTACATTCAATACCTGGAAGGTCCTTGGTCCCACCTACTTGAAAGGAATAACATTTGTCCCAAAACCCACAGTTAAGTGAAAATCAATGCCTGGCCATCCCCTCCCGCAAAACCCTCTGGCTGACAAAAAAAAACCAGATCCAGAACCTTCAATGGAGTAGCTCCTGCCCTTTTGAGCTCTTGCCTTGGCCTTTTGTTGCCAATTGAAGATGTGGATTTTCAGCCAGCAAAGCACAGTAGTAACAGCCTTGACCCCAAACAAAGCCTCAAACCAACACACCTGTGCCCTACAACTCCCTAAGAGCCACGCAAGCCAAACAAACAACTGTGGCAGACTCTCCCATGAAAAAATCCCTAAGAACAGATTTCTAACCCTAACATCAAAGACTATGGGGGTCATTTTCCAAGGAGTTACCGCGCGCGATACGGCCTTAGCGCGTGCGATAAATTTGCAAACCGCGATAAAAGCAGTTATCGCGGCTCGCAAATGCAAATTTTCAATTAAGTATTCAGGGGGCGGAGTTGGGGCGGGGTAAATGTAAAGTAGGGAGTAGCTATCTCGTACCGCGAAAGGGCAGCGGTGTTAGCGCGGCTCCTAACGCGGCCAATAACTACACCTCTTTCAAATGTGATACACTGTTTCGCGGCACATAGCACGCACAGCGATAGTATCGCAGTGAACGGAAAATGTGGAAAACCAATCCCCACAGACCTACAAAGGTACAGCTGGCCAATAAAAAGGCCTGTTCTTAGTAGGTCTATCTTCACCATACCATCTACACATTCACAGTGTATGGGGCAGGTGCACTCCATGGCTGAGCAGGCCAGACGCAGACGCCGGGATGTCGGTCGACCTCGCCATGGGTACAGGCAGCGGATCTATCTTCCACGAACTTCATTGCTGGGTATGCCAGAGGATGTTGTGATCACCAGTTATCGCCTCAGCACTTGTGCCATCCTGGAAATATATGAAGACATACGAGGTGCCCTTGAGTCTCGAACCCGAAAGAGCTGTGCCTTCCCCGGCCTGACCAAACTCTTGGCCGCCCTGCACTTCACAGCAAGTGGCTCCTTCCAATCCATGGTAGCTGTTGTGGGTGGGATGTCACAGAGCACCGTTTCCCGGTGTCTGCACCAGGTCATTGAAGCTGTTATGGACCGCATACCTTGCTACATAGCAGTCCCACGCAACAGACAGGACCTGATGGACCTCAAGCGTGGGTTTTATGACATTGCCCGCTTTCCGAATGTAATCGGAGCTATTGACTGCACTCATGTGGCTATCGTTCCACCCCATGAGACGGAGGCAGCCTACCGCAACAGGAAGCAGTTCCACTCCCTCAACGTGCAAGTGGTGTGTGATGCTGGAATGCGGATCCTCTTGGTGATGTCCAGCTTTCCGGGATCAGCACACGATTCCTTCATACTCAGGCAATCAGCTCTGTTCCGCAAATTTGAAGGTAGCCTGTATGGCGATGGTTGGCTTGTAGGTAAGATAGACATTAACATACATCTAACATATTGGGAATGTGCATCTCTGTAATGCCACACAAATGTGATGTAGATGCCTGTCGGGATGGAGCCATATGTCCCCATCACAACAGACCTGAGTGACTCATTGTGTGACCTTAAGTGGTGGAATGGCTCATGCACCCAACCACTTGCTATTGGCTGCCAAGCAGGAGGTACACAGCAGCCCCTGTATGGTCTGTATGTGCCTTGGCTTGTTCACCTCACTGCACTAGTGGACAGCCTACACATATTTGGCCTAGCCATGGCTACTGGCAGTGTCCCAGGTGAGTTTAGACCTGTCATGTAAGGGCAGCTCACATCCACAGGTGTTTGTGAGGTCCTTACGTTCCTGAGACTGCGCATGCTCACTTCCTGACATTTGTGCCACAGTGAGGGGCAGCCTGTGTACACCATGTATGTTATTGGGTATGCATACCTACATAAAAGGTGCAGATGAGCAGATATGTCTGTACAGAATGACTGCAGTGCATGGTGCATATGATCCAAACACAGGGATGTGATCTGTAAGGACAGTGTTGTAACGCAGCGACCGCATACACACTGCTGATATATACCTCACTGTCTAGGGGCCCTTCTCGTGCTATACCGCCTAATAGACACACACCAGCTGTGTGGCCAAGCAATCCGGCAGCCACACACATAGGGTGTGGGCCAACTGAAATGGGCTGCCTCGTGCCATCTGGTTCTACTGCATGTATTGAGCACATACACCCATGTGACACAAACATCATAATTTGTAATGGTTTGCCTATCTCATTGCTACAGGAGAAGCAGCCTATGGATGCAGGCCCTGGCTTATGACCCCAATCCTCCAGCCTGCCACGGCGCGACAGCTGGCCTATAATGCGGCTTTAAGTGCTACACGCTCAGTCATTGAACGTACCTTCGGCCTTTTGAAGAGCCGCTTCCGATGTTTGGACAAGAGTGGGGGAGCGTTACTGTATGCCCCATGCAAGGTTGCTAGGATAATCCTGCTTTGCTGTGTGTTCCATAATGTGGCTCTTCGGCATGGAATTCCAGTGGCTATAGATCCCGACCTCAGACCTGATCCCCCATGTGCACGTGCCCGACGGCATGAAAACACAGTCAGTGGCAGCCAGGTTCGCCAACGCCTTATACAGACACACTTTTAAGGTTGGCATGGGACAGAACCATGGCCCAATAGGGCAGTTTGCCCACTGATGGCGTAGGATATAGTGTCATGTGCAGATCCCCTTTTCAGTCTGCTATGTGCCTCACCTGCTACGTCTGTCCACCCAACAACTGTTTGGGGGTGGTGCCGTACCTCAGAGTGTATAGCCCATAATAGGGTGGCTAAGGGCTGGCTCCCGGCTCTGCGGAGGTGCTGTATGTGTGTTACGTATTTGGTGCCATTGGACTAAGCACTTGCTACATAATGACATCCCAGCAAGGATGACAGTACTGTACACACTTGTCCCCATGAGACACAACACACTCACACTCCTCCCCTGAATTGCTAACACCATTCAATAATTGTACCTGTAATTGCCCACACCTCTGTTAGTGCATAATGCCATCACGGTAACATGCGTATCGGTGCGTCATTGATGGCCATTAGGAGTAATGAACCCTACCTACGTCACTCTAACCCTCTTTCCCAGTCCTCAATATTCTAGTCATATGCATCTTGTGGCAACTCTAACGACCCTTCAGTAGACAAGTGGTATCAGTGAGGGCCTAGGCAGCAGAGCCTCAATACACAGCAGGGAACACATAGGATCCCTACAACCCCCTGACGCCTCATGAATGGGTGTGTGAGACGACAGCACATCTGGCGTTGACCACACTGATCTGAAGGTCCCATATCACTGTAGCATACCACATCAACACACCTCTGGGGTCATTGCAGCTGTCTGAAAGGACAGGCAGCTATCTGGTTGCAGGCACATGGTTGTGGGGGATGTATGCTGCTACAAGGTATCGCAGTGACGGAAAGGAGACGCATGTACAGTTCGCCCCCCACACAGCTATGGCAGTATGTAGGCCACTGTGCTGTCATGGGCCCACCAATACTGTGTATCTGCCTCCATAAAGGCATGTCGTACAGACATGAAGGATCTGTCACAGTGGCAGCTCCCATGGGTCGGTGGTTCAGTTTTACACACACCCTCCACTGGGCTCCCTGTCACTGACTATGCATGTACATGTGTTCTGGCCTACATATCCATGCAGTACCACTTGAAACCTATGGCTGCTCACATCACGTCTCTGGCTGTGAAACCAGTGATGGGGGCTCAATGGGCAGCCGCGCATTGCTGCCACAACAGGGCAGGGCAGCAAAGGGTGCAGCCACCGTGTGTCTTGTGTAAGGAATGTCAATCCTGAGATGCTCATGTGCACATTGTGTAATGTACATGTATATGGTCTGTGAATACTAGTACAGTATGGAACGCCCTGGCCATCATGTCCCCATCAACATTATGAACTGCTTAGTCACAGTATAACTACTGATGGAATAGCAGCAGAGCTCAGGGTTGGTGTCCACAGCACACCTGCTGTCCAAGGGGTACCACACACCTGTGTCATGCTTGATATGGCACACATAATGTGATGCAGTTAGTGATGAGCACAGTGTGCCTGACAAGCACGGTAAAAGCCACCTGGCCATGCATGCTCCTGGCACGAGCACACACACAGGCTGTCAGACTCTCCTTGATATAGCTGTCCCCTGTTGGGACCCACAGCCACCATTTCATGCAGCCCGTACATACCCCTGTCATAACATGTCAGTTGTAAACATTGTTATCAGTGCTGTCTGCACTGAGCTGCTACATGGGGGTACCCACCCACATGTCACATTTGTTGCAAAAATGGTGACTGTTGGCAGCCACCTCTTAGACAGGACAGCAGCAGCAGCAGCACAGCTGATCGGCCAGGCTGGCAGAAGGAGGATGCATGCATGTGAATACTGCTCCATTGTGTGATCGATGGCCATTACTGAGGGTTCAGTCCTCACAAGAGGACTGACAGGTGGATGTGACAAGGACGCAGTCCCCCTCAATCTGCTGTCAAGTGCCCTTCCAATGTGTATAGGGTGCCGAAAGTAGCAGGCCGCAATGTTTGCAAACATGGAGAAGTGTGCAAAATGCCAAAGAGGCTCCCAGGACAGTAACAGAGTGCCTCTTCGGACATGGCCGCAACAGATGGGCAGCGCAAGCACCCACAAAAGGGTCACAGCGGCACAAGGCTAGGATCTGGGTGTGGCTGTTACCACGTAAGCCACCAGCAGTTGGTTCTATAGCTCAGGAGCCATTTTGTGGACTGTGGACGCACCGCCGACCAGCCATGTGTACCCCTACAGCATGCTCCTGGTGAGCAGACAAACAGTCAATGATGCTCGTGCAAACACAACCCATCATAACCGTGTTGGCTCTACCAACGCCCTCATCATAGCAGCCTTACTGCTGAGTAGGATGAGTAACTAATGTCACTATTGACAGATGACCACACAGCAGTCCAGCACAGGTCTGGATGTGCACATAAAGGAAGTAAATATCCCACATGCAAACAGCCCATAGAGGGCAACCCTTTCACTGAACCCGCATTACCCATGTGTCGCCCATATGGAGGTGGCAGACTACTAAAGGAGGCTGCACCGGGTGAAATGTATGCATGAAGGGGGCCAGATATACGGCTAGGCAGGTGATGATGGTGATAGATGTACAGGTCATTCCCGTTTCCTAACATGAGTACTACCCCTGTGTGGGAAGTCACCTGGTTGTGGCATGGGAAGGATCGGTGATCAATGAGCGGGACCAATGAATGTGTGCTAGGTGTCCGAAACAGGGGAATAGACTTTCAGCACACAACCTATGCACACCATATTCCAGAGCTGTTTGGAACACCAGCACATGCATGGGTGTGAAGGATAATCCACTAGCTGACACACATTAGTGTCCTGCAACAGCCTTCTCCTTGCTTGCTACTTGCAGTGATGAGGATGACAGGGGTTCAGACAGGGTGAGGAACTAATGTCGGCCTCTATCATATGAGTGCACACATATTTGGATCCTAATGTATGTAGGATTCACTGCACTGTCACCCTCATACGGTACAGTACAATGGTACGCTGGGCAGGAAGGTGAACAGGTGGGATGATGTCCGGTCTGCACTCTGACCACAGCCCTATCTCCACCCAGTCTGCCCACAATACATGCATGCACATGCCACGCAACTAGTGTAAATGCCACGTGTCGGTGTGTGGGTGGCTACTGCACCAGCCCATAGCAGGATGGCATCTCGGTGTACAGGTGGTACCCAGCCTCTGCGTAACACACCCTCCCTCTGCACCAAACGCTCTCACGTTTGCCCCTCAACCATGATACCATGCAGAATTACACATAGAGCCACCATGTACAGTACCTTATAAGGGTGCCCCCTTCTGGCAGCACGCCACCACGATGCACCCGGAGATGTCCTCCTCACGGATATATAGGGAGGGCCAACGTTGCCATGAGCTGATGCCATGCCCTGCTACAGTGTTGTGAAACCTCACACTTGGCCAAGCACATGTGCATCCTAACAATTGTGCTCCAAGCTGCGCCACAGTTCTGTGGTCCAGGAGTTCCACTAACTGAATGGACAGATGTTAAACAGGCTGAACGCTACATGCTGTATCCTCACACATGGCTACCTGTCACTCATGAGGTGGAAAGTGGCCGGGAAGCACTATGTGCCTAAGGGTGCTGACAAATAGCATGGCAGTGTTCAGTGTTGCACCTGGCCTGTCAACCACTACATACACAGGCCACACCCTGGTGTGGACATGTAGGCAACACCTTATACCCTGTATGGCAATAGGTCGACGGCTCAGAGCTTCCACATGTCCACCTGCAGGGGCAGCCCATCAGTCAGGGATTCACACCTCCATGGCTGCACAAACCGAGTCATACTTAATTACTGAATTTGGTGTGACACCCAGTGATACATATATTCTATATATGTTACTGACCCTTACCAGAACCATTATCATTTAGATGCTGCAGAACCCCAATGGAGTCACCTACCTACAGGTGTACTGTTCAGAGGTTTACAGGTAACCACTGTTGCTCACACATCATTGTCAGCAGAATATTAGTGTTGGCACATACTGTATGACCTGTGGCAATGCCTGACAGGCCATAGGTGAAGAGGACCCCTTTATCTCGCTGCCCAAGCATGTAGTCCGCAAGTGCTGGCGGACAGTGGTTCTCCCTGTTACAGGGAGCAGAGCAGTGTGCAGGAATAGAGGGAATATGGGCCACACATGGGCCTACATGGCCCTCCGAGTGACATAGATGCACCCATATCGCTACGTTGGGAGGGTATATGTCCCATCCACATAATGTCCCTGAATAAAGGCTTACAGGTACAGGAGGTGCAAGACAGAGTATGTAGACATACAGGGATGAGGTGGGTATATTATGTGATGGTGACACGTCACACAGTATGTGGAGAAGGACATACTCTGCTGATAATGATGTGAGAGCTACATTGCTTACCTGTAACATTAGCAACTGCACACCTGTCAGGAGGAAAGTCCACAGGGTGTCTGTAGATTGTTACTGATAGTGGTTCTGTGAAGAGTTAGTAACGTATACCAAGTATCCATCAACACTGACAGATACCGGTCACTGGACTGTACTGGTATCCAAAGAACATGCGCCATCAACAATGACAGTTAACCGTGTACAGTGGCTTGTATGTGTGTGTGGCGAGGTAAACTATTTTAAGACAGTGTAGGACTGTGACCCACACAGTGTTGGCTGTGAGACAGTGTTCACATGGTGGACGAGCCCCACATTCTAAAGGGTCCATGCACACCCCACAGCTGGGCGATGGCACCGGAGACATGTGGATCACTACGGATGGTGACGCCTTCTTGCAAACCTTGCGCTCCTCAGACCCCCTATTTCCCATACGGGTGATTAACAGTGACTGCACACCAGCAGTCACCACATCTGTGTGCACATGGACACCCGCTAAACACACTTAAGGCCTGTTGAGCATGGCCTACACCGCTTGCACCCTGTAAACAGGTATGACAGATTTGCAATAATATTGTGCCCTCTCCGTACGACTAACAGCCCACTTAGCTGGCTGCTGACAGTCTGTGCAACTCTTTTGATACACGGCATGCAGATAGCAACATTAACCTTCCCATGGCTCACGTTTCAGTGGCCCACAACCTTAATGCTAAGAGAGTAACTATTGGACGCCGTCCCTGGCACACAGCCATGCTGCCATGGTGGGGAGGTACACTGTTATCTGAGTTTCACAGGGTACATGCTTAGCATGTACAGCTGGAAAGGGCTACACAGTATTGTATGCCAATGGTGCCTGGAAAGTAAGAGTGTGCATGCGCCACCACTATCATGGATGTCGGGCATGGCACGAGAGGTTGGCAACCTCTCGGTCAGTCACCCAGCAATGGTGGAAGGCATTTTCCGTTTACCTGCACAGGTGAGAGACCAATCTAGGAAGCAAAGTCTGTTAGTACCTTAGCATCAGTTAGCCTCACATATGTGGTGTTTGTCATGCAGAGATGTCTACGCTACTGAACCCAGGTAGGAAATACGTGTCTGGACTCCTCACTGCCAACAGTGCATGACATCAGCACTGCTGTAGCAAAAGACAGCTGCCCACCCCTTCCCCTTTCCACATAGATCAGGAGAGCTGCCAATATATCAGCACGCTCCCTTACTGTGCATTCCCTGTACTGAGGAACAATACCTCTTCTACTGTCAGGGGCATGTCAGGTACTCCCCTATGTTTTACACTGTAAGGTATGTGAAAGACAGGTGGAGATGTTGCTATACAGAACCTCAGGCAGGGGCCAGTTTGATAACTCAGCATTGGTGCAATGTGGGATATAGCATGCATGGAGTGTGTGTGTGGGTGGGGGGGGGGGGTACACTAAGGGCACCTTAGGAACATAACGAGGACACAAAAGGTGGCAGGTTAAACAGGATTTTTATTCCTGGCAACATTCTGCAGGGTATGGGCAATCATTAGGTCAGCAGTTACAGCGTACATTTCATGTTCCTAGGTATTCATTATCTGCAAGTACTAGATAGCTAATAGATCCAAAGTGGACCAATTCTGTACTACATCACTCCACCATCAGCAGTATATACACATATGCAGGCAGTGGGTGTTATCAGTACTGGCAAAGCATGATTACCTAGGAACGGAGAAACAGGAAGTGGCACCCCAATAGCTTGGATACTGCAATACATAGATTACCGCTGGTCAGTATGCAATGTGTAGACAGGCATAGGCCCCAGGCGGTCCATGCTGAAAGAGTGCACTGAAAGGGGACAGCCTGAGAGGCCAGCCAGCAGAGTGAAAGGCCAGGCCCCAGGCGGTCCATGTTGAAAGAGTGCACTGAAAGGGGACAGCCTGAGAGGCCAGCCAGCAGAGTGAAAGGCCAGCCAGCAGACAAGGTATCCAGCGGTTCAGCATGTAGGCAGCAGGCAAAAACATGAAGGGTCTGGCCACAGCAGTGAAGGCCCAGGAAGACACAGCAGCGGCATGGCAGCAGGAGGAGGCCCAGGAAGACACAGCAGTGGCATGGCAGCAGGAGGAGGCCCAGGAAGACACAGCAGCGGCATGGCAGGAGGAGGAGGCCCAGGAAGACACAGCAGCGGCATGGCAGCAGGAGGAGGCCCAGGAAGACACAGCAGTGGCATGGCAGCAGGAGGAGGCCAAGGAAGACACAGCAGCGGCATGGCAGCAGGAGGAGGCCCAGGAAGACACAGCAGCGGCATGGCAGCAGGAAGAGGCCCAGGAACACACAGGCCAAGTGCCATTTGGAGACATGTTGCACAGAACGCACCCCACAACCAGCATTGACATCCCTTCAGCAGACCGGTCATCCTACAGCAGACTGCCAGTTTTGCATCCCTTGAGAACAGAAGGCGGCACACAGCACAGTGGCGCAGCGGATGGCGGTGAGCCAGGTGACCAGGTGGGTGGGAGGTGGCACCTCAGCAGCTTTGTATGGTGCTTCCATCTCGACGGCACTGCCCCTCTGTGGGGAGCAGCCAGCGGGACATCCTCTTCCATCTCGACGGCACTGCCCCTCTGTGGGATGGCCATCCCAGTAATGGGTGGGAGTAACAGCGCCACCCGGTTTGTGGGAACTGTTGGCCCCCTCAGGGTCCCTTGCCACGTTTTGATGGTCCGGTGGGAGGTGGGGGGTTCTTCGGGGAACGGCCCCTGCGGCCTCGGGACCCTGAGGGACTTGGCTTGGGTGTGGATATAGTGGATGAGGAGGCCACCTGCTGGTCCTGCATCCGCTGGAGGATTTGCAGCAATATATTTAGTATTGTGGGTCCCAATTGCTGCAGCTATGGTATTCCCTGCCTGTGTGGTGGCTGCAGTCTGGAGCTGGAGGTCACGGCTGAGCTGTCTGACCGCTCTCCTGAGAGCACGGTATTCCTTTCTTAGCTGTTCCTCGTGTCTGCTTGGCAGGGGTTCCCGGTATGGTTGTGGGGGTGGTGCTGCTGGAGGTGCTTGTGGTGCTGGGGGATGTGGGATTGCCATTGCTGCCACATCCAATGGTGCAGGGCTGCTTGGTGACATTACCGGTGTGGACATACTGGGCGGTGTTTCCTCAAACGTCAGGAGGTGCAGATGGGTGGGGGAGGGCCCCCACCCAAAATCCTCCAGGGTCTCGGTCAGGGTTAGGGGGCTGCCTGTGGCTGCTCCGGTGGGCCGCACCTCTTCGTCCTCCTCCGAATCCGACCACTGTGTCGTCGCATCCATTTGAAAGGGCCTGGTCAGCATTGGTGGGCGGCGTGTCCCCGGTGGGTCTCTGCTGGTGCTTGGGCCCTCCCAGCTGGCAGCTGATGTCTGCTGCCTGGGACCAGAGTGCTCTGTAGAAGAAGGGGGACAAGGAGAGAGACATCATCAGTACCACAGCGTTGGCTTGATTTGGAGTTACATTAAACATGGACACATAGGCTTTGACCAACATGACTTACATTATATGTAAGCACATAAGGAATAGCCCTACTGGGTCAGACCAAGGGTCCTTCAAGGCCAGCATCCTGCTTCCAACAGTGGCCAATTCAGGCCACAGGAACCTGGCATGTACCCAAAAACTAAGTATATCCCATGTTACCATTGCTAATGGCAGTGGCTATTCTGTGGGTGACCTTAGTAGCAGGTAAGGGACGTCTCCTCCAATCCTTATTTACGCACAGCTATACTGACTGCACTAACCACATCCTCTGCCAACAAATCCCAGGGTTTAATTGTGCGTTGCTTAACATATGTCTTTCTCTGATTAGTTTTAACTGTACCCCCTGCTGACGGCCCATCCCCCCATCCCCCCTGGGCCCATCCCCCCTGGGCCTTCCCCCCTGGGCCTTCCCCCATGCTAACGGCATGGGGGAAGGCCCAGGGGGGATGGGCCCAGCAGGCACAGGTATGCACTGCATATGTGGAACATTACAATGTGAACACTTCTCAGCATTGCTTGCACAGCTCAGACTGCCAGGTTCTGATTGGGGGGGGGGGGGGGGAGAGGGGAAGCCGGACTTATCTGGAGAGCACATGGGGAAGTGAAACAGAAACCAGGACTAAACTCTGTTTTGCACAGGGCAGGGGGGTACAGGCCCACTTACCATCTTCGAGGTGGGAGGTATCAAGGCGGGAATCCAAGCCCTCGAAGACGTCTGGTCCCAGCCGCTGCATGAGTCGCCGCTCCATCTCGCTGAACCTGATGGGGCATGGTGACCTTCCTCCTGTGTCCCTCAGGTACTGATTCCTCTCAGCGATTTTCTGCTTCAGATGCGCCTTAATATCCCGGTACCGGTGGGCCACCTGATCCGCAGTCCTCGGTATCTCGCTGTGCCGTGTGATGATCCCGAGCTATAGTGGCCCATATCTCTCCCTTGGCTGCCTTAGTGGTCTTCACTGACAGGTTTCCAAACAAATGGGCATAATGCCGGAGAACGCCCTCTATGAGATGGTCATTGTCCTCCTGGCTGAACCTGATGGCACGCTGCCTGACCCTGGCCTGGCTGCCTGGTTGGGGTGCCACTTCCGGAGGGGTTTCCTCCCTACCCTGTCTCTCGGACCCACCTGATTCCCCACTCCCTTCCTCCCCCCCCCCCCCCACCTGCCCCTGCACTTCCGGCTCCCTTCCCCTCTGCCCTGCCTGTCTAGCCCTACCTCTTCCCTCCATTCTCTCCTGCCTCACCCTTTTCCCCTCCCCCACCCTCCTATCACTTCCCTCCTGCCTATCTCCACCACTACCCCTGTCCCTGCTCCTACTCCTCATACCCCTACCACTAGGTCCCGCCTCCTCCTCCCTCCCCCTCTCCATCCGCCTCCTCCTCCCTCCCCCTCCCCCTACTCTCAACTCCCCTCTTCTGTCCTCTCCTACCACGCTCCATCCTCCACCACACTCCTCCTCCTCACCACCACCACCACCACACTCCTCCTCCTCCTCCTCCTCCACACCACAACCACCACCACACTCTTCCTCCTCCTCCTCCTCCTCCGCCTCCTCCTCCTCCACACAGATAGGGACAGACAAGTTACTAACACACTTTCACTCCAACAAATATTACAAAGGACACAGGTAAAGGGAAACAGATGACAACAGGTAAACAAGACACCGCACTCAGTATTCGAATTATATAGCAACTAACTCCAACTAACTCCAACACCTACCTCTCTCCACAACTCCTTCCAAACCCTCAAAGGAGGAGGGGCAGGAAGTGGCCTCTTAAACCTGACACATTATCGCGGGACGCGGTACTTGGTTTCACTTTGTTTCGCGTACCGCGAAAACATCGCGTACCGCAATAATATTTTGGACTTTTGTTCGCGAATCGCGAAACTTGTTTCGCAAATTGCAAAACTTGCTTTGCGACTCGCGAAACCGTTTCGCAGTTAGCGAAAACTTCGCGAGCGGCGAAGTTTTCCCGATGCACGATAAAACAGTGATTTGCATGGGAACGCCCCCGTTTTTTACCGCAGGCGGTAACAATGCGTTACACTGCGATATTGGAAAATGAGGCCCTATGTTTGCTATCCCCCAACCCGTAATTGTTTTGTAATACCTCCTATCTATTTAAATACCCAACACTCATAATCTCACTGTACTAAGAATCACTATTTAGTGACAAACCTCCAAAGGATCATTTTTTAAGCCATTCTGTTAATAAAACAAAGGTTTATGCAGGGAAATGGCTTGCTATAAAATTGTCCAGAAGTAAAAGTATGCGTATAAGGTGACTTCACATATATTTTTTCCCACTCTGTAAAGAGGTACTCCCAAGCAGAATAAAGGTGTTGTTTTGTCTTAGACACGTACTTTATATTTTAGTTTGAAACAATTTTTATTGCTTTCCCAGTAAAACATAACATAGTACAAACAACAGGGAGAATACAGTGTTCCTTCTGCACTCCACCCCACTGAACAAAACCTATAGTAACCAGAAGCTGTCTGTTGACCACCCCGTACTTTATATTTTAAAATCTATGCACATAAGGGTATATTTTCAAAAGCCATTTAGATGGATAACTGGAATGTTCTCCATCTAAATGGATTAGCTGCATATTTAAAAGGCTTATCCGGCTAAATTCTAGCGGTTAATGAATTATACGGCTAGAATTTATCCAGGTAAATTGGGGGCAATCCTGGGGCAGGAGGTAGGCGTTCCAGGGAGGAGCGGTATTAGCTGGTTAAGTTAATCTACTAACTCTAGACGTGCCATAGGGAAGGTCTGAAGTTAGCCAGATACCACATATCCGGCTCACTCTAAATTATCTGGGTATACTCAGTAGCACGGCTGCATCGCTCAATATCCCGGTTAAGTTAACCTACTAACGCTAGACGTGCCATAGGGAAGGTCTGAAGTTAGCAGATACCACATATCCGGCTCACTCTAAATTATCTGGGTATATTCAATGGCACTGCTGCACTGCTGAATATCCCGGTTAAGTTAACCTACTAACGCTAGACGTGCCATAGGGAAGGTCTGAAGTTAGCAGATACCACATATTCAGCTCTCTCTAAATTATCAGGGTATATTCAATGGCACTGCTGCACTGCTGAATATCCCGGTTAAGTTAACCTACTAACTCTAGACGTGCCATAGGGAAGGTCTGAAGTTAGCCAGATACCACATATCCGGCTCACTCTAAATTATCGGGGTATATTCAATGGCACTGCTGCACTGCTGAATATCCCGGTTAAGTTAACCTGCTAACTCTAGACGTGCCATAGGGAAGGTCTGAAGTTAGCCAGATACCACATATCCAGCTCATTCTAAATTATCCAGGTATATTATTCAGCAGCACAGCTGCACTGCTGAATATCCTGGTAAAGTTAACCTACTAACTCTAGACGTGCCATAGGGAAGGTCTGAAGTTAGGCAGATACCACATATCCTGCTCACTCTAAATTATCTGGGTATATTCAGTGGCACTGCTACACTGCTAAATATCTCGGTTAAGTTAACCTACTAACTCTAGACGTGCCATAGGGAAGGTCTGAAGTTAGCCAGATACCACATATCCTGCTCACTCTAAATTATCCAGGTATATTCAGCAGCATGGCTGCACTGCTGAATATCCCAGTTAAGTTAACCTACTAACTCTAGACGTGCCATAGGGAAGTTCTGAAGTTAGCCAGATACCACATATCGGGCTCACTCTAAATTATCTGGGTATATTCAGCAGCACGGCTGCACTGCTGAATATCCCGGTTAAGTTAGCCGAATATTTACCCCATAAATTTTTCCAAAATTCTGCTGCACTCAAAATAGCAAGTATAACTTTATGCAGGATATTTTGTGGGATAATTTTCAAAGGATTAGTGAGCTGACACATAAGTTAGGCAGCTTCTTACAAAATTGTCCTCCAAATATATTGTAATCCGCTTTGAAGTGTCTGTCCAGCCTCAAAGAGAGGAATAGAAATCTTAAATTAAATGTATTCCATGATTCTCTTTTTCTTTGTCCTATTCTAATTTCTCACTACATATCACAGTGTGAAGTGGCAGCACAAATATTGAAAGACAAAGCTACAAAAGGGTAAACTGAAACTCTGATATTGTACTATATGCACATGCTGTGCAAGGACTTACATCTTTAATACTCCTCTTACTATCAACCTACAGTCTTATGAAAATCAAACCCCAAGCACTAGTCTATTGTCAGTAATATCTACTTTGGAAAAGCTTACATTTCTCCTTCATTTTATTAATTCTGCTGTAAAAACATTACTCACCAAAGTAGTAGCACAGTGCCAGTGTGACCAGCAAGAAGGTAACAGTGAATCTCATGGTGGTTGATGATTCTTCTCTAGGAAGTCTAGTTTTGAAGTACAGCAGATCTCACTGTGCAACTGCAGAGAGAGAGCTCAGATATATATACTGAACTGTAGGTATGTACACACACATGCAGGTCCCTAACAGCTTACTCGACAAAAAAAGTTCTACAATCCAGGTGACCAAAAATATACAAAGATGAATATTTACTCATTCTCATATGGGTTTGTGGTGAGAATACAGATTTGAAAGTCATTTGTCTTCTTTCTTCCAGAAGGAACAATTATTTACACAACTTATAACCCTTGCAGACATCCCAAGTCTCCTCTAGGCCAGAGTTCTCAACGTTTTTTCTGTCGGGATACACCTGGCAGATGGCTCTCACCTGTGTAATACACTGAACACAAGACCATCATAGGGCTAAATGTAAACATACACTCTGCATCAACAGTAAGACCCCACCCCAGCCTCTCTCCCCCTCCAACAGTGGATACAGAGCACAACTAGGACATTTGCTGTACAACTCATCATACCAGAAAGATATTTCTGGTGTCATCTCAGTAACAGCAAAACAAGCTCTTCATACTACCAGGTGCAATATCCCTACTTATAAAAAGACAGCAATTTACCACCAATGCATGTTCTCTTTACAAAATCCAATAAATAAGACTATTACACATGTCTACCTACTAGTAAAATACCTCATCTCGGTCATACACACAGACCCAACCTTTACCAAGTACAAATTAATCACAAATACAAATATGGAGACAGAAACTGGAATGGAAACCAAAAAAAGCCATTCTGCATGCAGTGCAAAACCAGAGAAATGGAAACAGAAGTATAGCACCTAACATACTCCCAGGATTTGCAATAATGCACACAAACCAAACCAGTCCACACAAAGTTACACCTGTATTATGGAACGTACTCCAACAGTAACAACCCTTTTGTAAAGGGGTAAATAAACATTTAGATATAGGTGAACCGGTAGATGTAGTGTATTTGGATTTTCAAAAAGAATTTGACAAAGTCCCTCATGAGAGGCTTCTAAGAAAACTAAAAAGTCATGGGATAGGAGTGATATTCTTTCTTGGATTACAAACTGGTTAAAAGACCGGAAACAGGTCAATTTTCGCAGTGGAATAGGATAAATAGTGGATTGACTCAGGGATCTGTATTTGGATTGGTGCTTTTCAATATATTTATAAATGATCTGGAAAGGAATATGACGAGTGAGGTAATCAAATTTGCAGATGATACAAAATTATTCAGACGAGTTAAATCACAAGCAGATTGTGATCAATTGCAGGAGGACCTTGCGAGACTGGAAGACTGGGCATCCAAATGGCAGATGAAATTTAATGTGGACAAATGCAAGGTGATGCTTATAGGGAAAAATAACCCTTGCTGTAGTTACACAATGTTAGATTCCATATTAAGAGCTACTACCCAAGAAAAAGATCTAGGCATCATAGTGATAACACATTGAAATCATCGGTTCAGTGTAGTGTGGCAGTCCAAAAAGCAAACAGAATGGTAGGAATTATTAGGAAGGGAATGGTGAGTAAACCTGAAAATGACATAGTGCCTCTGTATTGCTCCATGGTGAGAGTGCACCTTCAGTACTGTATACAATTCTGGTTACCACATCTCAAAAGAGATATAGTTGCACAGGAGAAGGTACAGAAAAGGGTGACCAAAATGATAAAGGGAATGGAACAGCTCCCCTATGAGGAAAAGCTAAAGAGGTTAAGGCTGTTCAGCTTGGAGAAGAGACGACTGAGGGGGGATATGATTGAGGTCTTTAAAATCATGAGAGGTCTAGAATGGGTAAATGTGAATTGGTTATTTACTCTTTGAGATAATAGAAGGACTAGGGAGCCCTCCATGAAATTAGCAAGAAGCACATTTAAAACTAATCAAAGAAAATTCTTTTTCACTCAATGTACAATTAAGCTCCGGAATTTGTTGCCAGGGGATGTGGTTAGTGCAGTTAGTATAGTTGGGTTTAAAAAAGGTTTGGATAAGTTCTTGAAGGAGAAGTCCATTACCTGCTGTTAATTAAGTTGACTTAGGGAATAGCCACTGCTATTACTGGCATCAGTGTTTGGCTTCTTGCCGGTACTTGCAGCCTGGATTGGCCACTATTGGTGTTGAGTTCGGCCTTGAAGGGCCTTGCATTCTGTTGAGAAGGGGGTGTTTAGTGTGCCCTTGGGCCTCAGCTCGGGCCCAGACCTTCAGGGCCGAGCCGAGGGTTGACGGCAGGCTCTGCATGGCTAAACATGGTCTTACCCTCTGCCAGGCCTGCAAGCTCCCAGAGCCAACAACATGTGATGTTGGTAGGGGAACATTCCTCCGACTGTTCCGAGCCCTTTCGAACCTACCGCTTGGTCGGCATTGGAGCAGCAGGCCTGGCCTGAGGTTGAGGGCAGACGGAGGCCTTGACACATAGACAGGACTATGATTAATGCGACAGCATCTTGGACGAAACTGGGTTGATGCAACGGCATCACACGCAAGACGAGGAACTTGATCCAAACAAGACAGGACAAGGGTTGATGCGACGGCATCTAGACAAGACACTTCGTTGATGCGACGGCATCACTGGCAGAGACACTTGGGTTGATGCGACGGCATCACGGGCATGACGAGGAACTTGAACCAAACAAGACAAGACACAAGGCAGGAGGACATTGGCACTGTCTCTCAGAGTGCCCTACTCAGCCCACCGGCAGGACTGAGTCGCGGACTACCCTGTCCCACTGCATGCCCTACACAGCCCTTGCAGGCTGGTCATGGACCACGAGGAGAACGGGACGAGCGCAGGGAAGGTCCAGGCAAAGAGGAACTCCAATGCTGAAGCCGGTGTCATCTGAAGCTTCCCCCAAGGCTGGCAGGAATGGAGGCTCAGGAGCGCAGGGACCAATCCCACCTGCAGACTGCAGCAAGCTCGGGAATACTCCATCCGAGGACCGCCGGTCTGCAGGAACAGAAGGCTCAGGAGCACTAGACGAAGACGCAGGGAAAAACATCCTGGACAGGAAGACACATCAGGATGAGGAAGATCATGGCGGAACATCAGGACATGGTCAGGGACCTCAGGCGAGACATCAAGACATGAAGTCGTGGCACGAAGGCAGAAGAGACGAGGAGCTCCACGAAGAACAGAAGACCTTACAAGACTCTGGCAGGCAGGAGCCTCCAGAGGGAAGTCACTTCGATGCAAGGCGAGGAACAGAGTGACGAAGCAGCTCTTTATAGGGCTAAAGCAGGAAGTCCCATTAAAGGTGGGGCCAGCACACTTCCTGTGCCTGGCCCTTTAAATTCAGTGAAAAGGCGCGGCCGCGCGCCTAGAAGCAAGCAGGAAGTTGTGCAGGACCGCGGACAGCAGCCTGCACCGATGTCAACGCGCAGAGGAGGCAGGACTGGCCTGAGACACAGTTGTCCCTGCTGCCCTGGCAGTTCCCCATGGATGCGGTGAAGGTATCCTATATTCTCTCCCTGCTTGATGGGAGGGCCTTGATATGGGCCTCCCCCCTTTGGGAACATAATGATTCCTCGCTGGTGGACTTACAACAGTTCATCTCAAATTTCAGGCAAACTTTTGATGAGCCAGCCTGAGTAGCTACGGCTACTTCTGAACTGCTACAGCTCCGTCAAGGGGCTCACTCCTTGGCAGATTATGCTATGGAGTTCTGGACTTTAGCCCAGGAAGTAGGTTGGAAGGATGGAAGTCTTAAGGCCATCTTCCTGGAGGGCCTATCCGGACGTATAAAAGACGAAATTGCTGCTCGAGATCGGCCAGAGGACCTCAACGCCCTGATAGAGATGGCTGCCCGCATTGATCGCCACCTGCAACAAAGGGCTAAGGAGCAGCATTTCTCCCACCACAGTCCTGCTACAGTGTCCACGAGACCTGCGTTTTCTCCTAAGACGTCTCACCCAGACGTTCCCACCTGCGAACCAATGCACCTGGGACGTGTTCCGCTCTCTCTTGGAGAGAGACAGTGTTGTCGTTCTTTGAGATTGTGCTTGTATTGTGGCCAGAAGGGCCACTTCTTGGCACGCTGCCAGGAGCGTGCGGAAAATGCCAAAGCCTAGGGGGTTGGGAGGAACTCCTCCTAGGCTGTGCGACAGCTCCTCAGTGTACCATGCCTGTTACCTTGGAATATCCGGGAGGCTCCGTCGAGACCATCGCGTTCCTGGATTCAGGAGCGGGAGGTAATTTCATCCTGCAAGATTTAGTCTCCCAGTTGCGAATTCCTACGCATAGATGGGAGGTCCCGTTGCGAATTACCTCCATCCAGGGGACGTTCCTTCCTGGACCTATAGTGATGTCCACAGCATCCATTACTGTCCGCACCGGGGCGATCCATTCGGAGGCGATAGTGTTGGAGAAGGCCGTCCACCCCATGGTGCTAGGGTTGCCGTGGCTACAGAAGCACTCGCCCACAATCCAGTGGGATACTCTACAAATCGTTAAGTGGAGCCCCTTATGTCTTACCAACTGTATGAAGGTGCCGAAGGTTCCCGGACTCCCGTTGATGCACTCTGCCCTCAGTCCTCCGGCACCTTATGAGGACTTCACGGATGTTTTTTCTAAGACCAAGGCAGAGATCCTTCCGCAGCACCACCCGTATGACTGTGCTATAGACCTACTACCTGGAACTATGCCCCCTCGAGGACGGGTATATCCCTTGTCACTGCTTGAAACCCGGGCCATGTCTGAATATATTTCAGAGAACCTGGCCAAGGGGTTTATTCGCCTGTCCAAGTCGCCTGCAGGGACAGGCTTCTTCTTTGTCAGCAAGAAGGAAGGCTCGCTGAGGCCTTGTATAGACTATCGAGGGCTTAACTCCATTACCAAGCGGGATCGTTACCCATTCCCGCTAATTCCGGAGCTCCTCGATAGGCTCCAGGGAGCAAAGATTTTCACAAAGTTGGCTTTACGAGGTGCTTACAACTTAGTCAGAATTCGTCCAGGAGATGAGTGGAAAACCACGTTTAATACCAGAGATGGGCATTACGAATACCTTGTGATGCCTTTTGGCCTATGTAATGCCCCAGCGGTGTTCCAGCACCTTATGAATGAGGTGTTACAGGATCTTCTGAACACCTGCGTAATTGTCTAGCTCGGCGATGTTCTAATCTTCTCCCAGGACCTGCCTACACATCGTCAGCATGTCCGTCAAGTGCTCCAGATACTTAGGGAGCATGGTCTATACGTGAAACTGGAAAAGTGCAGTTTTGAGAAGACATCCCTGGCGTTCCTTGGCTACATCATCTCGGCAGCTGGCTTCCAAATGGATCCCGAGAAAGTGGCTGCAATCAAGAATTGGCCTCAGTCGAGGGGTCTTAAAGTGTTGCAATGCTTCCTCGATTTTTCCAATTTCTATAGTCACTTTATTCCCAATTACTCCCGCATTGTGGCTCCATTGACCACCCTCATCCGAAAGGGAGCCAATGCAGTAGGGTGGCCTGTTTCCGCTTGCCAAGCCTTCAAGGATCTAAAAGAAGCCTTCCTGCTAGACACCTGCCTTCGTCATCCTGACCCTAGCCGTCCCTTTGTGGTGGAAGTTGATGCTTCTAATGTGGCCGTAGGGGCTGTACTTAGCCAGTACTCTGACTCCGGACAACTGCTACCATGTTCATATTTCTTGAAGAAATTCTCGCCGGCCGAAAGCACCTACTGTATTGGCGATAAAGAGTTACTATCCGTGAAACTAGCCTTGGAGGAATGGAGACAGTGGTTGGAGGGGGGCCAACCATCCAGTTACAATCTACACTGACCACAAGAACTTAGCATTTTTGAAGCAGGCCCAGCGCCTGATCCCAAGACAAGCCCGGTGGTCGCTGTTCTTTGATCGGTTTAACTTTACCTTACGTTACCGACCCGGTTCCAAGTACGTTCGAGCCGACACGTTCTCGCGTTCCTCCAAAGTTGAGGAGACCCCAGACACTCCCCAGTATATCCTGGACCCTGCGAAAGTGAGCCTCGCGGCAACAGAGGTGTCCTCCCAAGGGAAGACCGTCATCCCACGCCGCTCCCGCAGAGCCATCCTCACCTGGGCTCATGACTCCCTTACAGGGGGCCATTCCGGCTGTAAGGGGACCTTAGACCCGCTAACCCGCTTTATTGGTGGGTAACGGTGAGACAGGACGTCCAAGCCTTTGTGGGCTCTTGTCCTACCTGCGCCATACAGAAGCCAGTCACTGGGAAGCCCAGAGGTCTGTTACAACTGTTGCCCGTCCCAGTGGAGCCGTGGACACATATCTCCACTGACTTCGTCGTGGACCTCCCAGCTTCAGAAGGGAATTCAGTTATTTGGGTGACTGTAGACCGATTCTCCCAGATGGCGCACTTTGTCCCCCTGCCAAAGTTGCCTTCAGCACCGGGCCTAGCCAATCTTTTCGCGCAACATATCTTCAGACTTCATGGCCTTCCGCAGGATATAGTCTCAGATCGAGGCCCACAATTTACCGCTCGATATTGGAAGGCACTTTGTAAACGCTTCAGTGTGCAACTTAGTCTCTCGTCTGCGTTCCACCCCCAGAGTAATGGGCAAACGGAACGGACTAACCGGACCTTAAAGACATTTCTCCGCTCTTTTGTAAATGAACGACAAGATAATTGGGCCAAGTTTCTCCCGTGGGCGGAGTTCTCGTACAACAATCATACGCATGCCGCTACTGGAAGTTCGCCTTTCCTCGTTGTCTACAGAAAGCAATTTCGACCACCTTTGCCTTCACTTGAACCCAGTGCACTCCCAGCAGTGCAACTTTCCGCCCTTCAGCTCTTGTCTTTGTGGACTTCTATCCAGGGGAAGTTACTTAAAGCTGCCCAGTCTGCCAAGAAATGGGCAGATAGACATCGTCAGCCAGCACCTCTCTTCCTGCCCGGAGACCGTGTCTGGCTTAGTACTAAGAATCTATAGCTACGGATCCTGTCTAGAAGACTAACCCCAAGATTCTGTGGGCCATTCCGAGTCGCCGAACGAGTGGGAGCAGTCTCCTACCGGTTACGCCTACCTTCCTCCATGCACATACATAACGTGTTCCACGTGTCATTGTTGAAGCCTCTTGTTTTGTCCAGATATCACTCTCAGGCTCCCAAACCATTGGATCCTTCAGTACCGGACGATGCCACTTATCAAGTACGTGAGATTTTGGATGTCCGGTTCCATCAACGACACTGGGAGTACCTCCTCGCCTGGGAAGGTTGCGGACCCGAGGATAACTCATGGGAACCTGCTCGTAATATCCTCGACAAAGGCTTATTACAGCAATTTCATCTGGATCACCCAAGTAATCCTGGACCTGCTAAGAAGGGTACTGTTACGGTTCTGGCCACGAGTACCGCGACCAGAACCTTACCTCCGTGCTTCTGGACCTGTTCCCGCTTCGGTTGGCCTAGTTCGCGGCCTGTTCGGCAACGTCCCCGCGAGGGCCGCGCCGCCGGGAGGCCTGCCAAGGATGCCCTGCCCCTAGGCGCACGCGCGCGCGACACTTGAGTGCTTTTCAAGGCCATTTTCCGCCAGTGGTGACTCCGCCCAAATCCTGACATCAGATGCCGTGGCCTTGATAAGCCGGCTGCGGACACTCAGTCTTTGCCTTGCAACGGGGTTACCATCCGGTTCCCAGTTGCCCCGTGCCCCAGAGTGGGTTGCCTTGGAACTCGCTCCGTTCCTGCCTGCTTGCTACAGTACCTGCTTGGTTCCTGCCTGCTTGCTACAGTTCCTGCTTGGTTCCTGCCTGCTTGCTACAGTACCTGCTTGGTTCCTGCCTGCTTGCTACAGTTCCTGCCTGGTTCCTGCCTGGTTCCAGTATTCGAGTCTTGCTACAGTTCCTGCCTGGTTCCAGTACCTGAGACTTGCTGCAGTTCCTGCCTGGTTCCAGTTCCCAATCCCTGCTACAGCGTTGCTCGCTGTCCTTGTCTGGTTCCAGTTCCTAGTCCAGCTCGCCAGCCTGCCCGTCTCAGTCTCAAGCTCCACTACTTGCCTAAGTTTCAGCGGCTGGGCCCCTACGGGCTCCTCCCCAGGGGGCTTCAGCTTCCAGGGGTGAAACCTCACCTAAGTCCCAGCGGCTGGGCTCATACAGGCTCCTCCCGGGGGAGCACCAGCTTCCAGGGTGAAGAGCACCATCCACGTCCTGCCTGACATCTGCCTCCCAACCTGCGGTGTGCTAGACACAGTGAACACCTTCTCCCAGTCTCTGGTAGGTCGGTCCAAGGGTCCACTAAAACTGAGACTCCATAACAGTAGTGACTAAGAATATCCGTTTGGTCTTTATACTAGACAGGAAGGTTTGAGGAGAATACCACTTGGGCATCTATTTACTTTAACCTTTCTATCAGAGCCATGAAGTCACTTTCAACATGCTTTATATGGTACCTAGCAGTACCATGTGCTAACATGGATTATGCAATATAATGCCAAATTGGATGAGCGGCTTTGGATAGTAAACATTAGGCTTGATCAGCCATGGTACCCTTGTGTTTTTTTCTTTTACCACAGTATCCAGTTTTCTTGCAACAAGCTTTTTATCTGTTGGAAGAGAATTGTTTCAGATGATCATAACTTCTTCATTCTCCACAGTTCTCAGGGTCATGATCCCAGTACCTTTCTGGCACAAAGATGTTAGTGTTTACACAATTTCTAGTGGATGAGCCATGACATCTTATCTATCAAGCTTTTTGGTATGCAGACCTTCTGATATCAACACGACACCCAGTAATGAGATATTTAACTGTTTCTTGTTCTATATTATTGTTCTGGTTGTGAGCCATCTTGTCTATAGTCCACTATCCTGGGCTGCAATTATCAATCTCTGAGATTTAAACTCACCTCTCCATAGCCATTTCTGAATCAGGTTTTGATCCATGTGGGGTTTTTGAAGCATCTCTATATTTCTCTCTATACTTTTGCCAGTGGGTTTTCTTTGTTTGCTAATCAGATTCTTTAAAGAGTGTTTTCTCACATTTTGCAAATTCCCTCATGTGCTGGTAAATAATCATTCTTTCCACTTGCAGAAACAATCATCCAAGCTTACAAATGGAGAACGATTTTGGCTGTTTACTTTTGTACTTTAGCCCTTTTTGAGTAGTGGGATCTGATGATGTTGTTATTAGGTATGCTTGCAGGCCTATAATAAAGGCGCTCATATTTTCAGCAGCACAAATCACCTAAAGATGCAACAAAGCAGCAGCAGCAGCAGCGGTGGCATGAGCACCCCAAGGCACAGTGAGAGGTGTGAAGCAGCAGCGGCAGCAGTGGCACTGCCTATGGAACGTGCTTTGTCCTTTACAAGTAGTGTTAGTGTGTGTACTCCTTGTGCTCTCTCACACGTTCACACAGACACATGCAGGCAGAGTACACAGCGTATACAAGCAAACATGGTCTTGACTTGTGCTTTGCTGGACTGCCAGTGCCTGCCCTGGTAGTGGTACTATTTTTTTTCCCAAAGATGATAACACTTTATGGAAAAACAGCATGCCAGAATAGTGGCATGAACACCTCTAGGCACTACTAGAAGAGCAAAGGGCTGCCAAGAGTAGTGGCACTGAAAGATGATTTATTAATTATATTCATGCAGGAATATTCTATGAGAGAAATATGAGAGAAATGGCCAAAGATATTAAGATTGCTGTGATGATGTAATCTTCCCCAACCCAAAGCAAAACCTATCAATTGAAGAGTCTCTGGGACGAGCATTACCAATAACAACAGAAGATCCCAGCAAGAAAAAAAGCCCATAAACAAAGACCCATCAGAGGTATATAGTAAGGCAAAGATCAATTATTTACCTAAAACCATTGGGCCTGGGTATTTACCAGGGTAGACCAGTTTCCCTACTATGCCACACATCTTTCCATCCAAATGGCAGATGAAATTTAATGTGGATATGTGCAAGGTGATGCATATAGGGAAAAATAACCCATGCTATTAATTACACAATGTTGGGTTCCATATTAGGTGCTACAACCCAAGAAAGAGATCTAGGTGTCATAGTGGATAACACATTGAAATTGTCGGTTCAGTGTGCTGCGGCAGTCAAAAAAGCAAACAGAATGTTGGGAATTATTAGAAAGGGAATGGTGAATAAAACGGAAAATGTCATAATGCCTCTGTATCGCTCCATGGTGAGACCGCACCTTGAATACTGTGTACAATTCTGGTCGCCGCATCTCCAAAAAGATATAGTTGCGATGGAGAAGGTACAGAGAAGGGCAACCAAAATGGTAAGGGGAATGGAACAACTCCCCTATGAGGAAAGACTAAAGAGGTTAGGACTTTTCAGCTTGGAGAAGAGACGACTGAGGGGGGATATGATAGAGGTGTTTAAAATCATGAGAAGTCTAGAACGGATAGATGTGACTCGGTTATTTACTCTTTTTTGGAGAGTTGGAATATCATTGCTTTTACAGCGGTCCGCTGTTAAAAGTGGCTCTTTTGAAAATAAGTTCCAATAGGTAATAAAATTATATTTTCACAGTGATTTTCTACATTTTTACCCTTTGTGGCCATTTTAGTCATTAATGTTTTTCTTTTATATTAAGACAGTTTGTGCTGATAAATATATCTCTGATTAAGATATATGAGAGGTCCATGCTAATTTGAGCAAATTCAAGTGGCTCTTAAAATATCTATTATGTAACTATTTATTTTATAATATGTCATTTGCACTAATATCATACGAGGTATTCAAAAAACCATCCACATGTACCCTTTTCTTTTTATTTTCTTTTTAATTTCTTTTCTTTCTCTCCTTTTTGGTGTTTCATTTTTTTTTGTTCCATTTATTTTTCAAGTTTTCAAGTTGATATACATGTTTTTCTTTATTTAAGGTATTCAATTAGGTTGTTTGTATGCAAATATGTTTCCCCTTGCAATTCTGTGTTGTGTGCCATTGATATATGTACATACACACGTAAACATTTTTTTAAAGATGATTTTATATATTATTTTAAAGGTGATTTCATATATATTTGCACACTACATAAATATTATGTATGTATGTTTGTGAGTCAATTCTGTTTATGTTTATATTATAGTATGCCTTTTTTATTATATTTATTATTTATTATGATTTGATATTTTTATATTTCATTTTACTTGTTTCAAATATATATGTATGTGTGCCTTTTATTTGTTTGCAATAGCCTCTTAGGCAGCTTGTTGAGCGAAACTCGGCCAGAGTCGGGCAGGGCAAGATCCAATAAAGTCCAATTTACACTGATTCTACTCCTTGTGTTTGTTGCTATCTGCCATCTTGGATCGGTTACCGGTTTGTTTTCTTGCAGTCAAAAAAGCAAACAGAATGTTAGGAATTATTAGGAAGGGAATGGTTAATAAAATGGAAAAAGTCATAATGCCTCTATATCTCTCCATGGTGAGACCGCACCTTGAATACTGTATACAATTCTGGTCGCCACATCTCAAAAAAGATATAGTTGCGATGGAGAAGGTACAGAGAAGGGCAACCAAAATGATAAAGGGGATGGAACAGCTCCCCTATGAGGAAAGGCTGAAGTGGTTACGGCGGTTCAGCTTGGAGAAGAGACGGCTGAGGGGGGATATGATAGAGGTCTTTAAGATCATGGGAGGTCTTGAATGGGTAGATGTGACTCGGTTATTTACACTTTCGAATAATAGAAGGACTAGGGGGCATTCCATGAAGTTAGCAAGTAGCACATTTAAGACTGATCGGAGAAAATTCTTTTTCACTCAACACACAATAAAGCTCTGGAATTTGTTGCCAGAGGATGTGGTTAGTGCAATTAGTGTAGCTGGGTTCAAAAAAGGTTTGGATAAGTTCTTGGAGAAGTCCATTAACTGCTATTAATCAAGTTGACTTAAGGAATAGCCACTGCTATTAATTGCATCAGTAGCATGGGATTTTCTTAGTGTTTGTGTAATTGCCAGGTTCTTGTGGCCTGGTTTGGCCTCTGTTGAAAATAGGATGCTGGGCTTGATGGACCCTTGGTCTGGCCCAGCATGGCAATTTCTTATGTTCTTAATTTAGGAACACTTAATATCACTTAAATACTTGCAATTTCTTTTGAAATGTTTTAGGGGAAACATGCAAAAATAATGCAAGGTTTTCTTAATTAAAAAAAATATGTTGTGAGTGAGCTGTTTTAGTGGACCCTTGGGCCGGCCTGCAGGAGACTGGGGAGAGGTGGACTATAGTCTCCGCCTGAGGGCAGGCCGGGAGGCAGATACCAGACAGGTGATAGAAGTGGGGCTTCACCCAGGAAGCCGGTACTCCCCCGGGAAGAGTCCGTAGGAGTCCAGCTGCTTAGGACTTAGGTGATTCACCCTGGAAGCCGGTACTCCCCCGGGAGGAGCCCGTGGGAGCCCAGCCGCTGGGACAGGAGATCACGGAGGCTGGAACTGAAGCCGGACAGGTTACTGGAACCAAGCTGGAACTGAAGCAGGACAGGTACTGAATGCAAGCTGAAACTGAAGCAGGTCAGGTTACTGGAACCAAGCAGGTACTGAAGCAGGACAGGTACTGAATGCAAGCTGGAACTGAAGCGGGACAGGTTACTGGAACCAAGCAGGTACTGAAGCAGGGCAAGTACTGGATCCAAGCTGGAACTGAAGTGGAACAGGTTACTGGACCCAAGCAGGTGCTAAAGCAGGGCAGGTACTGGATCCAAGCTAGAACGAAAGCAAGACAGGAGCAAAGACAGGACTGGACACAGAAGCATAGCAAATCTGAGGCAGGAACGGAGCTGCTAACGCAATAGCACACTTGGGGGTTCGGAGCAACTGGGAACCGCAAGGAACCCCGTTGCAAGGCAAGGCTCTGGGCTCCACGGCGGCCTTAAATAGGCCGCAGCGTCTGACGTCAGGGGTAAGGCAGAGCCTTCAGTGGCAGGAAAAACCTTCATAGGGGCAGCGCCTGCGCGCACGCATGCCTAAGGAGACGGCGTCCAGGAAGAGTTTCTCGGCGGCATCCCCCCGTGGGGATGCAGCGAAACAGGCCGCAGGCTCTCGGAGACAGAACGGGACCAAGGAGATGAGGGCCAGGTCGCGACTGTCGCGACTGTCGCGACAGGGACCATAACAAAATTAACGGATTATTAGTCTGAACTTACTGACTGAAGAATTTCTTTGTGATTTCTCTGTGGTGACCTTTACGTGTGGGAACTGTTAGTTCTCTGGTCCTTCTGTGCTGGTGGATTCAACAAGCAGAAATTCTTTGGTGCTGTTGGTTTTGGTCTCTGGATCTTGCTGTAGTCTGACGTTCTTATTTCTGGCTTCTTTCTTGTGCATTTGTTGAGCGAAACTCGGCCAGAGTCAGGCAGGGCAAGATCCAATAAAGTCCAATTTACACCAATTCTACTTCTTGTGTTTGTTGCTTTTTTGACTGCTGCAGCACACTGACGATTTTAAAGTATTATCCACTATGATGCCTAGATCTTTTTCCTGTGTGGTAGCTCCTAATATGGAACCTAACATCGTGTAACTACAGCAAGGGTTATTTTTCCCTATATTTATTTATTTATTTATTTATTTATTTAAAGGCATTTATATACCGACGCACGTTGGGAACATCTCGTCGGTTTACAGAGAACGCAACAAGCAACAGGCTTTACATATATGCAACACCTTACACTTGTCCACATTAAATTTCATCTGCCTATGTATTATGAGTTTGTGAATATGATTTTGCAGCAAATTGCTAATGAAGCATTTAACCTATAATCTTTTAAAAAATAAAGAACTGATGTCAAAAAGCACATACTTGTTCCTTTTGATCTACTACCATCTGGTGGCTGCAATATGTATTACATCTAACTTTTTACTTAATGTTACTTCATGCAATGAATTATAATCTGATAAAAAATCTTGTTATATTTAATAAAAATCTGCCTTTCTCATGCTACATATGAATACTATAAGGCACCTAAAGAGGAGAAAAGGGTACAAACAATAGTGGCATGAGAGAGACAAGACACATAAAGAGGATCAAAGCAGCAGCAACAGCAGTGGCAAGAACACGCTGAAGCTAATATTTATTTATTTGATTTGATGTATATTATGCCTTCCAGGTATTTCAAAGTAGATTATTTTATGTACTGTAGGTATTTTATAGTTTGGATATGGCAAACAATACAGTGGCACTAAACTCCCCAAGGCATAACATTTGGGGTATTGCAAACTGCAGAGTAACATCCAATCCTCCAAGGTACAGCATGTAGAATATGCAGCCAGCAAAGAGACATCAAAACCTCCAAGAGATGGAGTGCAGGGTAAGGCAAAAAGCAAAGTGGCATCAAAAGCCCAAGGTATCATGACGGGGACACAGGGCACCACCAACAGTGCTATGATCAGCCTCAAGGCACCAAAAGAGCAACAAAGGTGGAACCAAGAGTGGAATGAATACCCCAAAGTACCATAAAGGGGCAAAATGGCACCAGCAGTGGCCGAGTAGCAACAGTGGCAGAAATAATACAGCAAGGCATGGAACTAGGAAAAAGACTGGGTGAGAGGGAAAATAATGGACAAACCATCCCAGCACAACCGAGAGAAGTAGGATGGAAAAACTAGGCTGGGACCTGAGAGTGGCATAAGGAAACAGCAAGGTGCAGAATCAGGTAGGCGGGCAGGCCAGCACAGCAGCAGCAACACGAGAGGCACCTGGCGACAATACAGCAAGGTGCTGAGGACCAGTACTATGGGCATTGGTTCTCTTTAACTGTACTCTCAGTCCTTTTGCCACTAGCATGGAAATTCCAGGAAACCCAACTGAGGGAGGTTATTATTTTAAGAAACACCAACTTTACCACCGTCTCCGGTGCCAGCGCTGAATGATGTGGACCCACAATATCCCCTGCCATACACATTCATTAGGAACTAGTTTTTGAAATAATTACTGGGGAGGGAGGAAGATTGGGTAGAAGGCCCATGCTGGTAAATGTGATTTTTTTAAAATTTAGTGAAATTCAGTCAGGGCAGGGGGGTGGGGGGGAGTCCTGGCCTGCTGTAGATTTTAATATTAGTGATGGTGGGGTGGGAACTGGAACTGGATGCCCATAGTGCAGTCTTTTGTTTTTGTTTTTTGACAAGATCACCACATTTACCCGAATATCAAAACAGAGGCTATGATCAAATATATTAAAGAAAATCTGGACAGGGAGTTAATTCGCCCTTCTGCATTGCCTGCTGGAGCTGGCTTCTTTTTTGTATGGAAAAAAGACAGCTAACTATGGCCTTGCAACAACTACTGAGGGCTCAATGCAATTACCAAAAAGAACTGATATCTTCTCCCACTGATCACAGAACTCTTTGACTGCCTCAGAGGGGCAAGGATATTTAGTAAGCTTGACCTGCAGGAGGCATACAAAGTAATAAGGATCCGTGATGGAGACAAATGGAAGCGTGCTTTTAACAGCAGAGATGGGCACTATGAATATCTGATGATACCCTTTGGGTTATGCAATGCCCCCACAGTCTTTCAGTTTATGGTTAATGAGATGTTTCGGGACCTGCTCTACTCTCATGTGGTAGTGTATGTGGATGATATCCTAGTATTTTTAAAATCCTTGCAAGAACATCAAGATCATGTAATGCAAGCTCTCCAGTGGGTCCCTGAACACCACATGTAAGCAAAATTGAAAAAATTTACTTTTGGACAGGAGGAACTTTCATTTCTTGGCTACATCATTTCTTGGCAAGCCCTACGCATGGATCTGGACAAACTGAAAGCCATCCTGGATTGGCTCCAGCCCATGGGCCTCAAAGTTCTATAGCACTTCCTTGGATTTGTGAGCTACTACCAACAATTCATTCATGGCTACTCTCTACTGGCTGCACCTCTCTACACCTTCACAAAAAAGGGGTCTGATACCAAGAACTGGACCAACAGTGACATTCAAGCATTTCAGCACCTCAAGGAGGAGCTCACCTATGACCTGTATCTACACTATCCATATCCAGACCCCTCCAAACCATTCATACTGGAGGTAGATGTGTCTACCCTTGGGATAGGGCTGTCCTCTTATAGCACAACAACCATGGCACACTCATGACCTGCTCCTATTTCTCTAAATCATGTACTCCCACAGAGAGAAATTACACTATTGGAAATTGCAAGCTGCTAGCCCTGAAGCTAGCTTTAGATGAATGGCGACATCTGTTAGAAGGGGCCAGACAGACTGTGACCATTTACATAGACCCCAAATATCTGGGACACATGGAACAAGCACAACAACTGAACCACAGCAAGCCCGTTGGTCACTATTTTTCAACCAGTTTAACTTTGAAGTACGATATCAACCAGCAGAAAAGAATCGATGGACAGATGCCCTTTCACGCTCCTTTGACCCTGAGTGCACCCTTTAGCACTACAACATATCATTGATCCTGCAAAAATTATGGTTGCTGCCATTGTTGCGGTCTCCACCGCTTCCCTACTGCGGGGGCTCAAACCCGCCTACCTTCGCTTCAGGGATCTCCGCGTTCCACCCGCTCCGGACCCTGGGGGCATCTCTCACTCCACGTGGCGTCCGCCATTATGGGCCTGCACCTTGTTCATCTCGCGCACGCGCAAGGACGTCCCTCTTGAGCGCTCAACTCCCGGAAGCCTGGCCCCGCCCGCGCTGCTGACGTCATGCCCAAGTCTTGATATAAGCGGCGCTCAGACTCTCTCTTATCGCCTTGCAACGAGGTTCACAACTCCATTGTTGTTCTTAGTTGCGTCCTTGGTGATCTGCTGCCTGTCTGCCTCTGACCCCGGTTTGCCTTGACTTCTGCTTCAGCCTGCCGCCTTCCTCTAACTCCGGTTGCCTCGACTTCCGCTACAGCCTGCCGCCTGCCTCTGACTCCGGTTTGCCTCGACTTCCGCTTCAGCCTGCTGCCTGCCTCTGACTCTGGTTTTCCTCAGACTCCGCTTCAGCCAGCTGCCAGCCTCTGATTCCACGTTACCTCAGACCCCGCTTCAGCCTACTTCAGACTCCGGTTGCTACAGACCCCATTACCGCCCGCTGTCCTGCCTTCAGCTGGCCCTCGGTCCTGTGCTACCGCTTCCCTGCCTTCCGGGGACCCTGGACTTTCTCCACTCTCTGGTCCCGGCCTACGTCTCCACCTGTTACTGGACTTTCTGTCTCACGCTCAAGGCCCTAGGTTCCGGGACCCTACGGGCTCCTCCCGGGGGGGTCCCTGGTTCCCGGGAGAACCCCATTGGCTTGTGGCTCCGCCTCCCGGCCTACCCTGCCTGCCCTGGTAGGTCGGCCCAAGGGTCCACTATCCCTCCTACAGTATCTGACTGTAACAGCCATAGTAACAGTATCACCTGAGGAAACTGTCATTCCTCAATGGTTATGCCAGAAAGTTTTTCACTGGGCTCATGACTCTTGTTTAGCAGGTCACCCAGGCATGACCCAAACCCTGGAGTTAATCTTCTGTCACTACTGGTGGCCTCAGATGAAGACCGATATGAAGCGATATTTAGAGTCCTGCCCCACATATGCCATGAATAAGAGTTATCGAGCTTGACCTTAGGTGATGTTATAGCTTTTCCTAGATGGCCCATTTCATATCTCTCCCCGGTCATCCTTTGGTGACTGAATTGGCCAATCCCTTTGTCCGGCATATCTTCCATCTGCATGGCCTTCCTCTCCATTTTCTTTCTGATCAGGTAATACAGTTTATGACCCATTTCTGGAAAATACTGAGCAGGAAGTTTGCTATTAACTTGGACTTAATTTTGGCTTATCACCCCAGAGAAATAGGCATACCGAGCATACAAATCAGACTTTCCAAACCTTCCTTAAAGCGAACATTAAACAATGCCAGGACAACTGGGCATTTTTACATCATTAGGTGGAGTTCTGCCACAGCAATCATGTGAGCAGCTTGACTAGGTCCTCACCTTTTTATATGGTATTTGGCTATCATACTCATACACCCAAGCCTGTCCTGATCTGCATTGTCTGTCTTGTAGCCAGCTTAATGGGGCACGAACACCAAAATATCTGGCAGAAAACACATCATCTCCTGGAACAAGTGGCAGAACGATCTAAACAGCAGGTGAACAAGGGATGCCGCCTAGCATTGCACTCCAACTTGGGAACCTGGATTAGCTTACTACAAAGAACTTATGCAATAAAATGCCTTCAGTGAAGTTTTCCCCAAGATTTGTGAGACCATTCCTCATTGTGCAGCAAGTGGGGCCAATTGCTTACAAACTCAAGTTACCTGTGTCTCTCTGGATTCATGATGGGTTCCACATAACCCTGCTGAAACTAGCAATCTTATCTTGGCCTTACAGAACACCTCTCATGGCTACTGAAGTTTCAGCAGAAGAAAACACCCAGTATGGACTCCCAAAGCATCAGGAACAAAATCCAGTACCTCATCGCATGGAAGAATTTTGAACAGGAAGAAAATTCCTAAGAACCTGCTTCAAACCTCCAAACCCCCCAATTGGTGTGGGATTTCCACAGATGCTTCCCCAGGAAGCCCAAGCTCAGAAGTTTAGGAAGGGTGCTAATATAGTCCCTGTTACGATCCGTGGTCGCAGACAGCTGCAACTGCTCTTGCTCACCTCTTTCTTCTCTGCCTTGGCCCCGTTGGGCAAACCTGCTGCTGCAGCTAACCATCTCCGGCCTTCCGGCCCTCATTCCTGGCTCTCCCAAGCAGCATGGACGCAGCCGATCACCATCTTGTCCTTGGGGTTCCCTAGGCAAGCGCGCATGCTCCGAAACCAGCTTTAACCATGTCATGGTGGGAACCTCAGGGGCATCCTCCGCAGATGATGTCACTCATCAGGCATTCTTAAGCCCACTGGTCCAGACAGCCTACGACTTGGCAACGAGTTTGACTTGCTGAATAGTCCTCTTCTCACTTCAGCGTTTGTTCCTGCTTCCATGGCGTGAGACTTCAGGTACCCGCTCCTCGGGGGCCTCTTCCTGTTCTTGGCTATTCGCTTCTCGGAGGGCCTTTGCCCAGACTTCTACCTGCCTTGCTTCCTCAAGGCTTCCTGAGAAACTTCTATCTTGTCTGCTGCCACTATGAGTACTATGCTGGGAACCGCTCTGTGATCCTCTCTCCGGTGTACCCCACTTCGCGTGCCATTGGCGTAACTCCAGCAGCAGAGACCTCGTCAGTCACCCCGCTCTGTGAATCTGTGCTGTGACACCTTAGCAGCACCGATGGACCATTGCCCTGCGGATCAGTACGGCGGACTCCGGAGGACCCTCGACGATGTACCCCGCTTTGAGGACCATTGCCGTGACCTTACCGAGAGACCCTCGTATGTACCATCTCTACGGATCCAGCTGAACAACAGTGACTCTCTGGTGGCTCTCTCGCCCCTCAGGTATTCCCATTCCTGCACCAGTAACTCTACTCTCTCTGAGCAGAATCTGACATCAGCACCTACGTAGCCATCCCATGACCCACCTACAAGGGTCACTCTCTCTCACCTCCCAGACTACCTCTGCTATCCCGCAGCCGAGACCTCGCCTCCCCAACGGTGAGGCTCAGTGGAGTTCCTCCTCTGGGCAGCACCACCACTCACCTCGGCCCAAGGGTCCACACATGCATACATCCTAACAGCCCCATGGTAAGAATCACTGATTGGTGCATCCTGATGATATCAAGTCCACTGACCTACTTAAGCAAAGGCCCCACTATATTCTGACGTCACAGCAATGGGTCCCCTACTTTGAAGTAATGTGTTTTGCTCCTATAAACATAAGAACATAAGAAAATGCCATACTGGGTCAGACAAAGGGTCCATCAAGCCCAGCATCCTGTTTCCAACAGTGGCCAATCCAGGCCATAAGAACCTGGCAAGTACCCAAAAACTAAGTCTATTCCATGTAACCATTGCTAATGGCAGTGGCTATTCTCTAAGTGAACTTAATAGCAGGTAATGGACTTCTCCTCCAAGAACTTATCCAATCCTTTTTTAAACACAGCTATACTAACTGCACTAACCACATCCTCTGGCAACAAATTCCAGAGTTTAATTGTACGTTGAGTAAAAAAGAACTTTCTCCGATTAGTTTTAAATGTGCCACATGCTAACTTCATGGAGTGCCCCCTAGTCTTTCTACTATCCGAAAGAGTAAATAACCGATTCACATCTACCCGTTCTAGACCTCTCATGATTTTAAACACCTCTATCATATCCTGTGTTCCTAAGTATCTGCATTCCTGTATCTTGCCTCATCCAACCTTGCCTTCTCCAGCCTTGACGTGTCCAGCCTTGCCTCATCTAACCTTGCCTTTTCCAGCCTTGCCTCATCCATCCTTGTGTTTCTCTTGGTGGTTCATGGATCCCAAATGCCGGCCACTGACTTCAAGAGAGACCATCCGGTGCACATGGCAGACCATCACGCTCTGTCTGCCTCCTCTGCCAGATCTCCTACTGATTCATGACAGGCCTCTGAGCCTGGCCTGCCGCTGCCCCTGCTCCTGCCTAGGGGCACTCATGCACCAACAGCGTCCTTCTTAAAGGGTACACGGTGGGAAAACCCTGGAGGCCCCTGAAGATGATGTCACACACTGAGGCCTATAAGAGACCACTTCAGCAGGCTTTCTCACCTTAGCAATAGGTCATCTTCTGGGAATTGTAAATCGATAAATAAATTCCCAGAAGAAACTGCTACCAATGGTACAACTGATGTCAGTATTTTCACAGGGAGGGAGGGAGTGGGGTCACCAATTACTGTTTTTGCACAGGTCACCATTTAACCTAGAATCAATCCTGAGTAAACTTTTAATTTTCCAGAAACAGCACTGCTCTATAAAGGGAAAATCTTCTGAGCAATCGCCGTGTTAACCTCTAAGTGCCACCTGCCCCCTATCATTGCTACTCTGTACCGTGTCGTTTTTACCTGCTACAGAACTGCTCACACTATGTTGGGAGAAAGTTAAGTGTGCAGTTCCTTCAGGTGCATCCCCTCGGGTGGAGTTGGGGTGAGGTTTGCACATATGCACATGCTTTTGCATTTTCATGCTTCTTCCCTTGCATCTTTTATATTCTTTTTGCGGTAAAAACACCCCAGTGGAACCAGGAGAAAAGCAGGGCAGCAGGAGCACCAACGGTGGCAACAAAACAGCAAGGTTCAGTGAGAGTCCAACCAGGGCAGCCAGAACGTAACAATATAACTGGGTGAATGGTCTGAGCAGATTTTACAGTTGGACCTGCAAGCACTCCATTAGCACCAAACGGTGCTATTTCCTGCTTCTAACGGAAGCCTTTTTAACTTCTCTTCCAAGAAATTGACAATGGGAATAACCTTATCTGGGTGGCCTTTGCCAAACTCAGGGTCTCTGTGGTATCCTTGAAGGACTTTAGGATGTGTAACTGATCTTGATACCCAAAAGGGCAATCAAAACCTATGTCGGCCTCTACACACATCTCATAAAGGGGTATCTACTGCTTCACTGACCTCTGTGCCAGGAGATATATGCAATTCCACCTGGTGCCCACATCCTGAATAAAGTGGTTCGGAGTCATCCCAACTGATTCCTGCACCTGCCTGGTTATTTTATTGCATCTTTCTACAACACATGACAGGGAAAAGCTGCTATCTTCCTTGTCTCTTACATTAAAGGCACAAGGGGTGTGCTATGCACCCAAAATGTTTTCATTTCATTTCCTGCACTTTTTTTTTTTACATTGTTTTGTTTTGTTGATGTTTGCTTTGTAGAGATGTGCATTTGTTTGAAATAAAATAGGAAATCAAACAACGTTTCTCAGTTCATTTTACTCTTGGGTCCCCTTAGAGGTCACATGTTTTTAAGTAATGGGCTGATGTCACCACCAGTTGGCACCTGTCTGTGACAGACCTAAAACAGGCCTCTCTTCCACCATATTAGTTTGCTGACTTTTTAAAATTTCTGATATTGATGTACACACATGCACTTTTTGGGTTTAGTTTAAGGTTATGCAGGATTTTGTTTCTAGGGCACATTTCTCTTGCTGTTTTGTTTATTTTAGATTTTACATTCTTTTTTTTTGCTTGCCCCTTCAGTCTTCCATTGGAGTTTAAGGAAGAACTTTAGCTCTACTGTTTTGTTTTAGTTATTTAATTTTACCCTTCCTCCATAAATGACTTGTTTAGTTTAGTTTAGTTGAAGAATTTAAGAAGGCAATCTCTTACCTTTTATTTCCTGGGTGCCTGTACAGACATTCAGCTTGGTTACAAGCTCTAAAGCCTGGCTGAGCTAATCAGCCCTTCTCGGTACAGCCAAAGAGTCAAAATATTTTTAGTGAGTTTCATTTTTAGTTGGTTTATTGCTCACTCCCTGTGCAGTTATTTCAAAGCACAGGTTATTTATCATTTATAGTTTTCAAATGCACTTAATTCAGGGTAACATTTATTTAAATCAGAAACAAAATGAAACAAAAAATTCACACTTGAAGGGAACCCTCACTTCTTCTTTGATTTTATTAAAAGCTGCTTCAACCCCAATTAGGATAACCTATATTTCAAGAGAGAGAATAGCCTGGTCAGTGGAGAAGAAGCAGCAGTCTCAAGTAGGTGCCAGCAGAGCCGGGAGAAAAAAAGAAAAGCACCAGCTGGAAGACTACGAACATCTCCCAATTTCTGGCTGTAGATGCAAAAGCTGCAGCAATGACCTCAGCTGCAGCCAAACTCCTGGCACCTCAAACTTCTGCTGTACTGATTTCACACCAGCAGCAATAGCGCATATCATCATCATCATCACTCCTGCTCCACTGGGCACACTACAACACCTGTCCCGGCACTGCCAAATTCTGGGGAAGAAATCCCTTTTCCAGGGAATATTCAGTGGCTGGAATCACTTTTCCAGACCCCATGCCCATCTCCCCTGCCTTGGCCCTATCCACAGGGGAAGCAGCCACTCTGGCTGGCACAACTCCCCCTTCTAGCTCGGAGGTGGCTGCATCACCAGCCAGTGAGACAATCTCTGTCCCTGCTGCTACTACTAATGACCATACAGCTCATGAGGCAGATCTGCTGCAGTCAAGGGGCCACCTGATAGTTGCTACATGATGGTTGTATCAAGTGCAGCACTGGGAGGGGAGAAGGGCAAACTCAGAAACCAGGTTCAAGATGTAGGGTTCCCCCCCCCCCCCCCCCCCCCCAGATAAGGTATGTCACCTACCCCTTTCACAGATTAATGCAGAAGCAAGGGGCCAGGTATTCAGCCATGGGAGGGGAAACTGGCCAGGCTGGGTTTTGAAGACTCCGAGTACTCAGCTCCCTGTAAAGGGAGGGGCATGCTTTGAGGTTTTTTCCTCTACCACTCGTGCAGAGGAAGCCAACTGGATACTGGTGTGGTGTGGCAATGTCTTCTTTAACCACCTCACTGCTACAACATTTGCAGAAACCTTTCAGCCTGAGATGCTCTATGTAGATGCTGCCATGCCAGGAAAACTGCAGCACTGAGAGTGGCATCGTGACATTCCTAAGTGCTATGAGCATGTCATCAAAATTTAAAAAGTGAAGCTGCCTGCCCTGGGCCTTCCCCTAGCCCTCCCTCACCCACCTCCAGAATGATCATACCCCATCCAGGGGGATCTCAATGTTGAAATAGGGCAGGAACAATCCCCAGTCTCTCCTGCCCCATCTGATATATATTTAAAAAGTGCCCCAGTGTTGCACTGAGGAATGGATCTTTCTCCATGCAATAAAATGTCACTATCCTCAGGGCCCACTGGTGCCACTTTTAAATACTGACCTGGTGGGGCAGGAGAGACCAGGGATCACTTCTGCCCTTTTGGGATGTTTAGTCTCCACAGATGAGGTAAGATGGATCCCTGGGTTTGGATAGGAAAGGCCTAGTAGAGCTTTAGTTTTTATGTTTGATGGAGTGAGCGGTGGTTTATTTTGCAGCAGGGGAGGGGCCTAGAGCCACTGCTGGTAGCTAGTGCTTGCTGCTTATTGAAAATGAAATGAAATGAAAGTGAACAAAGTTGTGTTTATTTGTTTTGTTAAGCATATAGAACATAAGAAGTTGCCTTACTGGGTCAGACTGAGGGTCCATCAAGCCCAGTATCCTGTTTCCAACTGTGACCAATCCAGGCTACAAGTACAAAATAAAATATAACTGGAAATGTTATTCCTGCACGAAAATGGGAATTTTGTTTCGTTATATTGAGTTAAAGGGGGAACCTCCTAGCTTTCGTCCCATTGTTTGGGGAGTTTATATAGATGCAAAGTATGTTTAATAAACTTGAGGTGCAGGACTTATTTTGAGGTTCTCTTCTGTTCTGGATAGAACTCAGATTTCCTTGTTGTAGTCTGTGTGTGGGGGGAGGGGGAGAAGGGGGGTCCCATGAAGGCGGGTGTTAGGGTACCAATAGGGCTTATAGCATAGCAAAACAATGGGAGGAGGAGGATGGAAGGAGTGTCAGGGAGTGGAGGTAGGAGCTGGTTGTATTATTTAATGTATATGCTAGTGTGCTGAAGTGCTTTAAGTTTATTTATGCTTTACATTATAATAAGAACATAAGAAGTTGCCTTACTGTGTCAGACCGAGGGTCCATCAAGCCTAGCATCCTGTTTCCATTTTTCCAACAGTGGTCAATCCAGGTTACAAGTACCTGGCAGGTACTCAAATATTTATTAGATCCCATGCTATTGATACCGGTAATACGCAGTGGTTATTTCCTAAGTTAACATGATTAATAGACATTTATGGACTTCTCAAACAGGAGCTTATCCAAACCTTTTTTAAACCCAGCTACACTAACTGCCTTAACCACATCCTTTGGCAATGAATTCCAGAACTTAAATGTGCATTAAATTCTTTCATGATTTTATAGACCTCTGTCATATCCACCCTCAGCCCTCTCTTCTCCAAGCTAAATAGCCCTAATCTCTTTAGCCTTGCCTCATAGGGGAGCTGTTCCATCCCCTTTATCACATTGGTTGCCTTTCTCTGTACCTTCTTCAGTGCATCAATATCTTTTTTGAGATGCGGCAACTAAAACTGAACACAGTACTGAAGGTGTAGTCTCACCATGGAATAATATTGAGGCATTATGATATTTGCTGTTTTATTCACCATTCCCTTCCTAATAATTCCTAATATTATGATTGGGTTTTTATGACTACTGTAGCACACATTGAGCTGACAATTTTAATGTATTCACCAGTATGATTCCCAGATCTTTTTCCTGGGTGCTAACTCCTATTATGGAACCTAACATCATGTAACTACAGCAATGGGTTTTTCCCCTATATGCATCACCTTGCACACCCAATCTTCCAGTCTTGCAAGGTCCTCCTGCAATTTATCACTATCCACATGTGTTTTAACTACTACAAATACTTTTGTGCCAATATACCTTGAACAGTCATTGATTAGTGGATTTTAAGATATTGTAAATCGATAAATAAATTCTGAGAAGAAACTGCTACCAATGGCACAACTGATGCTAGTATTTTCACAGGGAGGGAGGGAGTGGGGTCACCAATTACTGTTTTTGCACAGGTCACCATTTAACCTAGAATCAGAATTGAGTAAACTTTTAATTTTCCAGAAACAGCACTGCCCTATAAAGGGAAAATCTTCTGAGTAATCGCTGTGTTAGCCTCTAAGGTGCCACCTGCCTTCTGTCATTGTTACTCTGTACAGTGAAAATCTCCAGAAGGATCATCCTGTTAGCATCTAAGTGCCACCCTCCTCCTGTCATTCTACTCTGAAAATCTTCAGAGGGATCGTCGTGTTAACCTCTAAGGTACCACTCGCCTCCTGTCATTCTATTCTGTACAGTGAAAATCTTCAGAGGGATCGTCCTGTTAGACTCTTAGATGCCATCCGCCTCCTGTACAGTGTACAGTGTGGTTTTTATATGATACAGAACTGCTCACACTATGTTGGGAGAAAGTTAAGTGTGCAGTTCCTTCAGGTGCATCCCCTTGGGTGGAGTTGGGGTGAGGTTTGCACATATGCACATGCTTTTGCATTTTCATGTATCTTCCCTTGCATCACTGCTCACGCACATTAGCAGCTTTGACTGTGCACAGGGAGTTTCCAGGGGTAATTTTCATAAGGAAATACCTATTTACTTTCATGTTGAAAGTTGGTGCTAAATCCACAAGTAAAAAGTACCCAAGGCCTCTGCATGGTCTTAAAATTGCCCCCATAGTTATCAAGTATGTGGGAGTTTTAGCGAGCAGACTTTATGCTAATATTCAAAGGAAGCAATGTGAGTGGTGTTTGGTTGAACATTAGTGTAAGGTAAAGGCGTTTACAGCTTCTGGGCACTTTGTGCAAGCTATGCTGTGCGGGCAGCTGAGAAGGGCAGAAGAGTGTGTGCTATGGAAGGCTGCACTTACATTTATCCCCACTGAGGACAAGTTTCAGAAAGGCCAATTACCCTGCATGAATCACAAAACCTGTCCCCCACACCTGAGCCCCTTTTGCCTCACAAGACAAGAGACGCACTCTCAAGGTTTCTGTGTCAAAGTGCTCAGCGCTGTGGATTGAGTCATGAGACTGTCTCTGTATATTTTATTTTACTGACATATTATGAGTTGTGAGGATCTTCTGCATCATTATACAGTAAAATAACACAGACTCACCAGGAATTTCGAAGCTTTTACTTTATTAGTTGAATTGGTTAAGTTGCAAACATAGTGCCATTAGCCTACATTTTTTCCCCTGAATAAAGCAATACAAGAGCCAGCAAGGCCAAGAAAATATCCTGGAGGATGGCAGAGTTCATGCGTGAGAAGAACTGGAAGATTCAGCCTGTTTTACCCCTTAAAAAGAAAAAAAATCAAAATGGTGATTTCATCCATATTCTCAATTTAGAAAACTACAATACAAAGAGGTTGATATTCAATGCTAGATAGCCAGATAAATAGGACTTATCTGGCTATCTAGCAACCGTAGAATATCTAGTTAGCCACATAAGTTGTGGGCGGTCCATAGGAGGATCAGGGTGGCGGTAATTAGTCGGATAAGTTATCTGTCTTGGTAGCGCTTTCTACAGGGATATTCAGCAGCGTAGCCAAGCTACTGAATATCCCGTCTAAGGCCAGGATTCAACATGTGAAATGATGAACCCTGCGCTACAGGGGGAGCGAGAGGGTGAAGCAGGGGGTGGTCGGGCGATAGCATGCAGCTGGCCGCACCACGGCAATGCGGTTTCGCCTGCCGTGATGCAGCCATCTTGCACACTATCGCAGGCATAACGCCACCATCAAAGGTGGTGCCATTTCCCGCGCTACTGAACTGACAGCCTAGCAGAATATTTTACATTGGTCACTAGGGATGTGAATCATGTGATCGATCGTCTTAACGATCGATTTTGGCTGAGGGGGGGGGGAATCTGATAGTTTTTTAGGTTAAAAAATCATTTTATTGGGGGAGGGGGGAGGGCGGGAAAACCGGCACACCAAAACAACCCTAAAACCCACCCCAACCCTTTAAAATAAATCCTCCACCCTCCCGAACCCCCCAAAAATGTTTTAAATTACCTGGGGTCCAGTGGGGGAGGGGGGTCCCGGCGCGATCTCCCGCTCTCTGGCCACGGCTGCGTTAAGAGAAATGACGCCGGTGGCCCTTTGCTTACCCAAACTTGCTCACACACATACATGTGTTTGCTTACCCAAACTTGCTCACACACATACATGTTTTCTCTTTTTCACAAACATACACTCTGTCTTACGAACATACACATGCTTTCCACACATTCACACACATACTCTCTCACTTACATGCACATATACATACACATGCTTTTTCTTCCATCTTCCTTTTCTCTCTCTCCCTCTTTCTCTCTCTCTCACACACACACACACACACACACATGGTTTCTCGCACATAAACGCACTTACTCTCTCACACACACATGCACACATACTCACACTCACACACATGCTTTTTCTCACAGACCTACACACATGTACATGTTCCCACTCTCTCACAAACACTCACTTTCACATACACACACAGATACACTCTCTCATATATGCTTTCTCTCTCTCTTACATACACACAGGCTCTGTCTCTAACACACTCTTTTATACACTCTCACATGCATACTCTTTTACATATATTCACACACAGACATGCTTTCTCTCTCTCTCACTCATCCATATGCACTCTCACACACACCTATGCTCTCTCTTGCACACAAACACACACACAGTATTTCTCAACATACACTTACACATCTTTTCTCTCTTACATACACATTCTCACCTGCACAAGCACACTCACACTCATGCTTTTTCACACATACTTACATGCTCTCTTTGTGTGATTGACTAAGTGTGAGTGTGTGTGACAGTCTCTCATACACACTCACAACCAGTCAAACACAAATTCATATACACATTCACATGGTCTGTGAAATACACTCTCATACACACGCACACACATACACAGAGTCTCTCTCTCTTTCTCCTCTGACCTTCAGGGAATGGAGACAATTCATTTTTCTCCTTTTTATAGGGCAAACGTTGCCTTTAAGCCTAGAAGGTCTGGCCACTGCTCCTGCTCTTCTCTTTACCATCTGGGCCAGAACACTGCTCTTGTTCTACACTCTGCTGGCTGAAAGTGCCCAACCGCTACTTCAGCTCCTCCCTTGGAGCAGAGCTGATGTTTTTCTTCAAGACCTCAAAAGCCTACTATTTTTTTCCAGCTCTGTGGGGCCCTGGCTTCCTGCCCCTTCTGGTGTGAGCAGATCTTCTTCTTTCTGCCTTCATGGGCCCATGACACGCTTCGTTTTCTGGGCCCGCAAGGGTGTGAAGAAGGGGACCCATCATCCTGCCACCAGGAAGACTCTGCTCCAGAATGTTGCTTCCACATCTAAGCAGAGCTGGTGAAAATACCAGGTGGCTGCCTCCTGTAGCACCCTAGTCTGCCTAGTGCTTTCACCAGCCCTGTCTGATGGCAAATTTCAAAGCACATGTATGTGCAGAAGTATCCGTTTAGAAAACTGCCCACCCTACGTGTGCATAAACTTCTGTGAGCAAAGCCCACGTGACTGACATGGTATGGTCATATGATAAGGAATGGAGTTTAGAAAGAATCAGACATTGTCTGCCCATCCCAAGTTTTAAATTATTTTACTCTCAAGAATAACTATACAGACATATCCTACTCTCACTTACCCAACAAAGAGTCTTTTACGCCTGACGGGGGTATCTTCTCCACCAAGCCCCTGCACAATGTCTCCATGCTCATCTGCCTGCATCAGCTCTTCACAGGCAACAGCAGCTGAAAATGAAAGAAGAATCCATTAATTCACCAGGCAAATACAAATAGTTCAAATATTATTTCAGGAGTTATTATTATGACTCAGACATGTTTTGGCTATTTATTATTTTGTCCATTCCATGCTTAAGGCCCAAAATTTTTATTTATTACATTTTTTAATAGCAGATTATCCCATATGCTAAGAAGTTTATAATAAGATTCATAAAGTATTTATTTATTTATTTAAACTCTTTTCTATACCGTCGTTAAGCTAGAAGTCGTCACAACGGTTAACAATAAGACACTTAAAGTAATGTTGCTTAACTGTTATTTTAACATCTAGACAGGCGCCTGTAAGGTACGGTACAGAGATTCATAATAGCTATAAGATGCTAGGTGAGGTTGTATGCTTAGGTTTATCAGTCAGTTCAAAATTATTCATATTCTACATGTTATCTGTTGCTGCTTAAAAGTAAAAAATACTCAGTATGAGTAGGTGTGTTGTGCCAGAGCACAAACTCATTTCTTTCTACAATTCTTTGGATTCTATTCTCCATTCTCTTTGTGGTATGCTTGTTTAAATAGCCATGTTTTTAGGCTCTTTTTGAATAGTTTGATGTCTTTTTGCAGTCTGATTTCTGATGGCATGGTGTTCCATAATGTAGGCCCTGCTAATGATAGGGCTCTATCCCTTACTTGAGTTAGTCTTGCTGTTTTGACGGAGGGAATAGTTAGTAATACCTTGTTTGCGGATCTCGGTTATTTCGGTAGCACCTCAATTAGTTTCATTAATTTTAAAAGAGTGTTAATTTGTTTCATTCGTTTTTTTGCTTTACAATTAAGTCAAAAGAAGAAGACATCATGGATTTTACTATCAAAGAAAAATGGGCCTAAGACCCAGACCAATGCTGGTTCTTGCCCAAGGATGGGTCCCGTCCATTCTGGAGAAAGGCACCATAGTAACATCAATGCAGCTCATCCTCTGGGCAGATGATATCATTATCATTCACTGGACCAAGAAAGAAGATGCCAGATGGCCTGTTCCTGGACCTCTGGTTGTAGGCTTAGCTTAGGCTTGGGATCTGGCTTCAGCTGTGACTCATTGTCAGACTTGGCAATAGTCCTTGGCTCTAGGCCTAAATCTGGTCCTGGCGATGGGACCCAGCTTCAGCTCAGGACTAAGCCTTGGAGAGTGACCTTAGCCTCAGCGATCAGGACCCAGTCTCATGCTGGGACCCAGCATCAGGTCTAGACCTAGGACCGGGCCCCGGCATTGGTTCCCAACATTGACTAGGCCCCAGAATTAGATTTGAGCTAAGCTGCAGGCCTAGGCCTGGGTCTTGTCTACCAAGATACGGCCTCAGGCCAGGGCTCCGTAGAAATACATTTCCACAGTTTTTACAAGTCTCAGAATTTAATGGAAATAAATAAGAATGAAATGAAAATTTTCATTAAACTTTGAAGGCACTGGATATTAGTATTCATGAACAATGAACTGAAACAAATCAACCAAATTCCGTTTTTTTGCTTATTTCTTTTAAACAAATGTGCATCCCTAATAAGCACTTAACCTCCTCTCAGTACTTCAACTGTCTTGAAAGGCATAAAACTTACCTATAAGTAACAGCTTCTCTCTCAGTATATAATAATTGCAAGTGGTTAGTTATTTTCTGTTTTTAGTTGTTGCACTGATTGTTTGGTTTTATACAAATTTAGTACTCACTCATCTAGACTATTACCAGTGATGGCTAACCTATGACACGCGTGTCAGAGGTGACACGCCGAGACGTTTTGGCTGACACGCGCAGCATTTTGTGGACTATCGGGATTTTTTTTTTTTATCGGCTGCGCCGAGCCTTTTCTTTTTCAGCTGCGTCGACCCTTTAAAATTTGTTTTTTAGTATCCCCCTACCCTCTGGACCCCTCCACCAATGCCCCCGGGCGCAGGGAGGCTCATGCGGCGCAGCGATGAGGCTCAACACAAAGATCGCATTTAAACACGCTGATGCTCCTCCTTCCTGCCTGTGCGGCCCCAGAAGTAAACGTTGCCAGAGCCGCACGGGCAGGAAGGAGGAAGAGAATCAGCGCGTGCAGAAGAGGAGGAGCTGCCGTGGGCCGCTGCGAATCCCAAGTTGCAGCGGCCCAAGAAGAGGAAGAGGCCCGGTAGCAGGGCTGCCGCGGCCCGAGAAGATCAGGCCGCTGCAGAGCCCATCCTGCGGCGACCCGCGAAGAGGAGGCCCAGAGGTGAGAGAGAGGCTGAGGGCCCGTAGAGTGCGTGTATGAGATGAGTTGAGAGATTGTGTGTGAGAGTGAGGACCTGAATGTTTGCAGAGACAGCATGTGAGAGCCTCTGTGTGTGTGAGAGAGAGAAGAGAGCATGTGCCAGTGAGAGCCTGTGTGTATGAATGATTGTATGAAAGAGAGCATGTGCCAGTGAGAGCCTGTGTGTATGAATGATTGTATGAGAAACAGCATGTGCCAGTGAGAGCCTGTGTATATGAATGATTGTATGAGAGAGAGCATGTGCCAGTGAGAGCGTGTGTGTGTGTGTGTGTGTGTGTGTGTGTGTGTGTGTGTGTGTGTGAGAAAGAGAAATGCAAGTGAGAATGAGAACCTGACTGTGTGTTTGAGGGAAGAAGATGGAGAGAAAAGAAACAGAAAAAAAAGACAATATAAAAGGAATTGGCAAAAAAATAAGAAAGGGAAGGTGGAAAAAAAAAGCCTGTGACCAACCAATTGGAAAACTAAGATCAGACAGCAAAGGCAAAAAAAAAAATAAATTTACTTTTTAGTGATTGGCACAAGTAATCTTTGGGAATGTGCAAGAATAGCACTTTCTCTACGGATCTCACAATGTACGAGATCAGCATGGAGAAAGTGGAAGCCCACGGGGCCTGCACAGAGGAGGCAACAGAATGGACTTCAGTGTCAGTAGCAGCAATCGTCACCTCCCCAATAGCCACGCGGCATCAGTGACAGTGGCAGCATAGGAATGAGAGAGGTTCTGAGGTTGCTGGCAAAAGAAAGAGAGGGGGTCTGCCTTTAGTGTGTGAATGTGAATGAATGGGACTCTGCCTGGGGGTGTATGTGTGTGAATGCATGGGTGCCTGCCTGGGGGTCTGTGTGTGTGAGAATGAATGTGTGCATTCCTGGGGGATGGGGAGGGAGTGGTGTGAAAATGAATGGGAGCCAATAAAAGAAATCAACTGACAGATGAAGTTTGTAACGCTTGCTTGGACTTGAAGTGTAACGAAATACCAACCTTCAACTGAAGAAATTTACCAATGAAATTCAGCAACAAAAAAGTCACTAAGCCAGGTAAGGTTAAAGAAGTATTTGTTTTTGCTTTATTAATAAACTAAGCCCGTTAAGCCCCGTAACAACGGGCTACATTTAAAAAAAAAAATTTCGGTCCATTTCCTTCCCAACTTCCTCCCCCCCTCTCACCTCCCCCCTCTAGTCTCCCTCTCCCCACCTCACTCGCTCCTCCCTCCCTCTCCACCTCCCCCCCCACCTCACTCTCTCCTCCTCCCTCCTCTACCCCTCCCCCCCACCTCACTCTCCTCCCTCCCTCCCTCTCCTCCCCCCTTTCCCCTCAGCTCACTCTCTCCTCCCCCCTCCCCCTCTCCCCTCCTCCGTCCTCCTCCCCTCCACTCACTCTCTCTCTCGTCCTTCCTCCCTCCCCTCCCCTCACTTTCTCCTCCCTCCCCTCCCCTCACTCTGTCTCTCTCCCTCTCTCCCTCTCCTCCCCTCAGCTCACTCTCTCCTCCCCTCCCCTCCCTCTCTCCTCCCTCCTCTCCTCCCCTCAGCTCACTCTCTCCTCCCCTCCCTCCTTAGCTCATCCACAACCGGAAGACAGGGGGTGTCCCCCCCCTCCCTCCCGCGCGCGTCCCGGCCGCTACTTAGCTTCCTCCCTGCCTCGCGCGCGCCGCCGCTGCTACTGCTCCTCCCTGCCCTCGCGCCGCCGCCGTGGCTCCGGCTCCTGCTCCTCCCGCTCGTCGCTTGCCAACCGCCTCGCTCCTTCTCCTCCCACTCGTTCGCTGCCGCCGCCACTCCTGCTCCTCCACTCGTCGCAGCTGCCCCATCCTGCTCATTGCAGCTGCCACCGCTACAGCTCGTTGCTGCCACCGCCACTCCTGCTCCTAAGGAGCAGGCGCCATTTTTTTTCAGGCATGCTCTGCTCTGGCCGACGTGCTCGCATGTGCAGTAGAGCTGCTCTCTACTGCGCATTTGTGGTACGTCGGTCCGGGCTCCCTTATAGGTATGATACAGTATATATATTCAAATTATAACTTTTTGTTATTGATTAGAGCTACAAATATCACAAAATTATAGATTTTTCTAGAAGTGACACACCACCCGAGTTATGCTCGGTTGTTTTATGAATTTTGACACACTGAGCTCAAAAGGTTGGCCATCACTGCTATTACAATGCCATGTACAGAGGATACCCGAATCACCAAACTCCACTGCCAGAGCAATCACTAACTGCAGAAAATGACAATGGGCCTCCCCCTCCTGTCTACTCACTATCAACAGTCTCCTTACAACTCAGCCAACCTGGGATTGCTGTTCCAGTACCTGACGGACTTCAGCCCTGCCAGGCACCACAGCTCACTAATGCCACCTCTGGTGTTTCTACTAACCTGCCTGTCAAAAAAGCAAACAGAATGTTGGGAATTATTAGAAAGGGAATGGTGAATAAAACAGAGAATATCATAATGCCTCTGTATCGCTCCATGGTGAAACCGCACCTTGAATACTGTGTACAATTCTGGTCGCCGCATCTCAAAAAAGATATAATTGCGATGAAGAAGGTACAGAGAAGGGCTACTAAAATGATAAGGGGAATGGAACAGCTCCCCTATGAGGAAAGACTAAAGAGGTTAGGACTTTTCAGCCTGGAGAAGAGATGGCTGAGGCCCCCCTCAGCCGTCTCTTCTCCAGATAGAGATGTTTAAAATCATGAGAGGTCTAGAACGGGTAGATGTGAATCGGTTATTTACTCTTTCGGATAATAGAAAGACTATGGGGCACTCCATGAAGTTAGCTTATGGCACATTTAAAAACTAATCGGAGAAAGTTCTTTTTTACTCAACACACAATTAAACTCTGGAATTTGTTGCCAGAGAATGTGGTTACTGCAGTTAGTATAGCTGTGTTTAAAAAAGGATTGGATAAGTTCTTGGAGGAAAAGTCCATTACCTGCTATTAAGTTCACTTAGAGAATAGCCACTGCCATTAGCAATGGTAACATGGAATAGACTTAGTTTTTGGGTACTTGCCAGGTTCTTATGGCCTCAATTGGCCACTGTTGGAAACAGGATGCTGGGCTTGATGGACCCTTGGTCTGACCCAGTATGGCATGTTCTTATGTTCTTATGTCTAATAAATGAACTATCTGTGTCTGTCTCCATACCCAAGCCTAGCCGGTGGTCCCTCTCAGGATATCCTCCTAGGAGCGCTGTCATCTGCCATCGGCCCAAGGACCCACCTATCTATATTCTACTACAGCACAGTGCCCTCTCCAAGCACTCCGCTGGTAACGAATTGCTACCAGATTGCCAACTCCTCCTTCAACAGGAGTATCCAGCAGCTGAAGTCATAACAGATTCCCAACTCCATCTACGAAGTACTACAAGATTGCTAACTTCTCCCTCCTGGAGGAGCAGATTTCAACAGATTGCTAACTCCTCCCTCCTGGAGGAGCAGATCTTAACAGATCATAACATATACTCAGTGAATTCTCTTCCAAGACTCAGGAACCACCTGCCATCAACGCAGAAGATGACCTAGAATTTAAGGTCGAAGAGATCCTTGATTTCCGTGAATACCTTCTTTCTTGTGAAGGTTTCGGCCCCGAAGAAAACTCTTGGGAGCCTCAGGCTAACAACCTTGATAAAGAGATGCTCCGTCAATTTCATCTCGCGCATCCTTTGAAGCCTAAACCTGGTACCCGCAGAGGAGACCGCCCTTTGAAGGGGGGGGGTACTGTTATTACTGTCGCTGCCCGACGTCTCCACTCCGCCTTCCTTACCTCTTTTGCGACTCCTCCCGCGGTTGATGGACGTCTGTCTGCCGTGGCATCTGCCTGCCGACCCCTCCGGTGTCCCCGGTCCGGCTTGGGCGCTGCATCCCGCCATGTTGTTCAGCTACCATAGGGCATGCGCACTGCGCGGCCCTGTTTCTTATGCTTTCTTTGGCGCGAACCTCGGGTCGTCCCCCTGTGATTACATCACACATCCTGGATACAAAAGCCTACTCTGTTTACTAGCTAATCGAGTTAGCAAAGGGATTCCTTACGGATGGGATTCGCTCTGTACCTAGCTACTCTGCCTCTCCTTAACTGGACTTACTGTATCGGGGTACCCGCTCCTCGGGGGCCTCTATCTTTTCTTCCAGGTTGCTGTCTGAAACCGATACTCGCTCCTCGAGGGCCCATGTTCCCGGACTCGCTGCCTGAACTCCACTTCTGCTTGGAAGATACCGCTGCCTACACCATCAGTGAGTTACCATCTACTTCTCTCAGAGCTATTCCCTGGAACCAGGTACTCCCTCCTCGAGGGCCTGCCTCTATTCCAGCTCCTGGGTTACCTACTGGGAGAAACCGCTGTGTGAGTAATCTACCAACAAGGTTCTATTCCAGAACCCTGTGTATGCTCCACTGTACTCACTATCTCAGTTTCTCTCCACTACAGCACAGCCATTGAGGGATCGCTGTTCCAGTGTCCTGAGGGACTACAAGCCCAGCCGGGCTTCATCTCTACTCACTACTGCCACCTCTGGTGGCTCCTCAACTCTGTTTAATAAAAGATAATTCTGTGTTGTGTGTCCTAAGCTGAGCGTGACCTGTGGCCCCTCACGGGACTTCCCCCCGTGAGCGTAGTCAGCAACCACAGCGTCCAAGGGTCCACCCAAAACCTTACAAACAATATAAAAAACTTGAATGATCAAGCATCGATCCAACATTAAGCATTCCCGGATTGATGAACCCCTAGTGTCACATTGCATTTCATCTGGACTCCGGTTTTGTTGTGGTCTCCACCGCTTCCTCTCCGTTGTGCCTGACCAGTGCCTACCTTCGCGGCTGGAGACACCGCGTTCCGCGACCCCAGGATCCCAGAGACGCTGATGGCTCCACGTGGCGGCCGCCATTGCCTGCCTGTTCCTCCGTGGCCTCGCGCGTACGCAAGTACGCCCACTTTGTGCGCCCAGCACCCGGAAGTCGAGCCCCGCATGCGCTGATGACGTCACGTACCAAGGCCGATATAACCGGCGCCCGGACGCCATCTCTTCGCCTTGCAACGAGGTTCACTACTGCCTTGTAGTTCTGAGTTGCGCTTCGTCCTTGCTGTGTTCCTGCCTCTGACTTTGGATTGCCTTGACTACGCCTTCCCTGCTACCTGCATCCGACCCTGGTTTGTTCCCGACTACGCTTTGCCTGCTGCCTGCATCCGACCCTGGTTTGTTCCCGACTACGCTGTGCCTGCTGCCTGCATCCGACCCTGGTTTGTTCCTGACTACGCTTTAGCCTGCCGCCTGCCCCGACCTTGGCCTGTTTCCATCTTGCTTCAGTCTGCTGCCTGCCACTGAACCCGGCTCGTCTCTGGTCCTGCTCCAGTCTACAGCTTGCTCCAGTTCCTGCTTGCCACAGACTTTGTTTCAGGCTACGCCTGCTCCAGTTCCCGCTTGCTACTAGACTCTGTTTCTACCCTCAGCCTGCTTCACTATCCGGTTGGCTACAGTCTCCGCTGCCGCCCACTGTCCTGCCATCAGCTGGCCCTCGGCCTGTACAGCCGGTTCCTTGCCAACCAAGTACTATTGGACTTCCTTGCTCTTATCCCGGCCTAAGCCATTCCTGTCTGGACTCTCTCCTATTGCCCAAGTCCCAAGGTGCCAGGACCCTACGGGCTCCTCCTGGGGGGTTCCTGGTTCCCGGGTGAACACCTCAAGCCTCTGGCTCCGCCTCCCGGCCTACCCTGTCACCCTAGGTAGGCCGGCCCAAGGGTCCACTACATCGCTTGCAGTATCAGACTGCAACAGGTTTGAAGACCTTTCTTTTTGCGCCATCGATCATGTACCTGAACATCGGCACTACGGCGATCAAGAATTACAACTTCTTAAATCGGAGCAGCGCTGGATATATAGGCTTGGCACTGTAGTCCCACAGGTTTGAACACAGATCTTGATCTATGTATGTTTTTGGGATAAAGATCCCCTCACTTAATGACATTACTCATGTTTTTAATTCTGCTAAAAGCCTGGTTGACTTGCTATCTGCTCATGTATAATTTGCATTGCAGTGACATCACAGCTTGACATCATGCTGTTTTGGGTATTTAATGAGACACTTCCCTCAGCCTCGTTTCCTCTTTCCCGTGAAGAAGACAATAGAGACGCCGAGTCCACTTTGAGACAGTAGCCTTTGGTGTTTAAGATAAGTACTTGCTTCTTGCATTATTTATAATGTTCCACTAAAAACATGCCTTTTTAATGTTTTTAGGCACAGACTCTTGTGATATCATTTTTATATGCCCCTGATGAAGCATTACCGTGAAACACCAGCCGTGTTGGGCTGTGTGTATTACTAACAACAACAAAGAGACCGCTGCCTTAAATTTCTTCATGGTTTAGAGTTGAAGTCAAATGGATATACAGACTTTGTAATTTTTTAGATAAAAATAAAATAACAAAAAACAAAAAATAGTTTTGAGATTTAATAAAATTCCAACATTTTTTAAAGTGATGGTGAATGATTAAAAGACCGGTTGGGTTCTTTTTTGGAAATCACAATGTCAGGCTTGCTGACACCATCACTTAGGTTATATTTTATATATTCTTGTGGTTTCCCTCATTGCTTACAGATTTCAATTACCCCAATATTGACTGGGTAAATGTAACATCAGGACTTGCTAGAGACATAAAGTTCCTGGATGTAATAAATGACTGCTTCATGGAGCATTTGGTTCAGGAACCAACAAGAGAGGGAGCTATTTTAGATTTAATTCTTAGTGGAATGCAGGATTTGGTGAGAGAGGTAACGGTAGTGGGGCCACTTGGCAATAGTGATCATAACATGATCAAATTTAAACTAATAACTGGAAGGGGGACAATAAGTAAATCTACAGCTTGAACACTAAACTTTCAAAAGGGAAATAGAGGAAAATAGTTAGAAAAAAACTGAAAGGTGCAGCTGAAAAAGTTAAAAGTGTTCAACAGGCATGGACATAGTTTAAAAATACTATCCTAGATGTGCAGTCCAGATGTATTCCAGGCATTAAGAAAGGTGGAAGGAAGGCAAAACGATTACCATCATGGTTAAAAGGTGAGGTGAAAGAGGCTATTTTAGCCAAAAAAACAACGTTCAAAACTTGGAAGAAGGATCCATCTGAAGAAAATACTATAAAACATAAGCAGTGTCAAGTTAACTGTAAAACATTGATAAGACAGGTGAAGAGAGTGTTGCTTCCATCGGTCGCAGACGGCTGCGCCCTCTCTGCCTCACCTGTTTTCTACCTCTCTCTTCTAGGGGTGTGAATCGTGTGATCAATCGTCTTAACGATTGATTTTGGCTGGGGGGGAGGGAAATCTGATCGTCGTGTTTTTGGGTTTTTTTTAATATCATTAAAAATCATAAATCGGGAGAGGGTGGAAAAACCGGCACACCAAAACAACCCTAAAACCCACCCCGACTCTTTAAAAGAAATCCCCAACCCTCACGAACCCCCCCAAAATGTTTTAAATTACCTGGGGTCCAGTGGGGAGGTCCCCGGTGCGATCTCCCGCTCTCTGGCCACGGCTGCGTTGAGAAATGGCGCCGGTGGCTCTTTGCCCTTATCATGTGACAGGACAAAGGTAGCGCCGGCGCCATTTTGGTTCCTGTGACCTGACGTCACGTGTGCAGGAGATCGCTCCCGGACCCCCGCTGGACCCCCAGGGACTTTTGGCCAGCTTGGGGGGGCCTCCTGACCCCCACAAGACTTGCCAAAAGTCCAGCGGGGGTCCGGGAGCGACCTCCTGCACGCGGGCCGTATTGCCAGTCTTCAAAATGGCGCCGGCGCTACCTTTGCCCTCACTATGTCATACGGGCGTCTACATCAGCCTCTGCTGGAATCAGGTTCTCGGGTTAACCCATTCTGCAGACCACTACCACTACTATGTCTTCAGCTTGGTTGAGAGCATACAACACCAGTACATCTTGAGCCTGATTGGAGGTCATTACAGAGATACCATGAATCTAAAGAAACTGTCCATTCTCGGGCAGCTCCGTTGCTCTATAATAAAACTTCCTATCTTCTGTGTCTGCTTACTAAGTTGTTTAGAATAATATTGTTGTTCCCCATGGGACCCCTCCCCATGGGAGGGGTCATCGCCACTACGACAAAGGGTCCACAACTATGTCCTCTTGCTGTAGTTACATGATGTTAGGTTCCATATTAGGATCTACCACCCAGGAAAAAGATCTAGGCATCATAGTGGATAATAGGGATGTGAATCGTTTTTGAACAATTAAAATTATCGTCAGATAATTTTAAAATCGTCCAAAATCGTTAGAGTGCACGATACAATACAAATGCCCCCGATTTATCATCAGGGGCATTTGTATTATATCGTTAAATAGGGGGCGGGAAAACCGGCACACCAAAACCCACCCCGACCCTTAAAAACAAATCCCCCACCCTCCTGACCCCCCCCCCCAAATGTTTTAAATTACCTGGGGTCCAGTGGGGGGGTCCCAGACGTGATCTCCCGCCCGTATGACATAGTGAGGGCAAAGGTAGCACCGGCGCCATTTTGAAGACTGGCAATACGGCCCGCGTGCAGGAGGTCGCTCCCGGACCCCCGCTGGACTTTTGGCAAGTCTTGTGGGGGTCAGGAGGCCCCCCCAAGCTGGCCAAAAGTCCCTGGGGGTCAAGCGGGGGTCCGGGAGCGATCTCCTGCACGCGTGACTTCAGGAGTCAGGAACCAAAATGGCGCTGGCGCTACCTTTGCCCTGTCACATGATAAGGGCAAAAGGGCCACCGGCGCCATTTCTCAACGCAGTCGTGGCCAGAGAGCGGGAGATCGCGTCCAGGACCCCCCCCACTGGACCCCAGGTAATTTAAAACATTTTGGGGGGGGTTCGGGAGGGGGGGGATTTGTTTTTAAGGGTCGGGTGGGTTTTAGGGTTGTTTTGGTGTGCCAGTTTTCCCGCCCTCCTCCGATTTACGATTTTTAACGATTTTAAAAATAAAAAAAACACGACGATCAGATTTCCCTCCCCCCCCCCCAGCCAAAATCGATCATTAAGATGATCGATCACACGATTCACACCCCTAGTGGATAATACTTTAAAATCATCAGCTCAGTGTGCTGCAGCAATCAAAAAAGCCAACAGAATGTTAGGAATTATTAGGAAGGGAATGGTTAATAAAACGGAAAATGTCATAATGCCTCTATATCTCTACATGGTGAGACCACACCTTGAATACTGTGTACAATTCTGGTCGCCACATCTCAAAAAAGATATAGTTGCGATGGAGAAGGTACAGAGAAGGTCAACCAAAATGATAAAGGGGATGGAACAACTCCCCTATGAGGAAAGGCTGAAGAGGTTAGGCCTGTTCAGCTTGGAGAAGAGACGGCTGAGGTCTTTAAGATCATGAGAGGTCTTGAACAAGTAGATGTGAATCGGTTATTTACACTTTCGGAATATAGAAGGACTAGGGGGCATTCCATGAAGTTAGCAAATAGCACATTTAAAACTAATCGGAGAAAATTCTTTTTCACTCAACGCACAACTAAGCTCTGGAATTTGTTGCCAGAGGATGTGGTTAGTGGGTTAATGTAGCTGGGTTCAAAAAAGGTTTGGATAAGTTCTTGGAGGAGAAGTGAATTAACTGCTATTAATCAAATTTACTTACGGGCCAATATAATAAAATCGTGGGAGAGCAGGCAAGCTGACAGCCACGGGTTTGGAAACCGGATGCCGGCAAAATTGAGCATCCTGTTTTCAACCCACGAGCCGTGGGCCTATTTCAATTTTTTTTTTTTTTACTTTTTTAAACTTTTTTAAACTTTCGGGACCTCCGACTTAATATCCCGGTGCCAGAGAAATTAGCACCTACCTTCGTGTAGGCACTAATTTGTGAAAGTAAAATGTGCGGCTTGGCTGCACATTTTACTTACTGAATCGCGCGGGAATACCTAATAGAGCCATCAACATGCATTTGCATGTTGTGGGCGCTATTAGGTTTGGGGGGATTGGACGCGTGTTTTGGACGCGCCTTTACCCCTTACTGTAAAAGGGGTAAAGCTAGCGCATCGAAAACTCATGTCCAAATGCCGGCTAACAGTGTGCTCCATCGGAGCGCACTGTACTGTATGGGCCTGTTAGTGAATAGCTACTGCTATTAATTGCATCAGTAGCATGGGATCTTCTTGGTGTTTGGGTAATTGCCAGGTTCTTGTGGCCTGGTTTGGCCTCTGTTGGAAACAGGATGCTGGGCTTGATGGACCATTGCTCTGATCCAGCATGGCAATTTCTTATGTTCTTATGTTCTTATACCCCAACCCTTAATTGTTTTGTAATACCTCCTATCTATTTAAATACCCAACACTCATAATCTCACTGTACTAAAGAATCACTATTTAGGGCTGGATTCACTAATGCTGCAAGGTATAGTGAATCCAGCGATAATGGGGGGGGCGGGCGGGGGGGGCAAAACAAGGGGGGCGGTCCTGTGCTAGCTGGCAGCGATCGCACCGCCACAGTGCAATCGCTGCCAGCGTCGCGCCGAATAACTACACCATAAAAGGGAAAGTTATCCATCTAAATGGATTAGCCGCATATTTAAAAGGCTTATCCGGCTAAATTCTAGCTGGTTAATGAATTATACGGCTAGAATTTAACCAGGTAAATTGGGGGCATTCCTGGGGCAGGAGGTAGGTGTTCCAGGGAGGAGCGGTGTTAGCTGGTTAAGTTAACCTACTAACTCTAGACATGCTATAGGGAAGGTCTGAAGTTAGCCAGATACCACATATCCTGCTCACTCTAAATTATCTGGGTATATTCAGCGGCACAGCTGCACTGCTGAATATCCCAGTTAAGTTAGCAGAATATTTACCCAATACATTTTTCCTAAATTCTTCGGCACTCAAAATAGCAAGTATATCTCTATGCAGGATATTTTGTGGGATAATTTTCAAAGGATAAGTGAGCTGACACATAAGTTAGGCAGCTTCTTACAAAATTGCCCTCCAAATATATTGTAATCCGCTTCGAAGTGTCTGACCAGCCTCAAAGAGAGGAATAGAAATCTTAAATGAAATGTATTCCATTATTCTCTTTTTCTTTGTCCTATTCTAACTACATATCACAGTTTGAAGTGCCAGCACAAATATTGAAAGACATAAGTTAATATTTTAAGAAGGTATAAAAGGGCTAAACTCTGATATTGTACTATATGCACATGCTGTGCAAGGACTTACATCTTTAATACTGTTCTTACTGTCAACCTACAGTCTTATGAAAATCAAACCTCAAGCACTAGTCTATTGTCTATATTATCAGTAATATCTACTTTGGAAAAGCTTACATTTCTCCTTCATTCAACATTTCTCCTTCATTCAACAAGCATTCACACTATGAATCTCATCTAACCTAACCTTCAGCTATACCATATGATTCCTTACCTTCTCCAAGTTCTTATACTCGACAATGGTATTTACTATCTGCAACTCCATACCCCCACCTGGTTTATCAATTCAGGCTATTATATATAATGAGACGTTGGTTTGCCTCGGACAGATTATTTGCTCCTGCAAATACATGTTTATTAATATTCTATTGTTCGATATTTATGCATATTATTTGAAACCCATGTTTTTCTGTAAAGCCTGTTGCTATTAATTGTTTTACTGTTTATTTTATACTGTTACATGTAAAGCCTGTTGCTAAATTAATGTTTCACTGTAAACCGAGGTGATGTATTACTATACGTACCGCGGTATAGAAGAACCTATAAATAAATAAATAAATAAATATTAATTCTGCTGTAAAAACATTACTCACCAAAGTAGTAGCACAGTGCCAATGTGATCAGCAAGAAGGTAACAGTGAGTCTCATGGTGGTTGATGATTCTTCTCTAGGAAGTCTAGTTTTGAAGTACAGCAGATCTCACTGTGCAACTGCAGAGAGAGAGCTCAGATATATATACTGAACTGTAGGTATGTACACACACATGCAGGTCTCTTTCTAACAGCTTACTCGACAAAAAAAGTTCTAGAATCCAGGTGACCAAAAATATACAAAGATGAATTTCATTTATTTATTTTATTTTAAAAAAATGTTCTCATATGGGTTTTTGGCGAGAATATATTTTTGAAAGTCATATGTCTTCTTTCTTCCAGAAGGAACAATTATTTACACAACTTATAATAACCCTTTTAGACATCCCAAGTCTCCTCTAGGCCAGAGTTCTCAATGTTTTTTCTGTCAGGATACACCTGGCAGATGGCTCTCACATGTGTAATACACTGAACACAAGGCCATCATAGGGCTAAATGTAAGCATACACTCTGCATCAACAGTAACCCTCCTCCCCAGCCCCCCTCTCCTCTCCAACAATGGATACAGAGCAGAACTAGGACATTTGCTGTACAACTCATCATACCAGAAAGATATTTCTGGAGTCATTTCAGTAACAGCAAAACTAGCTCTCCATACTACCAGGCGCAATATCCCTACTTATGAAAAGACAGCAATTTACCTCCAATGCATGTTCTATTGACATAATCCAATAAATAAGTCTATTACACATGCCTATCTACTAGTAAAATACCTCATCTCGGTCATACACACAGACCCAACCTTTATCAAGTACAAAAAAACACAAATACAAATATGGAGACAGAAACTGGAATGGAAACCCAAAACAAGCCATTCGGAAATATGGCACCTAACATACTCCCAGGATTTGCAATAATGCACACAAACCAGTCCACACAAAGTTACACCTGTATTATGGAATGCACTCCAACAGTAACAACCCTTTCTTAAAGGGGTTAATTTAGATATAGGTGAACCAGTAGATGTAGGGTATTTGGATTTTCAAAAGGCATTTGACAAAGTCCCTCATGAGAGACTTCTAAGAAAACTAAAAAGTCATAGGATAGGAGCTATGTTCTTTCATGGATTACAAACTGGTTAAAAGACCGGAAACAGAGGGTAGGACTAAATGGTCAATTTTCGCAGTGGAACAGGATAAAAACAGTAGAGTGACTCAGGGGTCTGTACTTGGATTGGTGCTTTTCAATATATTTATAAATGATCTGGAAAGGAATAGACGAGTGAGGTAATCAAATTTGCAGATGATACAAAATTATTTAGAGTAGTTAAATCACAAGCAGATTGTGATCAATTGCAGGAGGACCTTGAGAGACTGGAAGATTGGGCATCCAAATGGAGGATGAAATTTAATGTGGACAAATGCAAGGTGATGCTTATAGGGAAAATAACCCTTGCTGTATTTACATAATGTTAGGTTTCATATTAGGAGCTACTACCCAGGAAAAAGATCTAAGCATCATAGTGGATAACACATTGAAATTATCAGCTCAGTGTAGTGAGGCAGTCCAAAAAGCAAACAGAATGTGTGGAATTATTAGGAAGGGAATGGTGAATAAACCTGAAAATGTCATAATGCATCTGTATCGCTCCATGGTGAGATTGCACCTTCAATACTGTGTACAATTCTGGTTTCCGCATCTCAAAAGAGACACAGTTGCACAGGAGAAGTACAGAAAAGGGCAACCAAAATGATAAAGGGGATGGAACAGCTCCCCTATGAGGAAAGGCTAAAGAGGTTAAGGCTGTTCAGCTTGGAGAAGAGACGATTGAGGGAGGATATGATAAAAGTCTTTAAAATCATGACAGGTCTGGAACGGATAAATGTGAATTGGTTATTTACTCTTTCGGATAATAGAAGGATTAGGGGGCACTCCATGAAGTTAGCATGGGGCACATTTAAAACTAATCGGAGAAAGTTCTTTTTTACTCAACGCACAATTAAACTCTGGAATTTGTTGCCAGAGAATGTGGTTAGTGCAGTTAGTATAGCTGTGTTTAAAAAAGGTTTGGTAAGTTCTTGAAGGAGAAGTCCATTACCTGCTATTAATCAAGTTGACATAGAAAATAGCCACTGCTATTACTGGCATCGGTAGCATGGGTTCTTGCAGGTACTTGCAGCCTGGATTGGCCTCAGTTGGGAAGTGAAAGCTTGGCTTGATGGACCCTTGGTCTGACCCAGTATGGCAATTTCTTATGTTCTTATGTACTTACCTATGAAAAGGCAACACTACAAATATGACATGGGCTTAAACATTAATAGGAATATGCAGAAGGAAAAAATGTTTTTGTTTGTTAATTTGGTTTGTTGGGACCCATGATCATTTCATTGGTTTCACTACAAAAAAAAATTATGTTTAATTAGTTTTCTTTGTTTTCTATTAAAACCTATGGGGGAAGTATTACAGTCTCTTCTGGGCTCCAGAATAGTGATTTTTTAATAAATTCTAATGAAACTTGTGATATGAAATCATTCAAAAGGGGAAAAAACTGCAAGTTATATAGAGCAAGCAAAGTGGCATCAAAAGTGGCATAAATAGCAACTTAAGGCCACACAAAGGAGCAAAGGCGAACCAGGCTAACAGGATTCACAGAAGTTCTCTAAAGCAACTTGAGTGGAGAAAAAAAGCAGCAAGAGGAGGAAGAACAGCCCACGGTGCAGAAGAGCATGCCAGCCCAGCAATAGCGTCATGAACATCTGATGGCATCAAGAGAGGCAAAGTGGCACTAAAAGTGGCATCAGCACCCTAAGGCACCATGAAGGGGGAAAAAAACAGAAAACAGGGCAGAAAAAAATCCCAAGGTACTGAGAATGAGAACAAGAATAAAAAAGAGTGGCATCAAGATCTAAAAAAACAGAGGCGAGGTGCACAGCACCGCCAAAGATTGGCAAGAAGACCTCAAAGTGTAAGACCTCGAGTATGCCAAGAAGGAACAGTGTGAGAAAGAATTTAAGAACACCAAGGCGTAAAATCTGCCCAGGGTGACAAGGCCAAGTGGCCCAAGACTCCACAGGTGTAGAATGAGGGCCATAGCATTAAGTCAGAGTGACATGGGAGATGCCAGGCATTCTGTTGGAACATACAGACAGCCATTAAAGGGGGGTGCTTCTCCCTGTTGAAGTATGGTTGCACTTGGATGATCCACCAATCTAGTAGGATATGATTGTGTCACAGTGTAAGCCATGCACTTCATAGCTAGGTAGGTACCCAAGTGCCCAGTGCAGTGGAACTGTGAGTGGGCCATGAAATCAGTTTTAGCTCACAGAGAGGTGCAGCAAGTCTGCAAAAGAATGGATAGCCATGGCAAGAGCAAAAGATGGCTAGAAAGTGAGTACATAGATGAAGAATGGCATTGAAATCCTGAGGAGTGTTTCAGTAAGTTTATAAACCAATGTATGACTTAAGCATGAAGAAAAGTGGGCAGGTACTGTAGGGGTGGTGTAGGGGAAGGGGATTTGCCAAAAACGTTGAACACAACTGGAATAGTAGGGAGCCCCCTCAGGTACCACTACCAAGACCTGCTTGGAATAGCAGTGGCAGCAGTGGCGCTGGTATAAGTAAGAACTAGAACGGTAGGAGCATTGCAATGCAACGAGAAGGTCATCCATAACACCTACAAAGGAGTTTGCCAGCTCTTGCACATGCACAGAGTAGCAGAGTGAGCGAGCATTGTAATGTGGCAAGAATGGCTTGGAGCAACGGCAACAGACGTGATATCGGTTTATACTTTTTAAAAATTGGAATGGTAGGAGCAGAGCAATGCAGCGAGAAGTGTAGCTGTAACACCCCCAAACCTGTAGTGTTGTCAATGTCTGGTCCATATAGCAATTGAAAAATACCTATTGTGCAGAACATGTAGCATTCTTAGGGACTGCAAAGTTTATTGGGAACTAATAAGGATCCTGAGCCTTGCTAAGATTGTTTTGATATGGTTGGTTGGAGCATAGTATGCTGAAGCTGTAAGTGTCCAGTTCCCATGGGTTGTGGTGGGAGCAAAATAGCCTTATGTAGGATATGTCAGTCCTTATTGCATATGGTGGAGCATGGGATGCTGCAGCTGGAAGTGTCAGGCTATGGTGCTCATGGCTGGAGTAAGTCAAGCTTATGCAGGAAACGTCAGGCCTCAGTGGTGTTGTTTGGAGCAAAGGAGGCAGAGGATCTCAGTGGAGTCATGCCAGTGGTGGTGACTGGTCAAAGAATGCAGAAATTAGTGGAGACATGCCCCAGTGGTGGTGTTTGGCATGACTCTACAGATTTTCTGTGCCTGCTTTGCCAGAAAAACTGACACCACTGCTGAGGCATGACTCCACTGCTCCTCTCTGCTTTGCTCCAGTTGTTGAGATGAAGCAGACAGGGGAGATCGGTAGAGTCATGCCTCAGTGGTGACATTTGTGGAAAAGGAGGCAGAGGAACTCTGACGTCAATCTTCAATGATGGTTTTTGGGGAAATGGAGATAAAGGATCTCAGTGGAATCATGCCCAGTGATGGTGATTGTGGCAAAGCAGGCAGAGGAAGCCAGTGGAAATATATCCCAGAGGTAGTGTTTGGGAAACACCACCTCTGAGTCATGACTCCACAGACTTTCTCTGTCTGCTTTGCCAGTAAAACTGACACCACTGCTGATGCATGACTCCACCTAATTCTCCTGTCTGCTTCTCCTCAAACAGTTGAGGCGAACTAGGCAGAGAATATCAGTAGAGTCATGCCTCAGTGGTTGTGTTTGTGAAACGCCAACACTGAGGCATGACTCCGCTGACTTCCCCTGCCTGCTTCACCTCAACAACTATTTAGGATGAAGCAGGCAGGGGAAGTCAGTGGAGTCTTGCCTCAGGGGTGGCGTTTGGAGAAAAGGAGGCACAGTGTCTCTGTGGAGTCTTGCATCAGTCGTGTCATTTGAGGAAAAAGAGGCAGAGCGACTCTCGAGTCATGCGTCAATGGTGTCATTTGGGGACAAGGAGGCAGAGGAACTCAGTGGACTCATGACCCGGGTGTGATGCTTGAGGGTAAGCTAGTAAAGAATATCAGTACAGTTATGCGCCAGTGGTGGTGCTTGGAATATGGGAAGTAGAATCAGGATGTGAAAAACCCCTGTGGTGGTTTTGGGGTATGTTAGTGGATGGCTGCTGCCTGATGTGCTGCCAGACTCTTGAGTTGTTGGAGTTGGGCTACGGCAGTGGAAGGCTGCTGCTGGATGTCTTGACAGACTCTTGTGTTGTAGGGAATTGCAGGGGAAAAAAATTCATTTTTGTTTTTGGTTTGTTTTCAAATTTCAGATTGCAGATTGCTTGATTAGTTTTATTCATGTGAAAAAAAACAAATCAAACAATAAAAAAAAAAAGCAGCCAAAAAGCAATAACGAGGTCTCCCAAAGTCTCCCACCCATCCAAGCAGAAATATTCCTGGGTCAGGATCTTCCCAGCCCCCACTTACCCAGTCCAATGGGGATCCACTGGCGAGCATACCTGGGAGAGAGAAAACATTAAGAGGAGAAATAAAGAAATTCAATCTGCATTACTGAAATAAGGAAATTTCAATAAACATGAAACTGCAGCGATTGTCACATTCTGCTGCCTCCTGAACTTGTCTCCATCCACAAAACTGGGGGCCTTCACACTCTGCTGCCTCCTGACTTATGCCCATACCTGGGAACTTTTGACTTCCAGTCACCCTGAGATTACCATGGATTAGGGGGGGCTGGGGAGGGCTGGGGGGGGGGGGGGGGAACAGGGGGAGGGCCACTGTACGGTGAAACTGGATGCTCACAAATTTGTTCTCATAAACACGCTTACATGTTCACACTTACTTTCACTGCTCATTCTCTCACATTCTCACATGTCCATGGCATTTACACCTTTACTTCTGCCATTCTCCCACCTACACACAAACACACACTCTCACTCACTCACGTCTCTCCCTCTACCATACACACATGCCCACTCACTTTCACACCATTGCTTACTTGCAATCAGCTCTCTTCTACTCACCTACATACACTCTCATACACACTCACTCACTCTCACAGACATGCTGCTCATTCATTCTCTCTTCCCCCCTTTCGAAACACACTAGCAACAGCAGACTCTAACTTGTGCTCCTGGAGCAGCAGCAGCCTCTTTCTTCTCCTCCTGTGCTGCAGAAGTGGACGCTGCTTGTTTCCTAGTCCTCGTTTGATGCACGGGCAGGAAATCGCAATGTCGATTGCCCAAGGCAAACAGGATGGGGCGGGCAAGTGGCTGGATACAGGAAACAGGCTGTGCAGGAGCAGGTGGTGTCACGAGGAAGCAAAGTTAAGAGTTAAAAAGGTCCGGAGATGTTAGAAATCACTGTCGAGTTCCTCCTTTTTCAGCCGTACAAGACCAATGTCATTCCTTTCTTCTTTCCGGGTCCAAGCAGATTGGTTTTGCTGCAGCACCCAGAGATTTCCAGTATTGGCCCGGAGACCCGGTAATTCTTTTAGAATTCTGGAGTCTCCAGGTCAAATCCGGAGAGTTCCCAGGTATGTTAATTATCATTCATATATTCATAATCATTGTTTTAATCTCCAATTCATCACTATTATTCAATTCACTGTTATTCAATCAATATAGTCAGTATCAATATTTAATATTAATCATCAATTCATCAGGTAGACCAATGAAATCCTGACCAACCCACCTACCATTACCTGCTATTAGTTAAGTTGACTTAGATAATAACCACCGCTATTACTAGCAACGGTAACATGGAATAGACTTAGTTTTTGGGTACTTGCCAGGTTCTTATGGCCTGGATTGGCCACTGTTGGAAACAGGATGCTGGGCTTGATGGACCCTTGGTCTGACCCAGTATGGCATGTTCTTATGTTCTTAGTAATGCAAATTGAGTTTCTTTATTTCTCCTCTTAATGTTTTCTCCCTCCCATATTTGTGGACTCTTTATATTTTTTGATGTTACTCTTATCTTTGTTTCTGTTTTTCTGAGATGTAGCTGTTTGTTTTTCTGTGCAGAGTTTATTCTTTGCAATAATGTAAAATTGAATAAGAATAAAAAAATGTCAAGAGAGGCAGGCAACGGCACCTCAAGCCTTAAAAATCTGAAATTTGGTGAGGATATGTCACTACCACCAGTATCTCTCCCAGACCCTGTTGTTTCAGAGGGGAGGGAAAGGGCAGGCAGTAGCACTGGCAGCAGGGCACCAGCCACACCACCAGTGCCATTGGAGGTAGAACTGCAAGTCCTGAAAGCACCAGCACTACAATCCTTTAGTGCTGTAGAGGCAGCAAAAGCAGTCTTGTCAGAAGCTACTTCTAACTCTGAATCAGAATCTCCATTTAAAGGATTTCCAGAAGTGGAGATGGGAGAGCTGTTAATTAAAGACCCTCTACCTTATTGCCAACATCATCCACCCCCAAGGATGCAGAGAAGGGATTATGAAAGAAATCTGTGATCTGGAGGCACTTCCAAGACAGAGAGGACCTGCGCTTTGCTCGGTGTAATTATTGTGTCATGTCATCAGCTGAGGCAAGCAAGTGGGCTATTTGACCTATTTTGGGATGGAGCATCACCTGAAGAAGCTGCATCCTCTTCAATATTCTCTGATAGTAGCGCAGTCAGGGGACCCATTCTTCAATGCAGAGGACACTGTTGCAAAAGGGAACAAGTGTTCCTCAAGCTGCTTCCAGGCCCTCGGCTCCTTCCACCAGTCAGGTATCAGGCCAGCAGAAGCAGTCTCCCACCATACGTCATAAGCAACAGCCCATGATAGAGGAAATGGGGTGGAGCTCTGTTGCATTAGAATGGGGAAAGAGGCAGGCAGCATCGAAAGTGGTGACCAAGAACATTGGTAAAATGATCGGTTTAAATAATCAGTCCCTGCAGGTACTGGAGAACATGGGTTTAAGGTGTTTGCTCCAGGTGTTAGCGCCAAACTATAAAGTGCCCTCCAGAACCACTTTCAACAGAAAAGTCATCCCCAGTTTGTACAATCAGTGCCATAGTCACATCCAAGCACTGCTGCAAAGGCAGGAAGCAGTCTGAATTTCACAAGCGACATCTGGACATCCTCAAACACCAAACACTCCTTCCTCTCTCTGACAGCACATTGGTGGGATCTGGCTGAGAAAGAGACAGAGGACAGCGTAAAAGGACATAGTTAGGCTTTTCTGCATACTCACCTGATGGACAGGGCCCAAACCTCAGCCAATAATTTAAGAGCCATTAGACAAAAGCTAGAGTGCTGGCAGCTGGATCAGAGAACTAGAAATCTAATGCAGGATTCTTTGTCACTGACAATGGCTCTAATATGAGGGCTGATGCAGTAAAGTGCGCTCAGGCCAAGCACACTGTTAGCCCCTGTTTGGCCGCGAGTTTTTGATGCGCTATTATTACCCCTTATACAGTAAGGTGTAATAGCGCGTGGAAAACGCGTGGCCAACCCCCCCTAAACTAATAGTGCCCACAACATTTTAGCAACAATAGTCAAGCCGCACATTTTACTTTCAGAAATTAACGCCTGCCAAAGGCAGGCATTAATTTTGGCCAGCACAGGAAAGTGTACAGAAAAGCAGAAAAAACTGCTTTTCTGTACACCCTCCGCCTTAATATCAGAGCGAAATTAAGTCGGAGGCCCCATAGATTAAAAAAAAAAATCTGCCCGCAGCCCACGAGTTGGAAAACGGATGCTCAATTTTGCTGGCATCCGTTTTCTGAACCCTTGGCTGTCAACGGGTTCAACAACCGACACCGGTAAAATTAAGCGTCTGCTATCAAACCCACTGACAGCCGCCGCTTCTGTCAAAAAGGAGGCGCTAGGGATGCGCTACTGTCCCTAGCGCCTCTTTTTTACCGCGGGCCCTAATTTGCATATCTTGGCTTCCTGAATTGCGCGCCCAGGAGAGTGGACGCTCGCCAGCTCTCCCGCGAGGTTTTCTGTATCGGCCCGATGGTAAAGGCAGTATCTAATGGGGGATATCAGGGTATACAATGATTTGCTCACAACCTGCATCTAGCAGTGAAGGAGGTCCTGGTACCTGGGTCCAGGGCCCAGAGAATGCCAACCTTCATGGTTTAATAGAGAATTGTAGGAAAATAGCTGGGCAATTCTCCAAGAAAAGCAGAAGGAATCAGAGATGCCTCACAAACATCTCATTCAGGATGTGGGTAACCGCTGGAATCCTAACCTCATGATGCTGCGGAGGATAGTGGAGCAGCAGACACCCCTGCGTGATCTGTCTAAGAATTGGAGCTAGGTGTGCAGGCTTCCCTAGGGCATCGTGACTGATCAGTCATGAGACTCAGCTTGTGAAAATCCTGAAGCTCTTTAAGGATGCCACAGAGCACTTGAGTGCCAGAAAACCCAACTTGGGAGATATCAAACCTACAGTAAACATCATGTTAGAAAAGTTGGAGGGCTTTCAACTAGAAAAGGGCGTGAGAGCCGAGGTGCTGCGCTGTCTGGTGTCCTTGGAAAAGCAGGAAACAGAGAGACTAGGATCTCTGACCAGAATTCCCACATTCATGCTCGCGACATTATGTGATCCACAGGTGAAAGGGAAACTCGCACTGCAGGCTAATAATCTGTCAACGAGAGAGACAGAGATTGAGGCAGAGGAGGGATGTAGCAGAGAAGGTCAGACAATAGTGCAAGTCAGAGCAGCACCCTGTCATCGATACCTAGCCTGTCCTCCTCCACTGTAAAACAGAAACAATCCTCACTTCTGTGCCAGGTGGTCACATAAGCAGCTGGGAAGAAAGACATCGATTGCACAGTCACAGTACCATTTATCAGGTAAACGGTGTGAAAAAAGGAATCATGTGGTCTGCCTTGTCAGTCAAGCGGGGGTCACCTATTTAGTGACATCAAAGGGAAACCCTGGAACTCCCTATTAAGCTATGGTTACTTATAAAAGATCTTTGCTGTGTGGAGTTAAATTGCATTCTGCTTGAATGAATGAAGAAAATGAACCAAGGCATAGATGGGGGAGGGAGGAGGGACACCCCCTTACTATTACTGATTTTATACATCCGGACTCACAAAAATCAAATCATAACTCAGAAGTTAGCCGGCTAAATTAATATTTAGGGAATATGAATATTTAGCTGTCTAACTGGGTCATTTATCATTTTGCATTAAGGCCCTAACGCACACTTTAAATAAAACACTTTTTATAACAAATGTTGGTGCGGAGAGAGACAGAGAAACCAATATGTAAGTTTACTATTTATACCACTGTAATAGGGGGCACTGTTAACTCGGGGTGAGGTTTGGAGCAGGGGCGGTTCTATGATAAGGCAGGGTGAGGCGGCCACTTCAGGTGGCAGAATTTTGAGTTGGCAAAAAATGCCCCTCTCCTCACCCTGCCTGCCCCTGCCGCAACTGCCGACCCTGGCCAGCGGCAGCAGAAAAGAGGAGGATCACTACCGTGGGCCTGATCATGGGCCAAGGCTCAGGCATCAACACCGGCCTCATGCCTGGGTCGGGGCTGAAGTCCCGATGTCAGGAACCAGCGTCCGGGTCAGGTTGTGGCATCAGACATGAGTCTGGGCCTAAGCCCCAGCATCGGGACCCGGCCTCCAGGTTAGGTTGCAGCATTGGACCTGGGCTCTGGCCCTGGCCTAGGCAAAGCTTCCAGCATTGGGACCCGGTCTCCGGGTTGGTTCCCAGCGTCAGGCCAGGGTCTGGGCTGAGGCTTCAGCATTGGGACCTGGCCTTCAACAGATACTCGACGGATCAGGTAAGTTTTGGGATTTTTTTGTTTTTTGGGGGTCTCAGCCGAGGCCACAGTGTCTGTTCATGCCTCCGCTGAGACCCCGGCATTGCACTCGGGCCTAGGTCACGGTCCCTGCTTTGGGCCTTACCTATACCCTAGGCAAGGCCATGGCTTTGGGTCTCACCTATGCCCTAGGCGAGGACCTGGCTTCGGGCCGAGACTTTGGCCTGCAGCATTTCTTTAAAACAAAATGAACAAATCAATCTTATTCATCACATTTTGCATTTTTGTTTTAGTGTAAACGATTTTATTGCGTTTTCAAACAAAATACAAACATCCAGGAGGTGGTTGTTTCTTACTCACCTCCTAGTCATATGAACAAAACATCATCCAGTTACATGAAAGACTCCCTGGTACCTCCTCCTCCCCCCACCCTAATCCCCTCCCCATTGTAGATATTCCCCCAGGTTCCTGAGAAGTGCGAGACAGGCCTCCAGTCCTTGTCCCCAAGTGTGTTGTACGATGGTCCAGTTAGTGCCAGAATCCATTTGCTGAAGTCAAAGGCTCAGTCATTCAGCAGTCTACTGCGGGCTCTGTGCGGTAAAGATTGAATATAGGGTTCCCAGATAGCCATGAACTGTTGTCGTTTGCGAGGTGAACCTTTGGGCGAGATAGATTCCATATGCATCAGGGAATAAAAGAGATTTCTCCAGACCCAAAAGGAAGGTGGATCCACCTCTCGCCATCCCATTAATATTACTTTTTTCCCAACTAAACATGCCTTTTGTATCAATAGACGAGTACCAGGATCCCGATATCGAACAGGTGGGATATAGTCAAACAAAAGCCATGAGGGGGCTAATGGTATAGAAACCAACAAAACAGTAACTAAATATTTGGCAATCTGTGCCCAAAATCCCTTAATCACAGGTCATGACTAAAAGGCATGAGCTAGTGTACCCAAGACTGCAGGGCATCGGCCACAGCCAGTAGAGCCAGCAATACGTTGACGATAGGCCATCTGTGGCGAGATATATGCACGCCCCAAAAATCTATATTGAATATGTGAGAGCTTAGCCACCCCCCCAAATCCTACCCGGATCATGGCAGGAGTTACCACAAAGTCCCCATCTCCCGTCCAATGATCTGCCAGTATTGTGAAAATCTCTAGCTTGTTTTCTGCATTTTCATTTTAAACAAATTCCCATCCCTAGTTGTTATCCACGCCATCTATGAGACAACATTCCATCTAGACAGTACTTTCGCTTACGGTATTTATATATCATCATGTTCTGTAACTTCTTACAACATGGTTATCCAAAAAGGACTGTAAAACAAGCCTTTAAACATGCACTTTATGTGAATCACGATATACTGTTTTCAAAGCCACCTCCTCTAACTGACAACATGATGACCTGTGTCATACCATATTCCCCAGCTAGCCAACATATATGTGCTATTATCCGCCATAACTGGGCTTGCTTATTAACTTATCCTGTGTTTTAGAAACATTCTGACTAACGGGAGACTTCTAGTTCAGTCACTCTTTATAGCACATACGCTCCATGTAGTCAGTGTAAAGTCTGCCGACACTCCCTTACTATTACTGATTTTATACATCTGGTTTTGCATGCGCATGTGAAGGAAATATCCAGTTTGACCACTTAGTCCACCAGTTTGCCCAGTCTATCTCTAGGTCATCAAGACCAGTCTGCATTCTCCTCAGTTTACCCAGACCCCACACCCAGTCAGTTTTTGGCTATAAAGAGTTTTATTCAGACTTACACCAAATAAAAAAGCAGAAGTATGTGCAAGTAACAACCTGTCGTGCGCTGCATTCATCGATTTTAAAACCAGGATTTACGCATGTAAATATTGGCTCAGCCCTGGAACACCCATGTCCTGCCCCAACTCGGCCCTTTATTTTGTTGTTCACTCACACACATATACACACACACACATAGTTTGCCAGTTTTAGAATATGTAAATAGATGCTTTAAAGCAAGCAACTCTTTTAGTTAAAACGATTTTTATTCAGCAAACACAGAAACAGTATCAGACAAACATCCAGAGGGGCCTCTACTCTGGTACCCCTCCAGAAAACCAAGTTACATATGGTAGTGTGCTCAGATATAAGTTTTCTCCCCCATCCCAAGAACATCCCACCCTTCCTCCTTCCCACCCCCCACAGAAACCCCTTCATCGACTGTTGCGTAAGTACATATGCCTGTTGGGGTATTAGCTAAAAGTCATAACAGGCCCGGAGGAGAAGATGATCTTTGCATCCAGGTCCATTAATCATTGAGAATCCGGCTGCACGCCTGATGTGGGAGCGATTGTAGGTAGGCATCCCAGATCTTTAGAAAATTGCAGCGGTGTGCAGGTGATGAGTGGGAAGACATACTTTCCATCTGGAGCAGTCTATGAAAGGCGTTCCGCCACATCCAGTGGTTGGGCACCACAGACGTTTTCCAATGCAAGAGAATCAATTTTTTCCCCACATATCCCGCCTTATAAATTAACATACGAGCGTCAGCCCCTCTAATCACAGTAGGGCGCACACAAGCAAATAATAGCACCGCCGGCGAGAGGGGAACAGTGGTGTCCAATAGCTTCATCAGATAGACTGTAATAGAGGTCCAAAATTTCCGAATGCGGGGGCAACCCCAAAAGGAATGTGACAAAGTACAGGATGCGGCCAAACACTTAGCGCATTGACTCGTCTCCCGCAAATGTGCTTTATGCAAAAGGGAAGGAGACAAACAGGTCCACCACAAGAATTTATATTGCATTTCTTTATAATAGGAATTACTGGAGATACGGAAAATCCATCGAAAGCCAGTATTGAGCATCCCATCACTGTTCCACCACTCCGCCAGCCGCTCCCCAGGTGCTGCAGAGGTCAGGTTACGTAAGCCTACATAAACCTCAGACAAAGTGAGTTTTGCAATTCTTTCCAATCTCAAAAGCTTATTGACAGCCTCAAAGACCACCGGGGCCTTGCAGGCTATGGCGAGAGAACCAATATAATGTTTCAATTGCAGGCAGGGGAAAACCTGCTTAGGTCCAGTACTGTAAAGAGCACTAAATTTGGGGAACAGCAGAATAACCCCTACATTCTCCAACACATGCCCTAACTGCGTAATTCCTTTCAAAGCCCAGAACTGAAAACTCACGGTCTGGAGACCGGGTGTAAACTGTAAATTACCTTGAATGGGAAGCAAATATGCACAAAGAGAGGGAATGAGTAGGCATTGACACAATCTTTTCCACGCCACCCGCATTGGCTCCAACAAGTCATGAGCACGTAAGGTTTCCGGAAAGTGCTGGGTGGCTGTTTACAGGACGTATCGGAGATCTAGCGGAGCCACTAAGGTCTGGTCCGCCATAATGTGTGTATATGTCGATTCTCCTAGCAGCCACTCCCACACAATACGGAGGTTACTGGCCAAATTGTACAAGGCAAAATCTGTGATCCCCATCCCCCCCAACCCCACCTCCCTCGAAGGGAAGTGAGAGCTATACAAGCCTTACCCCATTGCCACAAAATTTTACGAAGAACCGAGTCCAAGACCTTCAGATCTCTCCAAAGGAGAATGAGCGGCAGATTTTGAAGAATGTAAAGCCACTGCGGAAGAACCACCATCTTAAAAAGATTCACCCTACCCCCCAGCGAAAGTGGCAGGTCCCGCCATGTATGGAGTTTATCCCTCGTGCGCTGTAATAAGGGGGGGATGTTTAACGAGTATAATTTGTGGGGATTGACTGACATCTGCAACCCCAAATATCTCATATGATCCTCCGCCTACTGCAAAGGGAAGGGTTCCTCCCATTGATCTCGAACCTTGCGCGGATAACTAAGGGCTTCGGATTTGTCCCAGTTAATCTTTAACCCAGAAAAAGTGCCATAAACAAGAAACAACTCCAAGACAGCTGTGAGTGACTGCCTTGGCTGGATGAGAAACAACAAAATATCGTCCGCAAAGGCGGCATATTTAAAAAGATGAGTCTGAAACCGATTCCCTCTAATGGCCGGAGTAGCCTGTATCATGCGTAACAAAGGCTCCAGCGTCAAAAGAAACAACAGTGGAGAGAGGAGGCATCCCTGGTGCGTCCCTCGAGCAACTGCAAACATTGGAGATTGTGCTGAATTGGCAATGATAGCTGCAGTGGGAGCCTGATATAGTAGATGAATGCTCTGTAGGAAAAATCCCCCAAAACCCCAGTGTTCTAGTAATGTGAACATATATTGCCAATAAACCCAGTCAAACGCTTTCTCAGCATCCAGACTGACCACTAGGAATGGATCCTCTATACGCCGACAAAGTGCCATGGTAGTAGTTACCATCCAGACGTTCGTAAGAGCATAGCGGCTCCTAACGAAGCCCACCTGCCCTGGTAAAATTAAAGTGGGAAGGATTACCGCCAGTCGATCAGCCAAGATCTTGGCTAGTAGCTTTTGATCGAAGTGCAAGAGCGATATGGGCCGATAAGATGCAGGCTGGAGGTGGTCCCTACCAGGCTTGGGAATCAGGGTAATGTGCACCACATTAGTATGGGCCGGGTAAGACCCCCTCTGTACTAGCGCATTGAAGGCCAGGGCCAATAGATCTTTCAGTTCGGCAGACAAGGTTTTATAAAATTCTGTGGTGAACCCATCTGGTCCCGGGGCCTTCAAGCGTAGGGCCAAGCATATGGCTTGCTCTACTTCGGAGGCCGTAATGGGTCCATTGAGACGGGAAGTCTGCTCGGCTGTCAAGCTCGGCAGAGATACTGAAGGCAAAAAATGGCCAATGGTGTCGGGATTTGGGCTCTCCGCCGCATAAAGGTCAGTGTAGTACCTTTGAAAGGCCTTCAAAATGCCGGTAGTGTCAGTCAAAAGTGTTCCTGTTGGGGCTCACAGAGCTGTGATCTGTTTAGGGGAGCGCGCCATGCGTATCAAGTTGGCCGTCATTTTCCCTGCTTTGTCACTATGTTGAAATAGATGAAATTGATAATAAAGGATACTCTTTTTCCCCCTTTGATGGAGCAACGTGTTCAGTGCAGCTTGTGCTGCTAACAACTTTACGCGATTAGGGGGCGTACGCGTTTGTATATACAACCGTTTGGCCCTATGGAACTCTGTCGTCAAGGTCAGCAAGCGCTTGTCCAGCATCTTCCGTCGGTGGGCCAAATAGGAGATAATTTCCCCCCTAACAACCGCCTTTCCCGCATACCAAAAAAGGATAGGGTCCCCCTCGTGGTCTTTATTGAACTTTGAGTAGTCCGACCATTTCCCACGTAAGAGCTCCTGAAAGTTAGTATCTTCCGCTAGATGGTAGGGATACCTCCATATAGCCGCTGTTGGAGCTGCCGCCTGCCAGTGAATCTCAAATCAAGTAGGTGCATGGTCTGATATACATATTTCCCCAATATTGGCATCCCCCACCCGCGAGAAGGCATGGGTGCTGAGAAAGAGATAGTCTAACTGGGAGAATGACGCATGTGCCCGAGACATGTGAGTAAAATCCAGCTCAGTGAGTTGCAATGTGCGAGAAACATCCACCAAGCTAAGGGAGTTTTCCAGGAGCGCGATCCCTTTACTATGTGATCGGGATGCCCCCGACCCCTGGGAAGTATCCAGACATGGTTCCCTGACTGCATTGAAGTCTCCCCCCACTACCAAAACATGATCCAAATACGGCAACAAACGTGTATAGATTTCCCGGAAAAACGTGGGACAATATCTGTTGGGGGCATACAGATTGCAAAAAAACTACTGGTGTGTGATAGAGTTCTGCCCATAGTATTATATATCGGCCCTGGGGATCCCGGAATTCCTGTTGGATAGTGATAGACACCCTTTTATGTATAAGAATAGCCACTCCCGCAGACCTTGTGTTAGCTGTGGCGTAGTGTACAACTCCAACCCATCCCTGTCGCAATTTCTGGTGTTCAATATCGGACAAATGAGTCTCCTGTAAGAAAATTATATCCGCCTCCCTCCGCTTCAACGCGGTATAGATCTCAGTGCGCTTAACCAGGGAGTGCATACCCCCTACATTCCAAGACACAATTTTAGTTTTAGGTAGGGATGTGAATCGTTTTTGAACGATTAAAATTACCGTCAGATAATTTTAAAATTGTCCTAAATCGTCAGAGTGCATGATACAATACAAATGCCCCCGATTTATCGTCATAAATCGTCCAATAGGGCACGGGAATTATTTGGGGGAGGGCGGGAAAACCGGCACACCAAAACAACCCCTAAACCCACCCCGACCCTTTAAAACCAATTCCTTACCCTCCCCCACCCTCCCGAACCCCCCAAAATGTTAAATTACCTGGTGGTCCAGTGGGGGGGTCCCGGCGTGATCGCCCGCTCTCGGGCCATCGGCGCCATTTTGGCTGCCACTAATTAAAATGGCGCCGATGGCCCGATAAAAAAAAAAACCCACCCGACCCTTTAAATCAACCCTCCTTAGCGACCCCCCCCCCCAAAACCTTTTAAAATTACCTGGTGGTCCAGGGGGGCCTCGGGGAGCGATTTCCCGTTCCCAGGCATCAGCTGCACTAAAATAAAATGACGCCGATGCCCCTTTGCCCTTACCATGTGACAGGGTATCCGTGCCATTGGCCGACCCCTGTTACATGGTAGGAGCATTGGATGGCCGGCGCCATCTTTAAAGATGGCGCCGGCCATCTTTACTCATCAGCCCCTATTATACTATACTCTATAATAGGGGCTGATGAGTAAAGATGGCACCGGCCATCCAGTGCTCATCAGCCCCTATTATACTATACTCTATAATAGGGGCTGATGAGTAAAGATGGCCGGCGCCATCTTTAAAGATGGCGCCGGCCATCCAGTGCTCCTACCATGTGACAGGGGCCAGCCAACTCTGTCAGAGTCTCGGTGTGACTGCACATTGTGCAGTGACCACAAGGTCTATGCTGACCTGTAACACTTGGCAGACTATTGGAGAGGGAGGCTGCTGTGTGTACAAGCCGATCTCGCAGATTTGTGCCTCTCCTGAATGTAAAGCGTAAAGGGCCCTGAAACAAGTCTGTGAGTGATAAGGCTGACCAGTGACGCTTTATCATATTTGCTAGAGTTCTTCCTACAATGGAAAAGGGGAGGATGCAATTGTTGGTAGTGTCCTCTGAGTTAGAGGATGATATAAATAGCCATTCCCGATGCGTGTATAAAGCACGTTTAAATGCCTTTTTGATTACCCTTGATGGAAAGGGGTAATCCCATCAATTACCCTTGATGGAAAGGGGTTACCCATCAATTACCCTTGATTCAGGAGAGGCACAAATCTGCGAATATCAGGTCCCTCAGAGTGGACGAGCCTTTAGTGACTCATTGGCTTCAGTCCGGCCATCCCATCTCTGCTCTCTCCTTCCTGGTGTTAGAGGTGGTTTCGCGCTTCTACCGGGGAGGTGACTTCGCTGGGATCCTGGGTCAGAGGGAGCAGCGATGGATCTTCACTCTTGATACTGTTTCACCAAAAGGTCTTAATAAAGACATAGAATGGCATTTATTTTATTAAGTATGGAGTTTTGTCAGTAACAGCATCTCGCGAGAGTTTCACTTTCGCGCCTTTTTGTTCTTTAAATGGCTGTCAATTTCGAGGGCGCTTGCGCTCCAGAGATCATTTTAAAGGTATGTGCTTGTACGACTATGTTTTACTCGCAGCCTCTTTTGTTCCATTCCTTATACACTTCGTTATATTTCAGATTCAAAGTGATATATGGTCCCTCCCGATGCAGCCACCGCAAAACACGGGACCGTGTCGGGGGACTTTAAGAAATCTCTGTTATCACTGATGGAGTTGCCATACTGAATAATTGTTATTGAATTTTCTATAATAAAGTAACTGAGTTAAGTGGAATTGAGAACTCTTTCCTGCACCAGTGTTCCTGGGTAATTGAAATCTCCCATTATTATTGCACTGCCAGATTGGTTTGCTTCCCTGATTTATCAGCATTTCCTCATCTGTCTGACCATTTTGTCCAGGTGGACGGTAGTATACTCCTATCACTATACTCTTACCCAACACACATGGGATTTCTACCCATATAGATTCTACTGAGCATTTAGTCTCTTGTATGATCTTTATCCTGTTGGACTCTATACCCTCCCGGACATAAAGTGCCACACCCCCACCAAGTTGATCCTCCCTATCATTGCGATATAATTTGTACCATGATATAGCACTGTCCCATTGGTTATTCTCCTTCCACCAAGTCTCTGTGATGCCAATTATGTCAATCTCATCATTTGCTGATATACACTCTAACTCTCCCATCTTACTTCTTAGACTTCTGGCATTGGCATACAGACATTTCAAAGTGTGGTTTTTGCTTGTTTTAACAACCTGCTTTTCAGTTGTTTGGGATAATTCGGAACTCATTAGCTTTGGTGATTTTTTACATATAGGCATATGAACTATGTTTGCATTTAATGGATCCTTTCTGTTGGGATGCCCTAACTCTCCTGTTTCATTAGTATCCTTCAAGGATACATTTCTCCGAACCATGCACTGCTGAGTGACTGTCGGCTTTCCCCCCTTGTTCTAGTTTAAAAGCTGCTCTATCTCCTTTTTGAAAGTTAGTGCCAGCAGCTTGGTTCCATTCTGGTTAAGGTGGAGCCCATCCTTTCGAAAAAGTCTCCCCTTTCCCCAAAGGTTTCCCGAGTTCCTTACAAAGCTGAATCCCTCTTCCCTGCACCATCGTCTCATCCACACATTGAAACTCTGGAGCTCTGCCTGCCTCTGGGGACCTGCGCATGGAACAGGGAGCATTTCAGAGAATGCCACCCTGGAGGTTCTGGATTTCAGCTTCCTACCTAAAATCCTAAATTTGGCTTCCAGAACCTCTCTCCCACATTGTCCTATGTCGTTGGTGCCCACATGTACCACGACAGCCGGCTCCTCCCCAGCACTGTCTATAATCCTATCTAGGTGACGCGTGAGGTCTGCCACCTTTGCACCAGGCAGGCAAGTTACCAGGTGGTCTTCACGTCCACCAGCCACCCTGCTATTTACATTTCTAATAATCGAATCACCAACTATGATGGCCGGCCTAACCCTTCCCTCCTGGGCAGTAGCCCTGGGAGATTTGTCCTCAGTGCGAGAGGACAATACATCACCTGGAGAGCAGGTCCTTGCTCCAAGATCACTTCCAGCTACACCAGGGTGATGTTCTACTATTGGGAGACCTTTCTGATCCAAGGCAGCACTGGGTCTGCCAGAATGGATTTGGGACCTGGCTACTATGTCCCTGAAGGTCTCGTCAATGTACCTCTCTGTCTCCCTCAGCTCCTACAAGTCTGCTACGCTAGCCTCCAGATATCGGACTTCTTCCCTGAGAGCCAGGAGCTCTTTACACCGAGTGCACATATACAATCTCTCACCAGCGGGTAAAAAATCATATATGTGACACTCAATGCAAAAGATTGGAAAGCCCCCCTCTTGCTGCTGGACTGCTGCCTTCATCTTAGTTTTATTGAGTTCCTAGTTAAGTTTAGGATACTAACGGAGTTGGAATGAGAGTGCTTTAAATTTACAGGTGAATTTAGTAATTAATCAGCTAGTGTCCTACAAGGGGATGATTAAACTTTCAATAAGGGCTGGTACAATATTATGCTTTAGATAAGACCCTGATTGATTTTTAATGAGAAAGTGTCTTGTGCCTAAAAATCAAGGGTTGAGTGGGTGGGAAAGTGTCTTGTGCCTAAAAATCAAGGGTGGGAAAGTGTCTTGTGCCTAAAAATCAAGGGTTGAGTGGGTGGGAAAGACAGACACTAGTATTAACTATCTCTGGCTTGCTTTTTACCCCAGACACACACAAACTCTAAAAAATATATCCCTTAATTTCACCTTTCACCAAACTTTTATAAGCCCAAAAATTTCTGAAAACTATACTTACCAATCCTCTTAAACCATGGTTAAATTAATCTTCACTCAGTTAATGGAAGGATTTGAGATTCGGCGCGCGCTTCTGGTCCTCCTCTACTTTTTCCAATAATAATATCCATATTGGTTAAATATTTCCCAGTCTGATATATACATTAAATGTAGGGGTGCAGTGCACTACCCATCAGTTTTGAGGAAAAAGTACAACATTACATTTGTAAGATAACAGGAGTGATGTTACCATTGGAAGCGTCTGTCTTTCTTTTTGATGATGTGAAGGATATTATCTTTAAAGATAAATATGACAGACTGTGGGGGTGGAAGTCTTATTATTGGCAAAAAGGTCTATTTTGCAAAAATGGCTACTACTGGATGCCCCTGCACTGTCACAACTAAGAAACAACATACATCATGTTTGTGTTATGGAAAAGTATGCTGAGAGATTAGATATGACTGAAGGTTTGGGATTAATATTTACAGTCATTACCACATAAAACAAAGAGTTTGATATTATAGGAGAAATGACTACTTACCTGATAATTAATAATAAGATTTGAACTAAAGTTCCCTGATAACTTTACACCTCCTCATGCCCACATCTACTCATAGCCAAATCAAATATCTTCTGTCTTGAAAATCTGGAACCAGTTGGCAACCCTACTTCCAAAGGCAGGCTGTTCTTTCTCATACTGCCCCCATGATTCCTCCCAGGAGCTTTCAAAAAAAAAAAAAAAAGCTGGGGAGCTATGCCTTAAGCATAAGATTTAAGTGACTGATTTACTCCCTTCATGAGAAAAATGACTTCTGCAACAGGGAAGAAAACCAAACAGAAAGAAGTCAGAAAGTCTGCTTCCCAGAAACGCTGGGCAAAAAAAAGTCTCACCCTTTATACCCACTAGATGTCACTGCTGGCAGCATCAAGGCACAAATCCAATTTACACATCTTCTACTGCTGAAACCAGTATTGTTTTCTATAGGTAGAGGCTAAGTGTAAGCCATTTGGACCTGCATCACATTCACAAAAGTGTCCACTGACATATTATCATCCTAATAGTAGTAAGAAACTCTAAGCTATCTTAATATGTAATTTTATGTTTGTTTTATTTTCATTTTATGCTATGATGTTATTTCACAATTTTATGAGTGTTTTGTTATCTGCTTTGAACAATTGGAAATGTGTGGAATATGTTTTTTTTTTAAATAAAAATAAATAAAAAATAGCAGAATGACATCAGCTGTAATCCTAGTAGAAGAAAGTACTCTTTGCAACTGAAGTATTCAAGTTAAAGCCAGAGTAAAGGTAGCGCATACACATACTAGGCACACTTGTAAGCATGGCAGGGTCCCTTTTACCAAAAAGCAGTTGGGAACAGTCATGGTTTTTTATTAAAGAGGTTAAGAATATTTAGTACAATTTGTCCTGAATCAAGAAAGGCTGAAAAGGTCTGCCCAAGAGAATTCCTCCTTGCATGGACAGTCCTCAGGTGCTTTCATCATGCCTGATCTTTGTTGCGCCCGTCGGTCGCATACGGCTGCGACCTCTGTTGCTTACCTCCTTTTTCCCTGCACCAGCAATTCTGGGAAAGATGGCGACCTCTGCCTCCACAAGCTGACCTCCCCGGCATCTCCAGGACGGCGTGGGCGACCCCATCCGCCATCTTGATTCTGGGATTACCTAAGGCATGCGCATGTGCACATCAGTCCCTCTCTTATTCACGTCATGGCGGGAACCTGCGTCCCCTCCGCATGACGTCATCCGCCAGTGTGTTTAAGCCTTCCAGACTATGCTTCCTATGAGTTAGCAAGCTTTGCTTCTCACTATTGAGTCCTGAGTTCCTGACCTGAATGCTTTAGGTACCCGCTCCTCGGAGGGCCTTCCTGCCTGGAGAATTCTTCTACTCCTGGAACCCGACCTCTCTCAGCCTTGTGAGTACGTTTCTCTGAAACTATGTTTTGCTAACAGAACCTCCGGTGTACCCCACGCTCTGGGCCACTAGCATGCCTTATCGCAGCATATCGCATTCTTCACTTCAGAGTGAATACCTACTTCTACCCAGCGCTACTGATCTCCTACACCTCTCTCCACCTACTGCACAGATTCTCGGCGTACCCCGCTCAGCGGGCCACTACCGGATCTACTATTAAGAGGTATCATTTTGAGGAGACTCTCCCCAGCGTACCCCGCTCCGCGGGCCACTACCAAGGATATCATCACTGGGCAACATCTGTACTCCGAGCTGTATCCTGCTCCCACTCAGAAAGCATCGCTTCTACATTGCTGTATAATAAAACCTCATTACTCTCTGTGTCCTTCACTGCTGAGGCCACGCCTATCGTGTTGACTCCCCACAGAGCTCCTCCCTGTGGATGGAGTCAGCTCTCACCACGATCCAGGGTTCACAACCATACCAAAGCCTAACAATCTTCAAACATAGAGGCAGTACTATGGATCTTCCTTATGTCATATGAACTTATTAAAAGACAATTAATTCTAAAAGATTATAGAAAGTAATTCTTTGCAATGCCATTTCTTTAAATGCACCTGTAAAGGGAGTGTGTAGTATGTTATAACAGGTAATTTGTTTCACAAAATCCTACAATTCTTCTGAATTAAAATAGATATTACCTGTTAAGATGAAAGAAAAGTGAGGAGGGAAAGGAATTTTGACAGTAAAACATACTGTTAACTATTGAACTTTATATGGTTTCTTACCTGAAATTCATTTCCACCAGAAATGCAAATAGTTGCTGGAAAAATAAAATGTCATCTTCATTGTCTTTTTATGTAGAATATGCTACCTGATGAGAATTCTGCAAAGTGAGCTGTGAGGACGCTAATTCATTTGAAATTACATGCAGAGATGCCTTTTTTACTTGACTGTACTCAAGGGATAGTAAGTATTCTGCGCTTCAATTTTTCCTCCCTACCTCTGGAAGAACCTTTGGCTATGCTTTCCCATTTAATAACACAGCTAAGAAATGGGGATATTTTCATGAACTACCACTACCAAGGATATCATCACTGGGCGAGTCTGAGTTCAGACCGCTTGCAGAAAAGTATTTGCACAAGATTAGCCGTTTTTTGCTGATGGAATGATATAAGCAGTGGATGGACATCTCTCTATTGGATTGGATTTGAATGCCTGAGCTGTTCCCCTGAAGCAGGACTCCGGTCCGAAACATGGCCATGTCGGGACTTTCGGGACTTTTTTTTCCATGGCTAAGTATTACAAATTTATATTAACCATTCGGAATTGTGACTGAGTGATCTGTTTTGGCCTTAACCTTTCCGTTTGCTGGGAGATTTCTACTTTCATCAGTACTTTCGAGACTGCTTTTATGAAATATTGAAAACATAAAAAGATGAATGAAAGAGATATGTGATTATAATTAAAAGTAAAGTGACCCCTTATCGCAAACGAGTCTGATTGTAAATCCTGACTCAAGATTGGAGGGTCCAACAGATTTTTGTCGGTGGTAGGGTGCGTTAGAATAAATACCAGTATATTTTTTGGGTTTACAAGTTATTTTCATGAACCCAGCATAAACAGGGTAGTCACTGGTCAATACTGATTGCCATTAAATAGTATCTCTATTGGCCGGCCATTTTTTACACCCGGGACTCTGCCTCTAGGGGCAGGGGTTTATATAAATAATTTAGTTTAGCTTGGGAAAGAAAACATTTCAAGGCTGATGTTAAACTATTCATGCGAAAATAAAAGATGTGTTGTAAGATTATCACATAAAACGTATTGGAATACAATATTAAATATTGGATCTGACGACTATATAATATATAAATAATCAGTGATATCCAATACGTATCTGACAATGCATTTTTACAGACTCTAGAAAACTCATAAAATTGATTATGGCTGAAAAGAGAAGCCATGAGGTGCTTGATTCATTCGAAGTTTTTCCCAAGTGCTTGGTCATTTTTACCCCATTTCTAGGTAATGGCTAGAACGCGGGATTCAGGAAAAGTCCCCATCGCCTACCACAAAAGATGCTTGTAATAGGATAGCTGCAATCCAACGGTCAACCCATGCCCGTCTCGCTGACAGCAGATGTGCTGCAGCCTCCCGGGGCCCGGGAATCTCTGCCGAGCTCCGGAAATGCTCAGGGTGTGTGGTTTTTTTTGCCTGGCAGGCTCAGATTTTTGCTTAGATGTGAACTGTTACTGAGAATCGGATGCAAAATACTGTGCCTCCTGGGCTACCATAGCCGAGGCTGTGACCACCCAGGCTCCCTGCACTGGTGCACTCCCTCCTTTCAGACTCGGGAGGGAGGGGGGAGGAGAGGAGCCGGGGCTGCGCGGAGGTCAGCGCTCGATCGGTATCTTCCGCTTGGGGCTTTGATGTGCAGGGACGAAGCCGAAAATGCCCTCTCAGATCAGTGAGGGGGAGTAAAGGACCCATCTTGCTGCCTTGCGGCTCTCGTACCCTTCTTTGCGCTGGATTTTGGGGTATTTGGGGGAGGAGGGGAGGGAGAAGGTGATATTTGCTGTTCTCGTGGCCGATTTGGAGAAGATGCGATGTTCCTGCTTACGGAGCCGCGCTGGCATGTGACGGTGGCCGTGAGCCTTTCCTGCCCTCTGCCTGCTGCTACCGGAGCCATGTGAGCCGGATCCGGCGGGAGCTGCACACCCCGAGCTCGGCATGGCCGGGACTCCGAAGGAGGATGCCTGCCGGCTGCCAGGCTCCTGGAGGTGAGCGCTGGCCTTTTATTCTAGCGATGGGGGCCGTGAGCTGTCAGTGCGCTGGCTTTGTGGGACATGGGATGCGCTAGGAGCCCAGGCTGGTGGTACTTACACTCTAACCTTGCCTTTCCAGAGTGGGGGCAGAGTTTATACCGCTGGCCATTTTGTGGTGTGGTGTGTGTGTGTGTGTGTGTGTGGGAAGTGCCTGTGCATGTCTGGGCTCCAGGTATATGTGTCTCTTTGGGAGGCACATCTGTACTTGTCCTTGTGCGCGTTAAACCTCATGACTTCTGTAAAAGTAATACTGGTGGCAGAAGGCGTCAAGATCTTGATTACTTTCAACGTGGTAAATCCTGCTTTTCATATAAAGTCGTTACAGCTGCTTCTAAATAAGCAGGTCTGGACTTGCAGTTGTCTTGAAGTGGAATTTTGTTTGGTTTTCTCTCCAGAGCTTCAATCAGCTGTGTCTGCAACTCTCAGTGCACTAGGAGCTTTTAGCTGCTTTGTCCCAATGTTGGTAGTGCCTTGTTCTCGTCACTAGGGCAAATAGCCCAGGGTTAGTGTCACCCTGGGAGCTGACCAGCCCTGGGCTTAGTGTTACATTGGGAGCCACTGGGGTTAACCAGCTCTGAGTTTGTACTTCGCAGGGAGCTGCAGGAGCTGATCAGCTCCAGTGTTAGTGTCAGGTTGGGAGCCGCATGAGCCACCTTGGGATCTGCTTTCATGCTACTTACAGCATTTGAGTGGATAAGTCTGTAGGAGCTGGGGTAGGATCTCATTGCCCTTTAGATATATTCCATTAAACCCTGGGATTAATATTGCCCAGGAAGCCACAAGGAGCCACAGGCCCCAGGTTTAGTGTCAGGCTGGTGGCTGCATGGGCTGACCAGCCCCAGACTTAGTGTCATGATAGACGTCTGGACATCTTGGGAACTGCTTTCTTGCTCTCTATAGCATTTGAGTGGATAACTCTGTAACAGCTGAGATAGGACCCTTGCTGCTGCTTGATATTTTCCAAGACTTCCGGCGATCGAGAGAGGTAGATCGTTACGTGGCAGAGACGTCCAGCAGTTGAAGAACAGCTGAGAGAAGAGCCGCAAACCCCGTAAAGTTGGTTTCAGAATTAATTGAGACCCCTGAGGAAAGACTTTTATGTCTGAAACGTGCATGTCGGGATGATCAAGAACGGACGGACACACCAACAACCACCGGGGAAGTTTGTTTTTTACTCTTCATTTTCATCAATTTTAGTCTTTATAGAGTTAATGTAGAGCACACATATAACATTTCTCTATCGCCACGGAAGTGTTTCCCAGGTCCATCGGGACAAATATAAACATTTAAAAATTTCTAAAAAAAATTTAAGGAGGAGGAGGAAGGTTAATGATTATATCACCACTAAGTAGTGGTGCTGGGCACCTACACTATATGTATGAAACCTTTCTCCAACTCCATATATTATGTATTTAAACAAATTTTTAATACATTTTTGTTAAAATACACACCACTTGTTTGTGTAGGGATAAATTCCTTAAAACAGTCAAATATAGCACAAAGTAACATTTTGAAATTCAAAACGTTGACAGCGACATTTGTTTGTGATTAATTTTGATATTTTCCAAGGCCTGATTTTCAAAAACGGAGTCAAACAAAATAAACAAAAAAGAAAAGGAAATGGTGAAGCTGCTGAAAGACTGAACTCCCAAAGAAAAGATGGGCCCATGAAAGCAAGCAGGAATACAAATACAGACATTTTAGCTTTTTGTCCAGCTTCTGGCATGGGAGTAGAGGCTGTGACTTTGCATGTGAACATTTTCAGAACTCATGCATCTTGGTGGAGCAATGTGTAAAGGAAATATTATCCTCCAACTGGCAGCATAGAGACTCCCCTCTCCAATATGGGCCCTGGATTCTTTGTCTCTTCCCCTTCTGAACTGTATCCTTGTTTCTCTTCCTCTCTCCCCTACTGCCCCAATCTGTGTCCTCATGCCTGCCTTACTCCCTATTTGCAGGAGCCTGGTACTTCACCACTTGTAGCTTCTGCCCAATGATCCCAGCAGCCGAGTGATTATTTGCTGGGCAGGATTCTTTACATCTTATGTTAATGAGATGAGAGGGAGTCCCTCGCACCAGTGAAAAACTGCAAGGCAGTTGAAATCAGCAGCAGAGGCTACAAGTGGTAAAGTACCCACACTTCTGCTGGCCAGGGAGGGAGGCTGGTGAAATAGAGATGAGAGAGAAGAGGTCCAAGAGGGGATAGGGATGAGAGAGAGAGAGAGGGGAGCGTTAAGATCAACCAGAAGGATCCAGAGAGGTAGGGATGAGACTGTGTGAGAGAGAGAGGAATGGGGGAGAGGAAAAACAGAAGTCCTGGGGGTAGGATGGGTAAAGAGGAGCAAGGAGGACCTAGAGTGGGGTGGGAGGGGGAAGAAAAACCAAGGAGGACCAGGGAGGAGTGGGGTGAAAGCAGCAAAGAGAATCTGGGGGGGGGGGGGAGGGAGGGACCTAGAATTGAATAGGAGGAGGGGAGGGGGAAAGAGAGATGGAAAAGGAAGTGAGAGATGGGGATGGAGAGATAAGGAACTAGGAAGGAATTTGGATAAGGAAGAGAAAATCTTTGTCCCTCAGTGGCACAACGATCAGAGAAAATTTAAAGCCATCCAACTGTAAGCTTCTTTAGGCAAAAGCCATTCTGGACGACCTCTGTTTCTCCCAGCCTCCATTTCCGAGACCACCCTCCAACCCCCAGACTCTGTACATAGTCTGGGGGGTCCGTCCTGACCACCATCCATCAATGGAAACCAGCATCTCACCCAGGATGAAGTCCACATTCTTCTCTTTTTGCACTCCTCATTCAATCCTTGATCAGCACCCACATGAACTATGGCAATTCCCTATGTGCAGTATAAATTCCATTGGCTCCCCACTGAGAGCTGAATACAATTTAAAGTACTTTGTTATTGTATTCAAATGCCTGGACCATACAGCACCAGCATACCTGTCTCATCTCCTACCCACAGAGTCCCCGAAGGAATATCGTTCCTCTCAGCAGGCCTTTTTATCCGTTCCTTCACCAGCTACAGCAGGACTAGACTGCACAAAGCCTCATGCATGCAGTTGCTCACACTCAGCTTAAGGAACAATATATCCCACAGTACTTACGCAAGGAAACCTGTTACTCTTTTTTTGGAAAAACAATCAAAACCTGATTATTCAGGCAAGCTTTTCCCTGAACTCTGCATTTCCACCCATCGTACTGCTAGGTATCCTCTCTTAATTCTGAAAACAATAGTCTACTTTAAGTGGCAAGTTTGTTTATCTTATTGCTAGGCATCCTCTCTGTACTATGGCATTGGTAGCAATACGCAGCGTATTGCTACCTATCCAGTTGTGCATTGTTCAATTCCCAGCTTATGTTCTTATATATCCCCTCCCCCAACCCCCCACCCCCACCCTCGACATATCTACTGCAATTCACAAATTTGTTTGTAATCTGCCTTGTGCTTTTCCTAGGAATATCAAATGGAAATAAATAAAATGGGCTGCAGAAGGATGGACGGAGAGATGAAGGAAAAGAGATGAAAGAGGGGACAGATGGGAGTAAATAAGAGAGACAGTAGGAGGGAAACATGGAGAGGGGACGAGAAGGTTTGAGAATTCAGGTTGGGCAAGGGAAGAAAAGCTGAAATATGTGGGTGAGAGAGAAGAGGGAACAGCAAGAAAAGGGAGAAAACAGGCTGGAAATGAACTAGTGAAAAGCAGGGCTTAATAAGAGAGGAAAGGAGTGGGACGGAGGAAGATTGAGAACTGGGAGGGGCAGAGGCAAATGGAGAGGATGGACAGATTGAAGGAGGAGAGAGAGAGAGAGCATTGCTGGAAGGTGCAGAAAGAAGGAGATGAAATCTGAGAAGGGAAAGGAAGCTGGAGGTTTGAGAGTGGGAGTGAAAGATATTTCGGGGGAGGGATAATAGAGGAATGAGATGGGAAGGGGAGATGAAAAGATATGAAAAATGTGGGGAGAGATGGAGAGTAAAGAAATGGAGAAAAGTGTCAGGAAAGAAAGATAGCTTTCAAAGAGAAAGATGGAAAGAAGGATGGAGCAGTGAGAAAAGACAAATAGATGGAAAGACCATAGAAACGAGAACCTGGAAGGGAAGAAAGAAAAGACAGTTGGTGATAGAGGAGATGGTATCAGGCGAGTGGTGCCAGAGCGGGTGGTGGAGACATTAATGCTAACGGGGTTCAAAAAAAGCCCAGGATAAGCGCAGAGAATCCCTAGCTGCGGAGACTGGAGGGAAAGCCAGAGATCAATGCGGGTCTATGACACTGCAGCAAGAATGAAACTGGGCAGACCAGCCGGTTCCTCGTCTGCCATCCTATTCTATGACAGTGCAAGGAACAGGACTGGGAGGTCACAAGCAGCCCACCCTTCACTCCCTGATGGGGAGAGGTGACAAGGGCAAAAATAAAGGATGAATAATGGAAGTAAGACCTAGCAATACTGCATGCCTCTCCCCTTTCTTTCTTTCTTAACCAGGTTGGTCCCAGCAGTCCACAAGTTCCTAGAAGCCAACTGTGTCGGTGCTGGCAGGTTGGTAGTGGCGGAGTAATAGCCACCAAGGCCACTGGGATCTTGGAAGCTGGCGAGAGCCTCATTAGATTTCCTAGCTGTATAAGTTATTACAAAGCATAGTGGTAAGACATTGTCACGGGGGAGTGGAAGATTGGGTGGCTTAAGTAACAGTTCTTTAATACTCGTCTACCCAAGACAGTGGAGAAGCAATGGGGAAGAAGAGAACAACTGATTTGGGTAAGGAGCGACATCCTACAGGTGGCCAAGCTTCTATGGCTGGCAGCCGGGATGTATCGTTAGTGGTGTGGACGGAAATAACGGGGCAGTCAGGGTGGACCAGATGGTCTTTTTCGGTTGTCATCTATTATGAGACTATGAGGAAATAGTAAAACAGAGGAAAAATTATATAGAAAATGTCATTTCTGATTTTCTAAAACTTTTAAATTTGGGTATGTAATTTTTTTCATATGGGATTTGGGGGGGGGGAGAGAAAACAGCACATGATAGGATGGGGGACCTCCCCCCAACCCACACGCTGGTGACATCGCATGCATGGCAGTAGTGTACAACTCCACGCCACAACAAAAACATTACAGAGAGCACTGAGTCCCCTAACACCCCTTTATCCTTGCGTCTCCTTCCCTAATCTATCCATTTCTCTTCCTTCCTCCTTTGGTTCTCTGTTGCGCATTCCTTCCCTTTCTCTCATCCTGGAAAGCATATTTAACCTATGAGAAGTCTCATCCTGTATTCCTGGAGATTATAATGTATTGTGTAGAAAAAAATAATGTTTTATATCTGGCGGTGGTCTTCAGTTTACTGGGAGAAGTTTCCTTCGTTGCTCTTTCATTGATCAGTTAAGCACAGACGCACATGTTGGCTCACCGTGCTTACCAAGAAGCAGAGCCGGAGCGGGCCTATGGCCAATATGGCCACGGCCTTAGGTGCTGCTACTGAAAGGCGCCATAGTGCCGCCATGTGGGGCCTCAGTAAGTGTAAAAGCAGCACGGCCCGCTGGCCACATTGTTGATTCTGGCGGGGCCATGCTGTTTTTTTCCACTCTTAGGAGTCGGAACAGGGGTGGGTCGCTGTCAATGAGAGAAGCCTCATTGGTGGCAATGGGATGACACATGGTTTTCCTAACTTTGCTCACCCCCGCGGTGCTGAAGCAATCCCCTCCCGCACCCTCTCTGCTCCTGAACCATCGAAGGATCGCAGCCTTGCAGTGCAGGCTGCTGCTTCTTCCTCCTCAGCTGCCGGCACCTGATGACGTCATTGAGGCACTGGCAGCTGGCAGGGAGGAAGCAGCCTGTGCTGCAAGGCCGCGATCCTTCGATTGTTCAGGAGCAGGGAGGATGAGTGAGGGGATCGCGGCAGCACCGTGAGGGTGAGCAGCATGCACTGAAATAATTTTATTTATTTACAAACATTTCTTACCCACCCTTCCTACGTTCAGGGTGACATACAACAATTCATCCATAATAATTCACATTAGCCAAACAGTAATAAAAGAACAATGGTCACGAATGACACTAAAACAGAGTAGCCTGATGTCATAAAGTTAGAGGCAATAATGGCTACATTAGCTTTCAAAAGCTTTCTTGAATAGATGGGACTTCAAGGCCTATTTAAAGAACCTGGACTCTCTTAAGTTTCTAATTTCTTTGGGGATTGAGTTATGGAAAAGGCCCGTTCCCTTGTTTCATCATGCACTGGCCACCTGCAGTGAGTGAGGGGACTGAGAGTGAGAAGGTGTAGGAGGGGGAACAAGACTGCTGGGGACTGGGAGGGGAGAGAGGAGCGTGGAACAAGATTTTTGGGGAGTAGGGAGGCTGAGAGGGGAAAGGGGGCTGGGGAGGAAGACTGCTGGGAAGTGAGGGGTCTGGGTGGGGCTGTAGAGTGAGACTTCTGGGGGGTAGAGTTTCTGGGATGGGAGAGGGGGCTGGAGAGCAGAACTGCTGGGGAGTAAGACTCCTGGGGATTGGGGTATATGGGAGAGGAGAGGGGAGCAAGACTGCTGAGGAGTTGGGGGTCTGAGAGGGGGAAGGGGGTTGGGACCAAGAGTGCTGAGGAGTGGGGGTCTGAGAGAGGAGAAGGGCTTGGGAGCAAGCGTGCTGGGGAGAGGAGGTCTGAAAGGGGAGAGGGGGCTTGGGAATAAGAGTGCTGGGGAGTGGCGGTTTAGGAGAGGAGCAGGGGCTAGGGAACTTTGGAGGAGGAGAAGGTATGTGCCCTGCCCTGCCCTGCCCTGCTGGAAGGAGCCCAAAGTCAGAGTTAGGTCGGCCTCCGTGGCCGGAAGTTGATCCCTTGGCTGTGGGAGCTGAAGAAGGAGACTGCTGATGCCTGCTGCGTCAATGGAGAGTGAGAGATCATGTGTGTATGTGTGTGGGAGAGAGAGCATGGGTATGGGAGACAGCATGTGTGTATGTGTGGGAGACAGAGAGAGAGCATGTGTGTGGGAGACTGACCCCACTTCTGCTCTGCCTGCTAATCCATGGCAATTTTAGGGCATCTGGAAATATGGTTAACAGGAATTTTTTAAAATCCTTATTAGTTTTAATTATTGGGTATTATTTGATATGTTATTTGAAATATTTTATTGGTATTTGGAAAATTTATATGAGTTTTAAATTATTGAATGTTATTCTAGTCATTAATTTTGAATTATTCTTTTTATTGGTATGGTTAGACTAAATTTTATTGTTTTATGAGGAATGTAATGCTTCTGTTTTTCCATTGTTGCAGTGCATATATAATTTGTCTTGTTGCAGTTTCTAGTTCAGTTTTTGAGTGTACATTTCTATGTATACTGTATGGTCTCTTTATTCCTTATTTGATGGTCTGTCTGTGTTTTGCATGTGTCACTGAAGTGAGGTTTTCTAATAGTATGTAGTTTTTATATAGAGATGTATAGCAACTTGGCTTGTTCTGTTTGCCTAATAGGGGGTGTTTTGGTGTTTAAGGTCTGGTGTAATATTTGCAGTGTTAACTTTCATAAGTAGAGTTGTTGCTGTTTGAGTGCTGGCAGTTAGTGTTGTTTTGATATAGAAAGTTTATTTCATTGTAATTCTGTTTTCTTGTGGCTCTCTGAGGGTCATGCCCAGGCCCAAGATGCATTACAGTAGGTCTAATACCATAAGAGTTCCAAGTGCCTCTTGCTTTTTAGCAGGATTTTCTGGTTGGCACCACATCAGTGCATGTAAATATAATATACATAATGTAAGTGATATTTTTACCTCAGAAGGCTGTGCTTTGAATACCATTTTTCATGTAAAACCTGTTATTATAAACGCATTTTTAACCATATGTGAGGAGGGTGTGATGGGCTTGGGGTGCAAGGCTGTAAGGTTTTCCTGGGGCACTGGGCTTGGGCATTGCTGTACCAACATTTAACAGAGTCTCCCAACTTGTGGTGTCATGTGCTGTGTAATGGGCGAGGGCACAGTTTTTCACTTGGCCATAGGCGCTACATTGCCTGGCTATGGCTCTGCCAAGAAGCGGTGGGTTCGCAAAGCTCATTCTCCCCCTGTGCAGACACTGAAGTGGTCTGCATAGGGACACTCTGTCATTAGGCAGGGTTAGGCAGTCGCCTCAGGCAGCAATCTTTTGGGGTGGCAGCAAGTGCCCCTCAAACTACCCCCTGCAGCGACCGCTTCATTTCCCCACCCTAGAGAGTTACTGCTGGCAGGAAGCAAGTTCAGCAGTGCAATTTATTGACATGCCGGTGAGGTTCCCACCACAGCGCCGCCTGGCTCAGCTGCGCAAAACACCCACTGGCACGGATGCAGACCCCGCCAGCAAACGAAGAGTGATGGGGCCCACCCCGAACAACAGCCTTTGGGGGCCGATGCAATGTCGGGAGCCAAGCTTAGCACATCGCCCAACGCGCAGTTGTACATGCGTTTCAAATGCGCTAGACGTGTGCCCAATGCAATATCGGGATTAGCACATCCGAAATGTGCGTTCATGCTGGCGTGTAGCCAATGAGTGCTATTGGCGTGTAGCTAATAGCACTCATTGGCTACAAGCACTCATCACATGAAAGTGCCATGTTGATGAGGCTATTAGGTAGTACCTTCGATGTAAAAAAAAATGTGCACCGACGCACACATTTTAATCCTCAATATTAACACCATGCTCAAAAAACAAAAAAAGGAGGGGCCCAAAAAACACGAAGGTAGGCGGTCTAAGAAGCCTAAGAAGCCGTCTAATCTTGGTTGTTTTCCAGAAAACAAAAAATACAGCTTTTCTGTGATTCCTCTTACTTAATATCATTGCGATCCTAAGCAGGAGGAAGTACAGAAAGCTGCAACATGGAAAAAAAAAATCTTAACAGCGGTCAGGTTAGAAAAAGGGAAGCTCAATTTACGAGCATCCATTTTCCTAACCCGTGGCTGTGCACAGGTTAGGAAACAGTCTTTTCTCTGGGCGTTCGATACCATGGATGCACTAGGGACGCACAATTTATCCATTTATCATATACCAGGAAGGATTTTAGGATTCTTCAGTCAGTTGGCCTATCAGATGGTACCGTGGTCTGCATGTAGAATAACCTCGCTGTATAGGTGGAAATCTTCTCTGCGTAGAACATTACAGCTTCAGGTCCTGCGTTCAAATAATTGTGGATGTCCTCAGCTGCTGCGGTGCCCTAACTAATCTGACTTTATTTATAGGGTAGAACAGCTGGACTGTAATAAAGAATTGGATAGGGATGTGAATCGTTTTTTGACGATTTAAGCGGGGGTTCCGGACCGCCGCTGAACGACCTCCTGCAGTCGATCTCCTGCCGGCACCATTTTCCGTACGGAAAACGATTCGCGGCAGGAGATCGTTTTCCGGACCCCCGCTGGACCCCCAGGGACTTTTGGCCAGCTTGCTCGATCCCACTCTGTAACCACCACAAGAGACAGTATTGGGGGGGGATCTTTCAGCTACAGGTTGATTTCCTTTCTCCCTGTGAGGCTGTCCCTTTTGGGTTTCAGTTCACACCCAAGATCCCTGGGTCCAGGGTGACCGTTTACTCCTGTTTCTATTCTGCTGGGAGGGTCCCACTGTACTCTCACCGCTGGATGCAGACATGGATATGGCTGCCCTTGCCTGGGTCTCGTGATCCTCCCCCGCAGTACCAGAGTGCTGGTTGTTTGGCTGGGTGCCGTACGTGCAATTTAAGCATACGGATAGAGGAGACATTTGGTTTACTTTGGGGAGTGTACATTTTTTATTTAATTCATTTTTTTTACATTATGCGATCATTTTTTAATTTGTTTATTTAACGTATTTGTGAACGTCTTCCCCACACAAAGCAGCTTTCAGCCGGAAAAGCGCATTCTTTAAAAGGTATCAACTTTTTGCTCTGGGAGCAAGCCTGCCCTTGCAGAGCCTGTTCAGCTAAGACCCCCCTTACTAATTTGGTTTTGAAATGGGTGTGTATTTCTTGATTCGGTTTGCTGCAGAGTTTTAATGTTTAATGTTTCGGAGTTTGTTGTCTGGGCGTCTAATTTCTGATTTAAGCATGCTGAAAGAGGAAGCATTTGGAGGTCAATATTCAAAAGCAATGCAAGTTATCCAGCTACATGCTGACTTTTGAAACTTTTTGCCACTTACTCAGCTAAAATTTAGCTGAATAAGGTAAACGGTGTTGTGGTGGTGTTCTGGGACATGTATTTGGCTAAGCTGATTAAGTTTCTCAGCTAACTCCAGCCAGACCCAGGAGCAGATTTAAAGTTATCTGCTGATGTGTCCCCGGATAACTTTAAGCTTACCCCTCCCCCCCCCCCCCCCCCCCCCCCCCCCGAACAGATTTTAAAATCAGGCTGGTAGGCCCGCACCTCACAAGCTCTCCGAAATGTGTTTAAAAAAACAGTGAGCTAGCCATGCCCCTCCCTGGGCAATTCAAAAGTTTCCTCTTGTAAGGTAGTCGGGGCTGTGGTACCAGTGTGTTCTGGTGGTGTCAGTTCCGCCTTGACACAGTGTCGGTGGTGCAAGGTGCAGCTGATGCTGCTGGGAGTGCTGTGTGCTGCCCCGCTGCCCCGGCCGCCTTCGCCATTTGGGAAGTGCTGATGGCAGAGGCAGGGATGGCGTTGGCTTGAGGATGAGAGCAGGGGGCTACCTTACATGGGGAAACATTTGAATTGCCGAGTGAGGGGGGGGAGGGGCATGGCTCGCCTACTTGGGCCTAGCGGACTGACATTTTTAAACACATTTCAGGGAGTTTAAGGCATGGGGGGGGGGCACAGACCCCCTCGGGTCAATTTTTAAAAAATACTTGGGGCAAAGGGGAGCTCTGGCTGCTGGCCCGGACTTGGCGTTTTTTTTGTTTAATTCAGGTTGGTGCTTCTGCAGCTGTATTCTTGGAATATAGCCTTATAAGCTTAAAGTTATCTGGATAACTCTCAACCTAACCAGCGATATTCAAAGATGGTCGGTTAGGTTTAAAGTTATCTGGCTAAAGATAGCTGGATAACGTTAATCAGGGATATTCAGTGGAACATTTAACCCACTGAACATCCCTGGTAACTTATCCATTTGATTATTATTTATTTATTGTTTATTTATTTATATAAGTATTTATCATCTGCCTATAACTAAATTGAAAGTAAAATCAAAATAAAAGATAAAACAAAAATAAAATATACATTAAAACATTACAAACCTAAAGATTAATATAGAAATAAACAAAAAATGAGTAGCTATACCGCAGTCATTGGCATTTTGATTTGCTTTAAATCTCATCTTCGCTGCCCCTCACCTACCCACTTTCTGTTATTCTTTTATAGCTTGTTGGTGGGGTATAGTCTTATTTCCTACAGCCTTTTCACAGTTAGTTAAATTGGTCCCTGTGCACCAATTAAGCTACCTCTACCCTCTTATTGTAAGCTCCATAATGAAGGGACTGTACAGCACCGCGTTTACCTTCCAGTGCTATGCAGATGTTTAATAGTACTAGTAGTTAAGCTTCTACCTGGTGCATGATCTTGGGAGCAGATTCCTTCTTCCAACAAGAGCTGACTGCTGCTACCTCTCTCTCAGGGCTTCACAGAGTCAACCTGTCCTGGTGCTCCCACTGCCAGTTGGGTTTTCAGGCTATCCACAATGAATATGCATGAGGAAAATGTGTATTTACTCAGGCTCCATGCAAGCAAATATATCCCATGCATATTCATTGTAGATAGCCTGAAAACCCAACTGGCTGTTGGGTCCCCAGGACAGGTTTGGGAGGACCTGTCTCAGAAGCTACACTTCTTAAACAGCATTGCAGATTCTGCTCACTCTACAATCCTAGACACTCTCTCAGGAGTCTTCCCTCACCTTTACACAAAGACCACTAGAAGGCACTAGCACAAAGACTAGTGTCAGAGAAGGAGTGGGGCATGCTTAACCTTAGCCAGTGGTTGAACATACCATGCAACCTAAATGAATGGAAATCAAACAAAGACATGGAACCTGTCTGGGAAGGAACTGGCAATGAGCTCTAGAGATAGGAGCCTCCCAGACTCGCCAGGTTAGGAGTAGGGCTACACCCATGATACAAAGAGTCCATTCAATTGTTTGGTACAACAATCTGAGGTCAGATGGGTTGTCTCCCTCCAGATCACTGTCAGCAGAGGATAGTGAAAGAGTGAGAAACTGTTCCAGATGTTTGGTTTAGTTTATTGTTTTTGATATAATGCCTTTCCACCAACAATCAGTGTCTGTCCCGAAAACAGCTGCCTGAACTCTGGATATTTAGGGAGCACTTTCTGTCCCACAGTTCAGGGAAGAGAAAGCTGTTAATGGTAGCTAAGTGGTTTCATTCTGACCTCTCAGTCCTTCAGTAATTGATTAGCTTCAACACAGCTTTTAGTGCTTTTCCCTTATGTCTGCTTATCAGTATCCCAGACCCTAAAAGTCAGAGCCCATGTTGGTTGTCATCTGAATCCAATTCCCCTCCCACCCCCACTCCCTTCCCCTGCTATTGAATCAAAAGCAATGTTGCAGTTGTGTCAAAAACATCAAGGCTTATTGGTTAAGAGTAGCAACTGCAGCTCTACGCAGCTTATCCCCATGCTTATCAGTACCCTAGACTGTAAAGGTCAAGGGCCCTCATTGGTTGTCATCTGAATCCAATTCCCCCTTTCTCCCTATCAATGTTGTGGAGAGCAATGTTGCAGTAGAATCAAAAGCATCAGGCCTTATTAGTTAAGGGTAGTAATCTCCATGTTTTCTGTTAGGGATTGTAACTGCTGCTCCAGCAAGCTACCCCCATGCATCCTTTTCTTCATTTCCATCCTCTAGCCTTTAGGGATCCACAGTGTTTATCCCTTGTCCCTTTGAATTCTTTCACTGTCTGTCTTTACTACATCCTCTGGAGGGGCATTCCAGGCATCCACCTGACATTGGTTTTCAGTCATCCCCCACTATAGTTTAATTACATGACCCCCTAGTTCTACTGATTTCTTTTCAGCAGAAATTGTTTAGAGTTCATGCATCATTAAAACCTTTCTGGTATCTGAAGGTCTGTATGATATCTCCCCTGCACCTCATCTCCTCCAGGGTATACATATTTAGGTCCTTCAACCTCACCTCATTTATTTATTTATTTATTTCGGATTTTTATATACCGACATTCTCAATACAAGTATCGAATCAGGTCGGTTTACATAGAACATTAACTGTCGCAATAAAGGCGTTACATTAAACAGCGTTTCTTAACATATATTTTCTTAACATATCACATATAAATATAACTATAAATACAACTTAAATATAAGTATAAATACAGTTTAACTTAAATATAAATACAACTTGAATATTACATAAACAATAATAATATTGATGATAATAATAACTCGTCAACCTCATAAGTCATTTGATGGAGATCTCCCTACCATTTTGGTCACCCTTCTCTGGACTGCCTCCAACCTATCTCTGTCCCTTTTCAGATATGATCTCCAGAACTGAACACAGTACTCCAGTTGACGCCTCACCAAGGACCTGTTCAAGGGGATTATTATCTCCTTTTTCTTACTGGTTATTCCTCTCTCTAAGCAGCCCAGCATAATTCTGGCTTTCGCTATCGCCTTGTCACATTGCTTCACTGCCTTCAGATCGTCAGACTATCACCTCAAGGTCCCTCTTTTGATCCATGCACATCAGTCTTCCATGCCCCCTCCCATCAGCTCTTTTGGATGACTGCACCCCAGATGCTTGTCTCGGCATTGATTCCCAGCTTCCAAATCCTCAACCAGTGTTCAGGCTTTCTTAAATTGCTTTTCATTCACTCTACTCTTTCAGGTGTGTTGACTCTGTTGCAGAACTTAGTATTATCCACAAATAGACTACCTTCTAGCCCTTCCGCAATATTGCTCTCAAAAATATTGAACAAAACCGATCCCTGTAGCACTCAACTTATATTGTTTAATATTGCCGCCATTTCATCATCTCTCTCCACACATTGCTCTTTGTCCCCTTTCCTTTTCACTATACCACTTTGGGCCTTCCCCCTTTCTCTGATATATCTGAAAAATGTCTTGTCATCTCACCTCAACTCTTTGGCAATCTTTTCTTCCACTTGGTCTTTTGCTTTCCTGATTTCTTTCTTCATCTCCTTCAGCTTCACCAGGTATTCTTCTGTCTTCCTCTTTTGGGATCCTTTATACTTCTTGAATGCTGTTCTTTTTGCCTTTATTTTTTCAGCCACCTCCTTTGAGAACCAGATCAGTTTCTTATTCCTTTAACTTTTGTTTATATTTCTAACATATAGATTTGTTGCCTTTGTAATAGCATTTCTAGTGGACTACATTTCCTATTACATGTTGCATACAAAGCACATTTCTGTACGAATAGCCATTAATTAAATATGCAAATTGGCTCATGGCACAATAGAATAATTAATATAATATGACTGTGTTCTCAAAAGCATAGGGAGCCAGGATCTGTGCTTCAAAAACACATTTAGGCCACTGGATGAGGCTGTGATTAGTTGTTCCAAATAACCATATCTGACCAAAGTCAACTTTCTATTTCACAGCAGAAGATATATCATTCAACCAGAACTATATGTATTCAGAGGTGTTTCTAGAGTATTTGGCACCAGTGACAGATACTTCTTTGGCACACATCCCCCAATATATAATTTAACAATTTCCTAAACATTGATAAAATATTTAAAAATAGCAAAGCTCCTTATTTCTTTCTGTACTCTGAACATCTCCTTAAACAATTGTTTATACAGCTTTCAGAAAGCCAACAACTCAGTCATTACCCTTACCTCCTTGCTAAACCATTCCAAAGTTTAGGGATGATCAAGAAAAAAACTTGATTTCTTTTACTCTGTATCTTGACTGATTTTACAGATGGAAGCTCAAGCTGCTCACGATTGTGAGGACCAAATAATATGCCTGTCTTTTCTTTCTACAGGGACTGCACAGAAGGAACAACAGCGGCCGGGAGCAGTCACGTCATTGGTGAGTGCAGTCTGGCAGGGACCCTTCTCTTCTGCAAAATGTAGCAGAAATTCTTCAAACCAGTGTTACTTTATTAATCTGTCGGTGATGTTTCACACATCTGTGTGGGATAGGGAAAGGCTCTCCCAGTGACACTCCACACATCTTTATGTGTTAGGATAAGCATGCTCCCGGAGACATTTTACACATATATCTGGGATAGGGGGAAGGGCTCCCCCACAGAACATAAGAACATAAGAAAATGCCATACTGGGTCAGACCAAGGGTCCATCAAGCCCAGCATCCTGTTTCCAACAGTGGCCAATCCAGGCCATAAGAACCTGGCAAGTACCCAAAAACTAAATCTATTCCATGTAACCATTGCTAATGGCAGTGGCTATTCTCTAAGTGAACTTAATAGCAGGTAATGGACTTCTCCTCCAAGAACTTATCCAATCCTTTTTTAAACACAGCTATACTAACTGCACGAACCACATTCTCTGGCAACAAATTCCAGAGTTTAATTGTGCGTTGAGTAAAAAAGAACTTTCTCCGATTAGTTTTAAATGTGCCCCATGCTAACTTCATGGAGTGTCCCCTAGTCCTTCTACTATCCGAAAGAGTAAATAACCGATTCACATCTACCCGTTCTAGACCTCTCATGATTTTTAAACACCTCTATCATATCCCCCCTCAGTCGTCTCTTCTCCAAGCTGAAAAGTCCTAACCTCTTTAGTCTTTCCTCATAGGGGAGTTGTTCCATTCCCCTTATCATTTTGGTAGCCCTTCTCTGTACCTTCTCCATCGCAATTATATCTTTTTTGAGATGCGGCGACCAGAATTGTACACAGTATTCAAGGTGCGGTCTCACCATGAAGCGATACAGAGGCATTATGACATTTTCCGTTTTATTCATCATTCCTTTTCTAATAATTCCCAACATTCTGTTTGCTTTTTTGACTGCCGCAGCACACTGAACCGACGATTTCAATGTGTTATCCACTATGACACCTAGATCTCTTTCTTGGGTTGTAGCACCTAATATGGAACCCAACATCGTGTAATTATAGCATGGGTTATTTTTCCCTATATGCATCACCTTGCACTTATCCACATTAAATTTCATCTGCCATTTGGATGCCCAATTTTCCAGTCTCACAAGGTCTTCCTGCAATTATCACAATCTGCTTGTGATTTAACTACTCTGCACAATTTTGTGTCATCTGCAAATTTGATTATCTCACTCGTCGTATTTCTTTCCAGATCATTTATAAATATATTGAACAGTAAGGGTCCCAATACAGATCCCTGAGGCACTCCACTGTCCACTCCCTTCCACTGAGAAAATTGCCCATTTAATCCTACTCTCTGTTTCCTGTCTTTTAGCCAGTTTGCAATCCACGAAAGGACATCGCCACCTATCCCATGACTTTTTACTTTTCCTAGAAGCCTCTCATGAGGAACTTTGTCAAACGCCTTCTGAAAATCCAAGTATACTATATCTACCGGTTCACCTTTATCCACATGTTTATTAACTCCTTCAAAAAAGTGAAGCAGATTTGTGAGGCAAGACTTGCCCTGGGTAAAGCCATGCTGGCTTTGTTCCATTAAACCATGTCTTTCTATATGTTCTGTGATTTTGATGTTTAGAACACTTTCCACTATTTTTCCTGGCACTGAAGTCAGGCTAACCGGTCTGTAGTTTCCCGGATCGCCCCTGGAGCCCTTTTTAAATATTGGGGTTACATTTGCTATCCTCCAGTCTTCAGGTACAATGGATGATTTTAATGATAAGTTACAAATTTTTACTAATAGGTCTGAAATTTCATTTTTTAGTTCCTTCAGAACTCTGGGGTGTATACCATCCGGTCCAGGTGATTTACTACTCTTCAGTTTGTCAATCAGGCCTACCACATCTTCTAGGTTCACCGTGATTTGATTCAGTCCATCTGAATCATTACCCATGAAAACCTTCTCCATTACGGGTACCTCCCCAACATCCTCTGCAGTAAACACCGAAGCAAAGAAATCATTTAATCTTTCCGCGATGGCCTTATCTTCTCTAAGTGCCCCTTTAACCCCTCGATCATCTAACGGTCCAACTGACTCCCTCACAGGCTTTCTGCTTCGGATATATTTAAAAAAGTTTTTACTGTGAGTTTTTGCCTCTACAGCCAACTTCTTTTCAAATTCTCTCTTAGCCTGTCTTATCAATGTCTTACATTTAACTTGCCAATGTTTATGCTTTATCCTATTTTCTTCTGTTGGATCCTTCTTCCAATTTTTGAATGAAGATCTTTTGGCTAAAATAGCTTCTTTCACCTCCCCTTTTAACCATGGCCGGTAATTCGTTTTGCCTTCTTCTTCCACCTTTCTTAATGTGTGGAATACATCTGGACTGTGCTTCTAGAATGGTATTTTTTAACAATGACCACGCCTCTTGGACATTTTTTACTTTTGTAGCTGCTCCTTTCAGTTTTTTTCTAACAATTTTTCTCATTTTATCAAAGTTTCCCTTTTGAAAGTTAGCACGAGAGCCTTGGATTTGCACACTGTTCCTTTTCCAGTCATTAAATCAAATTTGATCATATTATGATCACTATTGCCAAGCGGCCCCACCACCGTTACCTCTCTCACCAAGTCCTGTGCTCCACTGAGAATTAGATCTAAAATTGCTCCCTCTCTCGTCGGTTCCTGAACCAATTGCTCCATAAAGCTATCATTTATTCCATCCAGGAACGTTATCTCTCTAGCGTGACCCGATGATACATTTACCCAGTCTATATTGGGGTAATTGAAGTCTCCCATTATTACTGCACTACCAATTGGTTAGCTTCCCTAATTTCTCTTAGCATTTCACTGTCCATCTCACCATCTTGACCAGGTGGACGGTAGTATACCCCTATCACTGTAGTCTTCCCTGATACACAAGGGATTTCTACCCATAAAGATTCAATTTTGTATTTAGTCTCATGCAGGATGTTTATCCTGTTGGACTCTATGCCATCCCGGACATAAAGCGCCACACCTCCTCCCGACTGCTCCTCTCTGTCATTGCGATATAATTTGTACCCCGGTATAGCACTGTCCCATTGGTTATCCTCTTTCCACCATGTCTCTGAGATGCCAATTAAGTCTATGTCATCATTTACTGCTATACATTCTAATTCTCCCATCTTACTTCTTAGACTTCTGGCATTAGCATACAAACATTTCAAAGTTTGTTTTTTGATTGTATTTTTATTCTGCTTTTTAATTGATAGGGATAAGTTAGAATTTTTTAGCTCAGGTGAGTTTTTAGTTACAGGCACTTGGACTACTTTTCTAATTATTGGAACCTCACTGTCGGGATGCCCTAATTCTAATGCATCATTAGTATCCTTTAAAGATACATCTCTCCGAACCATGCGCTGCTGAGCGACTGTCGGCTTTCCCCTTTGTTCTAGTTTATATAGTTATATATATTTATATATATTTATATATTTATATTTATATATATTATATATTTATATATTTCTTTGTCTGCCTGTTTCCAATATGAAAAGACTTTTTTTGTCTTGTTAAAAGGTGGAATAGTTTGTTAGTTTTCATTCCCATCTATCAATTATAGCATCAGGTTACACATGACTCTTATACTATATTTTTTCTGGGAGATGAAGGCATCTGATTGGCTGGTGGCCAGGGCTTCAATTAACATCTGTTGGGATTTTTTTTGATTCCTTAATATCCAGAGCTGACAAATGTCTTCCTAAGAGCAGTTGCTTATTCAGAAATGTGACCCAATTTATTTCTTTAACTTCCTAAAAAAAACATGTGGATATTTCCAGATTTAGAAAAGAAGAAAGGAGACTTTTGATATCCAACCTTAAAAATATAACATAGGGATCCCATCACCAAGATGTATAATGCTCTGAGAGTAGAGATGGAGGCGGGATTTGGGAAGTACATGGAAAGTATGAAGGACAGGTCACAGAGGAAATGTGGAGATGACACGTGAGAAAAACATTGGCTTGAGGTGGAGAGGACATAGAGGAATCTAGGTGAGATGAAAGGAAGAACATATGAAAGGAACCTAGGTTACGTGCAAAAAGAAAGGCAGAAGTGATATGAGGTGAGGAAGGGGTAGGCAGCTACTTGGGTTAGATACATCTGATAACCCACAGAGGAAAGAATCGGTCACAAGGGACAACGCTGATGTGTTGTATGGGAGGATGGGTTTGTGGTGATCTGGGGAAGGTAGGGAAAAGTGCAGAGACAGGAAGGAATTTGTGAACTAAATATCTGATCTCCAAACTATTAAAGTTGATGAAACAAACTGAAGATAAAAAAAAATGTAAAAGAGCAAGCGGAAAAGATATTGCAAAAGAAGTAACTCCAAGGGAATGGGAAAATATTTGGGGACTGGGATAATTGTGGGGACGGTGTTCAAAAGCCAATTACCCTTTCCTGGGTAAAAGTACATGTGGAGATCAGATCAACAACTTTTATCCCTGGGAAAGGTACATGGGTTCGAAGGCAGAGTAAGGTCAAGGATGTCATGATACGGTTAACTTGTAATTGGATGCTGTGTTCTACAGAAGGTCACTACTAGGTGGCATGGTGGGAATGAACCTGGAAGTAAAGAGGGGGATTACTGTGAGAAGCTGGCAGAGCCTGGTTGTTGTATAATACTGCCATATGCAACCAAAACATTTTCAGCTGTATCTGGTTTTTCTCGTCTATTTTTTTTCTTTGTTTTGTTCTACGTTGTTTCATTTTTACATGCACTAAATCATATTAATAAACACTAAATGGGTTTTTATGCATGCATTTGATTGCATATGCGCATAATCACTGCAACCCTCAGTTATGGAATGAACTCCTTCGATATTAAAGTTGGAAAGAATGATCTTTCATTTGAAAAGGAACATAAGTCATGGTTGTTCCCTGTAGGAGGATAACATCATCCAGCTGGTTGGGCAGTTGGATTTTGTCTGAGGGGTAGTGTGTTGACCTGGCTTTTTTTTTTTTTTCTTTTGTTTTGTTTGTGGTGTTTTTAATTGTATTGTTGGCTTTGTGAATTAATTGTATGCTGCCTTTTCAATTGGAAAAGTGGTAAGAAATATTTTTAAATAAATAATCGATCACATATTTGCATGTTTGATTTAGTTGTGCACTAAACAAAATGAAACAAATGACTGCACATTCCTAGCTGCTAATGCTAAAGGAATCCTGTTTTACTAAACACCACCTCCAGTCTCTCCTGTTAAGTGAACAGCCAGTACAGATGGCGGGGGAGGCGACAGCATGCATACGTTTTGCATTTTCAAAACTACGCACTTTACTTTGCAGGCAAGAAATGCCCATAGAAAAAGGAGGGGGCTAATCTCTGCTAGTACTTTTTCCCTAGACATTTTTCAACTGCTGCAAAATCTACAGGCAAAAAGCACCTGTCTACTTTGCAACTACCCGCAAGCATTGAAAAGTCGCTCCCTTCTGTAAGCTCCAGAATGCTGGAGGTAGGATGTAATATTCTTTGTAGATGGTCCTTAACCCCTAACAGCCTTGAAAAGATGAAGGGGTAAATCTCAGAACAGTATTGGATGGAGCAGTCTTCCATATTTGGTGGATCTGTCCTGTTCTCAAAATATTCTGGTCTAAAGGCTTAGGTGGGATAGCCGAGATAGCAGCCATTCGGGTTGGGGTTGGGGGAAGAGGGACTGGGGAGAATATGAGGAGGACAATGTATTGGGGGAGAGACAAGCTGGAGCATGGAGTGTGTGGGAAGGGGAAATGGGTGGCCAGGGAGAGCAAGAATGTGTGCAGGGGAGAGCCTGTTGGAGAGGGGCGAGAGAGGACTGAGAGGATGAGCTGGGGCGGGGGAGAGATAGGACGGTAGGGGAAGGGGGAAGAGAGAGAGAGAGAGTGTTGGGGGGACCAGCTGGGGGAAAGGGAGAGAGTGATTTACTGCCTTATGGTTTTCAGGAATTTTAATTTGGCAATCTGTTGAGCCAAAGAGGAATTGCAGGTGACTTTTTTCAATTGCTGACAACTGTGGCAGCAACCACTGAGGCTGCTGTGTTGTTGCTACAAGGACGGCTAGCTAGCTGCAAGAAAGGAAGTCAGACCTCCTGCCGATCAGAACTCCTCTCGGTTCCATGGACTGCCAAAGTAAAATCACTGAAAACCAGAAGCCTTAATTATAGTATTCCTGGGAGCATTCTACACCAAAAGCAAACATTTTAAATTAATCATGACTCAGAGAGTGAGCATATTGTTATGTTATTTTTATTTATATGCCCAAAAAAATCCCTGAGAGGCTAACAAGATACATACAAAAATTATGACAATTAAAATCTAAAATCATATTAAAAACAAAACTAAAACCAGCAAAAGAGAAGTTCAAATTATGAAGGTTAGATTAAGCAGAGGCCTTGGTAAAAAGGAAAGTTTTTAATTGCTTTTTAAAGTATTTTTGACATTGAATCAACCGTAAATCATCAGGTAGGTGGCTCCAGTATTCAACTGTATTATTTTGATAATTCTCCATTCATGGAAAAAACCTGCATTACAGCTGTGGATGTTGATGATTGTCCTTGGATTTCCCAGAGCCCTTTGGGACCTGGTGAGTTAAGGGTGTGGTGCAAAGTGCGTGGCGGAGCTGCTTCGTTCCACTGTAATGATGCTGTTTCCATCTTCCGTTTGCAGCTTTTCCCGGTGACCAGGAGGGAAAGGGGTACCCATTCCAGGCTCACACACTGAGGGAATTTGAGAAGGTAAATCAACTGGATTAATGCACTTTTATATCTTGAACAGTCTGTGCTTTATGCCCGAAAAATAAATATTTCTTTTACTTTGGGTCTTGGCAGGGGAAGCACTATTTCCCAGACGGGCAGCTGAAGGAGGCTTTCTCTTCATGTTAACCTATCATTAGCCTGCATCTGAAGGGAAAAAAAACCCCACATAAGATCACTGTGTGTGCGTGTCTCTCTCTCTCTCTCTCTAAAAAGCTTTTGTCTGGTGTCTTATCCACACCAAATGTTTGCGGATATGTCAGGGGAGGCAGGAGGACTCTGACAGGGTGCTTTATATTGGATGCACACCTATGTGCAGACCATGAATGAGCTCACACACGCCTACTGGAAGGTAGGCACCTTTACTTCTAAGTGGATCTTCCTGTAACCGAATGTCACTTTCAGTGTCCAGAGCCTCTATCTCACGGGTCTTCCTTCGACAGGTAGCTAATAGCAGGTGAGACGCAAAATAATTCAAAGATGACGAGACAAAATCTGATCTTCCTGTTTCTAGCCCTCTTACACTGTATATGAATGTCCTCATCAAGTCCTCTTCAGTCTTGTTTTCTCTCTGCTGAATAAAACCATAGGTCCTATTATCAAGGCAGATGACCAGTTTTGTTGTGCTTCCCTGGACTTTATCTCATTGTTTTTCATGTCCTTTTTGACATATTTACCACAGTTCTCCAACAAAGGCCTTGGTAGTGTTGACTGGAGCGAAAGAATCTGCTCTTTCATGCTGTGCATGTGCTTCTCTGCTTTGTGTTAGGATTTTCTGTGCCAGTGCTCTGTCACTCATCTCCTAAGGCAGTTTGTCTCCAAATGGCTTGGTTTTGTGCATACCTTGACACGATTGAACCTCGTTCGTAAACCATGGCATGCTGGGGATGATCTCCGTCTCTCAAATTTACTGCTGCTCAGTGTGGGATGTCCCATAATCTCAGATCCTTTTCTGTGGCCCAGCCATTCATTCCTTATTTTGGACGTATGCATTTGATTTTTCCTTCCCCAGTGTGGTCCTTTACATTGGTGCTCGTTGAATATCATCCCATTCATTTCTGACCATCTTTCCAATTTGTCAACATTATTTCAAATTTTGAATTTTGTTCATGCTATATTTCACAGAGTCCGTTTTTGGTTACATTTAAATTATTCTGTACGTCCACAGTGAGTGTCTTTGTTATCTGTCTTTTATGTACCTGCAATATCTCTTAATCTATGGAAAATAATTCATATCAATTTAAGAATTATTGGTTTGGAGGTTTATGATCCTGGTTCATAGGGAGAAGGTTGCAATTCCAACCTGCTCTGCCTGTTCCATGAGGAGGGAGAGGCTGGGACAGACCTGTGTGCCTGTTCATCAGGGAGGAGTACAGCATTGTATGCATCTGTGATGGAGAAAGAATACCTTCCTAGCTTCCTGCTTTTACCTTCTCTTTTCATCCATACATTCAACATTAGTGTTCAGAAATGGAATGGTTTCCCAGAGTCTACCCATAATCCAATTCCCTTTTCCTTTCCCCATCCAACCATTTCTCCTCTGTACGTAGCAGTTTGCTTATCCTAAGGTTAGCAGTGTGGAGGAAGAGGGATTTATTTAGCATTTGCTCTGACACCATGTAGGAATAGGGCATTGGCGCCTGTAGAGTTCTGGCACTAACACCCTGCTTCATCTCTTTCTTAGATGTTTCCTCTCCTCCTCCACTCTCCATCCCCCCTTTTCTCTCTTCCTTCCCCTCTACAGCTTCTCATGCCTCTGTTGGCTCTGATTGTGCTCCTCTTCGTTTGCGTAGGTCTTGACTTTTCCTCCATGTGCCCCTCTGTCCATCCTCCTTCATCCATCGTATGCCCCCTGTCCTTATACCTTCCATGCCCCTTCCTCATTATCCCAGCCTTTCCTTGTGCCCATCTGTTCCTCACCTCCCTTCTGTGTCTTTTTTTCCCATATCCTCTCTGTCCCTCTTCTCTTTGCTTCTGGGTCCTTCTCTCTGCCTCCTGTTTCATTATGTGTTGTTCCTCCATCTTCCCTTATTCCACTTTTCCCTTCCTCCCCATGTCCTGTCCTTCTTGCCTCTCTCTCTCTTCTGCCCTTCTCCCCTGTTTCTTTGTGTTCCTCTTGCCTTCTCGTCTCTGTCTCCTGGCTCATGTACTGTTTGCCTTCTCTCTTGGGTCTCATGCGCTCTGAACCCCTTGTTCCTCAGGTCCCATTCAGGCCAGACTGCCATCGTCTCCTGCATATGCTGCACTGGTGATGGGCAGCCCCTCCTCCTGCTGCTCTCATTGTGGCGATTTCATTAGCTACCAGACTTCCCTTCTGGTTTGTTCAAGAGCTTTGCTGAACATGGGGAAGCCCTTCTGCGTTTCTGTCATGTGATCCTGTAACACTTTCCTTGTTTCCAGATGAATTTCTGTTAGCCCTCTCCTCGCTTCTTATGTCTGCGCTTGTAATGCTTTCTCTGACTTTACTGCTCTTTGATTAGAACTGTGTTAAGAGCCGTCAATGTTTTCATTCTTGCTTTAGTGTTTTTATGTCTCCTCTAATTATTTGGAATTTACCTTGGAATCATTTAAAGTATCTTTCAGGTTCTGGTCTCAATTTTCAGCACCATGCCCGGGTATGCAGAGGTGATCCAATGGCTCCCTTCATTTTCCGGCCTGCCTTTCTGGCACCTTCTAATAGTGCTTTAAACAGCTCCATGAGCAAGAATCTTTCCTGTGCTTCCTGTCCTGCACAACGTTACAAGCCCCAGGGAGCGCAGTGTAACGTGGCACGATTGTTTTCATGGTCAGAACTGGCCATTGCATTTTTTACTTTTATCCATCCTTTCCGGATATGCTCTAGGGTCAAGTCATTTCCACGAGGCTGTATTCTGTCTATCACAGCATTCCTGTCTTCCATCGGGGAGTTTACAGTCTCTCTTTGCACAAGTAGCTTGGTCAGAATTAAGTTATTATATATAGCCTCAACCTCTGACATTTACTGGATCAATACCAGACCCTTGTGTTCCATCTGTTGTGTAAAAATGATACTTCTTACGCTTCATATGCAGAAAGTATTGAGTAGCTGTTACCATGTAGTCTTATATCTTCCGTGCAGAGGTAACCTCATAAAACTGTGGCGGGCTTTACTTCGTTAGCCCAAATTGCCAATCGTATGCAGGTGCAGTCACAGGTAAGTCTTTGGACCATCACCGGTTGTTATAATCATCGGTTACTCTGCAGGGACCAACTTTTTTTTAAATAATTTTTTTGTGGTATTTTCATATTTGTAATCTTTAGAAACCAGGTTATATTACCGGTATCCAGGCAGCTGCTCCAATCCTGCTACAAAAAAGTACAATTGCACTGCCTGGATACCGGTAATATAACCTGGTTTCTAAAGATTACAAATATGAAAAAACCACAAAAAAATTATTTAAAAAAAAGTTGGTCCCTGCAGAGTAACCGATGATTATAACAACTGGTGATGGTCCAAAGACTTACCTGTGACTGCACCTGCATACGATTGGCAATTTGGGCTAATGAAGTAAAGCCCGCCACAGTTTTATGAGGTTACCTCTGCACGGAAGATATAAGACTACATGGTAACAGCTACTCAATATTGTTGTTTGAATATGATGTTATTTTGAATCTATTACACAAGCATACATCATATATATATACAGTTATCTTTTACATCATATGCAGAAAGGTCATCTTGGTCGGTAAGATGAGAATACTTTGGCCTGAATAAACGCAGGCTGGTTGGCTTACTCGAGTAAGGGAGAACAAAGGAAACGCAGCTTTAACTTATTCTTCGGCTGCCTTCATCTACCTCCTGCCTTATTTCCCTTCCTTATTGTGAGAATAAAGGAATGTATGTATAGGTTCACAAACATCCTGTGATTTAAATCCATGCTCCCTTCTCGTGGTACAAAATACAGGTATGACGGGGGAGGGGGGAATCTCTCAGACCTTTACTTAACTTCTCCGTATGTGTACTATTTCATGAAGGCAGAAGGCCTGGAACACAAGTCAGTAATAAAAGGTCAGAATTAAATAAAACAGCAGTTACTTACAGGGATATATCGAATACAACCCAGCAGCATTAGAAGCGAGCAGGGAAGGGCTGCAGGGCTGAGATGTGAGAGATATGTGTGAGGGAGGAGTGTTGCAGAGATCTGAGAGCAAGCTAAGGTTGCAGGGCTATAATGGGTGATGTAGAAATGAGCAGGGAGTAGTGATTACCCATCATCCTGCCTTTTAGTGTGAATATGGAAGTGGGAGGTGTACAAATCCTAAACTTCTGTTCATGCCTTGAGAATGGGCGAGGAGGGTTCCATTTATATATGAATTCTTAACAATTGAATCCGACACCCCCCCTCCCCCCGAAGGACCTGGGTGAGCATCATTGTATGTGCCCTACTTATAGTTATAAGAATACACTGGACGCATATGGCTGACGGTCTAGAAATAGAGGGTTACAAATGTGATGAGACGGTTCTGAGGTCTGTGAGAGCAGCACTGATGTTAAAGCCATCAATAGCATACAGACTAATGGGCCATAATTGCATACCTCATCTCACTTTAGAGTCAGATGATGGGACTTAAATTGAAGGAGAAATCCCCTAGAGCGATATAGTCAGATATGGTAATGCTTAAAGTGGAGCAACTCAGGAACTGATGCAATAAAGTGCACGCAGCCTAGCACAAGGGTTTGTACACATTTTGGACGCGCTAGACTAGCACACAATGCAATAAGGAGATTAGCATGTCCAAAATGCATGCCCAAAGAAATGCAAACCCGATAGCACCCATCAGATGTAAATTGCATGTGGATGAGGACATGAGATATTACCCCCAGTACTGGATGCCCAATGCACACTTTTTAACATGGCAAATTTAATTCCAGCTTTGGAGGTGGAGTAAAGTCAGTTTGCAAGTCAAGGGCTCATGAAAAACATTTAAAAAATAGGCTCTGTGTTGCGATAAGTAAGTATGTCCCCCTCCTTAGTATCATCGTGACACTTTAATTTACTGCTTTTGGTGGAGAAAAATAAATGTATATTTTGATTTGATTAAAAGAAACCCACTTTTCTTATGGTCACACAATTTAGACGTCCATAGCAAGGGGCACCTAATATTTTGCTGAGGTTGCTGAAATGAATTATAACAAAAAAAGAAGCAGAATGAAAACAGACACACATATTGAGTGCCTATTGCAATTGGGCACCCAATTCAAGAAACTATTGAGCACTACAGATGCACAATTCTCCGTTAGTGTGCCCTTTTTAATGCTACCTCTCATTTAAATATTGCATTAGGCAACCACCAGGGGATGTGGTTGCACGGATGTTAAGGCAACGGGCACTCAATACTAGCACCCATTTTCAGTGCACATTTTACTGCATCGCCCCCTTAGAGAACAGTCAAACCGATAGCCCAGGGGCAGACACTGAGCCACTATGTGACTTGAAGGTGTCATGCAAAAGGCTATGAGGTCACTTATTCTCCCATCAGCGGAAAATGCTGAAATTACTAAATCAAAGAGACCGTAAGAAGGAGAAAGGAGAGGCAAAAAAGTCTACTGAAGGAAAATTCACATGTGAAGTCTACATCGTGAGAAATTATCCAGACTGGGGAGTTTCATAGGGAAAGAGTACCAGAGCCAGCAGAACATACTGGCAGCAGCTCAGCTCTCCTCTTAGCAACAGGCTGGCTAACTATTGGGATGGAGCGTAAACAGGTTGTGGAATAATTAGGAGAGTGCCCAGGACTGCTCAAGGTCAATAGCCTCAATGGGCATCCAACTCATCTCTAGCAGGCCAGGTGGCCATCATTTTAATGTTGAATGTTCAAAACACTTTGAAACAAAATACAGAGGGACACTGGTTCCTCATTCATTACCAGTCATATTTTATTGCTTTCACTTGCATATCACCTTTCCAAGACGGTATAGTTTTCTTGTACTCTTGAGTTTGGTTTTGACTATTGTAATTTGCTTTTTTATGTTGTTTGCCATCTGCAGCATCATTTCACTTTAGATGACTTATGTAATAAATAGTATTAATAGCAGTAATCCTGTGGCTGCAAATTGCCCTGTTTGTCTCCATCAACTTTCTGCAAACACATCTCCCCCGCCATTTTACTTTATGGTTGTAACCCCTCCTTGGGGAGGGGGTGTCACATTTCCCAGCCCTGCAGAGTACTGGACCACTCACACAAAGTGGATGATCTGTAGAGTGAGGAGGGGGGGATTCAGTGGATCAGGGTCAGAATGTTCCTGCAAGGCCACTGAGAGGGTGGCATAAAAAGAAAATCTACTCCAAATCTGTGCTCCAAACAGAAGAAAAGTTTAACATAAGGTATGCCATACTGGGTCAGAGCAGGGGGTCATCAAGCCCAGCATCCTGTGTCCAACAGTGGCCAATCCAAGTCACAAGAACCTGGCAAGTACCCAAACATTAAAAGATAACCTAATTTGAGTAGATACAACAAAAGTCCAGAGTCATAATGCAACTCCAAAAACAAAGCACAGTTGATGAAAAGTTCCAGCAATTACTTTTTGTAAAATACTGTTCTCACATGAAAAAAAGGTCTCTTCAGTTTGCTGCAACTCAGCTCTTCCCCCCACTTTCAACTCCCACACACACACAGGTTTTCCATTGTTCAACCCCAGGGAAAAAAAATGTACTGAGTCCCACTTGATATTTCCACAGTACTCACAACCACCAATTGGTTTCTCCTGGCCCAAGGAGAAATCTTCCTGCTTGCTTCTAGTGGATAGACATCCCCTGCACTACTTCAACTCTCTGAAGAAAAGCTATCTTTATTTCTTTGTGGCAGGGCACTATAATCTTATATTGGTGAGGGGACTGAAGTGAGCCTCATGGGTTTGATAAAGGAATGCACTCTCAAACTGCTGGCTGTCCCCTGTTATAAGAAAAGGGCACAGTAAACTGAAGGGAACAGCCTGACTGAAGATAAGAACTGTTACTGCCACAGCTGTCTCTTCAGCACCAGGAATTACAGGATTAAACCAGAGAGATTCCCTCCTCCCTCCTCATTCAGGCTGAGGTATTGAAGCTGACACTAGAGGTCACATGATTGGATACAGCAAATCAGAACTCTGACTGATTCAGGAAGCAAGAGTTTGTAAAGTTCAGCCGGAAAAAAAAGGTGCAATCTCTCTCTCCCTGGCTGGGTGGAACTTTGTTGGACTGTTGGGAGCCAGATCTGGCTGAGGAGAAAGGAACTGGCAAGTCTGGAGAGACCTCTGAAAGAGCTGAAGGGAGGAGACAGAGGCCAGAGCTGTGGAGGAAAAACAGGAGAGAGGCTGCAGCCTGACAGGGAAGGCTTTCACAGGAAATCCCCAGCACCCAGGCTGGCTAGAGTGATCTGCAGGCTACAGGACTAAAGCTAAGTAAACCCTCAGTTTCACATCCAAGCTAAATCCAGGAAAAAAACCACTTTTCATTACATGGGGGATAACAGTTTGCTTTTCTTTAAGAACATAAGACTTCTCATTACTGGGTCAGACCAAGACTCCATCTAGCCCTGTATCCTGTTTCCAACTATTGCCAAGCCAGGTCACAAGTACCTGGCAGGATCCGAAGGTGTAGATAGATTCCAAGCTGCTTATCCCGAGAACAAGCAGTGGATTTCTGCAACTCCACCTTAATAATGGTTAATGGACTTTTCCTCCAGGAACTTATCCAAACCTTTTTTAAATGCAGTTACACTAATAGCTTTCACCACATCCTCTGGCATCAAATTCCAGAGCTTAATTATGCATTGAGTAAACAAATATTTTCTCTTATTTTAAATGTATTACCTAGTAACTTCATTATGTGTCCCTGGTCTTTGTACTTTTTGAAAGAACAACTGATTAATGTTTACTCGTTCCATTCCACTCATTATTTTATAGACTTCTATCGTATCTCCCCTCCGTCATCTTTACTCCAAGCTAAAGAGTCCTAACCTCTTTAGCCTTTCTTCCGTGGGGAATTGTTCCATCCCCTTTATCATTTTGGTCGCCCTTCTCTGTACCTTTTCTAAATCTGCTATATCTTTTTTGAGATGTGGTGCCCAGAACTACACACAATATTCACGATGAGGTTGCACTGGAGAGCAATATAGAGGCAGTATGATAGTCTCTGTTTTATTGTCTTCTCTCTCTCTCTCCCTCCCCTCTATCTTCAGTGCTGAGTCAACCCCCTGCCTCTGTGGCATGCAGACTTATTGATTACGCTTGCTTCCAATTACAAGACTGCCCTTCTGTGCAGAGTAGGTAGTGTAAATCCTCGCTTTCTGATATTGGATGCCTTGGGCTACTAACACCTCAACAGAGGGAAAGAGGGGACCGCTGAGCCAGCACAGGGAGTGTGCCCCCTTACACTGCAAAACAACCATCGGATTTGTCTCTCATATCTGGGTTAACCCAATCTTCAAAGGCCTGAAGAGTGGTTATGCGTACATTGGGACTGGGACTGGGGACATTAGTTCCTGAGTACTCAGGAGGCAACAGGGTTCATAGGTTGCCACTGATATAAGGTGCCTGCAGAGCTATGTGTATTAATTTTTACTGTATAGTTTCATTCTAGAGCAGGGCTTCCCAAACCTGTCCTGAGGACCCCACAGCCAGCCGGGTTTTCAGGATATCCCCGATGAATATGTATGAGATACACTTGCATACCATGGAGCCTCAGTATATGCAAATGTATCTCATGCATACTCATTGTGGATATCCTGAAAACCCGACTGGCTGTGGGGTCCCCAGGACAGGTTTGGGAAGCCCTGCCCTAGAGTAATGACACAGATCTGCATAACAGAATATTGTCATATACTTCTTATATAGAGACCTGCCATATTTGCGCACTTTTGGAAGACCTTCATGTTATGTTATATGGTTTAACCACATTATATTTTCACTATCTAATCTTTCTTATTCTAATATTTACTTACTAGTAAATAATAGTTCACTATCGAGCTGATGCAATATTGGCACGTGTTAAATGGGTGCTCATGACTGAGCGCCCGCTCTCTTAATGCACACCGATCCACCTCTCCCGGCCACCCGATTTAATATTTAAATTGGCTGCCACGGTATAAAGGAGGCGCTAGGGAAAATTATGTATCCCTAGTGCCTCCTCGGCATCGGGCACCCAGGGGAGGTGGCTGTCAGTGGGTTAGGAAAACAGATGCTCAATTTTACCAGCGCCCATTTTCCTAACTTGACCACCGGCAAGACTTTTTTTTTTTCGGTTCCCCTTTTTTCAGTTCCTCCGACTTAATACCGCCATGATACTGAGTCGGAGGAACTACAGAAAAGCAGTATTTTCTGCTTTTCTGTAAACTTTTGGGGCTTCTCAACAATTAATGCCTGCTCCGGGACAAGTGTTAATTTTTGAGAGTAAAAGTATGTGTGCCTGGCGCACAAGTTTTGGGTTTTGTTTTGTTTTTTGCATCGGGGTAATAGCTAGTAGCCTCATCAACATGAATTTACATGTGATGAACGCTATTAGCTTCACGCTGGTTTGGATGCGCATTTTTAACGCGCTAGTCCCCTTATTGCATGAGGGGTTTTGGATGCGCATCCAAGCTCCTGTAGAGCCGTGCGCTCAGCCGAGCGCACCATATTGCATTGGCCCTTATGTGTGCTGATTCCTGTCAGTAGTGATCTACATCACAAAATAGGAAGTGTGAAGGGGACAGTGTACGTGGGAGTCTCAGGACTTATCTTCTCCCAGATGGTATATAATAACCCGTATCCCCCATCCCATCCCATCCGCTTACGCTTACAAGATTGTGGGGTAGATTTTATAAAAGTATGTGCGTGTGTACTTTTGTTCATGCACCAGGCGCAAACAAAAGTACGCAGGATTTCAATAGATACGTGTGTAGCCGCACGTATCAATTAAAATTCGGAGCGGCCTCGGAGGGAACTTTCCTTCCGCCTTCCCCCACCTTCCCTTCCCTTCCTCTACCTAACCCCCCCCCCCCCCCCCTCCGCCCTATCTAACCCCCCCTACCTTTGTTACAAAAGTTACGCCTGCTTGAAGCAGGCGTAACTTGCGCGCACCGGGCTGGCTGCCGGCGCACCATGTTCCGGTCCAGGGGCTGGTCTGGAGGCCGTGGCCATGCCCCCAGAACGCCCTCAGGCCGGAACCATGCCCACGGCCCCGCCCCCTGATGACGTGCCGGCTGCGACACGCCCTCTGACACGCCCCCCCCCAGGAAAGCCCTGGGACTTATGCGCGTCCCGGGGCTTTGTGCGCGCTGGTAGCCTATGCAAGATAGGCTCGGCGCACACAAGGGGAGTTTGGGGTAGGTTTTCAGGGATTGCGCGCGTAACCTATGTGCATAACCCTTTGAAAATCTACCCCTAAGTGTGTGTGTGTGGGGGGGGGGGGGGAGTTCTTCTGTGCAGCCGTCTCTCCCTTGGCACCAGGGATCTCCGCTTATACCCTGAGAGATGTGCTAAATCATAAATTCAGCACTGGAACCCAGGCCAGCCAACAGGCAACCAACCCAGGTCTCCTAACATCCCCACTATGACACTCAGATCTCAGGTCCTTCTCCTCCTCTTCTCAGCCACAGACTCCTTCCAGTGCCCTCATGGAAGCATCTTTTATACCCCCCTCCTGTCCCATCCCTTGGGGGGGGGGGGGGGGGAGAACCATGCTGTCACTCAAGAAACCTCTGCTCCTTCTGAACCCTCCATTTCTAGAAAATCCCTCTCCCACAACTCTAGTGTGGCCTAGATGGGGGGGGGGGGGGTCACACAGTTCTTTACAGCTTTGAAAAGAAATAAGCACCACTGTAGTTTATTTGTGCTTTCCCACAGCATCATCCATTGCTCCCCTATGAGGAAAGACTAAAGAAGTTAGGACTTTTCAGCTTGGAGAAGAGACGACTGAGGGGGGATATGATAGAGGTGTTTAAAATCATGAGAGGTCTAGATCGGGTAGATGTGAATCAGTTATTTACTCTTTCGGATATTAGAAAGACTAGGGGGCACTCCATGAAGTTAGCGTGTGACACATTTAAGACTAATCGGAGAAAGTTCTTTTTTACTCAACGCACAATTAAACTCTGGAATTTGTTGCCAGAGGATGTGGTTAGTGCAGTTAGTATAGCTGTGTTTAAAAAAGGATTGGCTAAGTTCTTGGAGGAGAAGTCCATTACCTGCTATTAATTAAGTTGACTTAGAAAATAGCCACTGCTATTACTAGCAACAGTAACATGGAATAGACTTAGTTTTTGGGAACTTGCCAGGTTCTTATGACCTGGATTGGCCACTGTTGGAAACAGGACGCTGGGCTTGATGGACCCTTGGTCTGACCCAGTATGGCATTTTCTTATGTTCTTATGCTGCACCGACCTGATGAAGGAAGCATTCCTCTAAAAAAAAAAAAAAAAAGTCACCAAAGTATTAATTTATTCCATTTCAAAAGTATCACCTACAGCTTGCTTTCTGACCCTTATTTCTAGTATCTAAGTAGGCTAACACAGCAACTGCATTACTTTTTTGGGAAAATGAGAAAAAAACATGGCTGTAACTCTATCTTGGAAGCTGAAACTTTCTGCAGTTACAGTTTGCCAAGACTGTAGAAGAGTTTCTGAGACCTCTAACATGCCTGGTATTTCTTTTTGTGATATCTGGTACAAATACCAGAGACTAAGGAGTGAAGTTTCTGTTGGTGAAGGGATGAATCCCTGTTCAGTGATGGGGACCAAATCAGAGGCCAGTGAAGTGAATAAATGAATATTAAATGCCAGTAAATCTCCGGGCTGTGCCAGCATTTTCTATTCAAGCCTGCAGGGGAAGGGAAAGGCCACTCCTCCTCCCGCTGGCACATGCTGGCAGATTTGGGAAGATGGAGGAGAGCTTGCAGGCTGCTACATTTTAACTCTTCCCGGGAAATGGGAAGGGGTGGGGGGGGGGGGGGTCACAGGTCACTGCATTTCAACTATTTCAGAGGATTGGGAGGGAAGGAGGCTCAACGGCGGCTGATCAGTCGCTTATGTTGTGTCCTAGTTATTTGACTGTTATCCGGCTAAGTTTAGGACTGTTTTCTCCTGACCTATGGACCCGATTCACTAAGGGTTTTTCCCATAGGCACAAAATGGGAGAAAAGCCTTAATGAATCTGTCCCTAAGTTAACTTGATAACATTACCTGGCTAGCGCTGATATTAATGTGCTAGCCATGTAACTTGAAACACCCCCCCCCCCCCCCCCTTTTTACCAGACTACATTTTAGTTGGATAATGAGTTACCAGGCTCAGACTAAGCTCTTCAGCATGGGGGAGGGGGAAATATTTGACAATAGTTTGTCTGGCTAATTCCTGCACTTAGTTGGACAAACCCTTTTGAATACAGACCTCAAGTTTAAAAAATGTACGCATGTAATAGTCATGCCTCTAATGCGGGTACTTTATTACAACATTCAAAACCGCTTAAGTTGCTTATGTTTGTATTTTTAGCTGCATAAGAATCTGATCTTCCAAATATAATGCATTTTGATGCATTCTGTTGGGTTGTGCGGGCTGAAAAGTGTGCATGTGCTTTTGAAGTTAAGCGTCTGTGATGAAATGGGTATCCCTCACATGCCAGTCCAGGCAAATAACTTGTCAGAGTGACAGTGAACTCTGCAGAGAGAAAAGTAGAAAAAAAAAGGAAAACAGAATAACTTTAAAGAGAGAGCTTGTGGGTAATGCAGTCTCAGAATTATGCAGAGATACACTGCACGTGTGCCAGGGTAACGGCCCCTAAACCTTTTCCCAGCCCATGAAGATGGCCAGCCCCAATCCTCTGGTGCCAGTACAGCAAGGCATCTCAGGAATGGGCCTGACACCAGTGAAGCAACCCAACCCTCTGCTTCTACCTCTCTTCTAGAGTTCAGGAGACAAAAGGGCTACTCCCTCCTCACAATTACCCCGCCTCATCGGGATTTTGAGCCACGAGAAAATCAGTGGCAATAGTCTGAGCCATTTTTAACGTGGCCATTTTTAATGTTGCCTCAGAGCAGCAGAGGGTGGTCCGCAAGGGGAAAGGACTCAAGTGAGCACAGAAGTAGTATGGTCTTGCAGACAAGGCTCATGGGTAATGTAGTTCCACTCCCTGAGAGACAGGAAACTGAATGTCATGGACCTAGGAAGATTAATATACACTGAAGAGGAAGCTTCTACATTTTTCTCTTCGTTATCATTGAGTAGATAAAGAATCTGTCCTACAGAACAATATTCATAGGCAAGACTCTGTATGGATAATGCTTATAAACAGACGCACTGCCGTTTCACCTTGCTTGTGGACAGCAGGGCAGGAATTTCAAGACATGTCTAGATTAGGGGTGGGCAGACTTTTTTTGCTCATGCGCTGGATTAACGGGGGGGGGGGGCAGTAAATGTCTATATTGTCAGGAGGGTCACTTCCTCACCCCTGAGTTCCAGCCAAGGTGCAGCGTGTGTGAGATCTCCTCATTGCTTTTAGAACAGGAGGGGGGTTCTCTTTTGGAGTTCAAGAGCCAAGGAACAGATGGGGGGGGGGAGGGGGAAATGGGGATCACCCCTAGAGTCACAGCAGATGGACGGTTCTGTCTAGTCTGCAGTGATGACATCACTTCAGGCCTATGGATTTCACTTACAGGTGGAAGTAACTTTCTGGTATTGCTGCTGCAGGCTAGACAGAAGCCTCTTGCAGGCTGGATGTGGCCTATGAACCATAGGTTGCCCCACCTATTAATGCAGCTCACAAAGTCAATCCAAGGCTATTCTGAGAAATAGCAAAAATTGTGTTAAGTAAGGGCATTCTTGCTTATTCAGTTGAAAAAGGCAAGGAAAACAATAAGGTCATGTTCAAATTATAAGTTTTGTTGAAGGTTAGATGAGCGGAATGCATAAACCAAAGAAATTAAATTGATAAATTCCAGGCAACCAGGACAGCCTTTAAAATTTGATATACATCAGAAGGCACAGATGAGAACAACAGTTTATAGATATAAATATCACCTTTCTGGAAACAAAGCAGGAACAATGTTAGCTAGGATATCCCAGGGAGACAAATATTTTCACAATAGTCAAGGGTAAACAAGAGAAATGAAGTAAGAAATATGTAGAAGCTAATGGACTTTTTAGAACCTACTTTCCAGATTATTATAGTGCAGTTCCTGAAAACCAGATTGCCAAAGCAGATCTTATTTCTAAATGTAAAATACCCCAAAAAGCAAAAGATAAATAGGACTGATTAAATAGACCATTTGCCCCAGCGGATATTCTTTAGGAGCTCCAGAACCAGATGATCTTGGGGTAGGTTGTATTAAAAGAGCTACATAGCTAGGGACCTTCGGTTTCAGTTTCCTGGGAATTTCTTAGTATTTATTATAACAAACTTAGGGCTAGATTTACTAATACCGCCGGGCTCTTTGAATCCCGTGGTAACGGGGGGGGGGGGGGGGTGCGGTCCTGCGGCAGCGATCGCACCTCCGCAGTGCGATTGCTGCTGGCATCGTGCCAAATAACTACACCATAAAAGGGCTGACTCCACCCCGATTTTGGTATCGAACACGATAAGGGACTTTTCGCGTGCAATCCGCTTGGAAAATGACCCACTTAAATGGGAGAAATTCAGTGGGAAAAAGGGTAACTCATTTTTTCCTTCGATTTTTCTCCCATTTTAGTCAGTTATAATAAATACAAAGAAATTCCCAGGAAAAATAAAATGAAAACTGAAAACAAAGCTCTCTGCACATAGCAAATTCATTATTGGGGGGTCTCTGGAGGAAACATGCTTTAAAGGAATGTTAGTGGAATCAATAAATTGCATTCCAGGAGGGCAGGAAACCGTCAACCAAGGTCCTGCATAAATATTTTTATTTATTTATTTATTTATTTAAAATTTTTATAGACCGACATTCATCAGGGATATCACATCGGTTCACATTGTAACGCAAACAGACGCCTGGGGAGGCGTTTTACATCGAACAGAGTTATATCAACAATTTATAACAAATTAACAAAAGAACAATTGAGGGGGGGGTAAGAGGGGGAATATAAGGAGGGAAAGTAACATTGAATGTTAAATGTTAAGAATAGGCTTTACTAATATATATAAAATAAAATAATATTATAACAGTATATACATATCCAATATGAGGCGATGACATATTAAATAAATTTGAGTATAATTTGAGAGGAGAGGGGGGTAGAGGAACCTGGGGGGGGGGGGGAGAGGGAAGGAGGGTAGAATGTGTAGGGATTAAATGAAACGTAGGGGTAGAGAGATGGGGTAGGGGGGGAGGGGAAAGAAGCGAGGGTGGAGTGAAGTGGAAGGTGGGGAAAAAGGGAAATGAGGAAGAAGGGAAAATAAGCGAACTGAACAGTAAGGAGAGAGCGGAGAGGGTGGGAAAAGAGAATGGAGAGAATGATTGAGAAATTAGGTGTAGGCTTTAGTAAAGAGCCAAGTCTTCAGCTTCCGTTTAAAGGTTTTTGAGCATTCTTCTTGCCGTAATTCAACTGGCATTGTGTTCCAAAGGGTCGGCCCGGCGATCGAGAGTGCTCGGGCTCTCGTGGAGGTAAGTTTATAGAGTTTGGGAGAGGGGGTAGGCATGGTGGCGAGATGTTGGTGTCTGGTGGGCCTGTTAGATTGGTGGAGGCAGAAGGATTCATTAAACCAGTTCATTTCGGGATTGTATAAGGCCTTGTGGACAAGAGAGAGAGCCTTATATTGGATGCGGGATGTAATAGGGAGCCAGTGTAAATCTTTTAATACAGGTGTGATATGATCATTTCTGCGTGAGTTAGTCAAGATCTGGGCTGTTGTGTTTTGCAGTATTTGAATGGGGTGGATGGAGTTGTTCGGAAGGCCGAGGAGAAGGGCATTACAGTAATCGGTTTTGGCAAAGATGGTGGTTTGTAGGACTGTACGGAAGTCGGGGGGATGTAATAGGGGTTTCAGTTTTTTTAAGGAGTGGAGTTTAAAGAAACCGTCTTTTAGTATATTACTGATGAATTTCTTTAGCGTGAAATGACCATCAAGGATGACGCCAAGATCACGGACTTGTTGGGCAAATGGAATATAACTAAGGGGGGGGGTTAGGATGGTTTTGAGGTGAGATGAGCATGATTTCAGTTTTGGTAGTGTTAAGTGCTAAATGGATGGAAGATAAGAGTTTGTTAATGGAGTGGAGCGTATCATTCCAGATTTCAATTGCTTTTGATGGGGAGTCAGTGATTGGAATGAGTAACTGAACATCGTCAGCGTAGACATAATGATGCAGGTTAAGATTAGAGAGGAGGTCACAGAGGGGAAGCATGTAAATATTGAAAAGGGTAGAAGAGAGGGATGAGCCTTGTGGGACACCCTGATTGAGGGGGATGGCCTTGGATTTGTGATTTCCTAGTTGGATTTTGCAGTTTCTGTTACTGAGGTAAGAGTTGAACCAGTTGTGAGCAACACCCGTAACACCGATTTCTGTTAATCGTTGTAAGAGAATGGAATTGGCAAAGATAACAGGATATGGATTGTAGAACTTCACCTCTCATCAATCTTGGAAAATCCCTTTTACCACATTTGAAATAATTTCTTCTCGGCCCTGAGACTATCTACATGAGGAATTATATAAGACAATACCCTTGGCTTCAGTTGTTTAAGCACACAATTTTTTCAAAAACAATATTGAAATACATTTATCAGCAAATCCCCTTGAGGAAGCTGTCTCAGCTGAACAGTAGCCTCTGTAGGGGTAGACTTATCTGAATTCATCATTTCAGATTTTGTATACATTGTATCTTTGTTTTATTTTCTGTTGGGTAATAGGCACACATTGTATTTAGGACGGTACTTGGAAATGTTTCATTATAGGAAATACCATTCATTTATGGTTTTATTTTTATGTGAATGAGTTCATGTGTTGTAAGCTTGGCATGCATGTGTGGTGTGTGTGGAGCTTTTTTAATTGAATTTTTGGTGTCCTAATAGTCTGTGGTTTGAGGGTGGTGAGGACTGTGAGGGTTTTTGGACCCTTCTGATTACTTTACACTGTTGAAGTTTTTATGATAAGATGTCTTAAAAATCTTTTTTATAATTAATAAAAGTGTGTTCTCTCTCTCTCTCTCTCTCTCTCTATATATATATAGATTCCCTTTGCTCTTAGTTTTTGCTTTCACAGTTTTTTGGGAATTGTGTTTTTGTTGGTACCTTCATTGTATTTTTGCCTCAAATATACATAAAGACAGTCCCTGCTCAATAGAGCTTACAATCTAATAAAACATACATACAGGACAAGAGACTTGGTTAAAAGAAAAGAAAGTTAGTTAAGACTAAAAGCAGGCAATCAGGCATAAGATTTAAAAGAGGTTTCAAAAGCACACGGCGCAACCAAGTGGAAAGCACGAAGTCTGGAAATGGCGGTAGTGGTGAAGAGCACAGATAGGAGTGACTTATCTGATGATCAGAGTGCCTGAGGAGGGGTATAGAGAGAGGGATGTGGGAGTGGATAGGGAGCCAATGCAGTGACTTCAGAAGAGGGGTTATGTGAGCATAACGACTTTAGTGAAAGATAAATCGCACAGCTGAATTTAGGACAGATTGCAGTGGAGAGAGATGGCTTGCCAGGAGAACTATGACGAGTAGGTTGCAATAGTCTACGCGGGAGAAGATGATAGAATGGATAAGGATTCTGGTAGAGTGTTCAGAAAGGAAAGGATGGATTTTATAGAGCAAGAAAAGGCATGATTTAGCAGTGTTTTGGATATGCATAGAGAAGGAAAGAGAGGAGTCGAAGAGGACTCAAGGTTACAAGCTGATGGGACAGGGATGATGACCGTGCTATCCACAGAAACAGAGAAAGGAGGAAGAGGGGAGGTGGGCTTGGGGGGGGGGGGGAGATAAGGAGCTTCATCTTGGCCATGTTGACTTTAAAGTGGTGGTGGGACATCCAGGCAGCAATGTCAGACAGGCAGGCAGAGATCCGGGATTAGATTTCTAGTGAAATGTCTGGTGTACAAAGGTAGATGTGGGAGTCATCAGCATAAAAATGGTATTGAAAGCCATGAGAGGAAATCAGAGCACCAAGGGAATTAGCATATAGTGAAAAGAGAAGTGGGCCCAGGAGGGAGCTCTGAGGCACACCAATTGATAGTGGAATGGCAGCAGAGGAGGAACCACCAGAGGAACATCTAAAAGTGCTATTGGAGAGGTAAGAAGAGAACCAAGACAGTACAAAGTATCAAGGGGTAGGTGGTGATCACCATTATCAAAAGCAGCAGACAGGTAAAGGAGGATAAGGATAGAATAAATACCTTTGGCAAGGGCAGTTTCAGTTGAATGAACAGGGCGAAAACCAGACTGGAATAGAATGAAACTCATGCAAATTTGCCAAATCCCAGGTACCTTCAAGCTTTTGCTGAGTTTGTCAAACCAGTTGGTAATTTTTTTTTTTTTTTAAAGTTCACCCATCTGTGGTTTTGCCATTTCCTACAGAAAGAAATGGGCAGAATCTCTTTACAAGAGAGCAATTTGGAGCAGTGTTAATCAGGAGAACTTTACGGATGCTTATTGACTAAAGGGGCTCCTTAAAGGAAAGTAAAATAAGATTCAGAAAATCACTGCCAATATGTTTAAGACTCATAGTATGGCGAGCTAGTAAAAGTCTTCAGATTGGAGCAAGAGGACAATGCTGGACCCTGCAGATCTTTGCAATATCAAGGTTGGCCATTGAGGCACTATGGCCCTAACGCTTTCATTAAAAAGGCTAAAAGAAATGACTGATAAAGTGGCAACAAATAAGGAAGGGGACAGTATACTTGGGATCCAGCTTGAATTTTAAAACTCCCATTTTACCAGCTCTGTGTCCTTTTTAATAAATAAACTGGAGTGGTCCCAGCATGGATCTCTGCTGCTGCCTTAACGCATGGCTTTGCTCAGCTTCTGAAACTCTACTGCAGGTGCAGATACTTCCCAATTAAGGCGTCCCATGCATCATGTAGTTTACCACAGTTTTAGGCAAAGTATAGATGTCTAGCAAAAGGGAAGAGCTGATACAAACAAAGGGTTAGAAACAAACTGGCACTCTTCACATACAAACCAGCTGGCTCGGGGTACAAGCACAAATTATGTCAAATGATATGCTGCTTCCCGACTGAATCTGATGGGATAGACAGTCTGTTAAATAATAATTTCTTTCCACGGGGAAAATGAAACAGGCTAAGCAGTTTTTGAATGCTAATTTAATTTAAAACTGATCTGCAAGTGTTTTTCTCCCTCTACAAAAGGAGCATTGCTCTGTCCTGAGTCTCTTGTCTGTGTCTGTGTCTCTCTGCTGGGGGATCACTGCCCTTTACTGAGCCTCTTAACTGCAGATTTGTGGTTGACAGCATATGTGGCAACAGCAGTTTCTGAAAGTCAGCATAGGCGGTGCAAGTAGAGACAAGCAAACAGCAGGACTGCCACAGGCACAGTGAGAGTCTGTGCACCACAGATGCTCATGCAAGATCCCCATGGCATTATCATATGGCAAGCCAAGAACGGTCTTCAGATTGGAGCCATTCTCCACTGAGAGCCTGCAGATACAGGTTGGCCATCAAAGCCTGGCACACCACCACCAGCAGAGACTGGCTGAAAAGGAAGCTGGAGAACTGCGAGGGGGAGATTGAACATTGAAAATCGGAGGCAGGAAGGTAAATTGCTTAGATGCAGTTGAGAGCCAGAGAGAGGGAGAGAGAGAGTGGGATAGGAAAGGCAACAAGGAGGCCAAGAGTGAAAGAAAGACTTAGAGTTTTGGATAAGATAAGTAGATTCCTGAGAGGGGGAGGGAAAATTTCTGATCTCGTGTCAATATGATACAAATTACTTTCTCCACCAGGATTGGCTTCATCCAGTTTTGTGAATTGGGAAAACAAAACATTGATACAGCTAAGATCACTTTAAAAGAACACTAAGATGGTTGATTTTTGATACCTGGAGGCTGGTGCATGGCTTTCATTTCATGATGTATATCATACCTACAGGCATTATAAGAGTCAAAAGAGATAAGGGAAGGCTTTTTCAAGCCAATGACTCTAATAGACAACATCTGTTGCACTGAAGAAGATAGCAAAGGTTTGGTTTCTAAACTGTACAGTTTCCAAAGAGATAGAGCTTATAAAAGTATGTGAAGAGCAATGGGAGGACAGATATTCAGTTAGCTGAATAAAACATCAGTTTCCACAAAGATTTTGGAAAATGGGTATAAAATTGTCTACCAGTAAATCTTACTTCAAAGATTACATAGAATATTTTTGGGTGCAATTGCATGAGATTAGGGCATATGGTACTGTGATGCCATGAGCATTCTTGGGCTAGTTTAAAGAACAGATTCAGGTTGGACTCTGGCTGTTCTCTCAAACTTCTTTATTAACAACAAGAAAACAAAACAGAAACACCTCTGTTTACCTTCACAGTTTATACAATAAAAACAGCACTATAACTCAGTTCAGCAGTATTAGCCTTGGCTAGGCTTGCTTCTCTTTCCTGGGGCCTCCCTTGCTCACCCGAGGCTTAGCTTCCTATCTCCTTCTAAGGAGAACATCCTCAGAGCGGAACTGCCTTCCCATCTGTGGCTTAATATTGGACCAAGCTAAACGCCAGGTCCCACACTCCTTTCTATACCCTCCCCCTCAGCTTGACCTTGGCAGGTTGAGTGTCTGCACTACCCAGGATAACTCCCAAGACAATAAATCAACCTTCCTACATTTTTTTCCTACCCTAAACTGGGACTGACCAGTTTTCCTCTTTTTGGTGTGGTTTTCTGCCTGTGCCTAGGGTAGAAATCCCAAAACTGATACCTTACGTGACATTGTGAGCAGCTTTGGGCTAGCCAGAGAAGAGATTCAGGCTGGACTCTGGCTGTTCTTTCATAAAGTTCTTTATTAGCAAAATGAAACAGAAGTAGCTTTGCTTGCCTTCACAGTTCACAAAATAAAGACAAGCAATATAAGTCACAATTCAGCAGTATTAGCCTTCCCTAGGCGTCCTGCTCGTCCCTGGTGCTTCCCTTACTTTCCATGGCTCTCGCTTCTTATCCCCTTCTAAGGAGAACCCCACCAGAGTGGACCTCCCTTCATGTCTGTAGCTTAAGGTTGACCAGGCTAAATGCCTGGTCATAGGTGTTTAAGGAGTTTCTAACATACATTCCTTCACAGATACATATTTGATGGAATAGCCTTGAGATAACACCCTTCTAGAGGGAAGTACAGGGAGTAATATTCAGTCACTGGCCAGATTGCAAAGTTAGCCAGATAAACTTATCCAGCTAACTTTGGAGGGATATTCATTAGTGCAGTTGCACTACTGAATATAGCTAACTTGAATTTACCTAAACGAAGTCTTGCCTCACAGATCTGCTTCTTTTTGGGTTGTTGTTTTTTTGAAGGGGTTAATAAACATGTGAATAGAAGTGAACTGATTGATGTAGTATATTTGGATTTTAAGAAGGCGTTTGACAAAGTCCCTCATGAGAGTCTTCTAACTAAAAAGTCATGGGATAGGAGGTGATGTCCTTTTGTGGATTACAAACTGGTTAAAAGACAGGAAACAGAGAGTAGGATTAAATGGTCAATTTTCTCAGTGGAAAAGGGTGAACAGTGGAGTGCCTCAGGGATCTGTACTTGGACTGGTGCTTTTCAGTATATATATAAATGATCTGGAAAGGAATACGACAAGTGAGGTTATCAAATTTGCAGATGATACAAAATTATTCAGAGTAGTTAAATCGCAAGCGGATTGTGATAAATTGCAGGAGGACCTTGTAAGACTGGAAGATTGGGCATCCAAATGGCAGATGAAATTTAATGTGGACAAGTGCAAGGTGATGCATATAGGGAAAAATAACCGTTGCTGTAGTTACACGATGTTAGGTTCCATATTAGGTGCTACTACCCAAGAAAGAGATCTAGGCGTCATAGTGGATAACACATTGAAATCGTTGGTACAGTGTGCTGTGGCAGTCAAAAAAGCAAAGAGAATGTTGGGAATTATTAGAAAGGGAATGGTGAATAAAACGGAAAATGTCATAATGCCTCTGTATCGCTCTATGGTGAGACCGCACCTTGAGTACTGTGTACAATTCAGGTCGCCACATCTCAAAAAAAGATATAATTGTGATGGAGAAGGTACAGAGAAGGGCTACCAAAATGAGAAAGGGGATGGAACAGTTCCCCTATGAGGAAAGGCTAAAGAGGTTAGGGCTGTTTAGCTTGGAGAAGAGACGGCTGAGGGGGGATATGATAGAGGTGTTTAAAATTATGAGAGGTCTAGAATGGGTAAATGTGAATCGGTTATTTACTCTTTCGGATAATAATAGCACATTTAAAACTAATCGTAGAAAATTCTTTTTCACTCAGTGCACAATTAAGCTCTTGAATTTGTTGCCTGAGGATGTGGTTAGTGCAATTGGGGTAGATTTTAAAATGTGCATGAATGTCCATGTACACGCACATATGGACTCATTGATTTTAAAATATGAGCGCACATGTTATAAAATCCGGTGGCCATGTGCACATGCCCACCGGATTTTTAAATCTGGCATGCATGTGTGGGTGGCCCGCGACTCACACACACAGTGGTGGGGGGGGGGGAATTTTACAATGCAACGTATGGCAACACGTATAGGGCTTCCCCAGTTCCCTCCCAGTTTGCTCGACTGGGAGGGAACTTTCCTATGCCCCTATCTAACCTTCCTACCTTTTCCCCTCTCCTCCCCGACCTCCTTCCCCCTACCTAACTCTTAGATTTTTATTTTTTTATTTTTTACCTTGCTGCTCCTTTGGAGCAGCAGTAGATCGGCCAGTGCATGCTTCCCCAGGACAGCGACTAATGATGCTGTCCCAGCCCGCTCCTCCCTGCCAAGACCATGTCCCCTGGCCCACCCCTTTCAGACAGGCTGGCACTTTGGCACGTTTCAGGGGATACACGTGTGGCTGGGCCAAGTGCACATTGCGCGCAAGGCCCAGCCATGCACGCAACCCCCAAAATATTCGCACGCAGCCTTTTTACAGTCGGGGAGTTTATGTAACTGGGTTTAAAAAAGGTTTGGATAAGTTCTTGGAAGAGGAGTCCATTAACTACTATTAGAGATTAGCCATTGCTATTACTGGCATGAGTAGCATGGAATGTTTGGGTACTCTCCCTGCCCCCCCCCCCCCACACTTTTTGTCTTTTCCCCCTCCCCTCCAAAATGTAGATGACGCTGTGTGTTAGCACCCTCGGCTACATAACCTCTGTTTATATTTATATTTTTCCTTGTATATAACCCTTGGCATTTTAGCCTGGTGCTTCAACCTTGTATATAACCCTGTTTGTTATACAACTACTATTTATTATGAAACCTATGTACTATACCCTGTATAAATTCCTCTGTATTATGAAACCCATGTACTTTGAAACTACCAGACCCTTTTCACCCTCTAATCCTATCTGGTACCCCTCTTATCTCTACCTCTCTTTGTTCCCTTCCACCTCCCAGATTTATTGTAACTGTGCTTTCTGTTTCTGCGTTAAGTAACCCGAGTACTATGTAAACCAATGTGATATGTTTCATGAATGTCGGTATAGAAAAGCTCTAAATAAATAAATAAAATACTTGCCAAGTACTTGTAGTCTGAATTGGCTACTGTTGGACACAGGATGCTGGACTTGATGGACCCTTGGTCTGACCCAGTATGACAATTTCTTATGTTCTTAACTTTAGGACAGCTCTTTGGTGCGACCAGAGTTAGCTGGATAACTTACAGGCCGATACAGTACCAACGAGTAAAAAAAAAGTGCGGCAGTGCCGGGCACCCGCACATTTGACGCGCGCACATTTTGATTCGCAAGCCACTCGATTCAGTATTCAAATTAGACGCAAATCCAAGCAGTGGCAAAGGAGCGTCAAAAGCGTGCCTATGAAGTGGTAGGCGTTCGCAATCCATTTTACTGTATAGAGCGGTATATAGCGCCTATACAGTATCCAGGGTGCGCTGGCGCCATACCTGTCATTTCAAATGTCATTCCACCAGGTAAGTGGATGGTTCTTTTCTACAGACCCTGCATGGACACCGGGGCTGCTGCCCTGAGCATCCGGACGTCCTTGATCGGAGGCCACCCCCAACCTTCCACGTCCGGGCGCTTAAGGATGTGCAAGGACGTCCGGGCGTCTGTGAAGGTCGGGGCCTCCAAGACGGGAACGCTGCCTTCCAATGCCCATGGCCACTGCCTTGAGCGCCCACCTGGACGTCCAAGGTCGGGGCTTCCGTTCATGGACGTTCCTGCCTCTTTCCGGGCGTCCATGATCGGAGGCCCCGCTGCCTTCCAACGTCCATTGCCGCTGCCTTGAGCGCCCGCCCGGACGTCCAAGGTCGGGGCTTCCGTTCATGGACGTTCCCACTTCTTTCCGGGCGTCCATGATCGGAGGGGAGGCCCCTCTGCCTTCCAACTTCCATGGCTGCTGCCGTGAGCGCCCGTGGTGTCCTTCTCCCGGCGTCCGATGGACCCGCAGAGTGGCAGGGACACCTAATTCTAGACGCCGGAGGAAGGCCTTCCGGCTTCCTTCCCCTGGTGTCCATGTCTCCAGCACTTTCTTCCCGGAGCATTGTGGACGCCAAAATAACAAAATGTATATAATAAAAGGAAAGAAAGCAATAAATTAATGATAAAACCGGTAGACACAGTTTAGCAATTTTATACTTCATTTTATTTATTGATAATATACTATTTATTGATTTTATTCATTTTATCTATTGATTGCATACAGTTTATATACACAATGTATTGATTACATACAGTTTATTGATGGTATACCTCAAGAATTAAAAATGAAACCATGAAAAATGCAGAGAAGACAAGGAAAAAATCGAGCAAGTTTTCATTTGGTTCACTATTATTTATAAGTTTGCATCTTGCTGGGGAATGGTTTGATGGAGGGATAAGCTTGCTGGGAACGGTTCTGATGGATGGATCAGGTTGCTTTTAAAAGATGGCTAGATCACAGCATCTGAAATAAAAACAGCAGAAAATTAAACATACTGTACAGGCATTAAAAGAATTAATATGGCTATGTACCACAATAAAAGCGCCACTTCAGTATTGGACCCTGGAAGCAGAGCTTAGGGAGGGATGCCTAGTTCTAAACGCGTCCATACAGGCGTCCATGTCTCTGATGGACCCGCAGAGCAGCACAGACGCCTAATTCTAGACGCCGGAGGAAGGTGTTCTGCGGCTTCCTTCTCTCCGGCGTCCGTAGAGGTGTCCATGTCTCCGCTCGAGCCTCAGAGACGCCCAGAGTACTGTTGGATACTCACAAAATAGAACACAAACATACCTTCTCTGGTCTTGCAGCTGAGTTCTCCTGTTGGCTGTTGTCTCTAATCGGCCGTCTACAATTCTCTCGCTGAGCATTTCTTATTCTGGTTCTCATCCGAATGAAAAAGATCACCAAAGCCAATATATAAATGTTGTCCATGATGCTGTCCGGTCCGATGCTGACTGTCACAGAGCACAACACCAAACTAACACCAGGGTCAGGGTAGGCGGTAAATATAGAGGTTAAAGACGCGGTAAATATACTGGTTAAAGACACGCTACTTTGGGCGCGCGTTACTGTATCGAGGGGAATAGCTAATCCGATCATTAACACACCATATACATGTGGCGGGCGCTAATGGCAGCGTGTCTTTTTTGGCACGCGGTAAGGACACGTAAAAGATGATACTGAATCGCGCGCCTGGCTTGCCTAAAACGTGCATCCATTGCGGGTTAAAAGATGCGGTAGCGCGGCCGCGCTTTACTGTATCGGCCCGTTAGTCAGCTAATGGAACTCCTCCCAGAAGCGCCCCTGAACATCCCTGTTGTTATCCAGTTAAACTGTAGCCAGATAATGAGATATCTTCAGGGACTTTCGTTTACGGTTTTTATTGTTTTAATTTTTCCCAGGAATTTACCAGAGTTTATTATGACGAGCAAAAAACAGGAGAAAAATCTGTGGAAAATGTGACACTCTATTTTTCTTGGTAAATATCTGAGTCTATTTTGGTGGACAGAAGCCAGGGCAATCAAACAATATTCAGCAGATTCTCCCAATCAGCAGTATCCCTATCTCTACTCCTCTCTTGCCTAGCATGTCCCTATCTCTCCCCACACCCCCCAAGAATCCCTTCCCCCCCATTGCATCAGCATTCATCTTTACTGGTGGGGGCTCCGGGCTTCTCTTCTCTCCTTCAGCAGCAGCTTACTGAGACTCCTGCGCTCTGCAGCACTGCCCTTCTTTTGTGTGGTGCCAGGGAGCCTATCGGAAGGAGCTTCTAGAGGGCGTGACCCACTTCAAGTGCTGCATTGGCAGCACCAAGCAGCAGTCACCTGGGCTGCCTGGGAGGAGGGAGAGGCGGGACTTGGAACGCCGTATGGGCGGCACTGATGGGCGAGCCCTCTCGCTGGTGAGAGGCAAAGACTCGAAACGTTGCAGGGGCTTTGGCCCACACTGGCTTTCAGCAGTTGCTGGAGGCCTTGAGACGCTGCAGCTCTAGAGCTGTTCTTTAAAGATCCTAAAATTAAGGTGAAAATTGGTTTAAATCAACCGTCACTTTGGGGAAAAATCTGGGAATTTATGGGTGAAAATCAGTTTAAACTGAAAACGAAAGACCTAGATATTCAGAAAATGAAATATCCAGCTAAAGTTTAGCTGGATATGTGCCCCAAATATTCAAAAGTTGGCACTTAGCTTGTGAGTTATCTGGCTAAGTGCCGCTCAGTATGGACCCCTCTATGTTTCATAGCGAAAATACTTATTGTGAACATTTCATGGAATCCAAAAGTATTTTCAAAAAAGCAAACTGGAAACTGATCCAATATAGCAGTTGCGACCAAGACAAAAGGATCAGTGAACACCAGGAGCTCTTTATTTTGCACAAAACATCATAAAAAGCCCAACTCAGGCCGAGTTTCGCTCTTTGAGCTGCTTCAGGGGCTAACAGAACAAAACAAACATATAGAAACATGTAAATGTGAATTTAACATATACACCAAACATAAATATTGAAATTAAATAAAAATATATAAAATATATAAAATAAAAAACACAGACAGAAATATTAACATAAGACAACACTTATTGCCAAAAATCATAGTGACATGGTCTAAAAGGACCTAATTCCTTATATACAAAATTCTAAGTCCATATGTGCCTATATTTGTGTCCATATATAATTAAACAACTTTTTAAATACCTATTATGTGTAATGCTGGTGGTTTGTCTCCATTCAGCAGTTCAGCCTCTTTAGAAAAGTTTAAGCAATTGTCTTCAGGGCAAACAGTGGGGAATACTGTAACATATTAGAACCACTTAATGAAACAAAGTATCTTGAAACAATAAATCTCATAGATGTCTGTCTAGACTTAGGAAAACAATGCTCTAAAACACCTTAGCTGCTGACATACAATAAAACAAGGCTACTAGAACCCGAAGTTAAGGACATAAAATATATTAAAACTGCTGAGACTTAGTAAACTCATCTCATGGATGTGTGACTAGACTTAGGAATACAGTACTCTAAAACACATGATACTTCAGCTGCTGACATGTAATAAAACAAAGTTACCAAAATTCAAAATAAAGCCATAAAATGTATTTAAAAATGCTAAGTCTTAGTTTTTTATTAAACTTTTCTAAAGAGGCCGAACTGCTGCATGGAGACAAACCACCAGCATTACACATAATAGGTATTTAAAAAGTTGTTTAATTATATATGGACACAGATATAGGCACATATGGACTTAGAATTTTTTATATAGATCATGTCACTATGATTTTTGGCATTAAGTGTTGTCTTATGTTAATATTTCTGTCTGTGTTTTTGATTTTATATATTTTATATAATTTTATTTAATTTCAATATTTATGTTTGGTGTATATGTTAAATTCACATTTACATGTTTTCATATGTTTGTTTTGTTCTGTTAGCCCCTGAAGCAGCTCAAAGAGCGAAACTCGGCCTGAGTCAGGCTTTTTATGATGTTTTGTGCAAAATAAAGAACTCCTGGTGTTCACTGATCCTTTTGTCTTGGTCGCAAATCCAAAAGTATTTTTACTGGGTCTTGCTAAACCAGTAAGTGACTCAGAAAAGTAAAGCAAGTTTTCTTACCATAAATGGGTCCTCTGTAGAAAGCAGGATGAATTAGCCATTGCACATGGATGACTTCATCTGATGTTGCCACTCTTTTTTTTTAGCTCAGTAGAGCTTTTGCTCTACTGAGCATGTATGGGAGTTCCCAAGGAAACTACTGCCTCATGAGCCCCTCAATCAATTATAGAGCTGAACTCTAGTGAGGTAGTCGACTCTCCAGGGAAGTGGGCAGATATAACATATGGCTAATTCATTCTCCTGTCTCAAACAGGGCCATACTAGCCATTACATGTGTGGAATCCCAAACTGAGGATAACACCGCATAGCACTTATTGAAAAGCAACCCAGCTGCCCTGTGGAGAATTGACTACTTGGAGAACAGGTTGCGCAAAACTAGTTGTCAAAAATTACTGTCATGTTTTGAGAGATCATCTAGATAGTAATGGGTCTTGAAGATATGAACTGATGACTAAATTGCAACCTTGCAGATGTTCTCAATGGAAACTGCTCATAGATGAGCAACTGAAGCAGCCATGGCGCTAACTTGATGGGCCTTGTCAGAATCTGTCATTTGATCGGCAGCCATTGCATAATAGTACACAATACAGTTCACTAGCCAATTGGAAATACTTCATTTGGTGACAGCTGTGCCTGTTCTGATAGAGTCATAGAAAGCAAACAGCAAAATGATAGCCTAATGATTGAAATGCAGAAACAACTATCAGTCAAATCTTTTGTTGAGTGTGCAGTCCCTCCCTGTTGTGAAAAAACTGTAGTTAGTTAGTTATTTATTTATTTATTTGTTTAACCTTTTTATATGCCAAAACTTTGGTTAATTACTTCAAGCCAGTTTACATAATTCTTTAAAAAATATAAATAATTAAAACATTCTACAACCCGAGAGTTCTTTATTCCTAAAAGATTCAGGCTTATCAAGGTTTTGTTTTGCATTCTTAGGACAATGACTTTTGTGATGGGTTGCGGAAAAGGTTTCCTCCTGAAACTCCCATGCAGATCACTGTTGTGTAAAGGATGCTGTTACTGCGGACAGCCACTTCAGTGCCAGCGAAACATTTCAGCAGGTCGTTTGCAATGAGCGGCGGTTTCTGTTTTGCAGATCTGACCGGTTTTCAGGCAGTTTTATGAGAGATTTCCTGGTCTTCCAGATCTTGCCCTGACCTCAACAGTTCGATGTAATTGCCATTTCTTAATAAAGTTTTGACAGCAGAAATTGCTAGCTGGAAACATTTAGCAGGCTTTTTATAGCCTTCTCCTGCTTTGTAAGAGTGAATTATCTTCACTGTCAAATGCTCAGGGGTGTAATTAGGTCTGGGCATATGGGGCCTGTGCCCAAAATCGGATAATCAGTGCCCCGAGTCTCATGTGTCAGTGGAAGAATAAAACAAACTAACAGTTTCTCCGATTTACCGTGCACCAAATAGTGGCAGAATGCTCCCCAAACCATGGATTGTCACCCCAAAAGTCCATGGGCGATTGCACTGTCTGTTTCAAGGTAGAAGTGATTGAGTAGGAGGAGGAGGGAGACCAGGCATACCAGCAGCACAGAGCATGCTCTGAGACCCCGTGGCCCATAGTGATTGCTCCCTGACTCTGCTGGATGTTTTTGAGAGTGAGGCAATGAAGATCACAGCATGACATCTGAATATTAAACCGTAACGGAGATCCTTCTGATACAGATCCTCTTCAAAACACGGACCCGGGTCAGGGTGCATTGTCTAAATGCTGTGTATAATTTTGGAAGTCCTCTTCAAAAATCAAATAAGTTACTAACTTGACTGCATAAAAAGTGTTCTAAAAAAGATATACATTTTCTGAAGATTTGGAAGTCTGATGGATTCTGTGGTCGCTCGGGAGTGGCCACGGGAGGGAAACAGCCATGAAGTACTTACAGGAAAGAGAGATGGAAGTTTTGGACTGGCCTGCACTGTCCCTGGACTTGTTGAAAATCTATTGAGAGAACTCAGACGTGCATGCAAGGAGACCAAAAAATATTTCTGAGCTAGAAGTGTGGTAAAGCAAGGAAGAGTGGTAAAAAAAAAAAATTCCAAAAACAAGAATTGAAAGACTCTGGCTACAGATAATGTTTGAAAGCCATTATTTCTGCCAAGGGAGGCGTACTGACTGAAAGGGTACACAGACCTTTGCACATGCCATATTCACTGTTTTATTATTTTCAGTTTGTTAAAATCAACCAATAATAATTTTGCATTAAAAACAACTGCAGGAGGGAACAGGGAAAGCCAGCTGGTCTCCCTGAAGGCTTGGCGCGTGCAAGGTGCAATAGTGTGCACCCTCTTGTGCACACAGACCTCTGATTTCATAACATGCGCGCGGCTGCATGCGCATGTTATAAAATCAGGTGTACATTTGTGCGTGCCGGGTAGCGCGCACAAATGTACGCCGCGTGCGTACCTTTTAAAATCTGCCCCAGTATATTAATTAAAAGGTATAATTGTCTTATCTAAGCTGTATTATGTTGTAAAAATACTCATGTGACAGGGCTTCGCCAGTAACTAGCGTAATCCCTATGTGACTTTTGCTATCCAGGGGCTGTAGGAGGGGTTTTGGTATTTTTGATTCCTCCCGTCCTTTCTGGGGTATAAAGAATCATGGAGCCTGCCCAGTTCTTTAGTGGGTTAAGTGGTAAGGAGCAGCGTTGGTGAGAGACTGAGGAGCTGAAACCTCCCCAAGGTTTTAATAGAGAGAGGACTGAAGAGCAAGAGATTTCTCCAAGATCTCAAGGCAAGGTGGTTGGCGAGCTGGAGGGTCCCCCCTGGATCTCACTGAAAGCAATTCAAGCATTTGGCAAAGAGGTATTGAGGAAGAAGTATTTGAAAAGACTTTGATTTTGGTTGACCAATGCCTAAGGGACGGGCTTCCCCCAGGTATCCCAAAGCGCTGGGACAAAGGTGTTTTAACTCCTCCGACCAGTTAACAGATTGGGTGAAGAGAAGGATGTAGCCTTTTGAGCCACTAACTCAAGAGACTTGTGGTTTTGACAGTTGAATTACAGTTGGAGAGTTGGCTTTTTTTTTTTTTTTTTTAATCCAGTTTGGATATTTTGCTTGGGGATTTTTGCAGACCAGGTCATGCCAGAACTGTAACTACAATCAGGTTGAAGGTATAAGAGCAGGAAGGGAAATGAGCAGAAGAAGGATGGGCAGAGAAACCATTTGCTTTTTCTTGATCATTGGATGTGTGTTGATTCTTAGTTTTGTAATTTTGACTTGGATCCTTTTCTTTAACTTACAGTTATCTTTTATTTGAACACCAGCTACAGACTCCAGAGTTTTCTTTGAGTATTCCCCATGTGAATGTAATAGAGGATGGACGGACCCTTTTTATGATTCCTGGTTTCTCCCTGTTTTGCTAATTTTGGCTTACCTGTTGATATTTTTCACTATCTGATGCCCTCTGTAAATATTTGATCTAGCGTATGAAGTAGTCACGGAGATGGTGATTGACAGTGCCAGAAGTCTTCCTCTCTGTCTGGACTCGAACCCGGACCCATAGCACCCCTAGTCTAGGATATAGCACCGAACTGGGGTGCTATATCCTAGAAAAAATAAAATTAAAAAAGTGAGAGAAAGTGATGGCGTTAAAAGGGCTGGGGTGAGTGGTGGTTGGGAGATAGAGGTTAGAGGTTAATAGGAGAGGAGGAAGGTTTAAAACAAAGCCAAAAGACAGGCAAGATGTAGAGACAGAAAAACAAAAAAGCGCAAAATGAGAAGGGAGATAAGAGAGATAAACACTGATAAATTATGGAAACAGCGGGAGAAATGGGGAAAAAAGAGGAAATGGTGAATAAAACCGAAAATGTCATAATGCCTCTGTATCGCTCCATGGTGAGACTGCACCTTGAATACTGTATGCAGTTCTGGTCACCAAATCTCAAAAAAGATATAATTGTGATGGAGAAGGTACAGAGAAGGGCTACCAAAATGATAAGGGGCATGGAACAGCTCCCCTATGAGGAAAGACTAAAGAGGTTAGAACTCTTCAGCTTGGAGAAGAGACGGCTGAGGATATGATAGAGGTGTTTAAAATCATGAGAGGTCTAGAATGGATAGATGTGAATCAGTTATTTACTCTTTCAGATAAGAACATAAGAATATACCATACTGGGTCAGACCAAGGGTCCATCAAGCCCAGCATCCTGTTTCCAACAGTGGTCAATCCAGGCCATAAGAACCTGGCAAGTACCTAAAAACTAAGTCTATTCCATGTTACCGTTGCTAATGGCAGTGGCTATTCTCTAGGTGAACTTAATAGTGGGCACGCCATGAAGTTAGCATGTGGTACATTTAAAACTAATCGGAGAAAGTTCTTTTTTACTCAACGCACAATTAAACTCTGGAATTTGTTGCCAGAAGATGTGGTTAGTGCAGTTAGTGTAGCTGGGTTCAAAAAAGGATTGGATAAGTTCTTGGAGGAGAAGTCCATTACCTGCTATTAATTAAGGTGACTTAGAAATTAGCCACTGCTATTACTAGCAACAGTAACATTGAATAGACTTAGTTTTTGGGTACTTGCCAGGTTCTTATGGCCTGGATTGGCCACTGTTGGATTGGCCACTGTTGGAAACAGGATGCTGGGCTTGATGGACCCTTGGTCTGACCCAGTATGGCATTTTCTTATGTTCTTATGTTCTTACTGTTGGAAACAGGATGATGCTGGGCTTGATAGACCCTTGGTCTGACCCAGTATGGCATGTTCTTATGTTCTTACACATAAGTAAAGGTTAAATGGAAAGCAAACCAGGAAAAAGGATTCAGAAGACCCATAAGAGGAAATACTGCAAATCGTACAGACAATAAAGGTGGATACACTTGTTTTAGTTATTTGACTATATAACTTTGTAGTATTAAGCTGTAACATTTTTTAAGTGTTTAAATTATATGTGTAATAAGTAATGCAGCCCATGTCTTGGTCAGTTCTTGGACATAGGAGTACACAGGGAGGCTCTTGGACCAGGCATGAGTTTCCCAAACAATGTGGAAGAAGCAATCTTAGGGTTTTCTCGTGCTGAGGCTGCTGCGCTCATCAGCCCAGTCACTCACAAAACTCAGTACACTGACTCCCAAACTATTCTTCAAAAACAAGTTTTTTCCTGGTAGTTGGGTAGGTTCTGGGATTCCAGTGAAACGTCACTTTCTGCCTGATTCAGAAGTGTTAAGAAGACAAGTCTCTAATCCATGTCTGGAGCAGCGGCGCAATCACACAAAAGATATTTGCATTTCTTTTATCCCACTACTGATTATCTAAATTCCACTAGTTTAACAATTCGTCTCATATTTCCTTTCTCTTAGCATCTTATTCCTCTTTTATATCTTATTTAACTTAATATGTCGTATTTAACTTAGTTACTCTATTTGGCATTATGCTTTGTATCTTTATTTCCTTTGCGCCACTGTTCCCCCTCCCCCCCCTTCCCACTTCCTTGGTGGAATCATTATTTAATCATTATTATTATTACTTGCTTAAACTCTTCATTTGTAATGCGCTGATGCTAACCTCCTGTTTGCTTTAGCACTGCTGCAAGTTTCTGTTCTATGTAAACCGATGTGAGGTTACTAAACAAATGTCGGTGTATAAAAACTGCAAATAATAAATAAATATTGCTGATATTGAAAAATTCTGCTTTGCATTGAAAGATGAAAATAGGATGTGCTATGGGGCTGCTTTTGGAAGCATTATTTGCAGTCTAATGTTACCCGAGCGATTGTATGGCTTTCTGATGTCTCATGCTCTGTGAACATTTTCTGATCTTCACAAATGGCTTTCTCTGACTGGTTTTCCAAGGTGGACCATGTTGCCGTACTGTTCCAGTTTTTCTGTATGTTGTATGCCCTTGGGTAAATAAAATGTTTTATAAAAAGGAAGTCTTTACTGGCACTGATGAGCAGATTAAAAAACAAACAAAAAAAAATCCCTCTGGCACACCAATGAAAGTTCGGTACCAAAAATAAACTCATCAGAAAACTCTCACCTCTTTAGTAAGCTCTTGGGGAAGGGATCCCTCCCCAGTACCTGTTTAGTACGGGTCACGCTCCTCCTCTGTTCTCTCAACATCTTTATCACAGGCACTCTGAGCTCCTTGCTGAACTCTTGGTCAGTCGGGGACCACTCCAGGACGAATCCTCAGTTGGAGTGGTTTTATTCTGCCTGGCAAAACCTCCCCGGGGACAGGGTCCTCTCTGCTTCTCTTCTCCGTAGTGCAAACTGGAGTCCCAGGCTTCTTCCTCGGCTGGACTCCTTGGCGCCTGTCTCCCCTTCCTTCCCTGGAACAGGAGCGGCCTCCCCGTGGAGGGCTCAGGCCCAGTGGCACCACTCTCCGTGACGAGGCGGGAGCTCTCCCACTCCTGGAATCCTCTCTCCTTACTCGCTTGCTGCATCGCCTGGGCGCAGTGCCTTTTACCCAGAGTCACAACCCCTGCCACCTCCTAGGCACACCCACCTCCTTCTAACATCCCTACAGGGGCGGCAGGGTCTGGCGGAGACCCCTGACACACAGGGATGGCACTCGGACCAGCTGAGGCCATATTAGAAAAGGGCAACCTTTAGTAAGGGGGAACATCTGACACCCCCTCTTATACCAAGAAGTTCCTTCATCTGCAGCTTAACTGAGACATTTTTTTATGATTTATTTAGTTGTCAATTTGAAAATCTGACTGGCTTAATCTTACACATTTGTGTTTGAATTTTTGGAGCCAAGCAGCCTGTCATGCTTTTTCACTCTCTCCCCAGAAAACTTAAGGGGAAAGGAGAGGTGGGCCCGAGACAGTGAGGGGGAGAGGTGCTGGCCCTGGGGGTGACCTTAATAACAGTTTCATCCAGCCCTCTTTGTGATTTGAAATGTTTTTTTTGTGGCCCTGATAAAATGCTTGGATGTCTTTGGTACAGAGGCCCTCATACAGTCAGGGGCACCTTGCAGTGTGCACAGTGTTTGGGTGCAGAGTGGCACGCACCGTTTGAACTGGGTTTTACTGTGGGGTTGCCAGGGGCCGTGTAGGGTCCCGAGCCAAAGGGAAACCCCTTCTTTCCCCTCAGGTTCTTTGATTGCTTTGCTAATACTCCTTGTTTGCTGAGCTCGCCTCCTCTACCTGCTTTCCTCCTCTACCTGCTTTCCTCTGGGTCAGTCTCTGTGGAGCCCCACAGAGACTGACCTTTCAAGGGGGCGCCTGGGTTGCAGCTGTCCCTGTGGATGTCAGGAGCTGTCATGCTTTGCCTTGGCCCGGCTGTGGCTGCGGGGATTGTTTTACAGCACTTGTGCCTCTGACCCTGTCGGGATTCCAGGGATGCCTCCCTGAATAAAAAAAAAAAAAAAAAAAGCCAGCGGAGTTGTGAGTGTAGCTGTGCAGAGCCAGAGCGACCGAGACGGGCAGGGAGCGCTCCTGTCCCAGCTTGACGCAGGCCAGCATGATTTCCTAGCTTCTACTTTCTGTTTATTTTGCAGTGGGGGTTTTTTTTTTTGGGGAGGTTAGGGTTTGTTTGATTTATCATGTTCCATGTGTGAGACGGGAGGTGGGGGCTGATAAAGGCGCCCCCATGGATTGTCCATCATGGCTAACGGGTACCGTACTCTCTCCCAGCACCTCAATGACCTGAAGAAGGAGAACTTCAGCCTGAAACTTCGCATCTACTTCCTGGAGGAGCACCTGGAGAGGAAGTATGAGGAGAGCAGTGACGATGTGTACCGGAAGGTGAGTGACTGCTCCAGGACTCTCTCGGCCAGTGTGCATTGGGAACAGGGGAGGGCTGGGAAAGCCAGGGCTGCTTTAACAGTCAAGTGGGGTGAGCAGCGAAGATGGCGGCACCTCAGCCTGTGCCGGAAGGACAGGCAATGCCACATGCATGAGAAGAGAAATGTAATAAGTCAAAGCTATATTGACTATGTGAGCATATACAGGGATTTAGAAGGTTATGAACAGGAGGAGCCCCTGTGCTGCCCTGCCAGAGAGCCAAGGATGAGACAATATCTCAAGTCTAGGTGCAGGAAGCCGCAAACAGCCCTAGAGCCATGAAGGGGCGTCTGAGAATCAGGAGAAGGAAGAAAGGCCATTCGCCCATGAAGTCTACTACAAGCATGGAATGTGCTCTTCATGAATACCTTAAACCAGGGCTGGAAAAATGTTTAGAAAAGTTAGCTGCCAGCCTAAACTTTTAGGAGCCATGGAAAATGATTTTTTTAATAAAAGTTACAAATTGGGGGAGGGTCATTATATTGTCTATTTTTAACATATTTTGGTAATTCTAGGGGAGGGGATAAGAAGACTTTTTAAAAATAATTGTTTCATTTTGTTCACTTCCCTCGTATCATCTTCATCCTCTCCTGTCATCTTCTTCCTCTTCTTCCCTTTCCAGCTTCTATCTCTATCCTATTCCTTTACTTTTTACCTTCCCTCCATCTTCTTCTCTTCCCTGACTTCCTCAAGGCTGAAGCCTCATCCCAGCTCAACCAGTAGTGGCTTGGTGGGAATCTCTTCAGCCTGGTGGTTGTGCTGTGAGCCCAGGGCCTGCACCTCCCAGCCCTCCAGGCCCATGCCTGCTCCTTCTGGCACTCTAGGTCCGCATTTGTTCCTCCCCGCTGCAGTGCTTCAGGCTTCACGTGCTCCTCCTGACAGTGGTGCTTCAGGTCTGCCGCTGTTGCCTGCTCCTCCTGGCATTCTGAATCTGGGCTGCATGGGTTGCATTAGATACAGTAGCACGTAGTGCTGAATGCAGCCTAGCAGACATAAAGATTTGTTCACCTGGGCACCCACGTGTCTGGAATTTTTTCACCCTTGCCCTAAAACCTATGGGCCTCAGTTCAAATCCCAGGTCTGCCTCTGACCATATGTGATGACAGCTCTCTTCATCTCCCTGTGGCTTAATTTTACTTTCTGCTGACACTTTGGTTAACCCTTTAGCTCCCTGTCCCTTGGTTCTAATTCCAGCTCTACCACTGACTCTGGGTACCACTATATCTCCTGGGTCTTTGGTTATAATCCCCTCAGAATGTGTGCCAAATCCTCAGAATGGGGAATTCAGCTTCATCTTATTGTAAATCTGAATCTGTTCCTCAGAGACCTGGATTAGAGAGAAGATATTCATTCTATAACTGATTCTCTGCCTGCTCATCCTTTCTGTGCTATCTGACTGAAGCTATGTTTCCCTATTTCTCTTCCTATAGCACTGCTGCCGCCTAATACCTGTTCTGTTGTAAAGCTGTGTGGGTGTGTGAGGAAAGCTTGCATTGATGCTGCCTGTGCAGATTTTTCTCATTACTGACGTTGCCAGCTGAAAACATTCGCCAGGCTGTGTTTGTTGGCACGCAGCAGAGCCCCTTGTGACATGGGGGTCCCATGCAATTGCCCTGGAAGCTTTCCACACACATACTGCTCTGTCACAGCACAGGCAGCAGCAACGCAAGCTTTCCTCATACACACACACACACACTGCTCTACTATACAGATACAACACAGGCAGCAGCAACGCAAGCTTTCCTCACATACGCACACACACACACACCTCTACTATACAGATACAGCACAGGCAGCAGCAACGCAAGCTTTCCTCACATGCGCACACACACACACACACACTGCTCTGCTATGCAGATACAGCACAGGCAGCAGCAACGCAAGCTTTCCTCACATGCGCACACACACACACACACACTGCTCTGCTATGCAGATACAACACAGGCAGCAGCAACACAAGCTTTCCTCACACACACACACACACATACACACACACACTGCTCTACTATACAGATACAACACAGGCAGCAGCAATGCAAGCTTTCCTCACACACACACGCACCTCTACTATACAGATACAGCACAGGCAGCAGCAACGCAAGCTTTCCTCACACGCGCACACACACACACACACACCTCTACTATACAGATACAACACAGGCAGCAGCAACGCAAGCTTTCCTCACACACACACATACACACACACACTGCTCTACTATACAGATACAGCACAGGCAGCAGCAACGCAAGCTTTCCTCACACGCGCACACACACACACACACACACACACTGCTCTACTATACAGATACAGCACAGGCAGCAGCAACACAAGCTTTCCTCACACACACACACATACACACACACACTGCTCTACTATACAGATACATCACAGGCAGCAGCAATGCAAGCTTTCCTCACACGCGCACACACACACACACCTCTACTATACAGATACAGCACAGGCAGCAGCAACGCAAGCTTTCCTCACATGCGCACACACACACACACACACACACACACACTGCTCTACTATACAGATACAACACAGGCAGCAGCAACGCAAGCTTTCCTCACACACACACACACACTGCTCTACTATACAGATACAGCACAGGCAGCAGCAACGCAAGCTTTCCTCACACGCGCGCAGACACACACACACACCTCTACTATACAGATACAACACAGGCAGCAGCAACGCAAGCTTTCCTCACACACACACATACACACACACACTGCTCTACTATACAGATACAACACAGGCAGCAGCAACGCAAGCTTTCCTCACACACACACATACACTGCTCTACTATACAGATACAACACAGGCAGCAGCAACGCAAGCTTTCCTCACACACACACATACACACACACACACTGCTCTACTATACAGATACAGCACAGGCAGCAGCAACGCAAGCTTTCCTCACACGCGCACACACACACACACACACACTGCTCTACTATACAGATACAGCACAGGCAACAGCAACGCAAGCTTTCCTCACACACACACGTACACACACACACACTGCTCTACTATACAGATACAACACAGGCAGCAGCAACGCAAGCTTTCCTCACACACACACACATACACACACACACTGCTCTACTATACAGATACATCACAGGCAGCAGCAACGCAAGCTTTCCTCACACGCGCACACACACACACACACACACACACCTCTACTATACAGATACAGCACAGGCAGCAGCAACGCAAGCTTTCCTCACGCGCGCACACACACACACACACACACACACTGCTCTACTATACAGATACAGCACAGGCAGCAGCAACGCAAGCTTTCCTCACACGCGCGCACACACACACACACACACACTGCTCTACTATACAGATACAACACAGGCAGCAGCAACACAAGCTTTCCTCACACGCGCACACACACACACACACACACACACACACTGCTCTACTATACAGATACAGCACAGGCAGCAGCAACGCAAGCTTTCCTCACACACGCGCGCACACACACACACACACACACACTGCTCTACTATACAGATACAGCACAGGCAGCAGCAACGCAAGCTTTCCTCACACGCGCGCACACACACACACACACACACACACACACACTGCTCTACTATACAGATACAGCACAGGCAGCAGCAATGCAAGCTTTCCTCACACACACACACACACATACACACACACACTGCTCTACTATACAGATACAACACAGGCAGCAGCAACGCAAGCTTTCCTCACACACACACGTACACACACACACACTGCTCTACTATACAGATACAGCACAGGCAGCAGCAATGCAAGCTTTCCTCACACACACACGTACACACACACACTGCTCTACTATACAGATACAACACAGGCAGCAGCAACGCAAGCTTTCCTCACACACACACGTACACACACACACTGCTCTACTATACAGATACAACACAGGCAGCAGCAACGCAAGCTTTCCTCACACACACACGTACACACACACACTGCTCTACTATACAGATACAACACAGGCAGCAGCAACGCAAGTTTTCCTCACACACACACGTACACACACACACTGCTCTACTATACAGATACAACACAGGCAGCAGCAACGCAAGCTTTCCTCACACACACACACACCAAAGCCATTTCTTTTCCACATTAAGTAATGTAGCTGCCGTGTTAGGCCAGTCGAATGCACAAAAATAAAGCTTAAGAAACAAAAAAATAATATCAGGTGATACCTTTCAGTTGAACTGACTGACTACATTGCTTGACTAGCTTTATCTCTCCTGGAGTCTTCTCCTCAATGTCAGCTCCCAAAAGCCAGTCTAGAAAAGTATTCAGTAAATCCAATCAAAAAGATATCACTTTATATTATTTGTTTGTTTGTTAACCTTTGCTTCTGAGCTTTCTGTGCTATCCCTCATTTATGGTATTTAACCAGGTTTCATGTAAGAAAAGAACTTCTTTCAGAAGATACTTGAAGATCAAAGTGCAGTGGTATTTTTTTCACAGTTCTTAGATTTAACACTTTTGGCCAAAAACATAACAGCACTTTGTGTTTAAGGTTTTGCTTACAGCATTTTTTTCCAGTGGATTTTTTTTTTCTACTGCTTGAACGTGCAGACGCTAAATCCTTTGGCAAAGTACGATCCGTTTCATCATTGTGCAAGCAAACTGACTGGCAGGAGCTTTTATGTCCCCGAAATGCATTTTACTTGCTTGTGTTAATGGCTTCTGCTTTTCTGAGTTTGGCTGTGTTTTTCCTGCAGAGGAATTTTTTTTTTTTTCACTTTTTTTAAATGAGAAATTCTTTATTGATTCTCAAATATCATAACATAAAATGCAAGAAGTGTGAGAAATCACCTAGGACAAATAAAAACCCAAAAGGCGGTGATACCGTTTTTATTTCTGAAAGTGTAACGAGCTTTCCTGTATTTGGGAATCCAGATTCCACTTTTGATAGAGAAGGAAACCAAAGAGTGATCGCTCCATGCCAAAGAGCAGAGAGGGAGCTATAACTGCCCCACTCTGTAATACAGCAGAATTAAAAGGAGCCTCAAATGTAATTAAAAGTCATTCCGTGCCAGAAGGTTGGCTGGAGAGGAACCTGGGAGGCCTTAAGGGTTTCACGCGTAATCAGAGCTGCGCCACCAGCTCTGCGAACAGTTTTACTCTGAGAAAAAAACGTATCTCCAGGTAGGCACGACTGAGGGTAGAACTAAGGTGTCGGCTATAGTTAGCCATGATCCCCTCGCACCAAAATTATCAAATTGGTTTTCAACTGAAATGGATGAGTAATACTGAGATAAGAAAGCCAGATGCCATCAAGCAGAGCCCCTGAAGCAGAAGTTACAGCTTTGACATGTTAGGCACAGGCATTTAAAAGGGAAGTACCTTGCTCATCAATGTTTGTAATGTTGAAAAAAATTATTTTTGAAAGGGTTTTGGGGACCTGTGATTATACTTATGTGGCACTGAGAAGGCAACCCACTTTGGCTTCGTACCCATTTGTCAATGAACCCACCAGTAGCAAACTCGCTACCCTGAGCGGGGCCAGCTCGGTGATGTCACAGTGGGCGGGATTTCACCCAGAGCAGCAACAATCCGGAGAAAGTCACAGGAGAAGCACAGAGAGCAGCATGGAAGGCCGCAGGGCCTGACTATTCTTTGCCCAGGACAGAAATTCATCGTCCCAATTTACCAGTGGCTGCTGCAGCACGGCGCTCTCTTCTTCGGCAGCAGAGGCGTGGCTGTCCTCTTGATGGTGGCGGTTTCAGCCTTCTTTTTCTTTCCCTCCACACCTTCGTCTGCATCCCTTGCCGTACATCTCCCTCTTTCTCCCCCACCCCCGCTACTTGCCTTGGATACTCCTCTTTTTCTCGTTCATCCCCACCCTCTTCTTGTCCTGCATTCTCTCTTTCTCCCTCACTCCTTGCCCTGCATCTCCTCTTTCTCTCCTATCCATCCCTCCTCCCCACCCCCTGCCCAGCAGCCCCTCTGTTTGCCAACTATCTGCTCAGCAGCAAGAAGCCATGATCTCCCACAACAGCAGGCCCCTTCTCCCCCACCCCTCTGCCCAGCAGCTGCTCCCCTCTCTCCAGTTTGGCTTGCTTTACTATTTATGCTGTGTTGTTCAGTTTTCCTGGCCTGTAGGGACAAGCTAGTACTATGGCTGCCTTAAACCTTAGTTACATTTTTTATGTGGGTTTATTTTACTGTTTACTTGCTTTTTGTTGTTTTGGTCCTTTATTGCTGTTGGCGCTCTCTCTCCCAGTTTCAGCAACACCTACCTAGAAGCCATGTTATTCTGGTACTAATAGGGAGAGGTATCCATGGTAAATTGGTTAACCATAGATGTGCGTGCATAGAAAGTCAGTGCAGAATTATTTAATCAATTGTGTTTAGGTGACCTCAGGCTCAAAAACTTGTTCTGTATCTCTTTGCTTAATGCTGATCAATGGATAGGCTATTCAAAAAAGAAAATCCCTGTTTTGCTTGACCCGTTGAAAGAAAAATCTCCTGATAGTATATGTGTGACAGAATCATAGCTGGTGTCCTCTGACACTGTTATGTTGAATCAATTCAGCATCCCTGGTTGTGGTGTATTATCTAAACTTTGAGTTAAATGGAAGGGCTAGGACTTCTTTTCATCTAACTTTTGGGCAAACTGAAGATATTCTACCTATAGAATTACTACTGTTGACCTCTTCTTTAAATTGGAGTATTTGTCTGGTATATACTCTATTGAACTGTTTTTAGCCAATAATTTATTAATGTTTATTGACTCCCTTCATTCTGCTAAGGTAGATGTCAAAAATGCTATTGTCCTTAGTGACTTTAACATTCATGTAGATAGCCAACGGAAGAAAGAGAGATACTATGATTTCCTATCTGCAATGTAAACTGTAGGACTATCTCAGCTTATTCAGGGGTCAGCTTACATATGGGCTATACACTGGACTTAGTTTTTGTACAGAATGACTGGCTGGATGGGGGTTCTGCTCATACCACTATATCTGATGGTCTGATTGTTTCATAACTCGCCCATTGAAACATTTTCGGGGAGAAGTTTCATTCCAGATTATTACGCTTAGCCCACCAATAGGCAGTGATCTCCTTCAGACCCTCTGGTTATCAGAGCTATGGGTACCAGATGACAACGATGATGTTGAAAGTCTGCTGGAAAGATGGAAGAGTTCACTTTACGGAACGTTAGACAAAATCGCCCCTACATGCTCTTTTGTTGTGAAATATATATGCAATGTGCCCCATGATTCTCTTCTGCCTTGTGTGACCTTAAGTCTGATATACACAGATAAGAGTATCGCTGATGCAAGTCTAAATCGGTAGAGAACCTTGTAACATATAGGTCGAAACTGAAGGCCTATAAAGATGCCAATGATCACGCTAAGGACCGTTATTCAACTCATTTACTAGATGCTACGTCTAACCCATGCAGACTTTTTGGAATTGTCTACTCTCTCGCATTTAGCCCTTCAGCACCCTCAAGGTCTGGGAAAAGCATCACTTCTGAGCAGTTTACCTTTAGTTTTCAGGAAAAAACTTCCCAGGTTTTAGAATATCTTAACAAGTCTACAGCCACTGTTGCTACTGTCCACACTCAGTCGTCTGCCTCAGAGATACAACTCTCTATTGGACACGCGTTTTGGATGTGCTAAGCTAACATCTGATGCAATAATGGGGTTAGCGCGTCCAAAACATGCGTCCAGTCGAGCGCGTAGTGCTATTAGCTCCATCTTTATGACTCCAAACTGAGGAGATAGTTCAAAAATAGTTAATGCAAAAATAAAATTCCACTGCATTGAGTCACCAGAGAGCTTACATCCTCTGGAGGAGAGGCAAAAGACTGCCAGAATCTTCCCTTACACATGATCTAACCTCACGTGCTCCAATCCACTGCAAAAGGGTACCAAGGGTCTCACAGGGAATTCTCAAAAATTATTTTAGACTCTTTTAAATCAATCTTTAACAACAGGCAGATGAATCAACTGTAGTCCAACCCCTAAAGGGAACTTCCTTACTCCTTTCCCTTAAATTAGAAACAAATCTGAGAAGACACAGGGCAGACAACTCCGGCCTCCTTGAAAGTCTAACAGAAAATCCACGAGGTGTACTGAGATGATAAACAGCTAGGACACACCATCTGTACGGGGGAGCAAAACCCAAACTTCTCTCTCTTATTTCCTATCGAACCTCCCCAGATTAATGGTACACTCCTTTAGTAAGGGGAAACCAAAGGTCCCTTACACGTGCCCATGTGTATGTGCACACCAGGACAACCCACACATTTTCAAAGTGGACTTATGTGCGCGAGTCCGCTTTGAAAAGTTAGGATAAAGTGTGTGGGTAAAAAATACCCACACACTTTAGCCCTGTGCGGATTGTTATAAAATTAACCTCTAAATGGATATCTTGTTGGCTGATTTGTGGCTTGTCCTCCCCAGTAACAGTAGGTTTGGTTGGTTTCCAATTTGATATATTTTTGATGTTGTAACACCTGTGTGCTACAGAAAGTGTGCAAAGTTTAATATAATGAGAATGATTTGTGCTACGGTGGTGATTTTCCTCCTTAAGGAAATCCTATCGTTTCAGTTATTGGAGCTGGGAAGGTTCCAGTGACTAAAGGTCATCTTCTGGTCAGAGGGGGTTACACGCACTGTTTGAGAGACAACGTGTTACAGCCCCTTCAGGCTTGGTTAAGGAGAAGGTTATGAAACCCTGACTATGCTTGGCCTGGGGCTTCTCCAGAGTTACCAGGCAAACAGGAGGATGTAGCTCTAACCTTCCTTAAGGGTAACAGGAGGCGAAGCAGGAGTCGAGATACTCAGCCCATGTCTCAGGAAGCCTAAGGGGATCAGAAGATCTATGAGCTGGTGTTGAAAAAAAAGAGAGAGAGACTATTTTAACTGTGCCTTCAGGAACTTGCTACAGGGTTCGGTTGATACCTGTCTGCAGAAACGGAGGGATTTTTTCCTTGAGCTGATCAGGACACTGTGAGTAACGAACTCTATGTGCATGGACAGTAACAGGGCCTGGGTAGGCCAAAAAGAAAAAAAGAAAAGAGTGTAAAAGGGAAATGATAATTTTGGGGCTGTATTGTTTTGTATTGGTGGTTGAGTGAAGAAGGTTTTGCAATAATTTTTTTTTTCTAATTTGGAGCACAACTTTTCTGGGTGGACAAAGGACCTGTTTGGTAGTGATGGTGTGTGGATATGTCCTTGGCCTGAACAGAACAATTCTTCTTCTCCTCTTTGTAGTCTACGAATAGCTGCCTGGGCCAGAGACTTAACTCTTATCTCAAATTTGGCCCAATGTTTTCTTTGTTTGTATCTCCTATTCTATTTTGCTTTAATCATAGTTGTGTTGTGTTCAGATAGGCTCAGAACAAAAACTTCACACACTGCCTTGATCACATACAGAACTGTGATGCCCTCACAGTTCTGTCATCTTATTGTACCTTATGCTGGTCTAAAGTGCTTTGTGGAGAACGTTTAACGTAACTCTTGACCTGCTCCCTCCTACCTCTCTCCACATCTGCTTCACCCAGCCTCCTCTCCTCTGGCCTGCCTTTCACCACCGCATGGCTCAGGGGGGCTTCCTGACCCATGTTCTCAGGTTCTTCTCCCAACAGTGGGGGAAAGAAAAATCTTTGAAGGATCCTAGGGTTTCCTGGAGGTCTTCTGCAATAGTCTAACATAAAAACAGACAGGCACTCAGTGGCCATTGTTCAAAACAAAGCCTTTGATTGCAGGAATGATATCACAATTGGGTCACCATTGTCTAGTGTACGTCAGCGCAGAAAAATCACGCATGCAGAATCTGCAGCCCCTGGCAGCTGGTACTCCTCAGGGGACCCTCTCTGGGCACTTTCCCATGGCACCTGCAAACGTGGATGAAGACTTCTTCCCCGTAGACGCTTGAAACTCCGTCCGATACTCTCTCCTCTGCTGATGCTTCCCTTTAGGCAGCATCTGGAGCTCTCCCTGGGCTCCAGCCTCAGCCTCTGAAAGGATCTCTCCAGGCAAAGAAGAAGTAGGGCACCAACTCCCTTTTAGTAACTCATCACCGTCTGGTTCTCTGATCGTCTCAGCGATCCACCTCAGACCCCAAGACAAAAACCTCTGCCAAGTTCTGAAAGCCTGGCACCCTGACCTTCCCAGAACAGGAGACAGGACCCACCCAGCCCTCCCCCATGGAGAGACAGCCCCCCCCCCCCCCGAAGAACTCAGAGCCAGGTGGGCTCATGAGTCAGAGTAAGCCATCCAGGCTAATGTATTTATTTATTTATATTCTGCCTTTTTGTGACACTTCAGAGCAGATTGCATTCCCTGCCCTCAGAAGGCTCACAGTCTAAGGGCCTCATTTACGAAGCATTTTTCCAATTGACTGAGAATGGGAGAAAAGCCTTAGTAAATCAAGCCCTAGCTTTGTATCGGAGGCACTGGAGGTTGCACTGACTCTGCCAAAGTTGCGAGGAACGGCGGTGGGATCTGAATCCTGGCTTCCCTGGTTTGCACCCTGCTGCTCTAACCACTAGGCTACTCCTCCACTCTAGAAGGAGACCCCTCCCACTGGAGAGGGTCAACCACACCACTAACCCCTGCGCTCTCGCCTCATCTACCCGACTGCTTGGCGACATTGAAGTCACTGGTAAGGGACCGTTTTAGTGATCTCCTTACACACAGAAAGAAAAGTTCTTTCTGAGATTAACTTGATCAATTATTCTTCACATTTCAGTATTTTAGTTTCTTAACTTTGATCCTCTGTGCGAAACAGTTTCAGAATTTCCCCCAGCCTTCATTTCAGGTATAATCATTCCATACAAACCATGTGCCCTTTTTTCCAGCTGGCTCTCAGCTTTTTTCTTATTTTGTGACTTGTTTCTGCCTCTGCCGCCTGACTCTTTGTTCTGTGGTGGGTGTGTGGGGGGGAGTTTGCACTGCCGCTGACTATGCTGTAACAGATCAGCCGGTGTTCCCAGGCTGTTGAGCTGTGATCTTCATATTTTTTCCTGTTTGGCTGGAAGCCTGTACGTCATAATTTTGGTGGTCCCGGTGTGGGTGTTGCGGCTGCTGCTGCATTTGAGGCCATGTGCAGTGCTTCCCCATTCGCCTCTGTGCTCCCACTCTGTCCCCTCTTAGTGTAGTTGTTCCATTATGGCACCCTCTGAGGAGCTGGCGCCAGCTCTTTCTGCGGCGCAGGGCATCAGCCGCATGTTTTCAGCTCTGAAGGGAGAGTGGGAATTACTTTCATGAGGAGGGGATAGGATAGTCTAGGACAAGGGATGTGAAATGATGGCATTTGGAAGAGCAGTGGAGGTAAGAGAAGACCCCAGGCAGGGTCATGGTCCTGCTTTGGGTGTAGTGTTTTTTTTTGCTGTGCCGGCAGAAAGGGTTTCACGTACACGTAGAGACGTTTCGCAGCTGGACCCCCGCAGCCCGTACAGTGCAGCTGCAGAGAGACCGGGTCCTGAGTGGGTGCGCCAGCATCTGAGGCAACGATCTGGAAGGGTCAGGAAAGGTGGGGAGGAGGTGGCTTTGGGTTCAGCTGTTGAGGTTTAACGCCTTTAAACCTGCCCGTGTCCACCGGCCAATCACAGGCACCCAAATTCTGCAAGACAGAGAGGTTTTTCATGAGGCATTCACATGTTGGTTGCCTGGAATCCATCTCGCATTTCTCCGCACATCCAAAAATAGAATTGCCAAGTGCCAGCACTGATTAGTGCTGAAAGGCCTCGCTGGGAAAACCGGCCCCATTCACATCTCCCTTTCTCGCTCTCTTTCCCCACCCCTGCAGCAGTCACCCTCTTGTTTTCATTTCCAGTTGTGTAATCTGTGAAATTTTGAAATGTACAAGAATATGTAATGAAAATGTTCCCTAGAGCAATTCATTGTCTGTCCTGTGTGTGTCATTGGTTTTCTTGGCCGCTGTGAGCAGTGCAGCGCCGCCGTTGAGGGCTCAGGAGTCAATTTGTTTTCACTGGACATGGAACAGAAACGGGCAGAGCGAGTCCTGCCCAAAGCTGGACTGGCGGCGAGATGTCGCCATGTCAGGTGAGCCGAGCCAAGCCAGCCCGATTTAATCCCATTGGATGCTGGGGCTTCAGCTTCTTTTCCCAAAGAAAAATGCAGGTCCAGCTCAGTTTAGCTACGATGACCTAAGTCGTTGGTAATTTCAGCCCAAACCCAAAAGGAAAATAGATGAAGAAGCCCAGTTCGGAAATGGTCACGCTTCCAACTCAAGTTACAGTTCATAAATAGAGTTTGTTTATTGTGTGCTAAAACTGTGATGCCCTGGCGTCTTTCCTTTTCAGCTCTGCTGAATTACAAGTTGTCAGCTTTAGAGGGCCTTTGCAGTTTATTCACTAATTTTATGGTTAAACTACAGCAACATGTCTTATCCTGCAAGGAGAGTAATGTTTTGTCTGCAGCCCTTCCTCACCCCTCATCCATCAATATATTTCAAGAGCCTGTGACTTTGAAAAGACCGTGAAATCTATGCAAGGGTTGGTTTGCTGTAACAGGAGAAGGCTTGAGAGAGCTGGGGGAGGTGTGGCAGGGGGTCTCCCAGGAGGAGCAGGACGAGGCCAGATGTACTAAGCAATCCTCCCCGTTTTGTCTCTTTGAGAAAAATGCTTAATACGTGGCTTTCATGGGTGGAATCCTCACTGGCGCATGTGTGATTTTTTTTTTTCACAGAGTAAAAGAGAGGCTAGACTGACTGGTTTACTTGCAGTCTCCCCCAGTAAAACAGTGAGTCACCATCCCTGGAGCTGAGGGCCATGTAAGATGCCAGAGTGACTTTGTTCACGTTGTATTTTTGGGCTGGAAATATTCCCCTGAGTCAGGTGAGCATGTTACAGATTCATGCTGGCCACAGTCTTCATCCTGATCTCTCCACTACCACAAAAATACATCACTGGGAGAGAAACTCCCCATTATTCACCAAAAACAGAAAAGCGATGTACCCAGACCTACCTTTAGAAAAGAGCGCACAACAACAGTGAAGCACTGTTTCACTAGGAAAAACTGCAAGGAAAACGCAGACTGTTAATGGTGCTATCAGTTGCCCACCAAGGAGTGATCAGGCAAAATACCCAGGAAGTTGTAACCTTGGTTGAACAAGGTCTCTGAATGTGACACTGTCCAAACCTTTTCCCTCTTTTCCTCCGTGCAGAACATTGAGCTGAAGGTGCAGGTTGAGAGTCTGAAGAAGGAACTTCAGGGCACTCAGACTTTTCTGGACAAGACCTGGTGAGTTTTACATTGTGGTTTTCATTTCATTTAAAATTTCTGCCAGGAAATGTGTGGAAACATTCTTCAGCCAATACATGGGCAGGAGTCGGGGCATATTTTTTTAGCTGATTCCCTTTCCTCTCCAGTTTCTTCCAGCCATGTCAGAAACTTCCCAAACCAGCTCACTGCCATTAATAATAGGGGGCTGGGTCCTAAGCCATAGGGCCATGCATCTTCATTTGTTAGTTCCACGGTATTAGCCTCAGTCAGGCCTCGCCCTCCTCTATAACCCAGCCAGTCCTCGGTAAGAGACCACATACTAAGGCTTCTTTCAGTCCCGAGCATGTCTGCACTCTGAGTCTCACGTGCTGGTATTGTGTCATGGTTGGGAACTCGCTTGCCTGGGGACTGCGAACTCTGCTTTTGCATCACTCTCTGCTGGGTCCAGGACTGGAACCAGTGTCTCCCCCATTGCTGGTCAATCCTCAGAGCACGCTGATGAGAGGATGGAAAAGCAATTTTAAGGGCTTGCCCTGTAGGATCTGTTAGCCCTGTGAAAGCTGCCCCTGAGCTGGAAGGAATCTGTCTAAAAATGGATGCTGCACAGGCTCTAAAGATGTATTCGGACTTTGTCAGATGGGAATTCACACCTGTCTCGTGCAGGACGATCATGTGTGTCCTGTTTCTGTGCGGCTTGGCCTCTGCCGGTTCAAAAGGGAGACCAGTCACTGCCGAAGACAAAATTATATGGGAGTCCAAGTCGTCATACAACGGCATAACTTCCTAATCCCTTTAAATAACAGCCACCCTACCTCTTTTTCCCTTGTGCTTAAATCCCCTTGGGCTTGATGCCGTAGAAAAGTGTCCGGCTAAGAGTTATGTGTTGAGTCTGATGACTAAAAGCATTTGTGTCCCAAACTTGGAAATGACAACAGAGAGGACGCGCACATTTCAGAGAAGCTGAATAAACCTTCTTTGCAGGGGTTTTAAGACCCGGCCCTGCTCTCCAGCAGGGAATGTGCTACCAGCCTCATTGCAATCCGCAGCACCTTTATTATCCCTCAGCCGACACCCCTGATCTCAGCAACAACTGGAAAAGGGAGGATTATGTTTTGCAGCTTGATGCTAGCATGAACTAAGTGCAAGAAACAAGCAACATTTACTCACACTTCAGCCACCACACTGCCTCATTTAAATGAACTCTGGAAATGTCGTTTTTATTATTACATTTATTTTCTGCCCACTCATAATGAATCTTGGCGGATTACAATAGAAATATTAAAATGCAATACAATAAAGCCAAGCATGATGTTTATGTTATTTATTCAAATATTTATAGGTCACGCTATCCCTTGTTCTAAGCAGCTTATGTCATAGCATTCATAATTAACACGAAACAATATACACACAGAGACGGACCCGCTGAGAGGCACAAAATAGTGCCATTCGCCTTTGTTTAAAGTGCTCAAAGTGAGGAGACCTGCTGAAGATACCCCTGCAGGGGTAATAATGCAGTGCCAAAGAAGAGACTCTGCTTACTGTACCCAGAATAAAACAAACTCTAACAAACCTGTCAATGGCAGGTAAAAGAAAAGCGGGCAGACTCATATTCTCACAAAACTAATTTGGCTTAAAGTCCAAGAGCTTCCTTTAAAAGACATGTCTTTAGCTGCTGCTGGAAGGTGGTAAAACTTGGCTCCTTCTGGAGCTGCTTGGGGTGGGAGTTCCAGAGCTGGGAATCGGCCACCACAAAGGATACAGCAATTACATACGTCCAAATTAAAATCATAACATCATAAAACAAGCAACGGAAATCACATCATCAAACCAAAATGGAAAGCATACCAGCTAGAGGCTGAAGAAAACAGCCAGGAGTTGCGTTTTATTTAGTTTCAAATTCTGCTTTTTGGCACTTCAAAGCAGATTATATGCAGGTACTGTAGGTATTTCCCTATCCCCAGAGGGCTTACAACCTAAGAGGTTGATTTCCTAAGGCTTTTCTCCCATTCTGTGTCTATGGGAAATATACTTAGTAAATAAGGCCCTGAGTTAGGCTAGGCTACTCCTCTGCCCCGTTGTTTCCTGATGGATAAGTAACTCCCTATCATATGCAGATCCTTTGTGCTAGCATTCCTCAGAGTAGGACCAACTAATGAAAAAACCTTTTTCCTAGTATCACACAGTCTAGAAGGAATACACAACAGTGTCTTGTGATGACTGCAAGGATCATGCTGGGTTATACTTCTGCAGTTGTTCTCTGAGACAGCCTGGACAATCATACCAGAGCATCCTGAACACTATAAGGGCCTGATTTTAAAAAGCATTTATACTCTTACAATTGGATTTTACACATGTAAATGCACATTACCCATGTAAGTGGGCTTTTGAAAATTGTTACAATATATGCCATTGAATTGTGCAAAGGATATTCATGTGTAAGAGCACTTTATATGCGTGGTTTTTTAAAAATTTCTATGATAGTATGTTGCATTTACACGTGTACATCCTTTTAAAATGTTGTGTTGTGGGCTGGACAAGACCTTAAATTAAATTCTACAAGACACCTGAAGCCAATGTAAGGTAGTTTCTGCAGTGCTACAGTAACATGGTCTCTAGGTTTAAGGCTCAGAAGGATCCAAGCTGAAGTCTATTCAGTTGCATTTTAGCACTATATAAAGAACTGCAATAATCCAGTATTCTAATAAGCAAGGCTTATGTTAGAAGATCAGATCCTTATACTCTAGGTAAGGCTTAAGATTACAAATTAAATGCAGCTGTAAAAAAGAAGACCTGACTTTAGTTAATTCGCTGTCCAGCATCACCCTCAAGATTTTCACTTCCTTTTTAACCACCAAAAGAGTTGAATCTATAAACAATTGCAGGATAGGACCATGGGAAGTGGGCTTCTAAACCCACAAAACCTCAGGTTTGCTAAGAACATAAGATATGCCCAGGGCCGGTGCAAAGGTATTGGGTGCCCTAGGTGACCCTTGCACTGCTGCCGCCCCCCCCTACCTGTTTCAGTGCTGACTGTGTGCTTCTCAGGGTTCCGAGCAGTAGGGGGCGCCAAAGAGCAGCCATGTGGTCACGGCAAAGAGAAATAGAGACTGTGTGCTTCTCAGGCCGCAAACCCACAAACCATAGTCTGAATTTTCAAAGCGGACTTATGCCTGTACGTTCACTTTGTAAATTCCTGGATTCAGCTAGTAGCACACAGTCTGCACTGAAACAGGTAGGGGGGGGGGGAGCGTGGCACTGTGTGCTTCTCAGGGCAGCACGCTGCTCGCAGCCCTGAGAAGCACACAGTCTCTATTTCTCTTTGCCACGAGCGGGATAGGCCCCGCTTGCGGCACCACGTGGCTGCTCTTCGGCGCCCCCTACGGCTCGGCACCCTAGGTGACCGCTGAAGTTTGCCTAATGGACGCGCCGGCCCTGGATATGCCATACTGGGTCAGACCAAGTGTCCATCAAGCCCAATATCCTGTTTCCAACAGTGGCCAATCCAAATCACAAGTACCTGACAAGTATCCAAACATTAAGTAAATCTCAAGCTACTATTGCTTAATAATTAATATCAGTTTATTGATTTTTCCTCTAGGAATTTATCCAAACCTTTTTTAAACCTAGCTGCACTAACTGCTATAACCACATCCTCTGGCAATGAATTCCAGAGCTTATCTTTGCGCTGAGTGAGAGAGAATTTTCTTTGATTTGTTTTAAATGAGCCACTTGCTAACTTCATAGAGTGTCCCCTAGTTCTTCTATTATCTAAGAGAGTAAATAACCGATTTGCATTAACTTGATCAAGTCCTTTCATGATTTTGTAGACCTCATCTCCAAACTGAACAGCCCTAACTTCCTTAGCCTTACTTCATAGGGCAGCCGTTCCATGCCACTTATCATTTTGGTCGCCTGTCTCTGCAATTTCGTTAGTGCAACTATATCTTTTATTGAGATGCGGCAACCAGAATTGCACACAGTATTCAAGATGCGGTCTCACCATTGAGCGATACAGAGGCATTATGACATCCATTGTATTATTTGCCATTCCCTTCTTAATAATTCCTAACATTCTGTTTATTTTTTTGATCGCCAAGGCACATTGAGCCAACTATTTCAATGTGTTATCCATTATGATGCCTAGATCTCTTTCCTGGGTGGTAACTCCTAAGATAGAACCTAACATTGTGTAACTACAGCAAGGGTTATTTTTCCCTATATACATCACCTTGCACTTATCCATGTTAAATTTCATCTGCCATTTGGAAGCCCAATCTTCCAGTCTTGCAAGATCCTCCTGCAATTTATCAGAATCTGCTTGAGATTTAACTACTCTGCATAATTTTGTGAATTCTGCAAATTTGATCACCTCACGTCATACCCCTTTCCAGATAATTTATAAATATATGAAAAAGTACTGGTCCAAGTACAGATCCCTGAGGCACTCCACTGTTTACCTTTTTCCATTGTGAAAACTGACCATTTAATCCTACTCTCTGTTTCCTGTTTTTTAACCAACTTGCAATCCACAAAAAGACATCGCCTCCTATCCCATGACTTTTTAGTTTTCTTAGAAGCCTCTCATGTGGGACTTTGTCGAACGCCTTTTAAAAATCCAAATACACCACATTTACTGGTTCACTTTTGTCCACATGTTTATTCGCCCTTTCAAAAAAATGTAGGAGATTTGTGAGGCAAGACTTCCCTTGGGTAAATCCATGCTAGCTATGTTCCATTAAATCATGTCTATCTAAATGTTTTGTGATTTTATTCTTTATAACAGTTTCCACAATTTTTCCCAGCACTGGAGTCAGGCTTACCGGTCTATAGTTTCCCAGATCACCCCTGAAGCCCTTTTTAAATATTGGGGTTATATTGGTAGAACTGAGTTTCAGTTTATTATCCTCAAGCCAGGCACCAATATACTTAACTGCTAAATCATTACTTAATTTAAAGGTGATTTTAATGTAAATTAAAAAAAATAAATAATTAAACCAAAACAATGGACAAAGACAAAAATGAGATACTAACTAGTTGCCAATATGGCCATGTTTTGGCAGATTGCCTGCATTGGGCTCCAAACTAAATAATGGTCTTTATCTACAGAACATGTTTCTCTGTCAATCTTATTGTATCAAAAATATATATCTTCAAGACAACAAAAGAAGAAAACTTAACTCCGTTTTTAATGCAGGATTATTGTAAATAGACGTGGTTAGAAAAGAAAGGATGACCTCGAACTGAAAGCATGAGACAGTCCTTGCTTTTACACCTGCTTAGATTGTTGTGCCGTATGCTATAGTCAGAAGATTTTCTGTTTGATGTCTGTAGTCTGTCATTCAACTCTTGTGATCTGGAACTGCCAGACTGCACACGATGCTGACATTAAGAGGGTCATTTTATAACTCTGCGTAGGGCGAAAGTCTGTGTGTTCTTTTCAACCCACAAAGCGGACTTAGGTCAGTAAGTTCACTTTGTAAATTCCTGCATTCAGCTAGTAGGTGAAAAGACTTATGGGTAGAAAGTTAACGCCCTGATCGGAGCAGGTGTAACTTCCTCCATGAAGATTTGCACGCATGTTTTTGAAATAAAAAATGTGCAAGGGATGTGCATTTGTTTTAAGCAAATGGCACCTCTGAATTGAAGAAACCCATTTTCAATTTGCTGCAAATGAAAAGAAACAAACAAAAAAAAAAAAAGCATCCCCAAGGCCCTTCAACAGCCTTCCCACACCCCCACCCCTGAGAAAGCTGCAGGGCCCAGAGCCTACCCGGTTCTGCTAAGCCGAGCCCAATCAGGACCTCCCCGGGCCCCTCTGACTCTTTCAGAGCCCTTTCAAAATGTCACTAGTGTCCCTGAGGCTGGCGCCAAAGTGCTGCTACTTTGGCGCCAGCCTCATTTTATAAAGGACCAGGTGTCTGGACAGGGGCACTTGGGCATTGCTCCTGCTCTTTTCATTTTGAGGCCCCTCATGGCAGGGGTAATTGGAGGCTGGGGAGGTCCCCAGCCCTGGAAAACTTTTTCAGGGAGGGGAAGAGAGTTGGAGGAGCCTGGGGGAGCCCAAGCTGGGTTAGCCCAGTCTAGCCAGGTAGACCTAAGCTCTGTGGTTTTCTTTTGGGGATAGGAAAGGGGTCAGAGAGGCCTGGGGAGACCCTGGCTGGGCTTGGCAGTTTTCTTAGGGGTAGGAAGGGGTTTGCAGGGCCTCAAAGATCCCTATTCTAGTGGGGGAGGGGTTGTTTTTGTTTTTTTGTTTTGTTTTTTTTAATCTTTATTTCAGTTTGAGATGCAAACAACAAAAAAAAAAATTAAACAAACTGAAAAACAAAAGAAATTCCCCAAAACAAAACTGCCTCCTGTGTGCTCCAAGTCTTTTTGAGTTTGAAAGCACACTAGACAGTGGCCCAGTATCACCTTTTGCAAAGACTGGATATGAAAAATGAATATTCCAGCCATTAGTTGCATCCTGAAGGCCAAAACCAGGGGAGGAGGGAGAAGGGGGAGAGGCTGAATTCAGCACTTTGCGTGAATGTGAAGTCAATGCTCAAAATCAATCTCCAAAATTCAGCCTAACAGGAGAGTAAGTAATCACATACTCATTTGTTCCAGAGAATTCTTCCATTCTCCACAAAACCTAAAACTGTTAACATTTTTATTTCTCTATTTATCAAAGTGTCTTTCTGCCTTTGAAGTGTCATTGTTCTTTCTCAAGGCGCTAGGCAGTAGCCACCTGCTTGTTTGCTTCAGATACATTATCAGTGTTTTCAATCACCATCTCTACGTGGTCTCAGTATTATCAGAATTCAGTGTATATTTAGGTTCCATCAAATCAAAATGATTATTAGTCCGCTTTTTCCAGTTTCTGGGCAGCCACATGAATGGATCTTAGGCGTACCTCTCATATGGGAGGGTTACAGTGATGAGGAGCTGGGCAAACTTCCTACTTCAGAAGTCAACTTCACAGATGAAAATTCCACCCATTCAATAAGTGGAAAATCCAAATTAATTGTTTCTCAGCTGTTCATAAACCGAGTAGAACTTTTTTTTTTTTTGTAATATACATGGAATAGTTAGAGTAATGTGGAAAGGGAGATGGAAAAGCCATTAGGTATTATCTCTTACTTTTCTTCTGACAAGTAGCAGATTATTTATTTATTTATTTATTTGGCCATTTTATATACCAGCATTCCAAATGAAGACCGCAACGGTTTACATCATGACATAAATATTATAGGTAGCCAATTACATTCACTTGATGTGTTCATATGCCATACATTTCAGCGAGAGATATGTCCATTAACTAAGGCGGTCGAGGGGGGGGGGGAGGGGAGATGTGCAGGGAAGGGATAGCAGGGATGAGGTAACAAGTTTTAACAAAAGGGGAAGAGGGGATATAAAAAGGGGGTTGAGAGAAGACGTTTCAGATACATTTATTTGTGCTGGGTTGGAAAGAAAGTGGTAATGAGATTAATAGGTAGGTTCATCATGAGATTGTCAGTGTAGGAGCAAGTGATTATTTCAGAGAGGTTAAGTAAGATTAAAGGCATTTTGAAATAACCACGTTTTGAGGTCACCTCTGAATTTCTTTGTTTCAATACTCAGGCATAGAGTCTCAGGCAGAGAGTGCCAAAGTGTGGGGTCAGCTATGGAGAACATATGGTCTCCTATTTTTGTTAGATGTGTATTCTGTGGCGATGACACGGCTAGTAATCCTTTATCGTGAGATCTTAGTGATCTCCGTGGCTTGTATGGTAGTAGTGCCATCCCTCTCAGGCCACTGTTGTCAGAATGGAGGGCGGACTGTATTAATCTGAAGACTTTGTAATGGATTGGGGATTATATCGGTAGCCAGTGCAGAACTATCAGTAATGGCGAGATGTGATCGAATTTCCTGGACCCTGTTAGGAGTCTTGCTGCAGCATTCTGTAGTAGCTGTAGTTTTTTTTTTTATAAGACCTTTAGGTGCTCTGAGTAGAAGAGAGTTGCAGTGGTCTTAAGTTTGAAAAGATGAGGGTTTGTAGTACCGTGCGGATACCTGCATGAGCCAAGCACTGAAAAACAAATAGCAAGCTTCTTTCAAACGCAATTCACACCGTCTCATTTGGGCACACATTACAGGTCTGGGGAAGAAAATCCGACCAATCAGAATGAGGTTGAGCTGCGCCGTCAGTATGAGGAGCGGCAACAAGAGACGGAGCATGTACAAGAGCTGCTGGAGAACAAGATCCAGCTTCTTCAAGAGGTGAGTCCAGCAGATTGGAAGGCGCGGGTGCTATAGGTCTTGAGAAGTAGGGAGGAAAAGGACTCCCGTACTCTGGAACTCGAAAGGCAGGGGGAGAGACACGTGCCCTAAAGCTTGGGGTCTCTTGCCTGAGGATTTAGAAGGTAATGAGGACAAGGTTAATGGCTCCAAGGCTTGTCAGGTCAGGGGGATGAACTTTCAGTTTATTTCCTTCCAATCAGTTCACTATAATCTAAATGGTAACTTTAAAATGAGCGCGCGTGTGCCCACATACGCTGGAATTTTAAATCGTCTGCGCAATTGATTTAAAATACCCCCAACGTGCATTATGTGTGCTCCTAACTTTAAGTGGTTATGTGAGGAAACGTTCTTTGCGTATCTTTCCTTGGGACTTGTCAGCTTTTACATGCACAAGTGAGCACAGTTTAAATAAAACATGCGCGCTTGAAAAAAATTACCAGTTTCACCACTTAGCCCACCAGTTTGCCCAGTCTGTCTCCAGGTCATCAAGATCCCTCAGGTTCTTCAACCTGCACTCCCCCCCCCCCCCCCCCCAGTTTACCCAGACCCCTCACCCAGTCAGGTTTGGCTATAATGATTTTTTTATTCAGACTTACCCCTAAACAAAAGTAAAAGTAAATATGTGCAGGTATCAGTCTGACGCGTGCTGAATTTGTCGGTTTTAAAATCGGGATGTTGTCTCCGTCCTAATCCGCCTCCCCCTTTTTTTTTTTTTTAGCATGTGCATAATTTGTCAGTTTTAAAATATGGGTTGCTCGCGCTCGACCCATATACTCGTGCATATGGGCCTTTTAACATGAGCAACTCCTTTAAAATTCACCCCTTAGAGAGCAGTTTCACATCGCCCTTGAGTAATGCAGTGTGATGATGATAAGTTCCATAATTTTCATGAATAAGATTTCAGAGAGTCAAAAAAGAATTCCAAAGAATCAAACAGAATGTGGGGGTCTCTCTCCCTGGAGTATGTGCCAAGTGAAATCTTTACCTAAAATGAGAATTGGTTAATACAGACAAGTTGCAAAAAGAAAACAGGTAAAGCTGAATACCCCAGTGACTTGAAGTTTTCAGCTGTACCGAGCATGTCTGAGGAATGTCAGAGGGACCAGGTGTAATGGTAAAGATGGAGATCAACCTCCTAAGGTTTTCTTTTGTATTTCAGGAGGTGAGGTTGGCAAAGAACGAAGCTGATAGAATGGGAGCCCTGGCAGAGACGGAGAAGACGAACACTGCAGAGCTAACCAGGAAGCTGCAGGAGTACACTGAGGAGATGAAAGAAGCACAGATACTGCAGAACAGTTACTGTGTCACGTTGGCCGACAAAGACAAGTAAGTGAAAATGTAGTTATACTCTCGTTGTCCATGCATCCTGCTCTCCTCATTCACAGTCCCACTGTCTGTGTGTCCTATTCCCCTCTCTCCTGTATTTACAAGATTTAGGGTATGCATAACTGGAGTGAGTAGTATTAGAAGTGACTGGAAGATGCTCTTGGTGAGCGCAGTCTACACGAAGCGCTGACCTTGCTCATTTTAAGTATTGTTCCCTAATGTCCCTCATGCAGAATGCTGCAGCAGCTGACCCAGGTGCTGGATGCCAAAGAAGCCTTCATTCAGCAGCTCGAGGAGGAGAAGCGACATTTGCAGGACGAGCAGGTTAGGAGCCTGGAGGCGAAAGTGCAAGAGCTGACAGGATCCCTGCAGCAGAAGGAAGGTGACGCTCAGGTACAATAAAGTCGCCATGGCCAGTGGTCAGGATGAAAAGAAATCAAAGGTCTTTTGAATGCATCCCTTTCCTCACAGCTGTCTCTGGTTTTTCACCGTGTATGAGACAGCAAACCTGCCAAAGAGTGGGGAAAAAACCTTTTCCGTGACCCTAAAGATTGCAGTCAACACTTCTCTCTACAGTCTAACTACATCGTGCCACCTCGCCCCTTTTTCTTCCAAAAACAACTTTATCCTATATTTAGTTGTTTTCTGCCGTAGCCATATCTATCTCTGCTGGCAGAGTGTTCCCTAATTTCACTGCTTGCTGAGGGAAGATGCTTTTCTTTCAAAAGTGATAAAATTAGTCCTCCTCACCTTGCATGATTCTTGTTTTGTTGGTTATTTCTGAGGGCAAAAAGCTTACCAGCAAGATATCACTGTGGGGTCCATTGAGATAAACACAGAAGATTCTGCACTGCTGCTGCCCGTGCTGTGCCTGTTCTGGGGGGATGGGGGGAGAGTATATATGTGTGCAGGCGTGCATGTATGTGTATATGAGAAGCCTGCACTGCTGCCGCCCATGCTGTGCCTGTTCTGGGGGGGTGGGGGGAGAGTATATGTGTGTGCATGCATGTATGTGTATATGAGAAGTCTGCACTGCTGCCGCCTGTGCTGTGCCTGTTCTGGGGGGGTGGGCAGAGAGTACGTGTGTGTGCATGCATGTATGTGTGTAAGAGAAGTCTGCACTGCTGCTGCCCGTGCTGAGCCTGTTCTGTGGGGGTGGGGGGAGAGCATATGTGTGTGTTCGTGCGTGCATGTATGTGTGTATGAGAAGTCTGCACTGCTGCCGCCTGTGCTGTGCCTGTTATGTGGGGGGGGGGGGGGAGAGTATGTGTCTGCATGCATGCACGTATGTGTGTATGAGAAGTCTGCACTGCTGCCGCCTGTGCTGTGCCTGTTCTGGGGGGATGAGGGGAGAGTATATGTGTGTGCGAGCATATATGTGTGTATGAGAAGTCTGCACTGCTGCCGCCTGTGCAATACCTGTCAGGAGTGTGTGTGTGTGTGTGTGTATTTGTGTGTAAGTACTGCAGGTGCCTGTGCTGCACCTGTTCTCTGGGTGTAGGAGAGAGTGAGAATGTGTGTGTGTGTGTGTGTGGCTTGCACTGTTGTTGCCTTGCTGTTTTTGCTCTCTGGTAGGACATTGGGTAGAAAAAAGTTGCACTGCTGTTGCTGAAACATTTCTGAGGTCAATATTCAAAGACATTTAGTCTGATAACTGGCAGAGAAATGCTGACTTTTGAATATCTATAAAAGAAGCGTTGCGCGGCGGAGCAGTTATCTGATGAACTTAGCCAAGTTAGCTGGAGAAATCTAGGACTGCATCAGAGCCACCTTTACACTATTCAGCCACACTGGGATGATCCAGGAGCTGATTGCTTCTTCCCAGCTCCCGGCGGTAGTAAAGAGTTTGGGGGGGTTTGGGATGGGTTGACGGGAAGGGGCAGGGTGGGCTTCTGTCAGAGCCTTTGTTTGCATGGGAATTCTGCCTGATTTTGGGGTGATGGGGGCTAAGGGAAGGAGGAAAGCTCAGCTGCCAGTGGCCTCATGGGTGGCAGGGGAATCAGGCTGGCAGACCGGTACAGTGGCCTTCTTTTTTTATTTACAGCATTGGCACTTAACCAGTTATAGTCTTTGAATATAGTTCGTTAAGGGTAAAGTTAGCCGAATATACATGCCCAGATAACTTTGAAACCTGTCTGGCGATATCCAAACATAGGCCATTAGGTTTCAAAGTTATCTGGGTAGGTTTATCCAGAAAACTTTATCTGAGGATATCCAGCTAAAGTTATCTGTGTAAGGTTTCTTTGAATATTGGCCTTTCTGGCTTAAAGGGAAAAGCTGAAGTTTTAAAATCTGCTTTTCTGTTTCCAGTTAATGCAAGATGAGCTGAATCGTCAAAAGCAGACAACGCAACAGGAGATACAGGTACAGGAATAACGGCACATAGACCTGGGGCTAATGCCCTTCAAGAGATTCTGTCCCCTGGCTCCTCTCAGTTTCTGATCCTGTTAATAAGAGCTGAAGCAGCCTCGAGTGGGGAAGACATCACAGATGAGCATTGCTTTGGACTTTGAAGGTGGTGCTGCTGTAGTCTAGTTCATGCTGTTTGGCAGCAGGGAGGGCCTTAGAGTAGAAACCAGCTATTTGTGTCTTCGGGGGTTTTTTTTACCCCCTCATTCCCACTCACTCAGTTGTTTCTCCTCCAGTAGCCTCTCTTCAGATGAGATGTAATTCAGGCCTGATATGATGGCAGATGAAGCCTGTCTTTCACGCACAGTCTCTTCTGGATATGGCATTTGCTATATGTAGCGACTTGCTCTGAATCTGCTCCCAGTGGTCTGCGTGACTCTAATAATGGCATATCCATCACTGGCTAATATCCGCGCTGGGCCTGTGTTGTTACTGCCAGGGTTCTTTAGCATCTTGTACTGAATGTTACTGGCTCTGCTTAGGCTCTCATTCTTCTTTACCTATAATAAGACTTGGTATATTTCTCCCATTTCACTGGAGTGCAGTTGCTCATGATGGCCCCCCTGCTGCTGACTAGAAGTTTATTTGCAGGTTCCCCCTCCTTGCAGTGAAAATGTATTTTCTCACATTGCTTTTGAGTTTCCCTCCTTCCAAGCTTCATATAACTGATTTATTTATATTTGTCAATCATCTTACATTAAAATTACAACCTTTGCAATACATAATAAAACATCTATAACAATGTGAAATAAAATGAAATCCGCATAAAAATAATGCCCATCTCCTCCCTTCCTTAGCCTCCTCCTTCTATATTAAACCACAATTAATAATATTCAGCCCAACACATTACACACCAGCACCTTGTTCTTGAGCTTAGAAATTTAGAAACACGATGGCAGAAAACGACCATATGAACTTTCCAGTCTGCCCGTCCACCCAATTTAGCTTTACAATCCCCCTCCCATTCCCTCATAGATCCCCTGCGTTTATCCCACGCTTTCTTGAATTCAGATACTGTCCTCCTCTCCGCCACCTCCATGCATCCACCATCCTGTCTGTAAAGAAATATTTCCTTTTGTTCTATGGAAGGATGCTTCCTTCTGGTATTTTATTGACGCCTGCTAGATATCTGAATATTTTCCATCCTGCCCTCTTCTCCTTTAGGGCCCTCCCTCTCTGTGTGTGGTTTAGAGTGGTGGCCTTCCTTTGAATTGCCTCCATCCTTTTGTAGGTTTCTTCTGCAGAATGTACTTAAGGTGGTGCATCACCAAGCACCTGATCAGGGGGTAATACTACTTCCCTCTTTCTACCAGTGATGCCGCTCCTTATATCATGCTGTCAGCAGCTCCATTGCTCTGTCACACCGATCAGCTGCATCCTCTTCCCACCCACCTCACCCTACCCCAGCCTGTCTCATTCCTGCATGGCGATTTGGCAGTTTTCCCTCTTCCGCTTTTGAACACCCCACATTGCTTGCAGTGTACACGGGCACTTTTGGTCTGCATGCACTGCAGCCAGTATGTGAAGGGAAATCGCGCTCCTGGTTTTCTTTCTTTCCCTTTGTTATTCAGCAGTCGCAAAGCACGTGTGCCAACTCACCCACATACTTTGCACATGCATAATAACATCTTGCATTTTTTTAAATTAAGATATAGTCACCACACACTTGAGCATGCTTCTATTTTTTTGAAGTTGACTTTCATTTATCTGTCTCTCCTCTCCCCTCCCCCCATCATGCCTGCTTTGTGATTTTCTGCTTCCTGGTACTACATCTGCCCTCCTCCAGTCTCTTGAAACCTCTCCTGTTTCCTGTAGTAGGTTGAACGGAGCTACTCCATCAGGTCCCATTGCCTTGTCTGCCTGTGACTGTGCCAATACCTTGAGTACTTCCTCTTCAGCCAGTGATTAGTGTGTGTTCACACCACCCCACCCCCCTCCACAGTCTTATTACATTTCCCCTTTGCCTTCCAATGTGAATAGAAAGCAAATGTATTTATTCGAGGGATCAGCTTTCTCCTGATCCTCCTGCTCATTAATCTCGCCTCCCCTTTAGTTCTTACTGGTCTCTGAGGTTTGTATTTCTTTTTACACCGATGGATATAAAGAGATTTGTACCCTGCTTTTACTGACAGGGCAATATACTCCTTCATGGGGTCCTTTGCTAGTCTACCTGGCCTTCCTGCCTCCCTTTGTTTTCCCTGGTCATTTTCCCTGTCCTTCTTCCATATCTGTGTCTTCTAAATGTATTTATTTAATACATTTATATTCCACTAATCTACAATTCTTAGGCAGGTTTTGTGCTTTTTTTACTTTTTTTTTTTACTACCTTGATAATCCGTAGTGGGGCCCCTCATTCTCTTTCCCTTGCTTACCTGCCACAAAGATTTAGCACCATTTCAAATTCTCGTTTCCACTGCTGTCCATACAGGGCCGGTGCTTCCATCAGGCAAACTAGGCAGTCGCCTAGAGTGCCAAAATGTAGGGGTGGGTGGAAGGTCCTGCCATTATGAGGCACAGAGGGGTGCTGTGCCAGATCTAATACTGCCAGGGAAGGGAGCCACCGCTGCCGGTAGGAAGGAGCACTGGGCTGTAGCTGCTACCAAAAGGTAAGTTGGGGGAGGGGAGTGCACGACTGACGGTTCGCCTAGGGCACCAAATAATCTTGCACCGGCCCTCTATCCATCGTTCCTCCGTAACCCCTAAATTCCCCCTACTCCTGACAAACCTTCATTCATTTTCTTGAAGTCCCTGGAGAAAAGTAAGAGAACGGTTAATCAAAGGAGAATCTCTCACTTTCTATGTGCCCCAACCCCATCCCCCCAAGGCTCCGTTCCCCTTCTCTCTATTGGTTACCTAATGGAAGCTTCTGGTATCATTTTTATAAATTATATCACCCAAGGCGATAAATCTGAGTACTACCTAGCGGGAGAGTTTTTCATTCTTAGAAACAAATGTGATAAGTTTGTATCATGTTGAAAGCAGCATGAACTACTTGTAGAGATTTTTTTAATTAATTAATTTATTTATTTGTTTGTATTTATATTCCACTTTTCTCAGCACTTCAAAGTGGATTACATTCAGGTACTGAAGGTATTTCCCTTCCCCAGAGGGCTTACAATCTAAGTTTAATCTGCTGAAGAGACATTTGCACTAGCAGCACTTCATGCGCTAGAAGATTTATTTATATTTAAATGTATGTACTGCATATCAAAAATGTATATGCCGTTAAATTAACTGGCGTGTCAGCGAGCGCACTTCCTGCATCAAACCCTTTAGTATATTCTGTTTCCAAATGATACCGCACTAGGACCATCCGGCTAGAAATCCTCCAGTCAGATTTATAGTGTGCAGGGCAGAGTTCTAGCAGTCATATTGGTCCCTGCAGAAAGCCAGATACTTTGTAGCCTGCAACACTTTCTATTGGGCCAGTGCATGAATGATCTCATAAACAGGTAGCTCAGGAGTTTTCAGGAACACACAGGCCCCTTCTTCAGATGTAACTCGTAGAACCCAAATATAAAATAACTTTATTGGCAGGTTATTGGGTTATCAGCCGGCTCCATTTGTTCAGGACAAACTGATCCAGACCTTATTTTACATCACAGCCTGCATGGAATTGTAGTCTTGTTTTTTCTGCAAAGAAATTAGAACTACAAGTCCATGCATGCAATGGGGTAAAAATAAATAAAACAGGACTGGTTCAATCTGGCACGAGAAAAAGAAGCTGGTTGGCATCCCTAACTAGTGATCACTGGATTTTTATAACCCCAGGAAATCTAGCAGGGTTACACTATGCTAGCAATATCTTTGCTGCGCCAGCAAGTAGAAAATCACAACTCCCAGGAGCCACCACCAAGGAAGGAGCTCCTTAGCAGATTGGTAGGGAGTTGCAATTTACTTATTATATTGCGACTGACCTTCCCCACCCCCCACCCACTTCCCTCTGGATCCTTGCTACCACGACGTGCATAATACTAATAATAATTTATCGTGGATGTACTGTATTATGTTATTGATATATACATTGTACTCCACTGAGATCTTGTTTTGGATCAGCGGAATAAAATAAATAATGATAAATTAATGCCAGCCTCTCAACTCGGCCACAGAAGTGCATGCCCAGACTGTGACGGAGCACTGAGATAGTCCTGTAATCAGAGGCCATTTTTATTTTTGGTAACGTGTTAGAGACAGAAGTACTAGTTCACGGTGCAGACAGCTGTTTCAATACATAAACAAAAAGGATAAACTTATTACCATATTTCTTATCTACTGTGCTGTGTGCTGAAGATTTGTGTTTAGTAAATACCTCTTACTTTCAAAACAAAAGCCTGCTGGTCTACAGGTACCTTTTCTTCCATGTACTGTATGAAGGTCAGACTGATGTATGAGAATTCAAGGATTATTATTTTATCCAAAAATCTTTATATCTTGATTTCCTTTCGTGGTTTGGAGTGCCTTTCAATATTCATTTTCCTCTCTTGACTGAATTCTTATATAGGAGGGTGGACTTCTAGGAAGGTGTGGAAAACATGAGGAGAGATCTAGTTAAGCTTGAGGAAAGATCTAGTGTCTGACAGCTAAAATTTAATGCAAAAAAAAATGAAAAGTCATGCATTTGAGCTGCAAAATGCAGTACAGTATGGTGATAAAATTTTTATTAACATGAGAGAAGAGCAGGATCTGGGGGTGATATTATCTGATGATCTCAAAGTGGCCAAACAGATGAATAAGACAATGGCAAAAGCACAAAACAAAATATAAAAATATTTGGCTGAATAGGGAGAGAAATGGCCAATAGAGAAAGGGAGGTGATATTGCCCCTGTATAGGTCCCTGGTGAGACCTCATTTGGAAGACTGTGTATAGTTCTTGAGACCATACCTTCAAAAGGATATAAACAGGCTGGAGTCGGCTGAGGGACTGGCTACTAAAATAATCAGTGGGGACAGGCTTAAACATGTATACCCTAGAGCAGTGGTATTCACTCCCAGCCCTCAAACGCCACCAACAGTTTGTGTTTTCAGAATATCACTAATGAATATGCATGAGATGTATTTGTATGTACACTGTCTCCATTATATGCAAATGTATCTCATGTTTATTCATTAAGAATATCCTAAAAACCTGATCTGTTTATGGCCGAGGAGGGCTGGGAGTGAATACCACTGTCCTAAAGGAAAGGTATGACAGAAACATTTAAATACCTTCAAGGTATAAATCAGTAGGAGGATCTAAACTGAAAGGTCATGGGATGAGGGTAAAAGGGGGTAGACTCAGGAGTATTTTTCTACAGAAAGGATGGTGGATGCATGGAACGGCCTCCTAGTGGAGGTAATAGCAGCAAGGTCAGTATCTGAATTCAAGAAAGCAAGGGACAAGCACAGAGGATCTCTGAAGGAGTGATAGAGATTGTAGAGCTGAGCAGTTGGTGTGGATGGGCAGAGTATGTAATCTTTTTCTGTCATCATGTGTCTATGAGGGAATATTATGTATCCTGCTTCCCCTAGCTGGTTTAACTATTATTCATAAAGCATCTTAATTTACTCCTCCTGTGCAGGGAGTAACCAGAGACAGGGTTTAATTGTTCCCCTTGTAGGAAGTATTTAAGTGTAGGATTTGTTCCTGCCAAGCATGGAATAAACAGGGATAGAATTTAATCCTCTATGTTGGGATTAATAAAGACAGGGTTCACCCATGCCTTTCTCAGTTTGTCCTGATGACTCTACAGCCAGTCAGGTTTTCAGGATATCTACAATGAATATGTATGAGGTAAATTAGCATACATTGGAGACCCATTGGTCAGGTTTGGGAAGCCCTGCTACTTTAATCCCTAGGGCAGGGGTGGGAAATTACAGTCTGCAGGCTAGAACCGGCACTGCCTGCCTTTCCTCCAGGGTGCTTTTCCTTCATGGCCACATGTATCCTGGCTCGGCAGGCTCCACATATCTCCTTCTGCCCCCTTCCTAACGCCTCTCTGTTCCTGCCAGTTGTGATCAGCTGTTCCTTCAAACAATTGCTCTTACTTTTTTTTTTTAGTCACTGCTCAACTTCTGGGTTTGCCACCAACCTATAGGCAATTGTTCTTAAGAACAACTGGTAGCAGCCAGCAAGAATGCAGAGGCAAGAGAAGGTGTGTGGCCAACCTATCAGGACCCCCCATAAGCTTTGATAACTTGAAGAGCCAAGGGGGAGAAGCAGTGTAAGTTGTTTCAATGTAAACCGTTAGGATAAGACACTAGTCTTGAGTATCGGTATATCAAAAGTATTTTAAATAAAATAAATAAGTTGTATTACAAGGTCTTGTCCTTGTGCTTTAACTCTGCCACAGTAAGGTAATCATTAAGGAGAGAGAGGTTGAGGTTCTATCTCTGTTTGGTCTTTGGCTAATAATTATAAGGCCTTTCATACTAACATGAACTCACTATATTTCAACTGCAAAAAAAAAAGACATTTTGTAAGTGGATTTGCCAAGTTTCTGTTTGTAATTGGAATCGGTGGGGGCGGGGGGGAGAGGAGGTATCCCTCCACAGAACTCCAAAGATGGACCCCGCCCTCCCGCTTCTCAATTGGACATCCAAAGGAAACACCCCTAACCCCTAGGCATGGCCATGGCTGCTCATGCAGGCAAGCGCTAATAAAGTGGCCCTGAATAATTAAAAAAAAAAAAAAATAAAGTTACAGCCAGTAGCACTGGTGCGCATGCGCAATAGGCCATTTCGGTCACCTAGGCAGTTTTGCATCCTGTTCGACTACAGTTCCCAGAGCGTTTGGGCCTACTGCGCATGCGGGGTACCCAGCCGCAATCAGAGTAGCAGCTGAAGCCGGGAGTTCTTCCCCCCTCCTTCCATCTCGCCGGGTACCGTTATCAGCCACGTCACGCGGCAGCATCCCCGCGACTAGGACCGCTTCATCCCCCGCAGGGAAGGGAGCGCCGCGCCGAGGCCATGTTAGCTCCGCGGTCGAGGGAACCGTGCCGTGTGTGCGGCCGGGAGCTATGTGGCAACCAGCGGCGCTGGCTCTTCCACACGGCGACCCGCCTCCACCTGCAGGTGCTGCTTTCGCACGTCCTGGGCCGGGAGGTGGCCCGCGACGGCCGGCCCGAGTTCGTCTGCAGCAAGTGCGCCTTCATGCTGGAGCGCGTCTACCGCTTCGACGCCGTCATCGCCCGGGTGGAGGCCCTGTCCATCGAGCGGCTCCAGCGGCTGTTGCTGGAGAAGGAGCGCCTCAAGCTCTGCCTGGCCGGCCTCTACCGCAAGAATAACGGCCCGGAGGAGGAGGAGGCGGCGGGGGAGGGCACCGTGGACATGTCCGGCCTGCCCGACGCCCGCTACGTGGCTCTGCTTCAGGAGGATTTCACCTACTCCGGCTTTGAATGCTGGTCGGCGCGGGAGGAGCCCGGCCTCGAGCCCCAGCACTGCCACCCGGGGGAAGGCGCCGGACAGCGCCCCAGGCGGTGCCAGGGTTGCGCCGCCTTGCGTGTAGCCGATGCAGATTACGAAGCCATCTGCAAGGTGCCGAGGAAGGTGGCCCACAGCCCATCCTGCGAGCCCTCCACTACCTGCTCGGCCAGTCTGTGCAATGAGGAGGCGCCTGCCTCCTCTCCCAGCGTGCGGGCGGCCACCGATGGAGAGAGCCTGGGCAGGCTGTCCTCTGGCTCCTCGGTGGAATCTCTGCAGGCGGCGCTGGAAGCTGGCCCTGCGCTGCAGAAAGAAGACGAACTGGGTGGAGGCTCGGGCGACTGCTGTGCGGACCACTCTGCTGCCGTGAATCCTGCGCTGCCTGGAACTAGGTTAGAGCTGGCCCTTAACCTGGTAAAAACATTAGACTACAGGCCCGTTCGGAGTCCTCGGGGCAGCCGGATCCCCGTCAAATCCAGCCCCCCAGCTCTGAAGTCTAGCAACATTATCGTAAATGCCCCCAGTGCACATTCCTGTGCGCTCAGTTCTGCATTTGGGTTCACGAACAGGGCATTGGAAACATATAGCAACACAAGTCCTAAAGCTGCTCAAGATTTAGTCTCAGAGTTTACGGATCTGCAGGAATTCTGGGAAGATATTTGTGAAGACTATATGCCACTTTGCACACAGGTATGCCTGCACACATCACCTAGCTGCTGTGTTACAAGCCTGGCAGCCCAGTTTATGCTTTCAGATGTGTGCTGGAAAAGCTGATGGACCTTTTTCTAGTGTCCCTCTCCTCTATGCAGGAAATGCATTCCACGCTTGGAATTTTTGACCTTGTGGATTAACTTTTTTTTACAGTTGCTGTATGCGATAGTGTACAACCACACTTTTTTGTATTTCAAGATTTTATGATATATTTCAAACCAGCTGACATAGAGAGAATGTTTTATTAGCAGTAGCACTGATGCATGTTTTATTTCAGTACATTTCCACTGAATTAGCAACTTTCTTTTTACTGTGATGTCCAAGTACTTTTATTTGGATTCTCTCATTGAAGTGGGATGATAGGGTTATCAATGATTTCACAAGGGTTCATGCTGTATTTGTATTTTGGGGTATTCTAATATCACAGCACTAAATGGTATAAAAAAAATGATAATTGATCATAATATCCTTAAATACAATTGTTACCATCAATGTGGCCAGTCATAATAGACACTTCTGGCTGCAAACTAAAGCCTTCAATTGTCTTACATTTAATCATTGGCCAGAGTTTTTTTTTTCCTTTTGCAAATTTAAATGCTTTGATGCTTATCTCAATATATGTAATAAACGTGGGAGAAACCCCGACACAGAGCCGTGTTTCGGAAACCTGCATCAGGGTGTGCACATTAAAGTCACAATGTATCAAGCAATTATTACTTAAAGAAATATTTTTTTCATCCTATCCACAAACGCCAAAATCTGGTGTGAAACAATCAACCGGAAGTCAACTTCTTTAGTTTGCAGCCAGAAGTGTCTTATGACTGGCCACATTGATGGTAACACTTGTGTTTAATTGATGTTATTATGATCTATTTATTTGTATTATGGGGTGACATGACAGGTTTCATCAGCACAGCAGCTCTTGCATTCCCTTTGATCTTTACTGGCAGAAGTAATGCAATAGGAGTTTTCAAAACCTTTCCCTCAGAAGTGAAATATCAGGAAACTAATATTAACAGTTAACTGCACTATTATAGAATATTCTGGTAGCATTGTTTTGTTTGCTACTTTGTGGTGAAATTCTGACATCTGCTTCAAAGATTAATATCGAAGTCCAAAGTAAACTATTAGGTCAACAGCAGTGTAGGAATTTTATAGAAAATAAGCAAAGTGTAAAATGCCAGATAAATACAGGTAATTATTTAGTGATATTGGTGTGAAGCACAGCACATGATTTTCTGTTTCTATGGTAACAAAATAGCATCAGACTTGTATTTTAGTCTGCCTGACTGAAATTAATGAAGCACCAAGTCAGCGCAAGATGTTAAATCTATGGGGAGATTTTTCCAATTACACTTGACAGGTCTTGGTCATTATGAGCTATATAATTTACAGTCATGAAATTCAGATTCTGAATTTCAACATTTTAACAGGGCATAATTGCCAGTCCTGACTTTAAATAGATGATTTATACATACGATTACAAAGTCTATTGATAATGATTTTCACTTTAAGGATAAAAGGTAATTCAAAGAAAATGGAGCTGATTATGCAGTGCCTGATTCCACTAGAAAATCAGATGCTAACTTTAACCTGAAAACGAATATCCTGAGCATTTCAAAGACTTTTAGATACTGAGTAGCAGTATTTCCCAACCTTTTCAGGCCCAAGTTGCACCTACATTAACAAAAATGTATGGCACACCAAATTCCACTGAGCAGGCAGTACAGACATGGAGAGGACTCGACAAAAGAAGAGCTAGGCAAGTACTGAAAGTCCCACTAGTCTCTCTTCCACATTGTAAAACAGAAAAGAGAGGGGGTGGAGATGTCCATGAACCTTTCACAGTGGACCAGCTCCCTCTATACAAGTGCAACAGAAGGGAGAAGTCTGTGTGGTATGGGCAACCGGCAGTTACATTGGCTGCTACATGTAGCTGCTAGAGCTCCTTCACTGCTGATGCTCCCAGCGCTCAGAATGTGTCGTAACCAGTGCTCAGTGCATGCTTCCATCTCGCTCAGCCTGGTGGTAAGACAGGGTGGGTCAGGAAGGGGAGATGAGGCACTGTGTGAAATGTGTGTGCTGCACAAAGCAGGGCCCAGCTATCCATGATCTACATGCTGCCCATTAATTACCACATTCTGGGGCTCATGTTGTATGAAGTGTATCAGTATACCAATACTGTACATATCATATATAATATGACACATCAGCAAGTGTCAACAGGAAATACTGTTTATGCATTCCCAGCATGGCTGGAAAAAGTCTGGATGCCTAAAATATTTGGTACCCAGTACCAGGGCTGGGTGGAGCAGTGGTTGTCATGGAGGCTGGAAGGTGGAGTGGCTACCAGAGCTGTAAAGTGAAACGGCAGTGACTGGGGCAAAAGAAGTAAGGAGTTGGGGAGAGAGGCTAGAAGGGTAAGAGAGAGCAAAACATGCTTCTCTTTTTTTTAACTGTTTTTTTGCCAAATAAGTTTAAAATAAATAATTTTGACTGGCATGTTAGCTAAAAACTTACTCCTGGTTCCCAGTGATATCTCTAGTGGTCAAAACAGCTGTGACAATCGAGAGACCATGATTCATAATTCTTACTCCTTCCCACTGGCACTGACTAGAAGAGAGATGGTGCCCCCTCCTGATAAAGATGACCATAGCAAATTCCTTCAGTTAGGGAGTTCATCAAATTTGATCTCTCTGACCATCGTGCTCTCCTCCCTCCCTGTTCCTCATGGCCTGAATTTTGAGAGGGTTCATCTTAGCATGTGCTACATGTTTGAGAATATTTCTTGAATCAACATGACTTTTCCTTTTAAATCTACTAGGAGGTCATATTACTTAAATGGCAATAATACCTATTTTCTTGTTTCCCACCTAAAATTTTGTATTTCACTTCTTAGGCGTCTGGCTTACAGTCAATTTCCATCCTGGCTGGCCCCATTGCTTTATCTACCTTTAGTTTTGCTAATTTGTCATGAACACAGTCTTAGGAATGAAACTGAGGTAGATAATTTTCCTATTTGTGGCAGTTGTCTTTGTTCAACCCCTTCCTCAGTGAGCACAAAGCACAATTATTAAGCAATTCTGCTTTTTTTTTTCTCAGTCTCTACATATTCTCTCCCTTCACCTTTTAAATTTTATAATCCCACTTTTGTACTTCCTCCTGTTACTAACACATCTTAACTTTTTTTTTTATCCCTCCTGTTTTACTGATTTAGCTTTTTGTTCTTACATTTACATCTTCACTCATCTGATTCTTTCCCAGTTTCTCTTAACTTTTCCAGGTATTGTTGATTGTCTTCCTCTTTCTGTGATCTCTTGTAGTTTATGAATGCTTCCTTTTTTCCTTGAGCTTTTCAGTCATGCTTTAGAAAACCAAGTCCTCTATCTTCTTATCCTTTATGTTCCTAACAAAAATACTTGTTTCCCTTACAATATATCCCTTTAATTTTGTCCACTGCATTTGTACTTCCCCCTAGATCATCTTATCCAGAGAAACTCCATGAGATACTCCCCCCATTTTAACAAAGTTGTTTTTCTCTACAGCCTAGAACTCAACTTTTGAATGAACAACTTGCAGGCTATGCTCTAATATTGATCCACACTATCCTGTAATCAATGAATCCTAAGGGAATCCCCCAGTATGACATGAAAACCATAAGAATTGCCATACTGGGTCAGACCGAAGGTCCATCGAGCCCAGTATCCTCTTTGAAACATTGGAAAATCCAGGACACAAGTACCTGGCAGAATCCTTGCTAACGCCCAGTAGTGACCTTCCCCAAGTATACCTGATTGATTCATGAACTTCTCCTCTAAGAACTTTCCAAACCTTTCTTAAACCCAGCTATGCTAACATCCTATACCACATCCTCCAGCAATGAATCCCAGAGCTTAATTATGCATTGAGTGAAAAAACATTTTCTCAGATTTGCTTTAAATGTGCTATTTATTAACCTTATGGACTGTCCCCATGTCCTTATTTACTCTTTCCAAAAATACAACTGATTCGCATTTACTCTTTCTACTCCACTCATGATTTTATAGACTTCGTTCCCTCTCAGCCATCTCTTCTCCAAGCTGAGCAAACCTATCCTCTTTAGCTTTTCCTCATAGGGGAGTTGTTACATCCCCTTTATTATTTTTGTCACTATTCCCTGTACCTATTCCAGTTCAGCTATCTTTTTTGTGATGCAGTGACCAGAATTGCATACAGTACTCTAGGTGAAGTCTCACCATGGAACGATACTCTCCCCATTTGTAAATACCAGGTCTAGCATTGCACCTCCTGTTTCGGTTCTGTTACCAATTGCCAGAGCAGTTCTTTCTGCAGACAGTTGAGGATCTCCCTGCTTCTAGAAGACACTGCAGTTGCAATGTCCTAGTCAACATTTGAGAGATTGAAATCACCTAACAATAGCTCCTCCCCTTTCATAGGTATTTTGTGAATGTCTTTATTATCTGTTTCTGATGCCTGTGAGGGGAGGTCTATATATCACACCAATATAAATGCTATTCTCGGTCATCAAGCAGGACAAGGTGACATTATCCAACAGTGCCAAACAGACATTTCTCCGAGGACAAGTAGTATGATAGTCCTTACACATGGGTGACATCATCTGATGGAGCCCCGATGTGGAAAACTTATGTCAAAGTTTCTAGAACTTTGACTTGGCACACTGAGCATGCCCAGCATGCCCGATACCATGCGTCCATGTGGGGGTCCCTCTCTAGTTTCACTTTTTCTGCGGAGCTGTAAGCATCACGGTGTGAGTGAGTTCATTTTGGCTTTTTTGACCTTGTGGAAAATTTCTCCATTTTTCTTTTTTTTTTTTTTTCCTCGCGTTTTTCACAGGTTTTCGTCATTGTCTCAATGCCTGATCCCTCTCTGTGCTTCCTCATAGTGTTCCTAGTCAGGGTTTTCAACACTTCTGGTAAGTTTCCTTTTACAATCAATTCCCCCATGGTGGCGGTGCTTCGGTGTCCACTGGCCATCGATATCCACCACCATCAATTTTGATTTTGCAGCCCTTTTGTTTCATCCCTACATGGCCATGTCCGATTTTCAGCAATGTTCCAGGTGCCAGAGGACCATGTCCAACATGGACTCCCATGAGATATGCGTTCTCTGCCTAGGGGCATTGCATGACATCCGGGTTGCCGCTTATGCACTCAAATGACCCCAAAGGGGCGCCAGCTTCTACTCAACAAGATGTAACAACTCTTCAGGTCGAAGAAGACTGAGCCATCTGCATTGGCGGCATCAGCATCAATGGATCGTGGAGCCACACCGATGGACACTGTGCCATTAACATCCATGGGGCCATCGGCGGGATAGGTGCCATGGAGACAACAAACCGTCAATCTCCTTCAGGCTGAGGGCATCTGGTTTCTCGTCTTCGGCCTCTGCACTGGGGAAGGACCGGGCCAAGCATCAACCTGAAGAAGCATCAGTCCCCGTTGATGCATGGGGATGCATTGTCTCATGTCATGATGCCCCCAAAGTGACCCTGCAGCGAGGAGTTCCAGTCTCCACCAGTTCTAATGCCAGTCACCAATCCACCTTGCAGGTCCAAGGAAGATCTGGCCACCTCTCCTTTCTCCCAGTCTGTGTTGGCATCGGCAACATTCGAAGAGGAGCTGGAGTGCTGAGTCCAGCTGGTGGTGGAGCAGGCACTGCAGGGCTTCAGTCCTGTGGCTCCGGCATTGGAGCCGATACCGTCCATCCTTGTTCTCATCTATACCAACCCAGCTGGCATATTTTCCTGGGACAGCATCAGTGCTCGGCAGGGCATCAGTGTCTCCCCCTACCGATACAGTGGTCTTTGCTGGTTCCTCTAAGGAGGAACCTCCACATAGACAAACGGATGCCAAGGCCTGTAGCCCTCCATCCAAATTTACCAGTGCCTGCACCTTTGGACAAAAGCCGAGCACCTAGGGCACCATCTCCTGTGGCTTACTTTAAGGATGAGGGCCCCTATGACCCCTGGGGGGATGATACATTGAAGTCCTCCTCTGAGGGCTCTCAGGGTCTCCCATCAGACCCTTCTCCTCAAGAGAAGTGAAGGAAGTTTCCACCTGAGGACTTAACCTTTGTAGGGTTTGTAAGGGTTATGGCAGAAGTCATCCCATTTCAGTTACTAATGGAGGAGGATACCAGGCACAAAATCTTGAAATCCTCCAGTTCATGGAGCCTCCTAAGGAGATTGTGGTGGTTCCAGTGCATGAGATCCTTAAGGAGTTCCTGCTGAGGATATGGGAACACCTCCTCACAGTGCTTGTCATTAATAAGAAGGCTGATGGGATCTACCTCATTCTGAAGGCTGCTGAATTCGATAAGCATCTGCTTCCTCACCAGTCAATGGTGGTTAAATCTGCTCTCAAGAGAGCCATGCACACTCGGACCATTCCTCAGCACCCCCGGAGAAGGACCACAGAGTGATGGACGCTCTTGGGAGGAAGGTATTCTAAGGGATCGTGCTTATTGCCTGCATTGCTGCCTACCAGCTCTACATGATCCAGTACTCGCAGAACATCTGGAAGCAGGTGCAGGAGGTGGATAATCTATCAAGAAATTATGATGTATTTGAGCAAGCAGTTTTGCACAACCTGTTCACCCAATAATCCATGCTCCACAGGAGGTCCTGGTTGCTTTTCCATTAAGTGCTCTGCCACACAATTTTCAGCTTGGGACCCCCCAGGAATCATGGTTAATTTAGTCCTGCTTGTCGCTGGAAAAGCAAGTTTGCTTACCATAAATAGAGTTTTCTGTTAACAGCAGGATGAATTCTCACCTGCCTCCTTGAGAGACAGCTATCTAGCTATACAGTTGACTGAGGGACTCACAAGCTAGCATGCACATGGGAACCCCTGCACATGCTACTTAGAGCAAAAACTATGAACGAGGAGAGAATGATCTATTTGATGCTGTTGGATGAATTCATCACTCACATGCCATAGCTAATTTATCTAGCTGTCTATGGAGAGCCCTGTTTACAGTAAACAAACTTGCTTTTCATTCCCTTTTCCCAGATTAAGTCAGTACTCTTTCAGATAATAGGGGCACTCCATGAAGTTAGCATGTGGCAGATTTAAAACTAATCGGAGAAAGTTTTTTTTCACTCAACGCACAATTAAACTCTGGAATTTGTTGCCAGAGGATGTGGTTAGTGCAGTTAGTGTAGCTGGGTTTAAAAAAGGATTGGATAAGTTCTTGGAGGAGACGTCCATTACCTGCTATTAATTAAGTTGACATCCACTGCTATTTCTAGCAACGGTAACATGGAATAGACTTAGTTTTTGGCTACTTACCAGGTTCTTATGGCCTGGATTGGCCACTTTTGGAAACAGGATACTGGGCTTGAAGGACCCTTGGTCTGACCCAGTATGGCATGTTCTTATCTCATAAGCCCTATAGTTCTGTTGCTTTAATAATATATTTTTATATATAAATCCATTCCTCCCTACCTTGTCCTTCCTTTATCAGATTATAGCTTGGTATGACTATATACCAGTCAAGGTGCTCTGTATACTATGTGTCTGAGACCACCTCTATATCCAAGTCAGCCTTTTCCATGACTGCCTCTAGATGTGGGACTTTATTTCCCATACAGTGAGCATTAATGTACATAGTTTCCAAATGTTGCACTTTTTTCACATTTTCAATGTTTTATATACCTAAGGTAAATAAGCCCTCATGTAAGTCTGTTGTGGGTGGTTTTTTTATTTTTATTTTTTGTTTTTGCCTTCCTTTGGATCACTGCTTAAAAATGATTGCTAGGCAATTAGAGTTCGTGATTCATTGAAATTCTGGTCTGTTTTTAGCCTGCTCATGTTTTTGTGTAATAAGCTCAGCATGAATAAGAACAGTGATATAAGACCACTATAAAAGGTCCTCTTCTGTTCCCAGAATCTGAGAGAGAGACAGCAGTACCATCAGAACCAGTATGAGACAGCAGCTGGTCAGTACGCAACTGAGTTGCAGGCAGCAGAGCTCCATGTACAGACACTGCAAAGTAGGATAATGGAAAGCCAAGTCACCAACAAGGTAGAGCATGGATATGCTGTACATATTTTTCTGTTCATCTTCTTCAGGACTCTCTTTATGCTTGAGGGAATCTTACAGAATTGGCACAGAATTCCCCTTCCTTAACAATTTAGGCAGCCGGCCTGGGCCAAGGAAGCAAGGGCAAAATAGAAGTCACCTCATACACCACTCTCTTTCTGGCCCTCCCCTCCAGCCTGTTAATCCCCACTCACCTTCCTCTGCTGCTTATATTCTCTCCTGGTGCTCCTCCCAAAACAACTGATGCCTTCTAGTACTGCATGGTTCTTTGAATATGAGTCGTTTGGTGCCAGTATTCCCACAGTCTCGGTCTCATGGAAAAAATGCAGGAGTACAGGTACCATGTAGCTCAGTCTGAGATCCACTGATTCCAGAAGTCATCAGCTGTACCAGGGGTTGAGCTGAGAGTGGTGGAGCAAGGTGGATGTGGGTGACTGGTTGGTTGGTTGGTTGGTTGGGGGGGGGCGACCTTCAGGCTTACAGAGACTGGAGGGGACGAGCTGCGGATGGGAGAATGTGTATTTGTTGGGAAGGAACAAGGTAGGGATAAGTTGGGATGTGGAGGGAGAATGAACTGGGGTGGGAGAAAATAGGGGCAAGTTGGGAGGTAGAGAGAGGATAACCTGCAAGTGGAGGCGGGGCAAGCTGGGGGCAGGGAGAAGAGAAGGCTGGGGGTTGAATGATCTTATGGTTAAGGCTTCTGCTTTTTTTTAATTTTAATTTGATAATCTGTGAAGCCAGCAAGGAGGCTGAGCTGCTGGCACTGTGGTAACAAACACAGATACCGCTGTGTTTCCACAAGTATTGGCAGCTTCAAGACGTTGGCAGTGCTTGCAAATCAGAGCTGTTCTCAGGCTCCTTGGGTAGCCAAATTTGAATCCCCAAAAATTAAAAACCCTAAATGAAGTGCACTATTTCATTACTGCTTGGGGAATTCTGTGCCAAAAACTTAAATACTGCATCTTTGATAAATACATTTTATGTTGTAGTGTAGATTAGTTGTTGTTCAAAAACAGTGATCATATTGTGTTATTTTGGCAGAATATGTAGAATTTATTTTTTTGGTTGAGAGAATCCCTCAGGATGGTAATACCTAAGGACTGGGACCTGCCAATGCAATATATATGAGAAACTGATATGCAGGAAAGAAGTCTGCAGGTCATTGTAAATGTGTTGCAGGCAGTGGAATAAAATGCATGTTAAGACTCAGCCTGCTATCTTAATGGGAAAAATATTAGGGATGTACAATTCAGCTGTACCTGAAGGGGCACTTAGCAACTGTCTCTACCCAGAAGGGGTAGAAGAACCAAGGAAGCCTTACAGGAAAGGATGAGCAATGCGTAGCAGGAAGGATTATCCTCGGAGGACAGAGATGACTTTCCATGGACACTAAGCTGTTGGTGAAAACTTGTTAGTGTGGGACTTTTCTTCTAAATTCAGCATGCTTATTATGTGTGACACATTAAAGGTGATGTCTCATAAAACACAGAATATACAAATTCTCCATTTTAGATGTCTTTGGTAATTTGGTCATTTTCTGATGCTTTAATAAAAAAAAAAAAAAAATCAGTGCAATAGACAACAAGATGGCTCTGCCATGATTAACTGCATGTGATAAATGCCTCTCAAAATGCAGGTAAAATATTTCTCTGTGTGCTGTAAATGCTCATTCTCTGATTATTCTACTGCTCTGTAGTTAATCTTATACAGACCTATAGATGTGAAGTCATTAACACAAGGAAGCAGCACTTAATGACTGTTTTCTGCCTTATCTCCAGATCCTGCAGGAGAAGCTGCAGACCATGGACATAGAACTCAAATCTGTTAGAGGAGCATCACAAAAGCAAGAACATACTCTCCAGAACCTAAATGAGGCTCTGAAAAGCAAGGAGAATGAGGTAATCGGGGACTTCTAGGGTTGGGCTGGGGAAGAGGGCACATATCAGTCATTGCATGAACAAAACAAAATTTTAGATAGGTTTTTGCAATATCTCCTTTATTAGAAGGGATTAGACACTAATGCCCTCCTTTCTGTCATGGAGTCTTCTGTTTCTCTAAAGGAGAAAGTATTCTTGCTGAACAAGCATAAGAAAAGGAATAGCTAGTACGAGGAAATGCAATTTTATTTGCTTTTACTTTGTTTTATTAACTAATTTTATTTGATACATTAATGTATTTTAATTATTTTATTTTGACTATTGTTTTTATGATTTCATATGATGTAAACCGTCGTGATGTGTTCCACGAATGACGGTATACAAAACCTTTAAATAAATAAATAAGAACTCGGATCAGCTTGGTTTTTCATGTCTTTCTGCACTGCCCTGCTTTGGGGTAGCATGCCTGTGTTATGTGGTGCGGTTGGGAAGGGAATCTCCTGGATATGTTCCTTAATTTTGGTTTTAAACTGGTGACCACAGGCTTGTACCATTTCTTGGCCTTCACTACTGTTAAATTAATGTTTGTCTTTTAAATAGTTTGCTCTCAGTAATTAAGGTTTCCTTGTCATTTGCAGATAGAAGAGTTATACCATGCCATGGAGGAACAAAACGAGATGGTGGCCAAATTGCGTGAGACGTTGCACACTACGAAAGTCCAGCACTTACAGGTAGCTTTGCTAATCATTTTGCATTCAGTCATTTGATATTACTATATGTAAGTAAAGGTCAAGACTAAATTCAAATATTTATTTATCAGCACTATGAATGTTCAGGGCATCCATGTGTTTTTTCATATACTCCTGTACCCAGTAATATAATTAGCAACTAAAAATGAAGCTGCCCCAGAAAAGTTAATGGCAAACTGTTTCAGAGCCTTTTCTTATATGTATTAAATCATATTTTTGTTAAAGTATAAATTTATTTTAAAAATAATCAGTTTTTGCCTCTGCCCTCTGGTTGCATAGTTAAATATCAAGGTTAAACGAGACTAGAAGTTCATGAAGGCCAGCCTTCTTGCAGTTCCTTTACAGCTGTGTGTCTGGTAATCCAGATAAAGGTGAATTAAGCACAGAATATTGCTGATTCTTCAGAAATAGAAAAAATTCCTGCCCCCCACCAGCATGCCTGATAGTGAAAGTCCCTGTATTTGCACTTTTCCCTAGATTCTAACTATATCATCATTGCTCTTACCTTTCTTTCTCAAACTTGTCCAAGTTTAATTTCAGAATATTTTGAGTGAAAGTGTTGGTCTCTAAAGGTGGTAAAATGTATCATAAAAGAACAGCCTCTTATTTTGCTCTTTTGTTTCTGGGGTAAAAAGATCACCTGCAAGATCTCTGTTGGGTTCACTCATATTTATGCATAGTAATTAAATCCCAGTTCAATTATCTCTGGAAAATAATCTCAGCCTAGACGATGTTTGAGCATGCATAAACCTTTGTAGTTCTATTTGTTTAGCTGAATAAAATGGACCAGAGCTTCTCTGAAGAAGGGAGTATTTTAGATCAATAATATTCACTCCCAGCTCTCAAGGGCTGCCAGCAAGTTGGGTTTTCAGGATATCCCTAATGAATGTGCACAGGAGAGATCTGCAAACAATAGACGCAGTGGGGCATGCAAATCTCTCTCATTCATATTCATTAGGGATATTCTGAAAATCCGACCTGTTTGTGCTCCTTGAGAGCTGGAAGTGAATACCACTGCTCTAGACTTTTCCAGTGACTGCCGTACAAGGAATATATCATTAAGCAGTGAGTGCACATTCTGTTGGGAGATCCGTTACTTTGCATTAATTTCTGCTTCCATTATTTTCTAGAACTTAGTTTTTTCTCAGTCTGTCTCTGCAGGTGCTCTCCCATTCAATATATAATTCTAACTAGGTAAAAGACTTGAGCATATTGGTTGAGATGAAGCTGGATATGAGTGCCCAGAGCCTAGCAGTAGCCAGAGCAGGGCATATGTTGGCATGCATTAAATGGGGGTAGAAGCAATAAACAGACATGTCATCCTTCCATTGTGTAAGGTCTTTGTCAGATTACATGTACAGCATGGAATGATGTTTTCACTGTGCCTATGAATTAACACAGTTGGGGATTATTTTTGTTTTCCTCTGGACCAAACTACATAACAGTAGCTGTAAGAGAAACAGAAGAGGTTTGCATGTCTTACCATATGCTCTTCTCTTATCAGTATTTGCATATTTTTTTAAATTATAAACTGAAAAGTGAGATTGATGACCAGGATGTATGGTCAACAGTTGATGGGAACTCATGCCTCAAACAGGAAGGTTTAAGCTTTAGCCACTAGTAAAAAGTGACTGTCTTCTCTAAAGGCAAGAGGTTCACCAATCACATAAGTGGGTTACTTGACCATGCATGGTATTCAGCAGAAGAAACTTTATAGAGCTTTCTGGCCTAGGCTGTCTTTACTGTGTATGTGTGGATCTTTTGGTACTGTGATGAACTTGCAGTTTCTTTATTGTTGCTTTCCACTGGCTCAACTAGATGTTTCCAGCCACGTCCATGGCTGTTTTCAGCATTCATACTAATTTTTTCCTTCTGGCCTTTGCCAAAAACTAAATTTTATTTTCTATTAGTTGCATAGTCAAGTTCCCTGTATGTACCCAGATCAGTCCAGACTCTTGTGTTTTGCCTCCCTGCCAGCAGATGGAGACAAAGTTTCACTGACACTATACATAACCCAGTAATCCACCTGCAGTCCCTCAGTATTTCTCTGTCTCTAGCAGATCAACAGATTGTAGATGGTATAAAACCTGCAGACTAGAGAGTATATTTAAAAAAAACAGAAACCCCCTCCCCCTCCCGGTTTGAGGTGGATAAGCAGGGGGCTGGTGACCCTTGACGGCAGCTTGCTTTGAGATTCCCTTGGGGTGTATATCTGGTGGTCCAGATCCCTTATCCTCCATAAGGCAACATTGGATCCGCTGGTAACTCTGCATTTTGGTCCTGTCTGAGCAGAGAAGTATTGAATTTCTGTTCCGGATCTAGTTACAGCAGTGGATGCATTTTTAAAGCTTTTTTTTTTTTTTTTTTTTTTTTTTTTTTTAACAAGAATGAAACCAGGAGGCAGTGGAATCGCTGTGCTGGTCAGTCGGAGCTTTGATCTCTGCTTCAGAACTGATCAGAGGGTTCCTGAGGTTCAGATAAACAGGGTGGCGTTAGTGTGCTGCTCAGGCCATATGGCAATGGCATGAGGCAGACGGTACTGTTCGTGTGTAGACTCTGTCGCAACTAAATTCAGATGGCTTGTATTCTGTGTGCATCCCTGGTGGGGAAGGCACTCTGGGGGAGTCCAGCATAGACCGGCTAGACAACCCTTGCGGATGATGGGGTCTAGCGCCGACGCATTCCCCATCAGCATGGGAACAGTGGCCATTTTTTATTCCCTAGCAGTGTTGGCAGGAGAGGCAGGGGAATCCTCTCCTTGACTATCACAGTTAGTTCCCTGACCCGTGGAGGTGCAGAGAGGCACTTGCACCAAGGAGGAGTTTCTAGTTCTGGTAGAGGTCTTCTGCAGGTTTTAATTTGCTTATGCGCAAAACTTGATTGGCAGAATAGGCAGCGAGGGATGCTGGCTCTTGTCCCCAGTCTCCAGGGATTCTTGACTGGTCAAGAGGCCTAAGCTGCTGAGAAGCTTTTCAGGCCTTTGGTGATTTTCGATGCCAGATGTTGAACAGATCCAGATCTGAACATGCAGGCAGGCTTTGCTTAGCTGTGTAGTAGGCCGCAGCAGCAGTTCTTTTTTCACGCGCATGTACAAGGATCTAGGTACGACGTCCGTCGTTTACATATGTCCTCGAGAGATGCACGCATATGCCCGGGTGGCGTTGATGTACGTAGGAGCCTGCCTAGAGCTGAAGTTCAGGAGAGCTAGGCACTGGGGACGAACAGTTCCAAGAGCCTTGCTATCTGTGAGGCTTGCCGTCTGAGAACAATTCAGTCTCTCGCTCTCGCTCTCTCTCTGCTGTTTTGATGCTCAAACTGATTTGACTACTACAGATTTTGCCCATGCTGGGACATCCACTTGGCTTATGATGTGTCTGGAGGGGAGTGGAGTGGGAAGCAAGGCAATGATCAGTTCTCCTCCTCCCTTGTTCCCAAAGGCAGAAGCTCAGTTTTCCTATGTTACATCTATTTTGTGGTTCTAAGAAAAAAAAAAAAGAAGGGACGTTCCCTGCAAGTACCCAGATCAGTCCAGACGCCTGGGTTTTGCCTCCCTTCCAGCAGATGGAGACAGAGAAGTTTTAACGGACTCCGTCCTATGCCACCTAGAGTCTGTCAGTATTTCTCTGTCTCCAGCAGATGGTGGAGGTGCAAAACCTTTAGTCTGGGCTTGTTGTTAGGTTTTTAGTTTGTTGGTATTCGTTCCTTCGGGAATCTTAAAAAGACAAGGATTTAGTAAAAAAAAAAAAAACCAGAGAGAACATATCTCTTTAAACCTCCCAGGGGGTTGCTAGGTCCTGGTGGGACCATCCCTGGTAGCAGAGGCTCTGGAGCAGAGGGTTGGGAGCCCTGTAACTGCCCGCGGCTGAGGGTGATACTGGGGAGCCCGGTTCACTCACCCTCTGAAGATCTGCACACAGGAAAAAAAACGCTGAGGTGACCTATTTAATTTCTGAGCCGGCCTAGCTGTCTCTTTCGGCCCTCCTTCCTTCCGACGCCGGCTTCGCCATCCTTTTCAGTTCCTATGAGCTCCCGGGGGTTTGTCTTGGTCACGCTGGTTCTTTTTTTGGGCCCTGATCCTAATTTAGCTCGGGGATCATACCGCATGGTGCGGCCTGCAGGCTGAAGTTTGTACCGGTTGCTTTTCGGGAGGGGAAGGCTCTTCGGGGAAGCCGATTTCCGGCGAAATTGCATCACAGCAGCTCTAGAGCACGCAGGGACCCTGGGAGGGCAGAATTGCTGCGGCAGCCTCAGGACCCTTTTTTCCTCAGCGCAGGTACTGAAGCCTTACTGCAAACGTTCAAGGAGCAGGAGAAGGCTGCCCTGGGGAAGGGGAGCTCCCCGTCACCTCTTTCGCCATGTCCTGCTGCCCCGGGGGGGGGGGAACAACTTGCAGGCAGCTCAGATCTCTTCCTCCGAGGAGGAACAGGGGAAAGACTAGGATGAGTCTTTTTCCTCGTTCTCCTCCAATTTTGTTTTGTTGCTGCATAAAGCCTTCAAAGCACGGAAAACAGCAAAGAGCCAGGGTACTAAGGTACCCCGTGAGGTACCGGCGTTGCTGGGGGCTGGGACAGGAGCCTCATCACTCCACAAGTGTAACAAGTCACACAGTGGCATAGAAGCCCCCAAGGCCAAACGCCCTCTCCGGTCCCCTTCCGGTCTGGTGGACAGTTCAGATACGGACGATGCGGATGAAGCGGAGTCTCCTCCGCATGCCCTTGGTGAGGGACCAGATGCGGATCAGGATTACCAGCTCCAGCAGGCCAAGCCAGTGGGCACGCCTCTAGTGGAGGCGATGATCCCAAAGTGGTCTGCCTGTTCAGAAGGGATAAACTAGGTCCACTTATCCCGCCATTCTGGAGGAGCTGGGCATTGAGGTTCCTCTGGAGGCATCACGGTTTGGGGCTATGGATCCGGTGATGGTGGGGCTCAGGGGTCCAGCTCGATCCTTTCCGTTTCATATCAGTTATGGATCTTTTGTTTTAAGGAGTGGGACACTCCGGACCTTGGTTTAAGGGTAAATCGGGCTATGGACAAGTTATACCAGCTTCTGGAGGAAG